>NC_081845.1:88590573-89190573 GCF_963259705.1 Myotis daubentonii | reverse complement strand
ATTTTCCCTATAAATTTAAATTATAAAGCTAAGATATTTTGTCATTTCTTGTTTTTTAATATTCTCATGAATAAAGCAAAAATAAAGCTTCCACCCTCTTGGAGATTATAAACTGAAGTATTACTCCACACATATCACATTTACATGTTCAAAAAAATACAGACCGTTCAGGTTTAGATTTTTACTTTTATGACTTTTTGTTTAACTAGACCCTGAGTAGGGGGAGGCTGTTTGGAAGTATTGGCATAATGTGAGACTTCTTTTTGTTTACCTAGATAAGAAGGCTTCAAGAATCTCCTTATACAATTGTAAATCACAGCAACCAACAAAAGTTATTATTGTGATAATTTAGTTCACCAAACCAGACAAATGATATCATATAGTCCCTCAAATTTGAAGACACAGCACAATTGAAAACAAAAAACAAAGTAACAGAACCAGGAATTTTATCATTGGTGTCATTAGAAATCTTCTAACAGCTTTCTGTCCAACAGATATCCCTCCTAAGCTATTTCTAAAAGGCAGGTGTCCCGCACTGTGCTTAAACACTTGCTTCATTCCTGGGCAGGACAGAATCAGAGAATCCCCGTGGGACTGCCTTCATTTTTGAGGAGACAGGGACTGGTTGAAGTGGTTCCTTAAAACACTTATTTACAAAATTTACAAAAATTAAGAATCCCAGGAAAATACATAGTATTTATATTTTTAGAGACTGTGTATTGAAACAAAACAAATAGTTCACTCAGAAAACACAAGCCAAACAATTAGTACTAAGAGCAGAATATATAAGTTAATAGAAAAAAATATATATATATATTTTTCACTTCACGAAAAAATCATTGCTTACTGTCAACAGATGAATCTGGAACAGAATGATCAAAATTAAGGCCTGCATTTTATTTTATTACTAGGATTTTTTTAAATCCTCACCTGAGGATATTTTCCCATTGATTTTAGAGTAAGTGGAAGGAAGAGAGAGAGGAGAGAAACATTGATGTGAGAGAGAAACATTGGTGGGTTGCTTCCCACATGCGACCTGACTGGGCTGGGGATGGAACCTGCAACCGAGGTATGTGCCCTGAGCAGGAATTGAACCGATGACCTTTTGGCAGCGTATGGGACAACACTCTAACCCACTGAGCCACATCGGCTAGATCAGCCCTGTATTTTAAATATACAGTTACTTTGTGACTCCATCTTGCTTTTCACCCTTTTAAAAGTCCAAGTAACAAATTCACTTCTTTTTGTCTGTTTTTGATTCTCAGAACAGTTCATGCCTGCCCACTGCTGCCCTCTTCCTTAGAATAAAGTCCCACAGAAGCAGCCTCGAGCAGCTCTTTGGTGCAGCCCATTGGCTTTTATAAAGAATATGGTAAGTAGCCTCTTCATTGTTTCACTTTCAGGATATTTCTGAGTGTGTAATGCAGCGGCCTAAATTTTTCAGAGAAATGTGAACCAATAGCAAGTCCTAATTAACATGACACAATTCAGTTTTGCCATATATACAATTAATCTTCCCATCTGTTAAGCCAAATGAGCAAGTTATAAAACTCCCAGCAAATTTTGGTCATGGGACATCCCCTTTGCTGTAAAAGAAGAGGGAGGAAAGAACATGGGGGACCTATCTTGCGGGGAACTTGAGAGGGCAGTAGACTTGGAGAGCTATATTTTCCTGCCCAGCAAGCTTCCTTAGTCCTTCTCCTTCTGGTAATAACCCCTGCTCCCCACTCACACCCCCACACCCCACATACACCATTCTTCAAGCTCATGAGGAACAGGCAGGTGTATGGGGCATGTGAGTCAGGCCTGCCCAATCACAACCTTATCCCATCACGGTCCGCAATCCCTGACCGTCTGTAACAAAAACACTGTTCCATGAGGTTGCTGACATGACTAAAGAAGAGCAAATAGCCCCTCCTGTACAGCTTTTGAGAAGGAAAAGGCTCTTTTTGCTGGAGTCCATGAAGCATGACTGCCAGAGGCATGTCCCCTGCCCTCTGCACAAGGAAGTAGGCGGGGCGAGGCCAGGTGGGTGGAGAAGGAATCCGGGCCACGGTAGGTCCCTAGTTGGAGGAGCGAAGACCCTGATTTCCACAGCTCTCCCTCCCGTTCTCTGAACCGACCCTGGTATGTGAGCCAAGAAGTCCTTTCTTTCCTTTCAGTTAGACTGTTCTCGGTCACCAGCAGAGCCTCACTAACCTCGAGTTTCTCCAGTAATCTGGAAAACAACTTGTGTACCTTGCTATAGACCAGAGGCCTCAAGCTGGAAGTGAGTCTTGCCTCCAGGCACGTTTGCACACATCTAAATGGGACATCTGCTCCCCAGGGTGCCACAACCTCCAGCACTCCTGTGGTCTTAGAATCTGCTTCCCAGGTGCATGGAACCTGCCTGCGCTGGGAGGCAGGGCGCGTCACTGCACAGTTATGGAGTGCCCATCACAGTCAATCCGTGTGGCCACTGCCACTCCCCCCAGCGGCATGGCACCCAGCCATTCAGGGGCCACTGTGAATCGGACCCCTGTGTATGCCGGTGTGCGACATGCCGTTCTGTTTAAAATCATTTGAGTTCCCCTGGTTTGGGCATCATCCCTTCTAGAAGCACATTCTGGCAACGCCATCCCAAGATCTCCCGCAGCTTCACCTGGATGCTATGACCTAGGGCAGTGATGGCGAACCTTTTGAGCTCGGCGTGTCAGCATTTTGAAAAACCCTAACTTGACTCTGGTGCCGTGTCACATATAGAAATTTTTTGATCTTTGCAACCATAGTAAAAAAAAGATTTATATTTTTGATATTTATTTTATACATTTAAATGCAATTTAACAAAGAAAAATCAAACAAAACAATGAGTTCGCATGTCACCTCTGACACGCATGTCATAGGTTCGCCATCACAGACCTAGTGTAAATGCTGACAGGGAAATCAAGGAGGCTGCACGGCTAACCTCCGCTGACCTAAATGAAGTCATCAGCCAGTTTTTGGAAAGAAATATCCAAGGCAAGGATAACTACACATCCAAAATATGCTTCTTGTCAGAAAAATAAAATGTGGATTGAGTGGTCACTGATACGCTAGGGATCACATTTAAAGCTTTTTGTAAGCACCTGTGAGCATATTGGTCATTGGATCACAAACCGGAGGCCCGCAGGCCAAGTGCAGCCGCCAAGTGTGCTGTTTGGCCAGCACTGCCTTCCCTTCCTGTCCTTCCTCAATTCAGTCGCATAGCCCTGGCTCCTAGGACCTGTGTCCCCAGTCCAGGCCCGGAGCCCTCTCCCCATGGCCTCATCGGCTTACTTCACACAGGCTGCCTGCCCTCCGTGCAGTTTTGAGTTTTGAAACCTCTGGTATAAAGCAACTCAGATAAACGCTAGGAGAATAACACAATGATTTTAAAATACCACTCATATGCATAGCCCATGGACACAGGCAATGGGGGGATGGGACCTGAGGGGGGTAGCGGCTGGGAGGAGGGGGGTAAAGGAGGGGAAATTGGGAGACACCTATAATACTATCAACAATAAAAAATATATAAAAAAATAAAAATATATAAAAATAAAAAAACAACACTCAACTAAACTAAACATAAGAATGATATGGACATAGAAACATCTTTCAGATTTGAAATGTCATAAGCGACACCTTGACACCATTAATCACTCAAGGACCAGGCTGCACATCTCTCCCAATCATTGCTCACATTTCTTAAGTTTTCAACATGACAGGAAACACGAATGTTGGGCTTTCTTCTCAAATGGCCAAGTGGGCACGATCAGGACTCCCACCCTTGGATGTGCCACAAAAACCAGATGTGCAAATTCTCCTCCTTGGCCATGGGGCTCAGAGGAGGACCCTGGCGGCTCTCTCCAGGTCTGTGATCCCCGGGGCTTGTTCACAGTCTTGTCCCAACTACTTTAACCAAACTTTGCAGGAGGCAAACTCTCTCCCTCGAAAGGATCCTCGAGATCTTAAGCACACTAACCAGCTTCATGGCCACAAGTTCATGCCCCGGTCGGGCCCACATGCTCTCTGAATGAGGCTGTTTATCATTTCCCAAGTTCCTGAGGAAACCGTGTTGTCCGATTATTAATAATAAGCAGCTTGAATCTGGAAACATAACAGACATGCATGAAACTTCAATAGGAGAAAATGACCCCTTCTGAACACAATCCAGCTCTGAAATCTGTTTCAGTTTGAAGTCCACTATACTGTATTAAAATGCGAGGGCAACATTTTATCTTATTTACATTATGAAAAGTGCATTTACTGTAGCATTTCTGACAGATATTTTTCCATGACCCTTGAGAATAAACACTTAGATTCATTAAACACATAATCGTTTTCAGATGACCATCTAAGGAGGCAACTCGAATGAAACAACAAAAGTTTTATACATTACGATGCAAAAACCCATTGTCTATAGAAATTTACTTGGGCACAGTCTTGCATAAAGGCTGAACATATTACTTTGTGTTTCTTTTCTAAGAATACGAAAGAAAATAGAAAATAACTTTCCCTAAAAGTGTAACACTGGGTTCTCTGTCAGAAAACCGCTCAACCACATCTTTAAAGCACCCATTACAGTACGTTAGGAGGCCGGCACTGTGTGCTATGTGCATTTACAAGGTAAAACAAAATAATTAGCAAGAGAAGTATCTCCAGGCATATGAGCCTGTGCATGTATGCTATGCCTATACAATGTTTTGATTTATACATTAATCTATAACAAAAAAGCACCTTTATAAATGTGCCTCGTGGAGAGATGGAACATTTATAGAAAGTCCCCTACAAAGAGTTCCCATTAGAAAAAGGCAAAGAGAGAAAACTGCATTTCCCCGGGGAGTGGATCCCTTTCCTCGCGAGGCAGGATGGAGCTACCGGCCCTAAACCGGCTGAGCAGGTGGAAGCAGAAGGGCGGGGACCCAGGCTGAGAGGGGAAGACAGGCCCAGACGGAAGGCTCTGCAGGCCTGCGTTCTGGGGAGAGTGGCCTGGGCAGCTCTGAGAGCGGACGGTGGGAATAGCGAGCTTCCGGGGGCAGGGAGGGCAGCAGGTCATGCTGTGGGGTGCAGGTGCTGAGAGAAGCAGCGAAGGAGAACGGGCATAAGACGTTTGCAGCACTCCTCTACCCCGCGCATTCCCCTGAAAGCCTGAGTACAGCCTGACCTTCGAGTCTCTTCAACAGCGACCTGTCCACGGGCCAGACCACATGGAGCTCTAATTCATACTTGAGTTACAAGCCTTTCTCTCTGTACTTCCAGTCTCGAGGTTATTTGCAAAATAAGACCTTCTAACTTGACTTCAGTTGTGTGAAATGGAGGACATCTTTCACATTCTTGGGAATTCAATTACACTTCGATTTAAAAAAAAATGTTTTTATTGGTTTTTAGAGAGAGAAGGGAGAGATAGAAACATCGATGAAAGAGAAACATCGATGAAAGAGAAACATCGACTGGTTGCCTCTGCAAACCCCCTGGGGGGATCGAGCACAGCCAGGGCATGTGCCCTGATCCAGAATTGAACCAGTGACCTCCTGGTGCGTAGGTCGATGCTAAACCATTGAACCACACAGGCCAGGCAATTGCACTATGATTTCAATGAATGACCACCAAGGGCAGAATTGACCTTTGGAACGGAAAGGTGAATTGAAAATACATCTCATGAAGTTCCTAATCATTCCTCACCGTGGCTTTAGTTATACCACAGATACACAGGTTTCTAATGAGACTCAAGAGCTAAGAGTCCAAAGCAGAAAGATGCGACTTAAGGAACGAGGAGAAGGGAGCAGAAAACGAGGCAGAATGTACGAGCCAGGGCATCACTTAGCGGACTGTGCAGCTGAGTCAGGTCGAGGTTGCCCTGCAGGCCATGGAGAGCCGCTGAGAGGTTCATGCAGAGATCTGGCAAGTGGGGACCAGAAGTCACCAGAGGGGCCCCCCCGAGCAGAGGTGGAGGCCGTGGGGGCTCTGGGAGAGCACTGGAGAGAGAATGGGGAGGGGAGTGTTCTCCCTAAAGAGCACTTTGTGAGAAGCCTATCCCACCATGAGCTCGTGGATTGTGGGGCGGAATTCCTGATTCCACAAAGTGCTATTCACAGCGTGGTCTCAGCAAACTGGACACCTCGAGCCTCACAGCAGTCGATTGACTGCTTGGCACATCTGCATTTTTCTAGGCGCTGCAACCTCCGTTTGATCAAAACTAAATTCATTTTTCCTCTCAAATGTATTCCTTTTCCTTTGCTGTCTAGGGGATTTCTCCTGAGATTTCTGTCTATTATCCCCACTCTACGATGAAAAAACTGAGTTTTAGGAAAGTTAACTAGATCAAGGCCACACTTACTAATTGATGGGGCTAACATCAAGGTTTAACTGGTTTCAAATAAAATATTCTTTCGTTCTACTACTTAAGTTATAAAATGAACCTGACCATTTTTTTAGAAAGCTTAATAATCTAGAGTGCTCATTAGAATCATATCAAGCTAAATATTTGTCTCTAAGCTGCTCTCCTCAGAAATGCATAGGGGATAAAGTAGTCATGTGCCACGCAAGGATGTTTTAGTCAACCTTGGACCACATATGTGACGGTCTCCCATAGATTTGAATGGAGCTGAAAAATTCCTATCACCTGCTGATGTCATAGCTATTGTGACATCATAGCTCCACGTATGACAGATGTGTTAGGTGATGTTGGGGTAACAAGCCTATCATACTGCCACTGTATAAAAGTGTAACACATACAATTATATACAGTACATAACTGTATATACACTGAGTGGCCAGATTATTATGATCACCTGACATTTGTAGGTGGGGAGGGCGGTTGGGGGCAACCAGGTCAGCAGGGGAGGGCAGTTGAGGGTAACCAGGCCAGCAGGGGAGGGCAGTTGGGGCCAATCAGGCTGGCAGGGGAGCAGTTAGGCATTGATCAGGCTGGCAGGGGAGTGCTTAGGGGGTGATCAGGCAGGCAGGCAGGTGAGCGGTTGGGAGCCAGCAGTCCCGGATTGTGAGAGGGATGTCCAATTGCCGGTTTAGGATCAGGCCTAAACTGGCAGTCAGACATACCCCAAGAGGTCCCAGATTGGAGAGGGTACAGGCTGGCTGAGGGACACCACCCCCCCCCCAACAAAGTGCACAAATTCTGTAGGCAAATTAGGGGTGGTCATAATAATCTGGCCACTCAGTGTAATTTGATGGTGGTAAAAACACCTATGTTACTTGTTTATTTAGTTACTATACTATACTTTTTAATTGTATTTAAAAAATTTTTATCATTTTTTTAAAATTTTTATTGTTATTTTCAGATTATATACTTTCTACTTATTACATTTTTTTCCTGTAACTGTGTGCTGTGTCACAGCGATAGCATCTCATGCATCTCGCATTTACTGTGCCTCTTGGTCGCATCATTTTCTCGTGTTTGACTTACTCTTGTGTTGCTTTGTACATTAACAAGCTGCACAGACTCGCAGCCCAGGAGCGCCAGGCCATCCACGCAGCCTAGCTGTGTGGCAGTCACGTCTGGTTCGTGTCAGTGCACATCGATAAAATCGCTTCATGACCCATTTCACAGAATGCATCCCTGTCGCTAAGTGGCGTGAGACTGTAACATATAAGTCTTAGAGATTACACTCACTGCTTTCATTTAAAAAATGTGAGGGCTACTCAGAGTAAAAAGATTAAGATGAATACAACAGACTAAGCAATATATAGTTAACTTGCGCATTCTGACACTTTCCATTTGTTTTCATCTTAACACCACACCTTTGTCTCTCTTACTACATGCAGGAGCATCTACAGGATAAATGCAGAGCACAATTTCGCTCCTTCCATATGCACCACTCGGACTTTCATAATTATGTAGTAAGACTCTGCTAAGCACGGGTGAATAACACTACTAACCAGGATGGTTAAAGGTAGGAGAGAAAATTAACAACAACAAAAATCTGGATCATCCATTGAGAGAGAAGCAAAAGATGTGCCCTTAACATCAGCATGTTAGTGGCAGGGCTGACAGCACAGAAGACTGAAGTGGCTCATCTGTTAGGGTTTTCCTCCGAGGGCAGCTGTCAGAGGGAGCCTGTGCCAGGTACTGGCACCGCCTCTAGGAAGTCAGAGGCTGTAGAGCAGCAGAACAAAGGGCTCAGACATTTCCCTCAATTTCCTTTGGTGCCTCATAACAAAAACTCTTTTCCATTCCATATCTGGAACCCAAGGATCGCACTGGGGTTGCCACTTGCAATGCGTGACTAACCGTATTTGACAGAAAGGTAAGTTCAGCTGCTGGAAGGCTCTGACATCGGAGGAGAGGGAAGGCAGAACCCCTGCTCTCCAGCTTCGCCTTTAGCTGACTGTTGAGAGGAACAACAGAGGACTTTGCGAGGCTGCAAAAAGGAAATTCCAGAGGATGCCAGTCGGGGAGTGGGGGTGATAGTTTCATAGACTTCTCTGGGGAGAAATCTGGGAATGTTGTTCCCTAAATGCACAGGGAACAGAAAAACCTGGAGTACCGAATGCGATACACTAGCATCAAAGCCGGCCACTTCAGAGCCACTGTCCATATTCTTTCAAACAACAGGAACTGGCTCATTGACATGCCCGGCACCATGAGCTTGTGTGCAGGCAGCAGCAGGACTCCTGGGAGCATACACAAGGGAGTGGCAGCCCTTCTTTACAAAGGTGACAAGAGGACACTGCAGCCCACAAAGGTGATGACAGCCCCTGTAAGAGATGCGGACAATGTTAAATGTGCTTGAGGTGCACAGGTGGAGCGTCGGTCAGTCACGTTTACCGCCGTCCACAGTGAGGTGGTGGGGGACAAGCTGTTACTTCAAAAAGAAAGCAAAGGTCATCGTACAGGCACTTCTCATCTCTCTCCACTCCCAGCCTCCACCCCCACATGTATAAATTCATCTGCATTCGCCTCATCACTGCCCCCTCTCCCTCTCCAACGCTAACCTCTTCTACTGAAACTGTGGAGTCTATTCTCTCCCACCTCCCTAGGGACCTCCCACCCATAGCTCCTCCCCTCTATGCTTGGCTCTCTCTTTCTATTCATCGCGTCCTCCCTAAATCAGCAGGCTCAACTTTCTCCCATCGTTGAAAACATTTTTATTTATTTTTGAGCATACAAGTATTTCATTAATGTGTGAATACATACTTCTTAAATTTTTAAAGAATTACACGTAAATTAAAAGTAAGTGCCCCTTAAATATAATTCCCCTCCCCATCCTCAAACTTTCACACGGCCCATCACCGTTACCCCCTGTCCATGAATACTTCCAGACTATTTTACATGTGGCATTGTTTTATGTCTTTCACCCTTTTTAAATAACTGGCTTGCTACTCTGTAATGTTGGGAGACTTGTTTTGTCCATTCAACAATATGCCTTATCACATCCGAAGGCCCGTGGCATTTCACGTTGGTGATTTAACCAAGGCACATCAGATCAGTAACGGGAGGTCCTGCTTCATTCACTCTCCAAGCCACCAAAATTCTATTTTACCCATTTAATAAGGGAAAGAGGTCTCTCATATTTCTAATTTTCATTTATCTGATCACAGTGTGATTACACATTTTCATATTCATTTTTCATATCCACATTAAGCATAATTTCATGTTTATTAATTATATTTCTTCTTCAGGGAACAGACTGTTTGTGCCTCTAATTTTGTAATGGGTTGTTTGTCTCTTATTAATTGGAAGGAGTTATTTCCAATTTACAGATATTAATCTTGTTATATGTTGCATATTTTCTTCCAGAAACTAGCTTATCTTTTAATATTGTTTATGCTGGCTTTTGTTGTCCAAATCTTTCTTTCTCGAGTCACATTTGTGTTTTGCATCTTGTGCCATTAAGAGGGCCTTCTGTTCCAACATCAGAAACACGTTTTCTCCATTTCCCTCTACTTATTGCTTTATTTTTTACAATATGTCATTTAATTGATCTTACGTTTACTTTTTTGTTAATGGCATGAGTTAGAATATAGCTTTGTGCTCAGTTGATAGCTAATTTCCATAGCACCATTTATTAAATGATCCATCATTCCTCAATTCTTTTCTTTTTTATTGTTTAAAGCAGGGGTCCTCAAACTACGGCCCGCGGGCCACATGCAAATACAAATATTGTATTTGTTCCCGTTTTGTTTTTTTACTTCAAAATAAGATATGTGCAGTGTGCATAGGAATTTGTTTACAGTTTTTTTAAAAACTATAGTCCAGCCCTCCAATGGTCTGAGGGACAGTGAACTGGACCCCTGTTTAAAAAGTTTGAGGACCCCTGGTTTAAAGTATTATATATGTCTCCTTTTCCCCCAATTGATTCCTCAATTCTTTTAAAATGCTATCTTTACCATAAACTAAATATTCATATATAAAGGGTGGGGCAAAGTATGTTTATAGTTGTTCATATGGAAATGATATAATAACTAATAAATGATAATACAAGAATAAACCATGTTTCACATACTCACAATTGTAAACCTACTTTTGCCCCGCCCTGTACCCGAGACTATTTCTGAAATATTCATTCTCTCCTATTAACTTATCTGTCCATTCCAGTGTCAATGCCATGCTACTTCAATTATCATAGACTTGTCATATGGTTTGATATCTGGTAGGGCACGTCTCCACATCTTTGTTCTTCTACAAAATTGTCTTGGCTATTCTTGCACATTTTCTTTTCCCTGTGAATTTTAAAATCAGTTTTGTTAAGTTCCAATTCTTCTAATTTATTCGACCACAGAACTCATGTTTCAAAGATCAATGTTGAGAAGCACGCACTTCAGTGGTGTATTGGCCCAGGTCGTATCTGGCCCAAAGCTTTATTTTGTTTGGTCAGTATGGTGCTGACCCGTTCGTGTTTTTAAGAACGTTTGACACCCATCCGAGAGCCAAAAGTAAACAATGGACGTGCAGCAGGGGGTGTGTGTGCGTGTGGTGGGGTCTCTGCTTTCCCAAATGGCAGTGGGCTGAGCCAAGTGGCGGCTGCTCCTTTATTTACACGGGCCCTACGTCCACGTTCTCAAGTTTCTGAACTTGGCCCATTTCGCTCACTTGTGCTATTTGCCTAGACCCTAGACAGCCTTGGCCTCTGAGGACCCTGCATTTCAGATACCATCCTAAATAGCCTCATGTCCCCCAGTTCATCCTCTCTCTACATGGCCACAAGAATGATTTTTCTATAACACATGTAACTGGGCCGCCACTCTGATTTAAACCACTTGGCGATTTCTGATTGCTTTCAGGATAAGATCCAGTTTTCTGTGTAGGACATATGAGGCTTTTCATAACCTCAAATACTTTTCATGTGTCATTTCTGATGATCTCCACATTATGCGTTCTTGAGGCATCTGTCCTGTCAGTCATTCTCAACAGGTTTCCACATAGTTGCCCATACTTGAATTTAAGTTGTTGTGTGTGGAAGGCCAAGTCACTCCACCACCCATAAACCTCACCCTCCAACCCTCTACCTTCTTTCCTCATATGTATGTGCTTGTAGGACACCTGCATCTCCAAGTCGCAGGTTCAGTTCCCTTACTACCTGCTCTGCAGTTCTTACTTGTCTACTGTCACCTCGCCTTCCCACCGCTATCGCAAGAAGGGACTGAGGCTCTTCTTTGTGTCCCTCTCCTACACACTCACCTCCCACTGCATCAGCAAGTGACTTATTTTCTTGTCTGTTTGACCCATAAAATTGTGTTCTCTTTATGGGCAGACATTCTATCTTAATTCAGCATCTCCAAAGCCTTGGGCAGGGTAACTGGAAGTCTACAGTCATTCAATAAGACTTATGGAGTAAAGGTAGAGAAGTTTGGAGACGGGGTTTAATGAATCAACTATTGCTTCTACTCTGAGGAAGTTTAGCATCATATAGAATTCTGCTCAGTATTTAAAACTAGTGTCCTGGTGCTCGGATTCATGCACATTGAAAGGAAATTAATTAGTTCCTCTGGTGCAGGGATTAATGCAGGTGGTCCCCAGTGGTGGCTGGCAGGGCAAGACTGGGCCAGATGGGCCAGACACCCCTTGGAGCCAACCTCTCATGGTCCCTCCCCAGACGGCTACACCTGGGCCAGTGCTGCAGCTCAAAGGGCATCTGCGGAGTAAGTGAGGTCCCGCCAAAAGGTGGGATCCCTTGGCCTGGCCTGCAGGGATCAGGCCAAAACTGGCTCTCCGACATCCCCCGAGGGGTCTCAGAGTGCAAGAGGAATTGCAAGGAATCAGGCTCCCTCCTCTCTGGTTCCAGGGTGTGTCACCTGAGAACCGAACCACCGCTGCCAAGTGACCACAGCTTGGCAGCTCCTGTGTTGAGCATCTGCCCCCTGGTGGTCAGTGTGCGTCATAGCTACCAGATGGTCAGATGGTCAGAGGGTTGCTTAGCCTTTTATATATAGACTAGAGGCCCAGTGCACAAAAATTTTGCACTCGGGGGGGGGAGGAGGGGTCCCTCAGCCCGGCCTGTGACCTCTCACAGCCTGGGACCCCTTGGGAGATAATGACCTGCTGGCTTAGGCCTGCTCCCGGGTGGCAGAGGGCACGCCCAAGCCCTAGGTGCAGCCCCTGGTCGGGCTCAGAGCAGGGCTGATTGGGGAGTTGGGGCGCCGCCCCTGTTATGCACAGAGCAGGGCGGATTGGGAGGTTGCAATACCACCCTCAGTCACGCTCAGGGTAGGGCCGATTGGGGGGTTGGGGCACCACCCCCTGTCACACTCAAGGCAGGGTCGATGGGGAGGTTGCGGCGCCACCCCCTGTCATGCACAGAGCAGGGTCCATCAGGGGGTTGGGGAGCTCCCACCTGTCACACACAGAGCAGGGCCGATCAGAGGGTTGAGGAGCTCCCCCCTGTCACTCAGAGAGTAGGGCTGATAGGGGAGTTGGGGCACCGCCCCCTGTCACACACAGAGCAGGGCGGATCAGGGGGTTGGGGCACCGCACCCTGTCACACTCAGGGCAGGGCCGATGGGGAGGTTATGGCTCTACCCCATCACACACAGAGCAGGGCCCATGGGGGGCAGTTGGGGCGCCACCCTCTATCACCCACAGAGCAGGGCCGATCAGGGAGTTGGAGCGCTGCCCCCTGTCACGCTGATCCCGGTGCCGGGAGGCCTCGCGGCTCCGCTGATCCCGGTGCTGGGAGGCATATTACCCTTTTACTATATAGGATAGAGGCCTGGTGCACGGGTGGGGCCGGCAGGTTTGCCCTGAAGGGTGTCCTGGATCAGGGTGGGGGTCCCCACTGGAGTGCCTGGCCAGCCTGGGTGAGGGGATGATGGCTGTTTGCAGCTGGTCACACACCCTTCAGGGTGGGGGTCCCCACTGGGGTGCCTGGCCTGTCTGGGTGAGGGGCAGAGGGCTGTTTTCAGGCTGGCGGGTGACTGAAGCTCCCAACCGCTCCTTTTTTCCTTTTTTTTTTAATTCTGGGCCAGCTTTAGCTCTGAGGCTTGGCTCCAGCTCTTAGGCCTCGGATGCTGAAAGCAGGTATCTAGTTTGTTTGGGTTCTGTAATCGAAACACTGTTTCAACTCCAGCTCTGAGATCCCGGCTGGCTGAAAGCAGGTTTCTGGGGTTTTGTTTAGCTTCTATATTTGTAACAATGTTTCAAACTGCAAGCTCAGAGGCCGGCAGCGGCAGGCGGGGAACGTTGGAGTCCTCCGTCATGTTCGCTTCAAGCTGCCTGGCTGCCGGCCGCCATCTTGGCTGGCAGTTAATTTGCATATTGCCCTAATTAGCCAATGGGAAGGGTAGCGGAGGTATGGCTAATGACCATGTTTTTCTTTTATTAGATAGGACAGATAGAGCAGAATCAACATGACTGAACAACTAAATCCCCAGGGAGAGTGGAAAATTAATTTTGTCCTGTGTTTAAACAAATAGTGAGGACACAATTACCTGTTTCTCTGACAAATTTATAAGAGTTGTGCAAAACCATAGACTAGTTCTCTCTAAATTTAAAGTTAAGGTTTTTACGGTTATTTTTCTCATGTAGCCAATATACTTTTAATTTTTACTTACAAAATACTAAAGAAACTGTATGGTAATAAGTGGTAAGTGTACAAATATTTGCTTTGCACACAGAAAGTTAAGATGACCTGTGCTCAAATAAGACTTAAGGATGCTCTTTGGCATATATGAGCATCTGCTCACATATTAAAGACCAATCAGCTATATCAGATTGTCAAACATTAAAACGTAATAATAAGAAGCTCAACAAGATGCCTAAACCCTATTTATAGAACGTTTTGGGTTGTATTTAGTCCCATTTGCAGTTAGTCCCATTTCGGTATTTTTAGCATCTGTCTAGCAGACTTGTGCGTGTACATATAAAACACAAAACTCCATTAATACAACATTAAGGTTTCAAGTTTAAACATACAGGAAACTGAGAAGTTATAGCCCTCATAAGAACTTTAACATACCCACTTTATATTTTCTACATGTGTTAGGTTTAGATACTAAAACGTTTAGCATTGAGCTGGAACACAAAAAGGACACATATATAAACAGTCCAAATTCTCATCTTGCCTAGGATGTCTACCTTTATTTTCAAAGAACTAACACTAATATGATCTGTTTTCCATACACATAATGGATACATGTAGCAAGACTTGGAAGGGAGCCTATTTCATTGGAACGTTCAGGTGGCTTAATGTTAAATATTCACAGTGCATTAAGAACATCTCTACGCTGCATTAAAAATTTCTATGCAATTTCAGTACATTGTAAATAAAAATGTAAAACAGAAAGAGAAAAGCACCTATTTCCAAAATCAGAGAAGTATGTGCTTTTTTTTTTTAAAAAAAGTACATTTTATTGATTTTTTACAGAGAGGAAGGGAGAGGAATAGGGAGTTAGAAACATCGATCAGCTGACTCCTGCACACTCCCTACTGGGGATGTGCCCGTAACCTGGGACCCTTGAGTCCGCAGGCTGACGCTCTATCCACTGAGCCAAACTGGTTAGGGCGAAGGACGTGCTTTTTTTAGGTATCTTGAAAATTCCGTAGTGGTTGAAAGAGCAAAAAATATATACCTAACAGGCATACAAGATCTTCTCAATTCTATTTATTGTTGCATTTCCCCAAAAAACTCTTTTGATGCAGAGATTTTAGAAAGAATTCTGTCAACTTGGAAATAAGGACCCAGCTCCCTTGAAGAGGATAATTTGTTTCACAAATGAGGGGAGAAAACTTCTTTTTTCTACTACCACTAAACTCAGCGTATTAAGTTCAGAGTTGTACATTAAGTAATTTCCCTACGAGCTGAGGCCAAGCACACATATTTCCACCCAGGGGGAAAAGTTTAGAGTGAATGAAAACAAAACTCAATAATGAAGTTCTTCACGCAGGAGGCAGTCGGCCAAGCGAGAGTGTGAAGTCCAGCGTGGTGTGTGGCTCTTATTTGAATGCACGAGAAAGAACTACTAAACCATTTAAGCCCGGGGACTTACCTTTGAGTCATAATGAAATATAAACACTTGGGCTAGAGGCACAGTCTGGCTTGCCCTGCTCTCAGGTAGGCCCACCCAAACTATCCTGGACAGAGGAGACACTGAACTGCATTTAGAGCCTGCCAAGAGAATCCACAATTACTCCTAATAACTCATTCTAATATTAAATAGCTTTGTCAAGAAATCTTCCCAATATCTCCAGTAAATCCTTTGTGCTGAAATTTAAACTGGAAAACAGGCCCCAGTGCGACTTTAACATGTGGTCCCCGAACCTGGAGGTTATGTTGTAACATAAAGGCTCGGACAATAGGACCAATTCTCTATGTATTTTACAGCAATTTCCCAACAGTTACTTAGGAGTCTCTGGGCCAAGAAAATGCTACATACAGAAAATTTATGTCCTATTTTGTTTCAGTATTTGGAATATCATCTCATTAATCTGAGTTTCTTTTCTCAAATGTGGCCACACGTCTACGGCTGGCAAAACAGCAGATCACAAAAGAAGACCAGTTCTATACTGCCCAGTCAGTAACCAAATTGGCCTTCTCACCACATCATGGTTAGTCAAGTCAGATTTACCAGCTCAACTATGTAATGATCTTAGTTAGTAAAATAATGTTTTGTATGATTTACTTAGCCTTAAAGAAATGGCTTCAATTAGGCCATACTGAAAACTGGCCAATCTAGCCATATCATATTTACCCATTAGTTCATGTACACTAAAATAGCCAATCAAAAATTTATTGAAGGCCAATTATTTATCCCTCAATTCATCTCCCTCTTCATGCATTTATTCCAACATTCTCTCTCTTCTACAGCACTGTTTTAGGTACAATATAATATAAAGAAGTAAAATGTACGTGCTCTACCAGAACACATAGAGTGTACAACCTAGTCTCTACTTGGATGAGAAGACCTAGCCACAGGGTACTGCCCAATCACTGAGGGTATCATCTGATGAGATGAGGATATTGGGCGAGTAGCCACCTATGAGAGCACCAGCATACGTTATCTGGCTGTGTTGTCAAGGTCTCTTTGTAGGCTTTGAAGTGCAAGTTGTGAAGTTGAGATATATGAATTGCTTACACAGTTTTGTCAGTGAAACTGTACACCGTTTTTCCAGTTTAAAACAGGCTTTAGAAAAGCCAAATATTATTGAGCTAAGGACCCCAATATTCAGTTTATTCTATTGTGTGACATGAATGTTATCCGTCTAAACATACTCAGCACTGTGTCCCTAGTAGAATAACTTTAGAACAACTCCAAAATACTAACAGTTAACATGAGATAATAACATTGTCTGAATAGACTAATTATGATCCAGAAGCTTCCGTTTACTTTCCAAATAAGTAAAGAGTTAAAATCAAATTATTCTGGTCAGTGAAGCCATTATGCACAATTCCATAATTACACATCAGGTTTTCTAAGGCAAGCAATAGTTTCCCTTTTACTCCCTGTAAATCCTATGAAAGCACCTTGCAGTGCTTCATACAAAAGCTGGTGCTCACATATTCATCGTACTGCTGCTCTCTCAGTGAGAGCTGCAAAATCCAGATTGGTTTTACTTGCACTTCAATTATTACGCTGTGGAACCAATCACCCTGAAAGGCTGATGCTCACAGGAACCTACTCACAGTGACTATCATTCACAATCATTCTGAAAAGACACATCAAAGGCTGCTATTTCTAAAATGATTCTTACCAGAGTTATGTATTAACAGAAGATTCAATAATATTTTTTTAAACTAGAGGCCCAGTCCACAAATTCGTGCACGGGTGGGGTCCCTCGGCCTGGCCAGCAATTGAGGCCTATTGGGGGGCCAACCAGCCAGGGGGAGGGACCCCAGAAGGTTGGCCAGCTAGCTGGGGAGAGGGGCCACAGGAGGTTGGCCAGCCGGGGGGAAAGGGCCATGGGAGGTTGGCTGAGGGAGCGCACTGACCACCTGGGGGAAGCTCCTGCATTGAGGGTCTGCTCCCTGGTGATCAGTGCACGTCAGAGCAACTGGTTGACAGATCGTTCTGGTTGTTCGGTCATAAAGGTCACTTAGGCTTTTATATAAATACTAGAAGCTCGGTGCACGAGATTCATGCATGGGGGGGCGGGTGTCCCTCAGCCCAGCCTGCACCCTCTCCAATCTGAGACCCCTTGAGGGATGTCCGACTGCCCGTTTAGGCCCGATTCAGGGTGGATCGGGCCTAAACGGGCAGTCGGACATCCCTCTCACAATCCAGGACTGCTGGCTCCCAACCGCTCACTTGCCTGCCAGCCTGATTGCCCCCTAACCACTCCCCTGCCAACCTGATGGATGCAGAACTTCTCCCCTGCTGGCTCGGTTGCCCTTAACTGCCCTCTCCTGCCTGCCTGGTCACCCCTAACTGTCCTTCTCTGCAGGCCTGGTCCCCCCCAACTGCCCTCCCCTGCAGGCCTGGTTGCCCCCAACTGCCCTCCTTTGCAGGTCTGTTCCCCCGCAACTGCCCTCTCCTGCTGGCCACCTTGGTGTCCACATGGGGGCGGCCATCTTGTGTGTTGGGGTGATGGTCAATTCGAATATTACCTCTTTCTTAGATAGGACTAGAGGCCCAGTGCATGAATTCGTGCATGGGTGGGGTACAGCTGGCCCTGCCCCCATCAGGCCAGTTGGACAGCCGCAGTGTGTGTCATAGTGACCAGTTATTCTAGCCGCTTAGCTTTTATATATATAGATATAGATGGGCAGGCTCAATTCTTCATCAAGATTCACTTCTACCATCTTCATAAAGCCTTTTCTGATTCTATGGCCACACTAATCCCCTTGATTAGCATTTATTTTTATTCCTTTTTAAAAATCTCTCTAACTATAAATATAGTATATTTTCTTGTCAAAAACACAGATTAGAGTAGAAAACCAAAGTCCTCCATAACCTGTCCCATAGAGATAACTCAGGTTAACATATGCTGTGTATACTTCTAGATTTTTATCAATGATTGTGTTAAGAATGTTTTCTTTCCTTTTTTCCTCCACTAAGTCCTACCCCATATTCTTCCTGGGACCTGATTTTCCTCTCATGCAAGAATCTAAAGCATCCCACCCATCTCCAGCAGTATAACTGGGATGAAATGAAAATCAAAGAACAGAAAAGAAGTTACAAAGGCATGTGGTGGGGAAAAGAATAGAAGAGAAGAGGGGAGAGGCACCACAGTCTTAGGAGGTAATAAGAAATACCCTGAGAGAGTCAATAAAGTTCTCCCAGGAAGAAGCTGATAAGGTGCTAACACAGTGGTTCTCAACCTTCTGGCCCTTTAAATACAGTTCCTCATGTTGTGACCCAACCATAAAATTATCTTTGTTGCTACTTCATAATTGTCATGTTGCTACTGTTATGAATCGTCATGTAAATATCTGATATGCAGGATGGTCTTAGGTGACCCCTGTGAAAGGGTTGTTCGACTGCCAATGGGGTCGCGACCCACAGGTTGAGAACCATTGCACTAAAGAGAACAAAAAGTCACTACCAGATCAGTATCTATCCTTTGGCCCCCAGCAACAAGGAGCCATCTTTAAAACATACAAATCTGGATGGTGGTGTAGCTAAACACGGTACTGGCTGCCTCCCACAACCACATCAAAATTACAACTAAAATATAGAACAATCATCATTCAGAACTCTCTGAAAGCTGACTGAATGGAAGCCCTACAACTAGAGAAGAAAAGAAGAAAGCACACAGAGACTGGTAGGAGGGGCAGAGGCCCAGAATGGGCTGGTTCAACATCTTACATATGGCATTTTTTTTAATCAGGGAGGGATAACTTGGCTGTGGAGACCTCCCATGAGGAGCAAGGGGTCCCAGCCCAACACCAGAACCCTCAGCCCAGGGTTCCAATGCTGGAAAGGGAAGTCCCCATAACTTCAGGCTATAAGAACCAGCAGAGATTGTGTCTGAATGACATGGAGGCTGCTGGAGCCCCAGGCAGTTCCTCTTAATGGGCCCATGCATGGACTTACTCAGACTGACTCCTTCTGAGCTCCAACACTGGGTCAGTGGCTTACGAGGGATCCAGGGACATACAGGGAAGAACTAGATTGTCTGGAATCAGAGCAGGAACTCAGGGGCAGCTTTCTCCCAGACAAAAGTGCTCACAGGGATCACTGTTCCTATCCTGAGACCTCCCCTGTGGCAGAACTGACTGGAAGGTTCCATATCTGAGTCTCCATCAACCTCACTCACACTGTTCTTTCTGCCCTGGTGATTTCCTGAGAACTCACCCACCCAATTTGCAGCCCTGCCCAAGCTGTTTGCAGCTATTTTTCCACATGAATGGTAGGACCTGGATCAGGCTTCAGACTTTCCTAAAATCTCTCAAACAAGCAGCAGCTGGCATCAGCATGCCCCATACCTCTCAATAAGAGGCCCCAGGCCCGGCACTAGCAGCACCCTGCCTTGCTTCACAGGTTGGCCTCTCCTGGGCACTTCCAAGCCCAACACAAGTAGCAGCCTTTTTCAGATCTCTCTGTAGCTCCTGCTGGGTGGCCCTAGACAGGGCACAGGCAGTGGCTGACTTTGCACCTCCAGGGGGGCCCCTGAGCCAGTGCACCCAATGGACAGCTTCAAACCATGCCAGATTACAACTCTACCCATCCACGAGCGACCCACTAAGGGTCAGACTCAGTGAGCACCAAAGCCCCCTGAAGCAAGTCCTGCTCCACAGGGGTGTCTCCTGCACAGCAGTTCTTCCACTGTAGTCACAGCTGGTCCTCACAGCCAATTGGCCTGGGGGTCAATTCCTCCCAGTGATGCCAATAGCAATCAAGCTCAACTACAACAAGACTATGCGCACAGCCCATACAGGGACACATCCAGAGTGCTCAGGTCAGGTGACTGGGGAGGCTGAGCTTACAAGACGCCTACTACACAAAGCCACTCTAACAATTCCAGGAGACTAAACAATTCTATCTAATACATAGAAACAAACACAGGGAAGCAGCCAAAATGCAGAGACAAAGAAACATGCCACAAATGAAAGAACAAAATAAATCTCCAGAAAAATAACTAAATGAAATGGAAGTAAGCAAACTGTTCAGAACAATGGTTTATAAGGATGCTCAAGGATCTTAATGAGACCTTGAAGGGACTCAGTGAAAATTTCAACAATCTTAGTGAGAATTTCAAGGAAATTGGTGAGAATGTCAAAGAGATGAAAAAGGAGCAGTCAGAAACAGAGGATACACTATTTGAAATGAAAGGTAATTTACAGGGAATAAACAGTAGAGTAGAGGAGGCCAAGATTAAAATAAGTGATTTGGAATATGAGGTAGCAAAAACACCCAACCAGAAGAGAATAAAGAAAAAAGAATCCAAAAATATGAAGATAGTGTAAGGAGCCTCTGGGACAACTTCAAGTGTACCAACATCCGAATTATGGGGGTGCCAGAAGAGAGAGAGCAAGACATTGAAAACCTATTTGTAGAAATAATGACAGAAAACTATCCATACCTGAAAGAAATAGACTTACAAGTCCAGGAAGCACAGAGTCCCAAAGAAGTGGAAACCAAAGAGGCCCACGCCAAGACACATCATAATTAAAATGCCAAAGGTTAAAGACAAAGAGAGAATCTTAAAAGCAGCAAGAGAATAGCAGTTAGTTACTGACAAGGGAGCGCTATACGACTGTTAGCTGATTTCTCAAAAAAAAAAACTTTGCAGGCCAGAAGGGAGTGGCAAGAAAAATTCAATGATGAATAGCAAGGACCTCCAACCAAGATTACTCTACTCAGAAAAGCTATCATTTAGAATTGAAGGTCAGATAAAGAGCTTCACAGACAAGAAAAAGCTAAAGGATTTCATCACCACCAAACCAGTATTCCATGAAATGTTGAAGGGTATTCTTTAAGAAGAAGGAGGAAAAATAAAAAGTTAAAAAATCTGAACAATAAAATGGCAATAAATACATATCTATCAATAACTGAATCTAAAAATCAAAATAAATGAACAAGGAATCTATGAACAAAATAAACTGATGCATAAAATAGAACCAGAGGCATAGAAACATGGAACAGACTGACAAATCTCAGAGGGAAGGGAGGAAAGGAGGGTGGGAAGAGATTAACCAGAGAATTTATATGCAGATATGCATTACCTATGGACACAGACAATAGCATGGTGAAGGCCTGGGGCAGGGTGGGAACCTGATGGCTGGGGGGAGGGGAGAGGGAAGGCAGACATTGGAAATACTATCAACAATAAAGATTTAAGTAAGTAAGTAAATAAATAAGAATCTCGGAGTCAACATTTACTACAGGGATATTTGATTGAACCTCGTTACCTCAAACATCCAAGGACAGTGCAACTACTCACCTTGGCTGTGCTGGCCCCCTTCCCACCCAGGACAGTTTAAATAAATAATTATAGGGACAACAGAGGAAATCAAACCAATAATCTTTATATTTTTATGGACTATGTTTTAGAGTTATTTTCATATCACTGGGCTATTCTAGGTTTGTTTAAAGAGTTTGAAATACTTAAAGAGATTATGATTTCAATTTGAAAGATGTAGTTGATTTTAGATTTGTGATATTCAATTGGAAGATATAAGAACATTTGATTTAAATTTGGAAATACTGTAGGAATATTTAAGAGAGGTTCACTTACTACATGTACATGTTTGATTATTAGTATTATTAAGTTGCTTATTTTTTAAGTTGTTTACTAGATGTATGTGAATTAGTGCTCTTTAAGTTGCTTAAGTGCTTAGAATGATTTTTTTGTTAGGTTTCTAAGTATGCCCCACCAGGTAGTTGAGCTGCTTGAGAAATCAGACACGTTAAATATGTAAATGAGGTTTTAAACTGAATTACCTAAATTGGGATCAGAATTAATTTTTCAGTGAAAATTCAACTCTTAAACTTAAATTAACCAAATGTTAATAAAATAATAAATGAAAGAGGCTATTCTTACTTTTATGTAAGAGTGACTAGATTTAAAAATATAACTGTAAGATTTGTAGTTTGAAGTAGGTTTCTGAATGCACAACTTGAATGGATTAAATATTCATTTAAAACCCAATTAAATATAAGAAGTCCTTGTAAAAATTCCCCTTGGACCATAAAATACTCAATGAAAGCAGGCACTTTCTCTGCTGTTTCAGCCCGGTGTCCCTGGAGCCTATACCAATGTCTGCACATAGCAGGCCGCGAAAAGGAATACAGACATGGAGGGCTTTGAGCTGGGAATCCATTCGGAGCTATTTCTTCAACTCCAACCTGGTCTCATTCTGAAGAACCAATTAGAACAACCAGTCACACCAACATTGGTGAAAAAACCTGTGCTCCTGAATATTTGTAGATTTAAGGACATTGAAATTTTGGGCCAGGGTTGCCGAGAGATACTGCAGACGACAAGAACTGTACGAGTATGGGCCTGTAGGACTGGTTCCTCGGCTGGCGGCTGAAGATGGGCCATAGGAAGAAAGGAAGCAGGGAGCTGGATGGTACATTGCAGAGTCAGAAATAAAACGAAGCGGCCTCGGGCTCCCCGGGAAGATCGCCACATGCCACGAAAGCGAGCAGAAGCGCGGCGGGCTGCACGGTGTTGGGGTCTTGGACAGGTCAGGATGAGCATCTGCAGGCACTTCAGAGTTGGCCGTGAAATACAGCACACATGTAACGGCCGAGCGTGTGCGGAAGTGGGGCGAGGCAGCAGAGTGGACAGTTGCTTCCAGGACATGTGCTGGGAAGGGAAGTCATTACAAGGAGAGGTCAGTAAAAAAGATGCAGGCAAGCCTGAGGAAGTAATTGCCTGTTATTTATTTACACTTTAATTGTGAGGTTTGGCTTCCCCTGTAGGTGTAGACTGAGGAGAACCTTTTACAATGACAGCAAGTGAGTGGATGAGGGCAACACGAGGCCTCCCACAGACGAGAAAGTGCAGTTCTCAAGGGGAAATCTCAATCAACTCTATGAACAGTACTAACATGTGAGCACATACATGAGCCAATAAAATGCTGAAAGACGTTCCTAGCGCCTGGCGTGTGCTGAGTGCTGTGTTATGAGCTGGAAACCCAGCAGTGCCCAGTACAGGCGAGTGCCCTGTCCACGTGGGCCTTCCACTCTAGTGGAAGGCATTAGAATCTGAAATAATGCCAACTTAAAATATAAAAGCATATATAATTCCATGTGGTGACAGCTGCTATAAATAAGATAATAAAGCAGGGGAAGGAGACAGGGAGTGAAGACTTTATAGCAGCGGTTCTCAACCTGTGGGTCGCAACCATCGGAAAACACATATAGCATATCAGATATTTACATTACGATTCATAACAGTAGCAAAATGACAGTTATGAAGTAGCAACGAATATAATTTTATGGTTGGGGGTCACCACAACATGAGAAACTGTGTTAAAGGGTCGCGGCATCAGGAAGGTTGGGAACCACTGAGGATCATGGGACAGGGAGGAGCAGATCAGAGTTCAGCTTGGGCTTTGAGGGTAGGAGATAGAAGCTGAGGACGAGAGACAGAAAGTTGATAGCTTGAGAACCAGCGGCATGACCATCACCTCTAATTCCCCCACATGATGGCAGCCTTGATTCTGAGACTGAGAAAGCTTACACTTCTTCCCTCCCTTCCCATCGCTCTGACAGGTGGCTGCGAGTGTAAGGAGCCGGGCCCTAATGCATCACGGGCCTCCGGACCCAAATATACAGTGTTTGTCATGACAGGTGGCCATGTAAAAGCACGGAAACCTGCTTGCTGGTGAATGTGACGTGTGGAGAAGGGGCGGGAGCTGCCTATGAGCAAGGGTCAGCCACCAGCACGGGAGAGCTAGGGGCAAGAAACACAAGAACATGCTTGTCATTCCTCTCCTCTAGCCTGAGTTAAAGGGCGAGAGTAAGAGAGAGGCCACTTGGTATGCCTTTCAAAAGGAATGAACTCGCTGTCCCTGCGTGACCCACTTTCGGCTTGAGAAATCAGAAAAAGCAGAGCAATTTCTTGTGCCGGATCTGTTTTCAAAAGAGTGGTCAGAAGATGAGTTCAAACACTGACTCATCCAACAAGAGGTGCATGATTAGGATTAAACTCGTTAGAACTTGGTCCTGGAGCCCAAGGAGCCCTCGGCAGTCTCTCCTTGGGGACAGGAAACGCAGAACCCATACATGTCAGAGTCCCTGACCCGGGTCGGTCAGCCTTGCTTGAATACTTCCTGTGATGAGAAGCTCATTTCCTCGCGACACAGCTGTTTCATTTTCGGTCAAGTCTAACTGCCGCACAGGCGTTTAGTAACCAGAACTCCAGGGCACCTCATGGTCACACTCCCTGATTACTTCTATTTTGCCTCGTCAGGCCCTCCACATTACATTAATTATCTATAACCCCTCAAATAAGTGCAAAGGCAACTCAAACCCTCCCCCATTGTAATTTTAAGAAATATTTAATATTAATTTCAACACCGTAATACAGTTCTGTGAAAACATACTTAAGTCCATTTTGAGTAATGAAAAATGGCATCTACTTAAAATGAAATTTATCTAGAAAGATATCTAAAATTATAAGAATCATTGAAGCATTTATTCCTAAGATTAAATATTGAGCAACTTTGACTAAACCATAACATCCTTATTGTAGTTAATGACTAGAAAGTGACTCGAATAAATTTACTCTTAAAAACAGTTTATTTTTACTTAACACCTATACATTTCATTCATAAAATAAAGGATGAAATACATTTTCCTAGAGGGTTGGCTTAGATGTTATGAGAAGTTGCAAAAACAGATCCAAGGGGGGGAAAATAAATGAGAAAATCTAATAAAACAAACAAAATTAAACATTTCAAAGGTCACTTTTTAATTACTTTGCAAAGCACCCATTATGTAAACAAAGCTCTACTCCAAAGTCATGCGGGGGGGGGGGGGGGGGGGCGGGGGGCGCCCTGCCTACTACCCCCCTTCTCTGGTTCTTAAGGAGACAGCAAAAGTTATTCCAGGTCCCTTCTCTCTGAACACTAATGCTAAATATGCGGGGAGCGTGGTACAGGCGCACATAGGACTTCTCCTGCATCAGAGGCCCCACAGTGGGGACACCCCCCTACACAGAGACCCTACAATAGGGACACCCCCCTGCACAGAGGCCCCCACAGTGAGGATACCACCTGCACAGAGGCCCCCACAGTGGGGACACCCCCCTGCACAGAGGCCCCCACAGTGAGGATACCACCTGCACAGAGGCCCCCACAGTGGGGACACCCCCCTGCACAGAGACCCTACAATAGGGACACCCCCCTGCACAGAGGCCCCACAGTGAGGACACCCCCCTGCACAATCCATGCAAGTGCCCCGTCTCTCATCTCAAATGGTGAATCATTTCCTTTGCTTAAAAATATTTTCCACGTCTCACCAGGTCCATTCTCAGTTTATTTTCTTTTGAAAATGTTGCTGCTCATTCATAGTCAGCTACTTAGAAAGCTTTAATTGTAATAATAAATTCTCATATTTTTCTGCAGATTGACTGATCTCTGTCACACATGTTCTTAGGCTCCGTACCTCAGACAATATGTGAAGAGGCACAGCTCCAGGAAGAGGACAGGCATGTTGAGAGGTGTGCGGGCACCTTTGGTGTCACAGCAGGGAGCCTATAGTTCTAGCTGGAGGTTGGGCCAGGTCAAGAGGGGCAGGTGCTGGTCCTGGGCTGGAGGCTGGGCCAGGTTAGAGGGGCAGGTGCTGGTCCCGGGCTGGAGGCTGGGCCAGGTTAGAGGGGCAGGTGCTGGTCCCGGGCTGGAGGGTGGGCCAGGTTAGAGGGGCAGCTGCTGATTCCGGGTTGGAGGCTGGGCCAGGTCGGAGGGGCAGGTGCTGGTCCCGGGCTGGTGGCTGGGCCAGGTCGGAGGGGCAGGTGCTGGTCCCGGGCTGGAGGCTGGGCCAGGTTGGAGGGGCAGGTGCTGGTCCTGGGCTGGAGGCTGGGCCAGAGCAGAGGCCCAGGTGCTGGCTGGGCCTGGCCTCCAACACACTCATGCTGTGGAAACGTGGCCAGTGATGGCAAACTCCATGTCATTGGCTCCCTCTCCTTTACAGCTGCCTTCTCAGCAGCCCAGCAGAAGTGAGGGAGAAGCAGAGGGGAAGTTGCTGGGGAAGGGTCCTGTAGTGGGAAAGGCTCCCAGGCTTCAGCTCAGACAGGTGAGAAAGTCCCCTCCCACCCCACCCCACGCTGATGCTCTGAGAAGTGCATGGGGCTGTCTCACTCTCTGGGAAAGCGTGTTGCTGCTCCCCACTTCTTGGTACCATGTCTGTGTTGGTGAGCCCAGGCTGCCATTACATTATTCTGTAGTGGCTTCAACTACAGAAATGTATCTCCTGTGGTTCTGGAGGCTGGAAAGTCCAAGGCCAAGGCCTGCAGGGCTCTGTTTCTGGCGAGAACTATTTCCGGGTTGCCGATGGCTGTCTTCTCCGTGTCCTCACATGGCTGAGAGAGAACTCTTTTCTCCCCTTTTTACAAGACCATGTCCCTGTTGGATTAGGGCCTCACCCTTATGACCTCATTTACCCCTAATTACCTCCTAATGATCCAACATCCAAGTATAGTCATATTGAGGGGATGAGGGCTTCAACATATGAACTTGGGAGGAGATACAATTCAGATGATAGCAAGTGGAAAAGAAATTGATTGAACTGAAAAGAAGTGGCTTATAAAGTCTCCAGGAAGTTTAGAGTACCAGACTCAGAAAGTAGGCAGGAGCAAGGGGGACTCAGCCAGCCAGCACATGCCCCCAGCGTGCCCCCAGCATGCCCCCAGCGTGCCCAGAACCACGCTGATGCGGATCCCACTGCCACTACTGTATGCCACTGATGAGGCTGCCAGCCTCTGCTGCCTCGAAAGCCAGATGCTGGTGCCATGGGCATTGCCACCACCACTGGCTTAGGTCCTCGCTTCCCCTGTCTGTCAGTCCTAATTCAACATCCCAGGTCACAAACCAGCAACCTAGCTGCAAAGGATGCTGGGAAAGCAAAACTGGGGCTTTTTCTTAGGTTCTTGAATGCAAGGCAGGCCCTACTTCCTACCAAGATCAATATGATACAGGGTCCTCTAACATAGGAAAAAGGTTCAAAATGCTAAACAGACACCCCTCCAAATGATAAAAACGCCTACAATTAATTATTACTTCTATTACAGCTGGTAAGTTAATATATGTATATATTATTTAAAAACAAAAGTTTCATAAAATATATACCCCTCTTACAGCCACAAACTCTCATATTGTCAATCTCTTCTGCTCAATATCATTAAAACATTCTGACTATGAACAACTAAATTATTTTTAACATACTAGATCATAAATCACAATGTGAAAAGCACAGGACTAAGATTAAAGTCAGGAGAAATGGAAAATATTTAGGAAGTTATCAAATTATTAAGTGAGAAAGGGTAAGAGTGTGGCTGAGAGCACTAACTGGGGACACATAGGAAATGCTTTGAAAGGGATATAGTGGTAGGACTTCCTGATTAATGAATGTTAGTTGGGGTTATAGAAAAAAAAGAGTAAAGATCAAATGCAAAATTTCTAATCCAGATGAAAATTTATTCCTTAACGAAACTAAGCACCTTCACGGGAAATGTGGTTGCATCGTTAGTTTGCCTAACAGATTTTCAAACACCAACAGTAAGGAACGAGCTGAAGTCATGGACCCAGTAAGAAACCCTGGGGAAAAAGTCAGCCCAAGGGACCAGGTCAGAAAGATCACATTGACATCAGACATCAATGCTGCACTGACTTCTGGGAAACAGAAAGTTTGGAGAAGAGAACATTTTGAGAAGATTTTCAACTAAGGGAGAAAACAGTACACTGGAACAAGAGGAAATGAAAAGAATATCTGAAAGTAACATAGTACATCCAATATTTCCAGTAATCTTTACTGAGGTCAAGATACCCTAAATGAATTTATTCACAGAAGACTATAGAGAGAAGAGAAATGGAAATTAGCCTTGTGAAGCTTTTCCCAGAAACGAACAGTATAAATTTAATTAGTATGTCTATGACATAGCAAACCGGAGAAAGGGAGGGCGCCATAAACTACAGATTGGCCAGGTAGAAGTTGATCTTGAGCACAGTGCGGGAAGAGATAATCAAGTGACCAGTTTAGAATTTCTGAACCTGAATTTCTGCTCAAACAGGCCATGAGCACCGTGAAGGAAGGAATGATGGCTTATTCTTTACATCTCTGGTGCACACACTACACATAATGGCACATAGCATGTACTTTAAGAAATAATAAGCCTTGTGGGCAAAATGTTGAAATGTAAAAAGAAATAAATAACAGAGTTAGATACATTTGTAAGTAATTTCAAAGAGTTCTGATCATTGCCCACTGACAGAGAGATCTTTAGTGGCATATCCCTGGGCTGTGTACATGGACAGTTGTTTAAAATTTAATTTTATACTACAGTTTAATTTTATACTATACTATATTTAGTATTATTTAGTACTAGAGGCCCAGTGCATGAAATTCGTGCACTTAGAGGGGTCCCTCAGGCTGGCCTGCACCTTCTCATAATCCAGGAGCCCTTGGGGGATGTCCAACTGACGGCTTAGGCCCACTACCTGCGGGTAGTTGGCAGTCAGACATCCTTAGCGCTGCTGCAGAGGTGGGAGAGGCTCCCGCCACTGCTGCTATGCTTGCCAGCTGTGAGTCCAGCTCAGGGCTTCTGGCTGAGCGGCGCTCCCCCTGTGGGAACACATTGACCACCAGGAAGCAGCTCCTGCATTGAGAGTCTGCCTCCTGGTGGTCAGTGCACGTGATAGCGACCAGTCGTTCCACCGGTTAGTCGATTTGCATATTAGCCTTTTATTATATAGGAGGATTAGTGTCAGGTGTACTGCACAGTGGTTAGACAATCATATACTTTACAAAGTGTTCCTCCCAATATTTCCAGTGCCACCTGGCATCATACATGGTTATTACAATATTATTGACTATATTCCCTATGCTGTGCTTTACATCCCCGTGACTATTTCATAACTACCAATTTGTCCTTCTTAATCCTTTTTTCACCTAGTCCCCCAAACATCCTCACCTCTGGCAACCATCAGTCTATTCTCTGTTTATCTGAGTCTGTTTCTGTCTTGTTTGCTCACTTATTTTGTTCTTTAGATTTCACATGTGAGTGAAATCACATGGTATTTGTCTGACTTATTCATTTAGCATAATACCCTATAGGTTTATCCATGCTGTTGTAAATGTAAGATTTCATTCTCTTTATGGCTAAGTAATATTCCATTTTATATTTGTACCACAACTTTTTTATCCACTTGTCTATTGACAGGCACGTGGGCTGCTTCCATATATTTGGCTATTGTTAATAATGTTGTAATCAATATAGGGGTGCATATATTCATTTGAATTAGTATTTTAAAAAACTAAAAAAAGATTCCCTTGGTTTAATATTTTTACCAAACTCTTGTGGAAAATCAAGATGATGTGCATATCAAATTAACAAATGACTCAGGTCTGGAAGGTAACTGAGTCAGGGAAAAACAAAAGCGAGAATGAGGACCAAATTTAAGGACAACAACAACAAAAATGTAACAGAGATCAGTAAAAGGTCCTGCACCTCAGTAATAACAACAGACAAGCCAGTTGCATTAGTATAGGACAGGGAAATGCAAAATGACTGAGAGTTCTAATTCTCCCATCCTTGGCTGTCCAGAAAGCTTGAAATATCTTCTTCTAAATCTACTTAAGGAGTTCTCTTCCTCTCTTTTTTCTCTTTCTTTTTTGCTCAATCCCTCCACCCGACCGCACATGCACCAAAGCTGTCTGTCTGTACTCTAGGAGTCTGTCTTTATTTTGCTTGGTGGTTCAGTTGAGTGAACATGGACCACATGGTGGTGATGGAGGTGGAAGAGGGTATAGAGGGGATAAATGGTGATGGAAAAAATTTAGTGAGAAAAAGGTAAAGAGATTAAGCAAAAAGAAAAAAAACACCCTTATAGACACAAACAATAGTATGGTGATTACCAAAGGGAAAACGGAATTAAGGAGGTAGAAGAAGGTAAAGTGGGGATGAATGGTGATGGAACTTAACTTTGGGTGGTGAACACACAATACAATATACAGATGGTGGATTACAGAATTGTACAGCTTAAACGTATATAATTTTATCAACCAATGTCACCCTAATAAATTCAATAACATTTTTAAATAATGAAAAAATAAAATCTACTTAAAGATTCTAGACAAAATGTAATGTATACCCTTTAAATGCATAATTAGCAAAAATGTTAGAAAAGTAAGTACCTAGGTATAAAAAACAAAAAAGTAAATGAAAAACAAAAAGGTGCATGCGCTAATGCTGAGGCAACCCTAGGAGTATGGAGGTTGGAAAAGAGTGCTAATATCAGTAACCAGAGTTTAGACCAGTATAAAGTGACAGTTGGAAACAAGATCCCTTTATAAACCTGGGACCATCATTAAAAAGGCATATAGAAACAAGATCCCTTTATAAACCTGGGACCATCATTAAAAAGGCATATATATATATATACACTTACGAGTGTCCCTACTAACAAGTTTTTTGAGATATGAGCCGTCTCTCGGCCAATTTTTTGCTTTGAGTTGCGAGCTAAAATTCGGGTTACGAGTCAGCTTCAGATACCCCACTGCTAGTTGGTGCAGCGAACATCACAGTGAACGCCACAACATCAGCCCAGCATCACGTGTCTCACTCGTTCACTTTTGATTTGACATACGAGTAATTTGAGTTACGAGCTCCGTCACGAAACGAATTAAACTCGTAAGTCAAGGCCCCACTGTGTGTGTGTGTGTGTGTATTCAATTCTACCAAATAGCATGGGAAACGACAATGACATTTGTCGTTTCTGCCAGAAAAATGGGTGGAGTAAGAAAAGGTCTTCTTTCAGCATTAATAACTATTGACCTATCCATGTGCACAACTGAGGTGTAAATTTCCACTATCCAACTGGTCTGCAAATTTCAATCACTGAAGTTAATATAAAAAGTGCTTGAAGCTGATGATAGCTCTAGGGCAGCAGGGCAGCAGACAGAAGCAAAACTAAGCTTAGTCTATAGTGACACGCTCTTTATAGGATGCAACAGCCAAAGCACCACTGAAGATGAGCTCACAGTCCAGAACAACAAAACCCACAAGGATACAATCAACCAGAATAGAGTCAGCAAGTGTGGAAAACAGCAGGACTAGAACTATAAGAACTTTTGATATAAAGATCATACAATACATGTGTTTAAAGTTATTAAATACTTAAATAAGTAATTAAATATAATATAATAGCAAGACACTATGAAAAGCAAAGATAGACAAGAATTGACCAAATAGAATTATGAAAATGAAGACATAATCATTGCAATTTTAAAAATTAATGTAAGCGCTAAACAGATTAGGCATACGTGAGAAAATGCTTAGTGAACTAGAAAAGATATGAGAAAATTACCCAAAATGCAACAAAGAATGATATAAAGATAAAATACATATTTTTAAAGCCTAAGACAATAGCAATGAATAAAAAGGAAAATGAGTTATAAAAGTAGGCATTAAAGAGAATGAAAGAAGAAAACTATTCAGAGAAAGAATAGCTGAGAATTTTCCAGAATTGATGGCAGATGTGAGTCCTCAGATTTAGGAAGCACAATGAGTCCTAAGTAAGAGAAATACAAATAAATCCACATGAAAGCATATCATTGTGAAACCACAGAACACATACACAGAGTAAAACTCTTTAAAACAATGCAAGAAATTGGCTGAAAGAGACCAATTAGATTAAAGCATTGAGAAAACATAGCTGTCAACCAACAATTCCAAATTCAGCATATATGTAAGTCAAGTGAAATACTCATAGAGTTACCGATTGAAGGACCCTCTCTGAAAGAGCTACCAAAGGACACACTTCAGGAAGAGGAAAATTGAAACCAGAAAGAAGTGAAGAAGGACAACATTGAGCAAAGGAACTGAAAAAACATGGGAAAACCCAAACATTCACCAATTTTTTTAACAAAATATCAATAATGACGACTAATTTGAGTCACATAAAAACAAGATATAATTAAAACATTTAACAATGATTAGATAAAATGGGAGGGATGTGATTAAAATTAATCATGTAGATCAGGAGATTAGAAATATGAATTTTAAACTCTATGAATTCAAGTATACTTATTATGATAACCACTAAAAGAAAAGAGAATATATAACTTCTAGATAAGGAGTGGAGAAAATAAATTTTTAAGAAGTTGGTTAGCAAATCAGAAGGTAGGGAAAGGGGGATGGGGGAGAGAAAAAGACAAAAAGAAACACAGGATAAATAGAAAAGAAATAGTGATAGATACAAGAAATAAATGCAAATATCAGGAACTACTAAATTGACTAAAACTTGGATAAAAACAGTAAAAGTAATCCATGTGTCATTACAAAGAGACACAACTAAGGCACAAGAACACAGAAAGTTTGAAAGTAAAAAGGTGGGGAATATGTCTGGCTTAGGGTGGACATTTACACAGTTTGTTGTGGTTTGATGACCGCGTGCTGGCTCAGACCTTTTGGTAACGTTCTGTATATGTGCTGCGAGCTTTAGATATGGGCCTAGATAAGTTTCTTAAAATAAACTTCAGGATATAAAGAATTGTTACAGCCTTGATTGGGTGGCTGAATTGGTTGGAGCATCGTCCTGTACACCAAAAGTTGGCGGGTTCAATTTTAATCAAGGCACATACCTAAGTTGAAGGTTTGATCTCTGGTAGAGGCACGTGCAGGAGACAACAGAGCAATGTTTCTCTCTCACCTCTCCCCCCCCTACCCCAATTCCTCTTTCTGTAATCAATTAAAATTTTTTAAATAAAATAAAGAATTGTTATAGATGAAACCAGTCACTATAAAGTATAAAAGATTCTCAGGAAGATGAAGCAATTCTATCCAAATATATAGGGCATAAATTGACAGAATTACAAGTATAATTATACACATCTGGAAGTTTTTATACACCTCCCTTGGTTCTTGACAAATTAAAAGAAAAAGAATCATACAAATATAGCAAACTTGGACCACAAAGTCAACAAGCTTGAACCAAAGGACAAATATGGGATCCTGCATCGAAGAGAATTAGCTATTAAAAGACTTTAATTCTGAAATTGATCCTTGGAATCACGCATCAGGTGGAGATTTCGTCAAATGACCTCTCTAAGACCTCAACTAACTGGGATTGTTTAGTTTCAATAAATATTTCGCTCAAAGATTTAAAATGGTGGCTTTTTTTTCCCCCTTAAAAAACCTCCAAAAAACTGGTTAAAGCCCTAGGATGAGTTATAGCTTGAGGTATAAACCTCAATGTTCCCACTGTGTTCCACTTTGGTGTGGGGTGGGGATCACCAAGCTAACCCCAAAGAAAACTTCATGGGTGTAGTCCAAAGGGAACCAAATCAAACCAACCAACAATTTTGCACAAATTCCCATGAGCCAAAACCACTGAATTTCACTCAGCAACAAAGACCTATATTAGACCCTCCTCATCAACTGGAGCCAAATTTTCTCAAACCTCAGATATGCTAGAGCCCTGCTCAGTCTGGAAGATGAGCAAAGGCCTAGATTTTTAAAGAATTAAAACTATTTCAGTTTCTCTAAGATTTTAGAGTCTTTCGGTACAACGTTTTGGAGTCTTTACAATGGAATAAAATTAGAAGAAATAAATCATACGAGGCCCCGGAGTCCTTTGCCAGGCAGCAATTTCATCCAGACATTCACCACAGGGAGAAAAAAAAAAAAAAAAAGGAATTTGTATTGATGCTCAACTAACAAGTGAAGGCAGTATTCGAGAAGGAAAAAGTAAATAACAAAGCACATGTTGAAATAATATCATGGTCTAAATTTACAATTAACATCTTTGTAAAGAGAGACTTGGCCCAAACATCAGTCTGAATATACAATTACAGGTCTACTGGTATAAAAACAGGTAAGAACAAAAGGGAGCCATCATTTAATTGGTTCTTACAGTACCTACTTGTGTGGAAAACAGTGCTGTGTGTGCTGATGAATGAATTTACATTTGTGAATTTATTATTTCTCAGTGTCCCTTTTTAGAGAACTCAATTAATTTATTTACCTTACATCATTTTAAGGGAAGCCTTAGGGGAGCATTATCTTCACTGATGTTTACCTTACCACCAGGCGTGGGGGCCGGGGAAGGGTAATGGTGGGGAGACGGCAAGGAGGGTGGGGGAAAACCAACAGGAGAGTCTGTCCTACGAGCTTCTAGATCAGGGGTCCTCAAACTTTTTAAACAGGGGGCCAGTTCACTGTCCCTCAGACCGTTGGAGGGCTGGGCTATAGTTTAAAAAAAAAAACTATGAACAAATTCCTATGCACACTGCACATATCTTATTTTGAAGTAAAGAAACAAAACGGGAACAAATACAATATTTGTATTTGCATGTGGCCCACGGGCCGTAGTTTGAGGACCCCTGTTCTAGATCCTTTGGCTTTTTGCTAAATTCCCGTGGGCTTTTGTAGGTGCCTGTCCATCTCCCTGGAATGTCACCGGGAATGCTCACGTCTCTGAACTTGAGATGACTTACAATCAGTGCACATAGATATCACATGCCAGGGGTTCTCTTCTTGCATGAAAGCTATTGATGACTCGATGGTATATCTTACAGGTCCTGGCATCTCAAATAAAGCAAATAGAGTGAGTGCTAATTCCCCGGGCAAATGATCGGTTCCCTAACATTTGTCGGCATTTCCCACTGTACCTCTCACAGTGCTTTCAGGGAGGACGCACTGGCTGGCTTAGGCTGGCCTTCGAATAACCTACAGTTCAGTAAGATAACTGGGGGGAAAGATAAATAAGACAAAACCAACACAAAATCCACTGCGGCATACATACAACTGTAGAAGAGAAACGGACCAGGTAAATTTTTAACAGGAAGATTCTACTTATTGAAGAAGAAAGATAAGATGGGCTTAGCAATGAAGACAATATAAGAACTAAGAGGGAGGATGCAATGGAATAGAGTGGGAGAAGTTAACAACCCACCTACTTTGATAGACTAGAAATCACTGGCCATTAGCAAGCAGCTTTGCAAAAAAGGGTGGAATAAGATGTAGTGGATGATCTAAGTACTAGATTAAAGTAGCTATCTAAGTAGACACTACCATTCTGTAAACTCCCCTTTCCCAGGCACCATTATATTAGGTAAGATGGGGAGTGGCGGGGGGGGGGGTGGTACAGGGAGGGAATGCAAAAATGAATGAAACACAGCGCTTGTGCTTAGTGTACACGATACAGACACATAAATACAGTTACAACATGGTAAGGATCGTGTATCAAGTATTATGGGTACAAAGAAGAGGGAATAATACTTCTGCCTGAGAGAGCCAGAAGTTCTTAATAAATTACTTTAAAAACTCAAGACATTATTACATAACAACAATTGAGCCATTAAAACATAAATTTGATGGTCTGACTTGAGCATAATTACCATGACAGTGAAAGATCTAATATAACAAAGCTGTTTCCACATTTCAGAATGAACAACTACAAACAAAACAAAAAACGTTCACTGCTCTGTTTACAACAAACTGTCAGCACCAAATACTTCATGACAGGAAATCTGCTTTGTCCTGTTCCACATTCTGGCCTTTGTTCATGTCCGCTCGCATGTGCAAAAGCAGTACCTGACAATGGCCCTTTCAGGCCACAAAGAGTAGGAGAGAACACTGTTTAACTCTAGAATCTTTTCTTTTCACCAAATAGTAACTGCATTTGCATTTTTCTCTCTTCCTCAACTACCCCTTCTTCCAACACTCAAATCATTCAGCAGGAAACAAACACAGAACCCAGAGCCAACATTCCACGTGGAATGTGAGGGAGGCTGCACAGGCAGGCAGGAGGCTGCCCCGATCTCACTCACTTCCCATGTCGGAGTTGGAGTTTTCCCTTCATAATTCCACAGAGAAACAGAGAGCCAGCTGTTTTCTCCCCAGTTTCTGTAGACTGGAAATGCAATTTCTGGCTTTGTGACAAATTCCACTGTAACAAAGCCAATGTATGCCCCACGGAGCTCACGATAATGAGATTTTAACTCTATTGGCATTATGTATATTCAAGGAAAAGTACATCTTGGGGGAACGATGAATATAATAAGAGCTACAAGTTCAGAAGTGTAGAATTAGAGAAATTCACTACCATTTCTCTCAGAGAAACAAATATGCGCATGGAGGTGAAAAAACGAAGCTCTGTCAATTCACTCATGCACAGATACGTATGCTGCTCACTCACGCCAGGCACTGCTGGGAATTCAGCAGTGAACAAGGCCGAAAAGGATCTGTTCTCATGCAGCTTACATTCTAGTGGAGGGGAGGCAGACAGTCAGTAAAACAAGAAGATGAGAGAATATAGTGCTATAAAGGGAACAAAAATAGGGTGGTGTGCTAGAAAGTAACTAATATATTATTTAGATTGGGAGGCCAGAGAAGGCCTCGCTGAGGAGGTAATATTTACGCTGAGATCTGAGTGACAAGGAGGAACAACACCTATATAATTAGGCCCAAAGGCAAGGATAACCTTGGCATTTTTCCTTCCCGAGGCCCCAGATCTGGTTGGGAAGGAAAAGTTGGACCTGAGGGGCCAGGAGAGGCCAATCATGTAGGCTTTTACAGACAATGTTGAGGGAATCTGAGTTTTATTAAAAGTTCAACAAAAAGCTTTTGTGGTGCTATAAAAGGGGGAATGACTGGATCTGATGGACACTTTCAAAAGCTCATTTTGGCTCTGAGTGGTGAATGGACTATGAGTGGGCAAAAGAGCAATGATTGGAGGGTGGCCGCAACACTGATTAGGGTGCAGTCTTGAAGAGGAACAACGAAAAGATCTGGGAGATACCAAGAGTTCAGTCAATAGGACTTGCTAAGGGGAGAGGAGGAAGGCAGCACTTAAGGGTGACTGTAGCCAGTTACTGAGATGAGGGCAGCTGGAGAGGACAGATCTGGATGAGGACTGAGAGGTTTTTTTTGAAATAGTTTAGATGATCAAGTGGCCATGTCAAGAACATGATTAGATATAGAAGTCTGGGGCTCTGGGGAGAAATCAGAGCTAGAGATACATATTTGCTATTCAGTGACACAGAGGTTATATTTAAAGCCATGGGACTGAATGTCATCCCAACAGCATCAAGAAGGGTGGAGCTATGAGTGTGAGGGGTTTATGGAGAAGAGGAGGAGGAGAAGACAAGAACTGCCACGTGGGAAAGGGACAGGACAGTGTGTGAGTCCATCTGCGTCCTTTGGGAGGGTGACACCAAGATGGGACTAGACATACAAGAGGTGTATAAAGGAGGAGGGAGCAGGTGTAGGTAAAAAGTTCACACAGTATGCAGGTGTGACATCCAGGAAAGAAGAGAGGGAGGGATGGAGGGATGGGATGGGAAGGGCTTCACACCACAGCTGGGTTGCAAGAGAGTCTTGGCTTGGCCAGTGGGGACTTGCTGATCCAATGTGTCTATCAGAGGAATCCGGTGCAGTGAAAGCATGTCCCAGTTCCAGAACCCACATCATGCTGGGCACACTCCGAGGGCCTGGACTGTCTCTCCCTGTGTTGGATCTAAAAATATGGTCGCTGGAGGCTGTCTGCAGCTGTCACTCTGTAGCCAATTCACATGAAGGGAGGCCTGGGTGGGACACCTCCATAGGCACCACAGTGTGATGCTACAGAAACCAGCAGTAAAACCGTGTTTCAAAGAAGATGAAGTTAGCCCTGCCAAGCGCCACTGAAACACAAGTAACACAAGGATGGGCATTGTTTTTGACAAGATGGAAGTCACTAATGGCCTTCACTAGAGCAGTCTCAGGAGGGTAAAGAAGACAGAAGTCCCACTGGAGAGGGTCAAGGAGTGAGTGGGACATGAAGAGGTATAGCCAAGAGGACAGACAACTGTTTTCAGGTAGTTTTCCTGGGGAAAGGGAGCACAGAAGTGGGAAATAGCTGGACGGGTAAATGAAGGGCTTACTTTTTGTTTTGTTTTAGGACAGAAGATAGTAAAACGCACTGATGAGCATGAGCCCATAGATTCTAAAAATCAATGATGCCGCAGAAAGAAGAAAATTGCAAGTGTGATATATTTGAGAAAGCAAGAGAAGAAGGCCTCGGTAAACTCGTGGAGGACTGGCCGGGGGAGCTCTGTGCATGGTAACGGGATGCCAGCCGCAGAGTTAGAAACAGATGCAGGCTGGGAGACTGGGTGCTGGGAGACTGGGTGCTGGGAGACTGGGTGCTGGGAGCATGAGGTAGTACCTGTCTGATGGGGTCCATTTACTCAGTGAAACATGAAGCAACTGAGAGTAAGGGGAAGGGAAAGGAACAGAGTTAGTTTGAGACAAATGAAATCCGGAAGTAGTCATCTCTGAGAGGGAGAAGGCAAACACACCAGGGAAGCATATCAGGGCTATAAGGCTATACTGAGTGCCTATTTGAGGTATGTGGGCATGAGTTTATAGGGAGACCAATCCACACCATTAATGTTTTACTCTAGCAATATCCAGTGGCCTAAGTGTATATATGGAGTGTTTGGTGATTAGGCCTAACAAGAGAAGGGGTTTTGCTAAGTGTATGCCAGGGAAAGAGGTGGCAGGGGGAATGGCATTTCTGGGCCCTGGATCCCAGACCACAGTTGTGAACAGATTAACTGATGGCAGTTACAGCGGCTGAATGCCTGTAGCCCCGTCAACTTCCCAACCCAGAGAAAAACTTCTGCTCTCCCCTGTTTGGGTAATCCCTGTACCTACTCTTTCTTGGTTGCAAACTGAACTCACAGATACTGAAATTTATAAGAACACAATGCATAAATCTACTTCATACGTTTATTTTTGTTTTAGTTGATTTCAATGACAATTTTTTGAAATTCTGTTCCTTTATAATGAGGGTTAGATTTTAAAACATTGCTGTACTTGGATATTCCTTATTTGGATGGCAGATGAAAGAGCCTTTTGATGGAATAAACTAAATAACTCCACATGACATCTTCTTAAGTCTTTGCCAGCACAACGGAGTAAGTCATAGTTGGCTTAATCTTTCTAGGTCTCAAGTGTACATAAAATAGCAGTTTTTTAAAGAAAAAAATACCACCACATTGATCTTTTTTTTTTTTTTTTTTGGCAATTTGTCCTAAAAAGTAGGTGCAACCAGAATTTCCCTATTTAGTTTACCAGATCTTTGAAAATGCACTCAAACTATACTCTGTTCATGCAAAAACATTTGACCAAAAAGATACTATTTACACCAGTCACGTGGTAAAACTAAAACATTTTAATAAGCAGCTTTCTCTTGTAGTCTTAGAGCTACAGTTTCTTTCAGAAAAAAATCTTAAATAAAACACCAAGGTAAGTAGTTTGAGAAAATAGAAATGGTTGCTTGTGCTCACGGATTTGAATTTCTGGTCAAATTCCCTAGTTTGGCAGTTTCAGCCCACGGGAATGCTGTGCGGGGTTCCGGGCAGCAGGAGAGCGAGCTGCCCAGGAGCCCTGGCCTTCGCCCATGACCCGGCCGCCCACGCTTGGAAAAATGACTGGGAAGCAAATTGGTCAAGAACAAGGCCTTCGCTGCAGAATACCCACCCAAACCCCAAGTATAAACAGCCTCTCATTCAAATGTACTATTTTTAACAACAAGAACACCTGAACCATAAATGCATGTTTTTCTCCTTTGAGCTCCTAAAAAGCCACTGCGTTTTTAAAGTCTGTGTATACCTGGGGCCAGTATAATTACAGGCCCTCGTCCTGGGAAGCTTGAGCGATCCGAGGATGCCACGGGAGCTGCTGCAGGGCCGTTTCTCTCCTCGGTATTTTAGCTGCACTTTGGGAAGCTGCTGTGCTGGAAAAAAATGTAACTGCCAGACAAGCCTTCCAGCAGCACCACCTCGCAGCAACCACGGGCACCCACCGTCCAGAATCAACACACCGCAGCTGCCGTCACTAGCGGCCAGGAGGACGGGCAGTGTGACAGGTCACACCCCAGAAGAACACGGAGCACAATGAACAATGAAGAATGAGTGGTGAGAGCAGGGGGCAGGGTAAGAGACACAGCCCCAGCACCAGGAAGACAGCAGAAAGATGACTACTCAGCTCTGGGAACAGACCGACAGGGCCGAAATGAGGGGGAAACTAGGTCACTGTGAGAAGTGAATACCGACCGCTAATGTTGGGCTCTGAAGAAAAGAGAGGGGCTAAATTCAAACCTTTGATGAGTTCATATTTAAAAGTGAATACTTAATGGTTGGCAAAGAAATTTTTCTCGTAGAGCAGAGGATAATAAGTAAAATTTGAACTTCTTATTCCTTAACATCAAAAAATATCAGCCTTTCAATCTCTCCTGGGTAAAAGAAAAAAAATCACTATCTTTTGAAGTATCCAGATGAAAGGCTAGGTGGGGAGGGGTGCTGGTGATGATCTCACCCACCCTATCTGTGGACATGATTACTTTAATACGTTTTGTTCTTATGAATACTCCCAAAATAGCGATGAAACACTACGTACTGTGTCACTCACATCATCATACCTGGGAACAGCAATGGTCATGACCAGGTAGCCTGGAGCCAGGCGTGAGTCCGGCTCTATCACATGTTGGCCCTGCGGTCTTTCTGTGCTTCCCTCTCCTTTTCCCTAGGATGAGGGTCCTATTTGTACTTCCTTCATAGCATAGCTGAAGGGACTAAATCCGCCACTACATGTAAAACACGGTGTCAGTGAGGCTCCAGACAGGAAACACATGGGACACTCTACTCACCGAGGACCTTTTTGCAAAGAGGTGGGACACATAGGGAGCCTTAAAAATTAGTGCTAAAGCCTCAGGCTAGTGGTCATGGTTACCACCCCTTGGCCTGAAAGTACAGGCAAGAATAGTTCCTGGGATCCAGAATGAGAGGGCGTTGCAGAGGTTAGGCCACCTTGAGAAGGAACTGACCTTCAGTCTGAAGAAAACTGCCCTTCAAGGTGACCTTGCTGGGAGAAGCCGGGGGGGGGCGGGGAGAATCTGACCTCACTTTCCCTTCCCTCTGATCCCCTGTGGCTGGGGCCACTCAGGAGCCAGAGGGCAGGACACAGATTGAGGAGCCGCAGGTAGCCTGCAGGAGAGAGGACAGGTGGGAAGGGAACACAGCGGACCTGGAGAGGCATGAGGTGCTGACAGCATCTGATGATGTTAAGCACCTTGACTTCTGCAGATGCCCGTGGACTGTAACTAACTGGATCAGACCAATCAGTACCGCTCTCGAAGATTAACTCAGCAAGACCGCAGTTCAAGATTAACGCAACCTGCTTTCATCTTGATAGCTCTAGACCAGGACCGGAACTCATTGTTCATTCCATGTATGATGACCCGGGAGAAAAGCATGAGGAAGGAGGCATCACAGGAAGCAGTTGTAGCTTTCTGAGATGGCCCACAAGAAGCTGCTGGTGTTTTGTAACCGAGCCAAACCCAAGCAGAGAAGTGTGGTGGGGGCCCGCCTGGGACTCGCCAAGCCTCGGGCTCCTGCACAGACACACGGAGGGCATGAGGGGGAGGGGAGTGCTGCACACAGTCTGGCTGCTTATGTACTGCGAATACAGACAATCTCATTCTGCAATACAGTCGCCGTGGAAGGTGCCGAACACAGCAAGCTGAGGCCGACTTTCTTACCTCCTCCCTTAGAAACATACTGTAAACGGTATGGAACATTCAAAGTGATAAAAAAGTTGATCTTAAAGTACAAAATATAAGAATCAACAAACAAGAGGCCATGAAATGCTGCTGTTACACAGTTTGATGATAATGAGCATTTCACATACATTCGGTCACAAAGCCATGGTGCCTTCTTAAATTTTGTTAACAAACCAGATCTTTTATTACCTAAAACTAATTCAAAGTACAAGAAAGTGTGCGACATCTGATAAATGGGAGAAAGTCAAACATTTCTTTGTATTTACATGAATTTTTATTAGAGTAAACGTTATAAAGTAACATTTACTAATGTAGTGATGTAAGCTAAGATAACCCTTCCTATTAATCTACATGGCAAGTGACTGCATAGATTAAAACATGTGTAAGGGGGTTTTCACTCTTATATCACGGTGTAAGGGTGAGCGAATCTAAAGGGTGCTAACGCTGACACAAGCTGGTGTAACTGAGACGACAGAACTAGGTAGACGCCAGTTCTGGCCCATCTTGCATGTGAGGCCTCAAATAAGGACCTAAACTTTGTCCTGCAGACAAGAGTCAGTCACTGAAGGTTTCAGCTGGGAAGGAATAAAAGTGGGTGCAATACTTTAACAGGATTAATCAGGAATGCAAAGTCACCTGCGGCAGCGAGAGCCTAGAGCAGGCGGGCTGGGAAAGCAGGTGGCAGGAACCGCTGTGAGCCAGGACCTGAAGTGAGGGCAGTGTGAGGGAACCGACAGACAGGCAGACAGAAAGAGACAGGGAGGGAGGGGAAAAGAGCAGGGGGAAGGGACGGAAAATGGACTGTTAAGGAAGAATGGAGAGGACTTGCTGAGGAACTAGAGGACAGAGGTGAAGGGGCGCAAAATAACGTCAAAGTCTCAGCATAAACCCGCCATGCTACCCAGAGATCAGGAGTGAGCTGCCCTAGCTGAGGAACCCGCCAAGGGAGGAGCGAGCACCATGCGGACGGGAACGACCACAGGCCGAGGCACACACAGGGGCAGAAGGAACCCACTGACGGAGATGTGCGCATCAATGAAGCAAAAGCTGAATACGAACAAGACCATAGCAACGGGGGCGGGAAGCAGGTTGCCAGATAGAATACAGGATGTCCAGTTAAGTTTGCATTTTGGCTAAGTGACAAATGATTTCTAGTAAACGTCTGACCCATGCAACATTTGGGACATATTTATACTAAAAATGTGTTCACTCTTTGTCTGAAATTCAAACTGGCCTGGTGGCCTGTGTTTTCATGTGGTAAATCTGGCCACCCTCGCAGGGAGGGATGCAGGAGATGAACTTCTGAAAGAGGCACACTGGGTGGTGAATTTGGTAAAGAGCAACCCAAACTTAAAACCAGAGAAACTGAGTCTTTCGATGCTCAATTTTTAAAACCATTAACTTCCCCCAAAGTAACAGGTGCCATTCTTTTCCAACACGATGGCCACGTGGAGACACAAAGCACTTTGATTGGCTTAAGGTCGATGCAGAGACCACTCAGAATCATGCGCAAGAAGACTTTTATTGAGGAAGTCTGGCACTCAGCTTTTTGTCCACACTTCTGATCTCTGGGAGGTTGAAAACACGAGAGAAATTGCCAAACAACTTGTTCAATATACTCACATTGTGATATACGACCCATCACAGTGAGGCCTTAAACATATCTGAACATGTTTACAGTTCAAATAATATATGTGTTTTTATGTCTATATCACCGAGATATTTCCAAACGTCTGTTCATTACTTATTTTGTCAAGTGATCTCTAGGGAGAAACATGTTTACCAGATCTACACTTTAATAATTTTACTGGAGGCTACTTAATATACAACCCTGTTGTACTCTTACTGCTCCTCACAGGATTTGCAATATGGAAGATGAAAAAGAAGAACTACACTCAATATTTTTCTGATGAGAGAAAAGGATGCTGTGCTTAATAAATATTCGCCTCGAGCTTAGAAGTGTCACACGATGTACCGGCTGGTTAGGACAGAAATGAAAGTAGCCTTGCAGCATCAAAGGGATGACTCTCATAAGCAGCTCCCACCCCTCCATTCACGTGGGGAAGGGCTGGCATGTGAGAAAGCAGTGGTGACACGTGGTGTTAGTGCAGAGCGCACTGCCCAGATCACTGCACACAGATGCTCGGGGAAGTCAGCCCCTGCCAGGACTCCAAGAAGATACCCCAGGGAACACCTCAGAGCCGATCTGAGGACTCAGGTGAGAAGGAAGGGAGTGCTCGAGGGCAACACTGGCACATCCAGAGACATTAACATTTTCCTAATTTGAGTAGCATTGTCTTCAGGCTCAATGACCAAAGTGTGTTGTATGTCTTAGGAGATAATTATGAGGTAGACACTCCTGGTTGTCTCTCAATAGTCATCCCCCCTCCCACCCCTTACTTAATAACCAAACTCCAAATTTTAGTTGGGGCACTCAACTAAAAGAATTACAGACATAATGCATTGGTATTGCAGGTTAGGTCCCAGGCCATGGCTACAAAGCGAGTATCACAACAAAGTGAGGCATAATCATTTTGTGGTGGAGGGTCCTGCCTTTAATATATATGAGACAAAGAAAGAAAAGAAAGGAAGGAAGGAAAGGAGGGAGGGAGGGAAAGAGGGAGGGAGGAAGGGAGGGAGGGAGGGAGGGAGGGAGGGAGGGAGAGAGAGAGAGAGAGAGAGAGAGAGAGAGAGAGAGAGAGAGAGAGAAAGAAAGAAAGAAAGAAAGAAAGAAAGAAAGAAAGAAAGAAAGAAAGAAAGAAAGAAAGAAAGACGGACCACTACCTCTGTGACAGAGGATAAAGCAAATAAAGCCTGTACTTCCCTGCCTCACTTACTGCTTAGCCATGTGACTAAGAGACCTAAATGGAAATTCTGTGCAACCTTCTCTAAGTGCTCTGGTGGCTGCCTAGGTGCACCTTTGGGCTGAAGTTCAAGCAGCCATCCCATACCACAACGCACTGTGATAAAAGAGAGGAGCCTGGGTCCCCGGGGGTCATGGAGCTACAGCACAGCCTTGCACTGCCTGCCTCTGGGTTTCTGTTATGTGAGACAATAAACACCTATCGTTAAGTCACCATTAAGTTTTTCTTTTTTCCTTTCTATTGAATTTATTGGGGTGACACTGGTTAACAAAATTATACATGTTTCAGGTGCATAATTCTACAACACATCATCTGTACTCTGTATTGTGTATTCACCACCCCAAGTCAAGTCTCTCCTATACCCCCTTCTACCTCTTCCCATCCACCCTCCCCTCGGCAATCCCCATTCTGTTGTCCATGTCCACGAGTTTTTCTTTCTTCTTTTTCTTTTTTGCTCAATTCCTCCACCCTCCTCACCCAGCAGCGCCCCCACCCCTGCAGCTGTCAGCCTGCTCTCTACCTATGAGTCTGTCTCTATTTCTGCTTCTCTTACAGATGAATCAATGCTTCATTAACTCAGCTAATGTATATAAATATGTATGTAAAATATCTCAGCATTTATGGCCTAACACATAGTAGAAACCTAATGCATTTCCATTCTTCTTTATCTACCATAATATTACTACAATCAACCCTAAATCTATTGACATCTGTAAATCTCCCATTAGTAAATAGATGAGTTAATTACTAGCTGCTACAGAAAGACACAGGCAAAAATGTGATCAAACACTGTTCTTATTATTTAACTAGAGGCCCAGTGCATGAAATTCGTGCGTGGGTGGGGAGAGGGGATGTGTGTCCCTCAGCCCAGCCTGCACCCTCTTCAATCTAGGACCCCTCAAGGCCCGGTGGGATCCGGCCTAAATGGGCAGTCGGACATCCCTCTCACAATCCAGGACTCCTGGCTCCCACTCGCTCACCTGCCTGCCTGATTGCCCCCAACCGCTTCTGCCTGCCAGGCTGATCACCCCCAGACCACTCCCCTGCCAGTCTGATTGACACCTAACTGCTCCCCTGCCAGCCCAAATGCCCCTAACTACCCTCCCCTGCTGGCCTGGTCACCCCAAACTGCCCTCCCCTGCTGGTCTGGTCCCTCCCAACTGCCCTCCCCTGCTGGCCTGATCGCCCACAACTGCCCTCCCCTGCCGGCCATCTTTGACCACATGGGGTGGCCATCTTTGTGTTGGAGTGATGGTCAATTTGCATATTACCCTTTTATTAGATAGGGTATGTATAGTCATCTCTGAAAGTCCTCAACCCTTTACTATCTTATCGTGATCTTCACATTGATTTGGCCTCGTTTACTTTGCCTGTTAGCTCAACGCGAAGGTTTATCTGTCCAGCTTGCCTTCTGATCTGGCCTCTGCTGGCATCACCAACATCCTGTCCTTTGGCAGAACCTCTCCCCATCTCCACGTGGCACAGGTCAGAGGCCTGGGTAAAGACGCTCCAGCCTCTGGTGCTAGTGGTGGGTGTGGGCATGGGAGATGACACCACGGTCCTCACTCATGCTGGGGAAGATGAAGCCCCGGTTCTGCAAGCCTCTAACCTGGAGCCGCCAGCCACGGGGAGGAGACGGAGAGGAAACCCTCACGTCTCTAGACTTCCTAGAACGCTAAGCCAGGAAATTCCTTTTTCTTAGATTTCAGGTGCGTTGCTACCTCTTATCATTGAGAACATTCTGGAGACTCACATTAGACTGGTCAGGCTTCCATGTGGCCTAGCAGGTTGATTGGCACATAAGGATAAAACAGGTCAGGAAACACAGAACCAACAACAATCTAGCATCTGTCTTAGTATCTTCTTAGTACCCTATGATTTTTATTCATATCACTCATCTAATATTTGTCATATTACAGTGATAACACATGGAAACGGAAAAATCTTCAGAACCATTCCTTTATCTAATGTAGATATGAAACTGTTGCCATGATTTTCATCTTTCTAATGATATTTAAAGAAGCTAATCAAGTCTTATGTCATATCAACATTTAGAACATGGTTTCGGAGTGCTACTTCAGTGTTCCATTGTCCTGGAGGCTTCCTTGGAAATCCACATTTTATTGTCTTGATGTGAACACTCCACCAGAAACAGGCAGCACAGCAAGTTCCAGTCACAATTTCTCCCATTCAAGAGCAAGTTCGTTGTTTTAAGTAGCATGCAGCACACATTTATTTTTTTAAAGAGGATACATCCTATTGTACCCATAATCCAGATTTTTATCTTAGTGAGAAGAAAATTCAGTGTTCTCATGATAAACTAAACAAAATTAAATCAGATGTAAAAGGAATATTGACTTTCAAAGATCTACAAAGCTACAGAAAAAGAATATCTTATCTGTGAATTAGAATAATTCCTAACACAACTGGCTGTGTACCTACATTCAGAATGAAAATACAGGCCCCCGCCCCCCAAGGGAAAACATACTGTATTCTATTATCATTTAGACTGAGGCAAAAGAAGGTTTCATAGGAGATAAATATTCTTAACAAGTAAAAAAAGAATTAAGCCACTGGGATTTTCTTTTTATTTCAACTGCTGAGCTTTTATAAGAAAATGTTTAGCGTTCTGAAAGCCTTTTACAGCTCTAAATATGCAACAATTATATGAACAACACGATTTAATTAGAATGCATTGAGTGTATGGCTCTATAATGGGAATTGCATTAATTAAAGTAGTTGGATATACAAAGGTATTAGCTATAAACAGTTTGAGGAATCGAGAATCTAATTTGCCGACTGCACAACAAAGACTAGCACAGTGCAGTTATGTAACGGTGGCGAGCACATAGCAGCTAGATGTTTATCTAGCCGTTTCAGACTTCATTCTTCCCACAGCTACGCACTGGGCACCCACCCCATGCCAGCCCCGGTCTAGGTGCTGGGGAGCACCAGAGCACAGACAGGTTCTGGTCCTTGTGGAGCTGACATTTGAGCAGAGGAGACAGATAATGTACGACAAGCACAGGACATACCCTGTAGTCCGCAGGTGTAAGTACTGCGGTTGGGGGGCGGGGAGGGGACAGGCAGAGTAGGGTAGTGGGGTCAGCAGGAGGGAAGCGGGGTGCTGCAGCTTGAACTCAGTGATCAAGGAGGTGCCTCACTAAGAAGTGACATTTCAGCAGACTTTAAAGAGACGGCAGTGTGAGCTACGTGGGGGTCTGGGGGAAGAGCATGCCGGGCAGAGAAAACAGCCCGGATAAAAGCCCTAAGGCTGACAAGCTCTGAGTGTTGCAACCTGAAGTGGAGTGAGCAAAGGGGAGAATATTAGGGGGAAAACACACAACACTGTAAGGTGAGGGCTCCTTCGCTTACACGGGAAAGCAGTTCATGGAGGGCCTTTGGACGGAGTAGTTCCGTTGTTTGTAGGCCCAGTGCACAGTGAAAACGCAGGCCCCTTGTTCAGACAGAGGGAAAGTGCTGTCGAAGGTACTAAGATATAAAGCTTTTTTCCCTTTGAAATATTGTAGTACTTATAGTACTGGGATTTACCGATCATTAGAGGGGTAATAATATTACATGAGTCATGAAAAGCTTTTAAACTGCAAAAATAATATGTTGGTGTTATCATTTTGTATAACACAAAATAATGATATTTTATTAATATATCTTGATTGATCCTACAGTTTTCCTCATTTGCTTTGCTACATATTCGTTTATTAGATCACTAACAGGTATATATTTAGCAGCTTCGCTTTCAATCCATATAATTGAAAGCTCTTGGCAAATGCAAGATCACAAAAAATTCTGATTTCTGATAGTTTTAAATATTGAGAAAGATCTTTCTGCTGATGCCACGGTTATGGGAACTGCTGAGAGTATTTTATAGGCTAGGAAAACACCCAGATAAATCTCTGGTAAATTATTTCAAAATATAAATTTTAGTGCATCTAACTTGGCAAATCTTGCAAAACAACTTCTCTAAAATGATTTAACTTCGGACAGATCAGTTTCATGTAAGTTTGAATTTAGTTTTAAATGCAAATATATACAATGCATTTTAATGTTTCCTCTGACATCTCTGATAACTTGTGGAGGTTGAACAAGAAACTGGAAGTGGCTTCATGATTTGTACGTCATTCAAAACACCTGTTTATGCATTTACCCCTGTACCTATGATTACAGGGAGCAATTAATTTTAAAATTGTCTTCCACGTTAATTGGAAGTTCCTAAAGTTTCCTATGAAAATAGAGTCCTTTTCTGTTGAATGTGATCATCTTTAAATTCCATTCCATTTCTAAGCTAGTGAATCATTTGCTTCCCATGCTGCAGCAGTTTTCAAAACTGAAAACTCAGGGGTCTTTGAAGAATTCCAGCTCTCTGATGTGCTTCATTGCAGCTTCATTGCAGCGTCCACACGTCCGCTTTCATTCTGTGCTCTTTACAGATCATGTTTGCTGCCCGAGGTCCAGCAGTTCCTGTCCGGGCGCTCCGGCCGGAGAGTTAACATCAGCCTCCAGGACCGGCTCTGGGGACCCACGGGACAGCCAGGCTCCTGCGGTGTTCTGGCGCTGCCCCCTTGGAGGCCCCTGCTCTCTCTCTCTCTCAGGGCTGTGCTGCCCTTCTGCTGATGCTGCCCGGGTCTCCGTCTCAGGGAGCCTGCCCCTCGGGGTCCCAGAGTGCCAGGACTGTCCCTGGGTGTGCAGTGCGCAGCTGGCCAAACACTACTGCATGCCGCTGCCTTCTGCGCCGGAGCCCGTGTGTGTGCAAACGGCTGCTTCAGGGATCTCCTCTCCTCAGGAATATGCCCCTTTGTCCCACTGAACTTCACTTCAACCTGAGTTCAAAGATAAAAGTACTGAGAAGTTCATGACAGCGGCAGCGGAGGGCTGACCAAGCCCGGGCCCCTTGCAGTGCAGGGGCTGAGCGACTGCACAGCCAGGCCTCCGACGCGGGAGACCTCCTAGGCCTCCGTAAACTGCTGGGCTCTTTCTCGGAAGGAAAGCGGAGCCGGTGAAGGTCTTGAGCAGGAAGTGACATGAGGTGCTTCACTTGCAGCCACAGGTTTGTGTTTCACACTAGAGAGCTGGACCCAATAAAGTCTGACTCAAACATCACATTTGATTTACACAATAATCGTTTTGCTTTTGGACACTCAATACACTCAAAAGTCATTTCTAAACAAAATCACAATGTACAACCTAACTATGTACACTTTTTATTTGCTCATAAAACCTAACTGTGTACACTTTTTATTTGCCCGTGTTCTTTATTATATAATCCTATAAAATAAAGAGGCAATATGCAAATTAACCCTCACACTCTCACAAGTGACTCCTTGCTGATCTGTCGAGTCCTCACATCTGCAGGTTCCTAACTCTCACGCCCTGTGGTCCACGTGATCCCTCAGCTCTCGATCCCTCTCTGAGGGTCTCTGAGCCTCTGCTCCTGCGCCAGCATCGCTGGGTTCAGTTTCCCAGTTCCCACTGCCAAGAGCGAGACTCTAGTTGCCCCAGCTCATTCCTAGTTGAGCAACCCTTTTCGCCCCAGATCTACCCTAAGCCACAGGCAGCCTGCGCATAGCTACCCTTGACTCAGATTCCTTCTCCTGATCCGATCAGCCATGGCCCTGGGGCACAGTGTCCAGGCCACAGCACAGCTCCCTGGGTCACTCCCACCCCCTGGGAACCGTGGGTGGGGCAGTTCTCCCTTATCAGAATCTGTGAGGACTGTAGGCACGGAAATGACATACTTGAACCCTTGCCCCAGATGTCTCCTAACACACAGCTTAACTTCTGGTAAGAAGTTAAAAAATTCAGTGCCTGAAATTCCATCAGTCTTGGCCTAATTTCGGTAAACAAGGATCTTTTTTCATAACAAAATTCCCTCTAAGAAACTTAAGATTTACTTGCAGTGCCTGACAGATAGCTAGCTCTCAATAAATGCTAGCCGAAATCGTGATGAATAGAGTCAATTTATCTCACTGTTTTCCTCTGAGAATAGCTACACGGGGTGAAGACATTTTATGGACGAAGGAAGACATTTTATGGACGACAGTTTAGAGCAGCGGTCGGCAACTGGAGGTCCGTGAGGTCCAAAAGGTTGGCGACCGCTGGTTTAGAGCACCCGAAATCTGGCAGAACCCTGGGAAAGGGTGTGATAGCTAAAGGACCGCACAGATCACGGACATCTGGAGCACAGGGGGGAAAAAGTGCAGAAGGTGGCAAGTAAAAAGGCAGTGCCTCTCACCTTCCACACCTCAGCCCCCGACACTGACCAGGACAAACACACCTCCCGCGGTGCCTGTCTGCAGCGGCCAGGAAGAAAGAGGGGACACCGCAGAATGCTGCCCAGAGGCCAGACAGGACGAGGCCTGAAAACATCCACCGATTCAGTGGCATGAACCTCCCCGGTGAACTTAGCAAAGGGCTGCAATAAAATGAAATAAAATATGTAAATGCAGTCATGTGATATAGCAATTTAAGGATCAAGGGACTTCGAAAGGAAGACCTATTCTAGTCTCAGCCCAGTAACCTAATCGCTGTATGACCCTGCAGAAGTCCGTTAAATGCTCAGAGCCCGGCTTTCTCATCTAAAACGGGAATAACAATACCTACCTACCTGTAGGGCTATTGCAAAAATTAACGGAGACAATACACGTGAAAGTCCAATGAGCTTGACACAGCTCTACATAGAAGGAGATGCATTCTCAGTGTTACCACACAGCAATAGGTAAGTCTGCTCATGTCACTCAGCAAGAAGCACACTAACCACAGGACCAAAAGCACCTGGCCAAGCATAAAAGGGAAGGCCACGTTCCCCGCGAAGGACAGACATTCTGCAAAAGGGGCTCTGCTCCGAGGAAAGCAACGTTGGCTGAGGAAGGCATGTAGACCTGCAAGTGACAAAGCACTGGGCACATGTGTGGCTATATTTCCCCAAACGATTGAAACATCATATTTTAAGTCTGTTTGTGCTTTCAATTGTAAATTCCGCAGTCAATTATACATTCAAGTAATTACAGAAGAACCGTGCTAGATGTAACCAATCCCACACATGCATGCAGGAAGGATTTTTGCAGAGGGCTTTGCGTTCTCTTTCCTTTCTTCACAGGCCATTCTTTTGAAGGATATTAAAGTGACTGGTAATAACCAGAATTATCTGTGAATGCATTCTCAGCTCCTAAAATAGAGATCGATGATAAGAATTGCAAATGTGTGCCTCAGAAGAAACCAAATCTAAAACAACTCAAGGGGAAAATATTCACAAAGAAAAAGATTCATTTCCTGGTAAAACCCTGAATTGGAATTGCAAAATCTTTTTCTATGGAAATGTTGGTGGGGAACCCACAACAGATAAGAGCTAATACTCACTGAGCACGTACTATATCCCGGGACATGTGTTTTTTTCCTGTGCAGTTCATCTGATCATCATGGCAAATGAAGTAGCTATTCAAGTGTCATTTTCCCCATTTACAGATAAAAAACTGAGAACCAGACAGATGAATTTGTCGAGAGCCACACAGCTATTAAGTATTAAAGCGGGAAGCTGAAGCATGCATCAGGAACAAACAGTTCCTGGTTTCTCTGTTCTTTTTCATCATGCTGTAGGGACTAACAACAGAGTACGAAATCAAGACGGGTGCCCTTCTGAACAGCAGGCCCTGACAGTCTCAGGCCCTGAAGCCTATGCTGACAATACAATGGTTGCTTCAACTTATCTGAGAAATAAATGCGATGTAAATTATAAACAAACATCAATTTCAAAACTGCAAAGTTGTTTAAAGTGCACCTCAGATCTGAGAAAGATATCCCTACAGACAAACAGCACGGATACCGGCGTGAAGCGTTACACCCGGTCGGTGACCGCCAAACCTCAGCGTGCCTGGGTGTCACCCGGAGGGCTTGTGGAAGCAGGTTGCTCGGCCTCAGTAGGTCGGTGAGGCCTGTGAACCTGCGTTTCTACCGGGTTCCCAGGTGATGTGGATGCTGCTGGCCCAGGAACCACACTTTGAGAACCACGAGACTAGACCAAAAAAAAGCAGCCATCTATCATGTTATTTTAGATGCACTGAAAAGGCCTCTCTCCGAAAAGTCCTTCAGAAAGGAACCAAAAGCAAAAGCCCGACAGGAATGCATTCGGCAGGAGCGAGAAGGCGGCTCCTAAGGAGCTGGGGTGCAGGAGCGAACCAGGAGAGAGTCCTTATCTTCATGAAGTTCACACTGGAGTGGGCGGAGGCAGGCAATAAACACCCACACCAGGCAAGCACTGCGTGTGGGGCATAGTCTGTGGTACACGCTGTAGAGAACAGACAGACAGAGGCCACGAGCAAACCAGGGAGCGGAGAGCTCTAGGCGGAGGGCCCAGCAAGTGCAAAGCCCTGAGCTGGGAACACCTGTGATGCGATTGAGGGACAGCAACATAAAAGGGAAGGTTTTTAATTGTGTATGAATGAGGGAAGTTTCCTACTAACCTCCAGAATTGACGGGCAAAATGAAACTGAGTTTGTGACTTTCAGAGTTTGGGGGAAAAGTGGAGAGAGCTCTCGTCCACACTCAATGGGCAGATAATTCCTCCCCTCCCCTCCCCTGGTATTGCAGTGTTTATACCCCTGGCTTTTGCTTTCCTTTTGTATTTCGTGTTAATCTGCTTGGCAGTCAGGGTAAGTGCTGAGGAGAGAAGCCAGGTCTACAGGCTGCCACGGGAGAAATGGGGGTGTGTTGTGGCAGAAGGGAGCTTGCTCCGCCCCCTGCTGAACATCCCCCCTCCCACTCACACCGATGGCTTCCTAGTGCGAGGCCCGTGGCTCTGGGCCCTCACATCTGTGCTGCCTACAAGCTCTCAACTCATACACAGGTGAGGCTGCGCGTGCCAAGGTGTTAACACCCTGGAAGCAGCCTCCGGACAATGAGGAACAGGTGTTCCTTTGTCCTTTTGGGGGGACAACTCTGAGGCACAGTCCCGTGTCCCCTCCGTCCCCCAGAGGACACCGGTGGGGCTGGGTGCCTTAATGTACCTAGTAGCAGCTTCCTTTCCTTCCATCTCACCTCCTCGCTCCCCTACTGCTGCCTCCTGGCCTTACCTCCCACATCAGCTACTGTCGCTAGAATCCTGGCTTCAGAATCTGCTTGAGGGGGTGCCAGACGAGGACAAGTCCCTTCTCATGGAGGAGTCATATCACTGCGGCATCTCTGATCCACCAGCCAGTCCTTCTACTGTCCTTCTAATCCCAGCAAGGCTTTTTCTCTTCCCACGGACCCAGAGATTCTCATACCATGTGCGTATGCTGTCATAGAACTCAGCCTCCACAACCACACTGCTCCCTGCAACTCCTAGTCTCCACGACCATACTGCTCCACACAACTCGCAGGCCATTGCTTAGAGGTATTTTACCCAATAAATTACAAATAGCTTTAACTTGTAGTTATCACTGCCAAAATTTCTTGACTGGTCATTCTTAAAAAGAAACATCCCGAATTAGACTCATTTGTTTACCCACGATAATAAAATCCATATTTGCAATGTGCATCGTTCGTAGTCTGTGCTTGTTAGATGGGCTGCCATTGCTGTCTCCAAATTCACTCGCTGTAGGTGGGGAGGCAAACGTACCCTCTTTCTTTGTTAAGATATTGGTGGAGTACCTCAAGGTCATTATCTTGAATAATTTCACGATTTTAAGCTGATTGGTTTTCCTGTTTTTAACCACAAACCCATGTTTTTAGTTGGAAATGTAATATAAGAAGTGTTCAACTTGAAAGTTAGTAGGATCACAAAAGCCATAAATGCAATGTTATCAAGAAATTAGTGTAGCAGGAAGTGGAGCCAAGCATTGGTACATGTTTATAAACAATGCATCTGGTGAAATGGAATTGTGGCCGGAAGTTGAACAGATCAGTGGGAGTCAATGAGTTTTTGTATAATTCCGCTGTGACCAGTGTTTTCTGCTTGAAAGCCAACATTGAGAAAAACAGAGTATTTACTGCCAGGCATGTTTTTGTGAATGTCAAATGGGATTAGGTTTATTTGAGTCCCAGGGGGGAGAAGTTCTAATCTAATAATATAGATTACTTAATTTGCTGACTAGAAGAACATTACAGAACAAATGACACAAAATTCTCATATCTGGGAATATTAATTTTTTGTTCGGAAATAATTATAATTTTTAAAAAAACACACACAGGAAGTTATAAAGAGAGTACAGAGTGATTCTGTGTACCTTCCCCCCAAATCCCCCTATGGTTACACCTTGTATAACTATAGCATATTATCAAAACCAGGACACTGACAATGGTACAGTATGGTTGTAGAGTTCTATTTGGTTTTGAACAGCAACCATTGCAATGAAGATACACAACCTTCTGTCACAACAGAGATCTACTGATGGTGACATCTGACCAGTTTGAATAAAGAGTAGAAACCTTACATCCCTCTAAGATCCTTTCCACTCCCTTGTTTATAATATTACCAGAGGCCTGGTGCATGAAAATTCATGCACTGGAGGTGGGTCCCTCAGCCCGGCCTGCCCCCTCTCACAGTCCAGGAGCCCTCAGGGGCAGAAGGCAACCCAGCAATCAGGGGAAGGCGACTCTCCATCACACCTCTGCTGCTGCCACTGCCGGCAGCACAAGCCTCGGCCGACCCTAGTTACCTGAGCACCAGCAGTCCCTGGTTACCTGAGCCTCAGGCGGCCCTGGGCAGCTGGGAAACCACCACCCAAGGCTTGCCTGCACCTCAGGCCGGCCCTGGGCGGCTTTAGGGCTGAGGGGACTGGGGGATTCCAGAGGCAGGCGCGCGGAGCGGCCAGGCCTGCCTGGGGGTGGGCCATGGGCCTGTTGCACACCTGCTGCCCTGGTGGGGCTGAGGGGACTGGGTGCCACCATCTTGTGGCTGTGGGTGCCACCATCTTTGAGGGCATGGCAGTCAATTAACATATTCCCTCCTTATCTTTGTGATGGTGTGAGGGTAAATTAGCATATTCCCTCTTTATTAGATATGATTGTCATCACACAATGCTGTCATTTTTGCTTCGATTGCCAAACATATATTTTTTAACTCAAGAGGAGGAAAGTTAATTTCATTCATGCATATTTTTGCTCATTCCATTATTCTTTCTGCCTTTCTAATGTCCCAAGATGCATTCTTTTTCATTTACCTTCTTTTCAAGAAATCCCTTCTTTCAGGGGAGGTATGCTGGTGACTAGTAGTCTTAGTTTCCCTTTGTCTGCAAATGTCTTTACTTCCTTTATTCCTGAAGGATAGGATTCTGGGCTGAGAGTCCTTTTCTCTCATCACCTGCTACTTTCTTCTAGACTCCATGATTTCTGATAAGAAATCCTCTGTAATTCAAACTATTTTTCCCAGTAGGTGATGTATCATTTCTCTCTCATTGCATTCAGATTATTTCTTTGCTTTAGTTTTCTAAAGTTTGACTATGATTTGTCTTGGAGTGAATTTCTGTGACTTTAACCTATTTCTTGAAGCTCTGGGTTTATGACTTTTGCCAAATGTGGGGGATTTTCAACCATGATTTTTTATAAAACATTTCAACCCTACTCCCTTCCTCCCGTCTCCTCTGGGATTCCGATGACATGCATGTTAGGCCTTTCGCAGCAGTTCTCACAGGTCCCTGAGGATCTGCTCCTTTTTCCAGCCTGTTTTCTTTCTGTTCAAATTTGTTGATTCTTTCCTCTGCTCTCTCCATCCACAAATTTTTTTCTTTTTAATTTCAGTTATTGTTCTGTTCAGTTCTAAAATTCTCACATGGTACTTTTTATGTCTGTTTTTGGTTGGTTGATTGGTTGGTTGGTTGAAGCATTTTTGTAACAGCTACTTGAGAACCCTTGTCACATCTTCCAAGACCTGGGCTTCTATGTAGTGGCATCTGTGATTGTTTCTTCTCCTGCCGGTGGACATTTTCCTGGTTCTTGATATTTGATGCGTGGTTTAACTGTACCCTGGAGAGTTTGGGTATGATGCTGTAAGATTCTAAATCACACTTAATTCTTTTGTTTTAGCAGGCCTCCTCTGACATGGTGCTAGTGTGCCCCTCACTAGTGTCAAGTGGGGGTGAAGATACAGGTTCCTCATCAGCCTTTCTTAACGCCGGTGGAGGGGCCTCATTCCTGCAGGTGAGTTGAGATGAGTTGAGATTTCAGCCTTCCTTCGAGGCCTCCACGGACACCTCCCTAGACAGGAGGGGGGTGCACCATGCTGCTCGTCACTGATACCCCCCAGGTAGGGAGGCCCAGCCACTATGAATGGTGGTGACTTCAGGGTCCCCTGTGACTTGCAGTGACAACTTAGTGCCTCCTCTGAGATCACCCTGTCAGTGGGGGCTCAGGTACCTTGCTACAGCCCGACCTTGGCTAACAAAATGGGGGCTGGGGCTGTGGGTTTTGTCCATGGTATTTGGATGGGGCAGCACAACTAGCTTCTAAAGGTTTCTGCCTTGCTAGGCTGCCCCTTCCCTGGTCCTCTGGCTGTAGAGGGCAGACTCTTCTTATCACCTGTGTCTCAGCCTATTGGTGTTTCTGGATTGCCAGTTTCTCCAGCATCCATTTCGGATATATGAGGGGCAAAAAAAAAAAAAAAAAAAAAACTACAACAACAAACAAACAAAAACACACAACAAAGACAAGCAAACAAACAAAAAACACCAGGAAACTCACTGCCATGCCTCAGGTTCTAAGGTCCCTGGCCAGTCTACCTTCTTCACACCACCTTTCGGAGCCTTTTAATGTAATATGTAATATCCAGAGTTTTAGTTGTACTTAGTGAGAGGAATAGAGAGAGAAGTGTGTCTACTTCCGCTTGCTCTGGAGCCAGAGGTCCATGGGCATATTTGTAAAGTGGCAAAGGAATAGAGATTTCTAATTTTTCACCTCTGACACTGAACAGGTGGTTAGTACCTTCAGGTGCATTCTTGTACCCTCAAAGCACCCTGGTAGGCTGGTATTATAGCATCCCCTTTCTCAGAGGTCACAGGTGGTTCGGAGGTGACAGGTCTGATGCAGTCGCATGGTGAGTTTGTCAGAGGGCTGGGCCAGAATGAGCTTATTCCACTTGATGGCGAATGTTTTGAGCCAGACTTGGTAGAAGCATGAGTATGCAGAGGTGAATAACTGACCAATGAGACTTGATTTTATTTTCTAAATATTCCCCTGTGGCCTCCTCCTCTTCCATTCTGGTCTCCTCACCTTAAAGGTGCAAGATCTCTTCTCTGCATGCAGCAGGACTGGGTGAGCGATGCAACCCAGAGCATCATCAGCAAAGCCTGTCTCCTAGAGCCAAGGTGAGCGCCCAGCGGGGCAGGGGGCTGTGCCTCCCATGAGAAAAGCCTTTCTCCCAAGCCCATCAGCCAGGGCACAGGTGCACGAGCAGCCTAGCACATCCTCCTCCAAGGGGAGCTGGCAGCCCTGCAAGTTTTCCTTGTCCCTCACCCTCTTTGTAGTGCAAATCGAAAGGCTACACTTCATACTGCTCATCGACGGTAAATTCAAGGTTAGAAAGCAATGGTTCCCAAGGTGACGACTAGCTTTTCAAAACCCAACCCGGTCGCCTTACTGCAGAGCAGATGCTTTACTGCCCGGTGCCAGCCACAGGGGCCTGCGTCACTGGCGTGACCAGTGCTGCCAGCGTGCGCCCTGTTCACGCACCGTGTTCCTCTGAAACACCACACGTCCACATTCTCCCCAGATCTCTCCCTGGAAACTTGTTTATTCCCAAATAAAATAAATGTCCTCTGACCCAAGCTTTTAGGTAGAACATAAGTTTGGCTGGAAGACTGGAATTCTGCAGATTTACATGTGGTAAGATCTCAGAAAAGTCTAAACTCCAAAGTCATCTCCCTAAATCTTCAAGTAAAATGGACCTTCCAGGATAATGCGCCATGTTTGGCCTGGGCCTTAGGCCTCCCCTGCGAGACCACTCCCTACTCCCGAGATCAACGGACGCCAGCCTGGTAAAACATCACCTGAAACTGTGAACTCCTTGATAGGATGCAATACCATCCACACCCACCATGCGCATCTGTGCACCTCCTGAAGACTCTCTACAAAAATTAGTCCAAAACCAGTGAGCAAAATTCGTAGGATAAACAGCTTTTGTTAACATGTCTAAAAAATATGGGATATATTTCAGGAAAACCAGAGTTCCCAAGAGGCAGCATGTGAAGTACTTCCTAATGGAGATGTATGAAGTAATGACCACACAGATTCTTCTCCTTAATTTCCAATGATACAACGTTAAAGTTTCACAACTTCTCACCCCAGCCATGCAGCTCGGCCGTCATGTCACTGATCTGGGTTAAGTAGGAAAAGATGAGTCTTCATTAATGGGATTCCTGAACTATAGAATTGGGGAAAGAGGTCTGGTGGATTTTATTCTGCTTTAATTGTATACAGTAAGCAGAATTAAGCTACAATGTGTTAACCAACAGAACAGCTGCAAAGGGCCTATAGAGAGTGACTGGATTGTATGCTGGGAATTTGTTTCTGAGGGTGAGAGCAGGCGTTTTTGTTTAACATCTAAAGTGGCAGTTTCTATTTTCCCAGCCTGCCGAATTGTGTAATTCTTAGACCAGTCTTTAAATTGTGAGATAAACATTTCTCTAACTGTTGTGTATAAATGAGACTTTATTGATACTTGATGTTTACCATTTCAAAGTCACACAAGTCTGCATGAAGTGTGCACATTCTGTATATAAAGTCAATGCAAACGGTGACCCCCACCCCAGGTTCTTAATGACTACGTTAATCTGCTTAATAACTCTCTCCTGCAGAGCTGGGTCAAAGGAAAACATGAATCCGCCTCCGTCAGCCCAGCCGCTGCTGCAGCTCACCCCTCGCAGACAGGAGCCCGGAGGGTGACTGTGACCTTGGTGGCAAGCAGCCCCGGAGGAAGAGGGCCTCAGGGCCAGCAGGTGCGCTCAGGGCACACCCTCGCAGGCAGCACGAGCCTTCCTTCCCCGCACACACCGGGCGAACCCAGAGAACACAAGCAGCACCTCAGACAGACAATGGCACTCTCCAGGACAGAAAGAGCCCCCACGGAGAACCCTCGACTATCCCAGGCAGCCTGCACCAAGAGAGCACCACACCGGGCAGTGGGAGAGCGTCCACCGTCCGCGTAAGGGAGAGGGGACAGGAAAAGGAGCCATGTGTCGGAAGGGGAGCACACCTGTCTTCAGAGGGAAAAGAGAGGGTATCCCAGCCTTACACGAGACTAGACTGGCTTTCATTTCCTCTAAATGAAAAATAAAACTGTAAAAATAAAAACTGTAAAAGGTAGGTGACAGAGCATGCACATGGCTAAAAGCAAATGATCGAGCTCACAGACTGCACTGGCCATGTCTTCCAGAACCCAGAACCTAAAGACAGAGATTGAGACTGAATGGACCGTTACAATAGGTGAAGGACAACACCAGTGGTTCTGAAACTAGAAGTTCCAGAAAGAAAGAATGGCTATGCTGGAGGAAAGGAAATTAATTTTAAATTATCAAAATAATTATCAATGTGACAACCCTGAGCTTGACTATAAGACTTTTCAGATTGAAGTGACCGGAGGAGAGAGAAGAATACACACAAAATAACATACCTGGACTCACTGATATAAATGTCAGAAAGACAAGTAAAAAGAAAAACTCCCTAAAACATCCAGGAAGTGAAAACAGGCATCTCCTAAAACAGAAATGAGACACAGAGGGACAGTGTCATCTCTCCGCAGCACTGCATGCAGAGAGACCATGGGGCACTCTCTTCACAGAAGTCAGAGAAAGGACCTTGTAACCCAGAATTCTACACCCAAATTGCCATTTGACTGTGAAGGAAAACAAAGGACTTCAGAAAGCCCCCAATCTTGAATTCTCACTAAAAAAATCATTAGAGGATGATTAACTAAAAAGGGATCCAAGAACTAGGCATGAGTATAAGAAACAGTGATGAGCAACAACAACAAAAAAAAGAGAAGGATTTAAATAAATGCTGATAATAAAAACGATTAATAGTGACGCAGAAGAAACTCTCAGTTGATTTCAACATTTGAAGTGGTAGGGGAGCTGGAAAGACAAAATAAAAGTGTGCTAAGGTCCCTGAGACAAACAGAGAGACAGAAATTTCAGATAGTGAGAAAAGCACAAGTAAGTTTACATCTGAATTTACACTGTGCAGATGTGTTGAAATGCAATGCACACCTTGAGGGAAAATGGAAAGTACTAGCAGCAACAAAGAGCACAAACCAGCCAACAGCTCGAAGGGGAAAATGGGGAATGATAAATGGAAAACATAAAACCAGACGGGAGGAACACCTCCGAACACCATGACGGCAATCACAATAAACATAAGCAGGTGAAAGTAGCCAGTTGAATTTGGCTAAAAAGGCAAAAGCCAGCTATATTTTATTTACCAAATCTATACTTAGAAACAAAACGTCCCAGGGCAGTTGAATTAAGAAATCACGAAAGATAAACCACATAAAGGCCAACAGAAAACAAACATCAGCTAAAACAGCTTCAGGGGAAAATGGGATACAAGGAGAAAAGTCTGGACAAAGAGGACTGTTTCCTGTTGATGGAAGATGTGACCCACGCGGACCACTGGGCAGCCTGGATAAAGACGCTCCTGCCCTTCGCTTTTCACATCATGTCATTGTTGGGGTGGGCGTCTTTGTAAGTCAGTGAACAAAACAAACCCCCAGCCCTCATGAAGCCTTGATCTAGTGCCATGGTTGGCAAACTGCAGCTTGCGAGCCACATGCGGCTCTTTGGCACCTTGAGTGTGGCTCTTCCCAAGCCTTAGGAGTTCCCTAATTAAGTTAGTAACAATGTACCTACCTATATAGTTTAAGTTTAAAATATTTAGCTCTCAAAAGAAATTTCAATCGTTGTACTGTTGATATTTGGCTCTGTTGACTAATGAGTTTGCCGACCACTGATCTAGAGCAGTGGTTCTCAACCTTGGCTGCACGTTAGAATCACCTGGGAATCTTTTTAAAATCCTGATTTCTGGGCCTCATCCTCCGGAAATTCTGTTTCTTTGTTACTAATGTTGTGGCCTCACCCCATCACAAAGAAACAGAATTTCCGGAGGATAAGGCCCAGAAATCAGGATTTTAAAAAGATTCCCAGGTGATTCTAATGTGCAGCCAAGGTTGAGAACCACTGTGGAAGGCAGACAGAAAACGAATGAGTAATCAAACTACACCGCGTTTCAGCTGGTGCCAAGTGCTGGAAAAAGAAAACAGGGAAGGGTGGCAGGGAGTGGTTTCAAATGGGGTGACAAGGGAGGGCCTCACTGAGAAGGGGATACATGAGCAGAGACCTCAAGGAGCTGAGGAGACAATCATGCAGATTCTGGAGGAAGAACGCTCCCTGCAGAGGGCGCAGCGAGAGCTGAGGGTGACATGGGCCGGGGCTGGGAGAGGTGGGCATCATGGGAGGAGAAACAGACATCCAGGAAACAGGCACTGCGGTCCCTCCAGGGGCGACTTTAGGAAGTTTCAAAATAAGATGCCTGAGATCAACCCCCTGAAAAAGGACATATCCTTAAAGATTACGTAAAAAGGGAGACTTTTAGAAAAGTGTGACATCCCGTCTAGGAGACGTGAATTTAACCTAAAGACCTGTTATCAGATTCCGACTCTGAGTAAAACAACTTAGGCCTCCTCAATTGCATTTCACCCACGGCGCGGAAAGATTGTTAAAAGAGAAGTTTTGTTAACAGGTTTCGGGGTCTGATGCACAGCATGGTGATGATGACTAATGACCCTGTGCCATAGACTTGAATGCTGTCGTGAGAGCAGATCTTAAATGTTCTCATCATAATGTAACTATATGATGAGATGGAGGCCGTAGCTACTACTATAGTGATAATTATTTTGCAACTTATAACTGTTTCAGGTCAACATGCTGTACACCTTCAATTTATACAATGGTACATGGCAATTATATCTCAGTAATAAAGTTGGGGTGGGGGGGAAGAAGGGCTTGGTTTGAAAAGGATTCATGCAACAGGGTCTGAGAGAAAAATGAGGCAATGTGCTTCCAACAGCATTCCTGGCAAAGGGTTTACTGATCAATGGACTTGAAAAGGGGTTATTTAGCAGCTAGCTTTCATTTTCATCATAAAGATTGGTATATCTGGGGGTGATTAGGTCACTGAAATCACCCAGATGATTTCAGGGTCGGAAAGCAACCTCATTAAGTAGTAGCTGCGGGAGGGGACTTGGCCGGCATACCGTACATGAGTAAAACGGCATTCTGATTTATGCGGTGTTCTCAGGTGGCGCTGTCCTTAGAGTCATCAGACTGAAACTGTCTGGACCAGCCGTGGGCAAACTACGGCCCGCGGGCTGGATCCGGCCCCTTTGAAATGAATAAAACTATTGAAAAAAAAGACCGTACCCTTTTATGTAATGATGTTTACTTTGAATTTATATTAGTTCACACAAACACTCCATCCATGCTTTTGTTCCGGCCCTCCGGTCCAGTTTAAGAATCCATTGTGGCCCTCGAGTCAAAAAGTTTGCCCACCCCTGGTCTGGACACACAGAAATAAAAGGGTCCTCGAGGCGAAGGACCAGGCTGTGAAATATAGCTATTACACTGAGGTGGAGCTGGGTCAGCCATTAGCAGGCCTCCTAGGTGTCACCCACCCCGAGTCCCACATCCATCTAACCCCTGGAACACGGGGCTGAGGGAAGAGCTCCGGCCTTACCAGAACACCGCCTGGGGCTCTGCACCACCAGCCATTGACCGGAACAGGGCCACTTAATCTCTCTGATCCTCCGAGATTTATGTAGCTTTCAAATGGGAGTAACAGAGCTATTCCGTCTATCACACCGGCTTGTTCTGAGGCTCGGAGTCTAAATCTAAAACAAACAGCTCTGCGAATAAAGGGTTTTAATGCGATCGTCACTACGTACCCTGCAGCCTGCGTACCTAACTAATACACCGAGGCACGTTACCACGATGATCTGATAACTGAAGACATGATGAAAAACCACTAACCCACTAAACAGAACACGGGAAATCCTACCTCTCAGCCACGGGCTTGGCAATGTTTTCAAAAATGGTCTCTTGGTTTGTATCTTGATCAAAAATCCTTTGAAATCTGCAAATGTGAAAACAGTAATTATTTTAAAGCTGGGCCGTCACACACTATCAGATTAATCTTTTTTCCTTTTTTCTGACGGCTCTGTAAATGAGCCCATGTTTACCGCACTGGGCTTACCTACCCTAGCACAATGTTGGCCTGTAGTCCCAGCCACACTGCGCCGTTGTCTCCCTGTATACACATGGCGGGTAAACAGTATTGCTTTGACAGGGTCTGCACAATAAATCCCTCTGAAACGCTGCAGCGGCTTTGAACCAAATAACAAACTGTGTGCTTTTAGCTCTCAAGGGGGGCAGTGTCTGCAATTGGCATCAGATGCACATCGAGATAAGGGCATGAAATGGAAACCCAAGACCAGGATGTAAACAGCCAGAGAACCTCTGATGTCTGACCTGTCAGGACAGAAGGCAGCTGTGAAACGTAGGATGATTGAACTTGGTCTTAAAATGCTGTACTGAAGTTTACTTCCCACTCATTAGGGACAACATCCTAGTATTGGCTACTTCATTTCCAGGGAACTTTACTTCACTTTGTGGATCATGAGTCAAAAGTCCAAAAGGTGAAGGAAGATAGACTGGCCTGCAGAGAGAAGTCCATATCAGATTGGCAGGGCTGGGCATGGGGAGGTGTGACGGAGTCAAGTTCACGCTTCGTGCATTGCTGCTCACTTGGCTTAGTGCAGGGTCACACCCACCGAGGAATGCCCAGGGCAGGAAACACACAACCTATTCTTCTACAGTGTGGTGAGTTGCCACCAGCAAGTCTGTCCCCCATTAAATTAAAACATCAGAGAGAGAGAGAGAGAGAGAGAGAGAGAGAGAGAGAGAGAGAGAGAGAGAGAGAGAGAGAGAGAGAGAGAAAAGAGAGAGAGAGAGAAGGAAGGTAGTACATAAGGTAAAATGTTAACAATTGGTGGATTTCCCACATAGAATACAGGAAGAGTTGGTTGCATTGTTTTTCCACCTCTTCAGCATATTGAAAAGTTTTCAAAATAAAAACTGTGGGGGTCAGCGGGATGCTTTAAAGCAAAGCCTTTAAAACAAACACACTGAGGGCATCCTACGCAGCTTTCAGAGTGGCTTGGGAACCGTCGGCCCATGTGTCAACCTTACACAAGTGAGTTGGGCACATCTTCGATTACTGTAGAGACTACGTGAAATGTAGGACTGTTTTCACAACTGAGGAGTTCAGAAGGCTATCTGGAGTGGGGCTGAGAATATAAAATAAAATGGAATTCATTGTCTTTAATCAAAATGAATTTCAAAACATCCCTATAGCGCAGGGGTGGGGTGGGGAATGTCCAGCCTGCGGGCCATAGAAGGCCCATGAAATCATTGGTAAGTTGAGAATTTTACATGGTCCGCGAATCTACACTAATAAAAGAGAAACATGGTAATTGGCGTACGACCGCTACCCTTCCCATTGGCTAATCAGCGAGATATGCAAATTAACTGGCAGCCAAGATGGCGGCCGCCAGCCAGGCAGCTGATGCGAACAGGGAGGCTTGCTTGCCCCAGCATGAGGAAGCCAAGGTTCCCCGTCTGCAGCTGGGGGGCTCTGAGCTCCTGAAGCAACAACTCCAAAAGATACAATGTTTCAATTATAGAAGCTAAAAGATGGCGGTTAATTTGCATACTCAGGCTCCGAGCAGAGCGAAGCCAAACAGCCCTGAAGCGGCAGGGCAGAGAGGCCTCAGGGCCTGGGATCAGCAGAGCGAGAGGGGTCCTGGCCCTGGGATCAGCTGAGCAAGGAGACCTCCCAGCACCGGGATCAGCGTGACAGGGGGCAGGAACCAAACCCCTGATCGCCCTGCAGCTCTGTGCATGACAGGGGGCGGCGCCCCAACTCCCCAATCAGCCCTGCTCTGAGCCTGACCAGGGGCTGCACCTAGGGATTGGGCCTGCCCTCTGCCACCCGGGAGCAGGCCTAAGCCAGCAGGTCGTTATCTCCCGAGGGGTCCCAGACTGCGAGAGGGCACAGGCTGGGCTGAGGGACCCCGCCCCCCCCCAGTGCACAAATTTTTGTGCACCGGGCCTCTAGTAATATTATAAATATCTGTGACAAATACACTCACCAGTCCAAAATTAAACAAAAGAAAATGGACATGGAGACACAAACTACAGCAAAAACAAGGCGTTTAAAGTCAGGTCTTGGGAGATCGGGTGTCTGCTGGGCAGGCACGCCCAAAGTGGTTACAACCAGTATTTTATTCCCTGGTGCGCAGGTCCCTCCCCTGGCCCATCATTGGCTGAGAACTGTGGGGTGTACAATCTTCCCGGAACCGTCACCTAAGTTTCATTATTTCCTTAGAGGGTATTCTTTCCTTCCCAGCTTAAGTCCCCTTGTCAGTTTGTCCCTCCCCAACATCCTGTTTGCCTGGGGACTCTCCAGGTGCCTGAACTTGGTCACATCAGCAGGCCATTATGCAAGCAAACTACCAGGAATTTTCCATTCAGGGTTAAATGCCTTGCCTCGAAAATGGACCACCACTGACTTTATTGCTAACAATATCCAAATGGCCCTTGGCAGAAAAAAGGTTCCCCACCCCTGCGTATAGCTTATCAACCTCCCATTTGAAGGCACTAACAATGAAACCATATACAAAGAGAGATGGCAGGGCACTCTGGCTGCTACGTCATTCAGCAGGCAAGATTATGTTTTAGACAACGGCATTAACGTGGGTGCCCAGAGCACGCCTCACACCCTATCCGTGCACCAGGGCCCAGATACAAACACAGGGGGCACGGCCGCTCTGTGCTGTTCAGGGCCCCGCTGGCTGCGACAACTGAACACAGACCCAGTGGTGCTTGTGAGGATGGGGATGAGGCTGATTTGGTTCCTTACCAGGTTGACGATGACTGACTACGTCAACAGCCATTCCCAGCCCCACTTCCTTAAGTAACAGGAATGACAACTACCACCAGGTAAACCAAAGAGATGGCCGGGGTTCCATAAACCATACAATAGCATTAAACATCAAATCATCATCCCAAAACATTTTATCTTTTATAATTAAAGCTGCACAGTAATCTGAAAAGGCATTGTGATCATCTACTTTTTGAAATCCTTTGCAGAGCAAAATAGTTTACCAACTTGAGTGTCATCTTTTACAGCGGAAGAGGCTGCTTTATCCTGGGGACATAAAGCCACTGACTCGTGGCCCTGGAGCAAGCCAGTAATGCACCCTGAGACATGACTTGGGTTTCCTGATTCCGAGGAGGCCCTTTCATCATGAGGAGGTTGTGTAGGCTTTTTCCAAAGTCTATTTCAAATCTGGCACATACTGACCTCTCCCCACCCAGAAACGGCTTGTCCTGGCCTTCCTCAGCCCGGGAAATGACAGCTCCATCCTTCTAGAAGTTCCGTCCAAAACCCGGAGGGCATCCTTGGCGCCTCTCTTTCCATTGCACTCTACACCCAACCCATCAGCAAACTCTGTCATCTCTGACCTTTAAAATACTTGCAGAATCCAACTATTTCTCAACATTTCCACTTGCTACTACCCCGGCCCAAACTACCAAAATGTCTTGCCTGGTCTCCTTCACTCCCTTACAGTTAGTTTATTTGCTACATGTGAGCAAGAATGATCCTTAAGTGGAATTGTTTCATTCTTCTGATCAAAATCCTCCATTACCTCCCACGGCACTTCGGGAAGAGCTCCATATGATCTGGCCACTCTGCTGCCCCTTTAACCTTCTTCCTGCCACCCACGCCCTCCCCCACCCCCCCCACCCCCAGCTTACTCTCCTCAAGCCACACAGATGCCTTCTCTTCAACAAGCCAGGCATCCCCCCCTCTCAGGGACTTTGCTCTCACTATATTCTTGGCCTGGACTTCCCATTCCTCAGATATCTGAATATCTGGCTTCCCTGCCTCCTTCAAGTTCTTGTTCAAATGTCGCCCTCTTGTCCACCTCCCCTGAGAGGCCTGTGAAATGCTGCCACCTTCCCTCCCCTTTGCTGCCCTTCGCCAGCACTCCTCTGTCCCCTTCGCTGCCTTGTTTGGCTCCATGGCCCTTAACACTTTCTGATACACAGTGTATTTATTGATCTTCTTGCCCATCTCCTCCCACTAAAATGTAAGCACCATCAGAGCAGGGGCTGTGCTGCCCTCCCTGCTGTGTTCCTAGCCATGAAAACATCTCACAGTGAATGATCGATAAATGTTTATTGGGTAAGTGGATTTTCTTGGGAGAAAACAGCCTTAAAATGCTTACACAGGTATCTCTGATCATATGTATAAGTTAAATATTTTATTAATATCTTTATTTAAAATACCAAACCAATATTTCTAATTCAGGGATTTAGAAAGAATGATCAAGTGATTTTAAAATAAGCAATCGGCACTTTTTCTTTGTGATATTATTTCTTTACAATTTATTTTTAAAATTTAGCTTTATTATTGAAAGTATTACGATGTCTGCTTTGTTTTTTTGTTTATTTTTTGTTTTCCCCATTGACCCTGCTCCTACCCATACCTGCCCCTCCCAAGCCTTTGCCACACTATTGTCTGTGTCCATGGGTTATGCATATATGCATATAAGTTCCCTGGTGAATCCTCACATCCCTCACCCCACCTTTAGTCTGTTCATCAGTCTGCTCATGGTTCTATGCCTCTGGGTCTATTTTGTTCATCAGTTTATTTTGTTCATTAGATTCCACATATGAGTGAGATCATGTGATACTTGTCTTTCTCTGGTTTATTTCGCTTAGCATAATATTCTCCAGGGCAAACAGCACTTTTTCAATAACCATATATTTAAATTCTCTCTGTATCTATATAACCTAAAGAATACTTTGGAAAGGGCCAATTCATAGCGACATGGCCAATTTTTCTTAATCATTGGCAACATGCTGAAACAGAAGCATGCTGAATAAAATGTTTTAGCAAAGTGTGGCCTGTAGAGAATGGTGTAGGGCAGCTATCATGAATTCATAGCTACTAAGGTATGTAGCAAGTTTACACCAGTGGGAGAATGCCCCTTCAGAAAAATGAAGTCACTTACTGTAAGGCTACTTCTTAAAGGACAGAATGAAAGGAGATGGGGAGCCAAAAAGGCAAGGTGAGGACCCCCCCCCCACCACCACTATGTGAGCAATTGCTAGCAATCCTGCTTGTACTTATTGTGAAAGGAACACAAGACGATGGGTGAAGTAGGAGAGAGATACATGCATGACCGACAAAGGGCAGAGTTGTGCAGACCAGAGAACTTTATGAGACAAACAAATAAGAGTACATAAATATGAGGGAGAGAGAGAGAACCATAAAAATAAAATATCCAGGATGGTTTTATCCAAGGGGCAAGGGCAGGAATAGCTACATAATAAGGACCATGGAAAACAGTTCAGAAAGAAAAGCAAGAGCGCAATTAGGATGCCTTCAGCCGCACCCAGCAATCCGCCACCTAAGCACAAGCCACAGATCAAATATGGGTTTAACTTGGGCTCAAACGTCTCCAAAAATCAAAAGTGGGCATTAAAGGACATCACATAATCTGAAACTGGAGAATAAAGACGGTATAAACTAGCCATAATCCCAACATTCCAGGCCTGGCTACTGGAGAGTGTTTGGACTAAAGGCACGGGTGACAGTCCAAGGGTGGCCGCTTGGTACTTTTCACCTGAACCGCAGGTTCGGCACTCTCCAAGAGCAATGTAATGCAGTCCATTATGGGAGCATCAATGTTATTTACAATGTCCTAGTGGCCATGTTTTTTTAAAGTAAAAAGAAACAGGTGAAATTGGTTTTAATATATCTTAACACAATCTATTAAACATGTTATCATTTTAATATGGAGTCGCTATGAAAATATTCTTGAGATATTTTACATTACATTTTTCATACTAAGCTTTCAAAAATCTTTTATGTGCTTTTCACTTACTAGCCTCAGTTTGGACTAGCTACACTTCAAGTGCTTCAGAGCTACCTGCGGCGAGTGGCTGCTACACTGGACAGTACAGATATAGGCTGTTCATGCATGCGCTGAGGTCTGTATATTCACCTATGTTATAAAGAAGGCTCACCTATATGGGATACAGATTATACCTTAAGTGCTTATCTTTAATAACATTTAGTCATGCAATGAACTTCCTGTCAGTGCTAACCCCTAGAGAGCCAAGTAGGAAAAGGATAACGCTGATGTGGCAAGGCAAGGCTGGGACCTTGGGATACCATGGTGGATACAGAAATATACCCTCCTTTCAGCTTTGGGCACAGCAGTGAAAAGACAACTTAAATTCCATCCGCCAGCCCTAACCGGTTTGACTCAGTGGATAGAGCGTCGGCCTGCAGACTCAAGGGTCCCAGGTTCGATTCCAGTCAAGGGCATGTACCTTGGCTGCGGGCACATCCCCAGTGGGGAGTGTGCAGGAGGCAGCTGATCGATGTTTCTCTCTCATCAATGTTTCTAACTCTCTGTCCCTCTCCCTTCCTCTCTGTAAAAAATCAATAAAATATATTTTTTAAAAAAATTCCATCCGCCAGATGACAGAGAACTGCCCTGCCTTCTCCCCAGCGCATGGTGCTAAGGATTTCACCGTGGATATGAGTGCAGTATGTGTTCGTTCAATAGCAAAACAAATACAAACAAGGAGAAAGATACACTTACTTAAATCTGTAGCTTTCTCGCTTATTATTCACAAATCCATCTGCCAAATCACGAGGCAAGATAATTTCCAAGCTGGGTGTAACTTTTTCATCTTCATCTATGGAATAAATCTGCAAACAAGAAGACAGCAAATGAATATAAAGTGGTGGATTTCAGGCTTGAACTATGACCATATTATTATGCTGTGCACTGAAATCTTATAAAAAATATACTTTTAAGATAAAAAGTCAAAACATAGTACAATTTGGGTAATTTTCCTCTTTGAACTGTGCGCAGCCTCAAACAAATATATGAAATTGAACAAGAGGTAAAACCTAAATCAATGCTCTGTCAAAGCTCAGATCCTCTCTGACAATCTAATATTCAAATCTGAACATTTTTTAGTATCTCTGTTGTTGAGAAACCAATAACCCTGAAAACACCATTTTATATAAATATTGCTTTGGAATTATGGACGAGAAATTAACACTTTATTACAAGCAACAGCTTTTCTGAGCATTTACAAAATGCTAGACAAGAAGAAAAAAGGACTAGGTCTGAGACTTCTCAGAGAGCTCAAAAGAATGCTCTCATTCAAGTTATGTTCAAAGAAGCCCAAGTTTTCATGACACATATTCAGGCTTTTCATAAAAGATATGTGGTTTCAAAAGACAAGTATATCTCATGTCTTTGATGTCATTTTCAAGGTTGTACTTCCAGCTCAGCCACTAATTAGCAAATGACCTGGGAAAGTCACTTCACCACTAAGCTGATATGGAATGAAGGGTCTTAATCAACCTCCTTTCAACTTAATATTCTCTGTCTTCTTGGTTACCTACTCCTTTATTTATTGGCCAGAAAATATCAAAAGTCAAGCTTATAAAAAGCTCATGTGGAATAAAGAAACGCCTATGATTTTGTGTCCAAAGACCTGGCCCAATGCTAATCTCAATTTACCAGATGTGTGACCAGCCACCACTTCAGAATCTTGGTTCCTTATACCTAAAATGAGGAAAACAGAATTGCCTCCCTTTACAAGATTGCTGCAGGGATCAAATGACGTCATGGAAAGGAAGCATTTTGTAATGCACCATAAAAAATGTTAGTCATTAGATTTAGAGGTTTTTAAGAAAGACTTCTTGTCTTTCACCAGGAAATAAAATTATTCCTAACAAGCAATACTTCCTGTTTAAGACCCAATTAGATGCTTGATTATGGGGGAAAGTCATATTCCTAAACAAATAAAAGCCTACCTAAATCTCCAGAAAATCTGAATAATGTTCCTAAGCAGACTTCTAGTGAAGAATCTCCATAAAATGACATTATTTGTAGAAAGTAATGGCATCAGGTGCATGGCTTTATGGCTAGGTTTTCTCAAGAGACATTTAAAAAGTATATCCTGTAGGTCACTACATTAAAAAAAAAAAAGATTAATGCCCAGACAGGTAAGTAAAAGGGATTGTAAGACGTGAAACATACACGAGTGAGGGCTGCCACGCATTAAAACAAAGAGCCCTGGACGATTTTGCTCAGTGGGTAGAGCATCGGCCTGCGAATTGAGGGGTCCCAGGTTCGATTCCGGTCAAGGGCACATGCCTGGGTTGTGGGCTCAATCCCCAGTGGGGGACTTGCAGGAGGCAGCCAATCCACGATTCTCTCTCATCATAGATGTTTCTATGTCTCTCCCTCTCTTCCTTCCTCTATGAAATCAATAAAAATATTTTTTAAAAACCACAAAAAACAAACAAAACAACAACAACAAAAACCCTGTAGCACTCAGTGTTCAGAAGACAAGGAGGAACAGCTACTAGCATAGGAATAGCGACTCTCCACCATCATTAAGCCATTCTTTGGGGCATTAAGAAAAGCCCCTTATAACCAGAAAATGTGTTTAGTCCAATAGATAGACTTCCTATCCTTAGTCACAAAAGTATTTGAGATAGAGTAGTTTTTTAAGAATAGAAGACAATTAGATCTAATGAAAAGATGAATATGAAAATATTTCAAAATACACAAAGCAGAATACAAATGAAAAAGCACTGCCATTATCAGAGGTTCATCTTAGGTATTTTCTGATTTATTAGCCTATAAATTACTGTAGTGCCTTAAGAAATAAGATTAATGGAGCAGTGGAACCATAAAATGAAGAGAAAAAACCCATTTTGAATCACTCTTGGTTTAAAGCTACAAGCAGCATTTCCAGTTCGAGAAACAACCATACAATCTTTTGGGGGCAAAAAAGATAGGAGGCTAAAAGTGGGATTTCTAAGGGAGAGCAGGGATACACTAACTCAAAATTTGTTCATCTGTGCTTTCTCGGTTTTATGTATGTGGCATAATGTTGCATCTCGGTCAGAAACCTGACATTATGAAAATACAGTATGACACCTCAAAACACTTGTGGAGTACCAATCTACTACACAGAATCCCACAAAAGAAATGCAAAAGAAGGCACATTAAAATACCCAAACATTGCATTTTAAGAAAAGAGAAAGTTCAATATTAAATCCAAGATTCTCCATCAACCCATCCACAGTTCTGCCTCTATCCTCTCACATCACCATATCTAAGCACCTGCTTCTGACTGCAAAGCTCATGTGGACAAGTTCAACATTTTTACTAAGAGTCTAGGGGGAGGAGGGGAGGCGGGCATTACATACACCTTTTACATAGGATGCACTTTTTAAAACCTTCTTGTAAGTGAATGTAAGAGGAAAGAAATTAGGAAGAAACCCATATCAACTTTCTATACTGCTTTATTCCTTGTTTTAAAAAAGCCAATCTTTCCTTTGGAGACTTCTCATTCATCTTTTCAATACATTTCATGGGTAAAAAAAAAGTGATGACAAAGACACTATATTCTCCTTGTTTGAGGAGAATACATAAATACAAAAATTACACATGGTCAACGCTAAGCTATGAGATGCTATGATGTTACATTTATACATGTGCCCAGTGTAGAAACATAGATATGGGCTAGAGATAAAATATTAGTAATACACCCATTCCAGGCACTGATTAATAAGACTCAGATTGCCCTTGCCTAAATCCCCACTTTGTGAGACAAAAAGGTTTTGTCTGAAGAGCCAAGAGCTTTGGAATAATAATCATTAAAAAAATCCTACGTTAAAAGCAGCGCTCTGCCACTTGAGAGGTGGGTGGCTTGGGCACATTATTCATCCTGAGACTGTTTCCTCATCTACAAAATGAGGAAAATGGCATTAACTTTGCAGGGTTTTCATGAAAACTAGAGATAATGCAGACAAAGCACATTAGTAAGAATGACTGTGCCCCTTTCCAAGGAGAGAAAACAAAGTTTTGAAACATTTAAGAAGCTTTCAAAGTTCCTCTACTCAGAGCAAGGGCAAAGTTTTAACTTTCTCTGTAACTTTCTGAGCTCACAACCTAGGCAGTGATGGCGAACCTATGACACGTGTGTCAGAGGTGACACGTGAACTCATTTTTTTGGTTGATTTTTCTTTGTTAAATGGCATTTAAATATATAAAATAAATATCAAAAATATAAGTCTTTGTTTTACTATGGTTGCAAATATCAAAAAATTTCTATATGTGACACGGCACCAGAGTTAAGTTAGGGTTTTTCAAAATGCTGACACGCCGAGCTCAAAAGGTTCGCCATCACTGAGTGAGTGCTCAGCTAATGTTTTCTGAATGAAGAGTAGATGAGTATTCTTTGTGTCAGGATGCATAAATATCTATTTACATATGCAGTGAGCTCATGTTTCTGCTGCGGAGTGGAAATATAGTCCACAAATTCTAAGGGCCTACTGCGTGCAGAGCCTCTGTGTGTCTGTATTTGAATCTATTATCTGCAACCTCTCAGACACGTATGGCCACGCATCTCCTGCACGCCTTGCCTGAGTGTGGGACACAAGTCTGAGTGCATGTGTGTGTGCAGAGATGCGTGACCATTTCCCAGGAAGGGGCAATACGTGTGCCTAGTTGAGGTGCAGCCTACGTGAGTGTACAAACACACATCAGGGCATGCGTTTGCCCCCGGGGGAACAGGTGTGCCCGGGTGTATGCATGTGCTCTGTGGAGCGTGTGTCTGCGCTCACAGGGCTGTGCTGGATGGGAGAGCCCGGGTGTCTGTCTGTCCGAGTCCTGACAGCGGGGCTCCCCGGACAGAGCGTGCAGGGTTCCGTGAGGCACCCTGCGCCCTAAGCCCAGCTCCTCCCCCGGGCCCAGGCCCCACGCGGGCCGCCCCTCCCCCGGCCAGTGAGGCCCCGCGGCTCCCGCACCCTCGCTGCTCCGACCCGTACCCCTTGCGGCTGCTTCCGGACAGTGGGCTTCACCCTGGCGAAAATCTGGATCGTCTGCTTCACCATCTCCTCCTCTGGCACTGTACTGCCCCTTGACCTCTCAGGCCCAGGCGCCCCAAACTTCGGGTTCCCACCACCTCCAGCGAGCCGCAGCCTTAGCAACAGTAACTAGGGACACTACCCAAGGAGCAATGCGCCAACCAGGACCGCCTCCCCTCGCTAATTGGTTGCTAATGGAGTCCCCGCCCCCATCCCCAGGGAAGCGCTGAGGGGCGGGGTTGAGGAGGGCTGAGCGGAGAGTACTCCGCGCGTGCTAGGGGCGGACGCCTGGGCTGCAGGCTTGGCTCCAGAGCTGATCTGGAGGCAGGTTAATGAGTGACAACCACCATGCCTTTCCCTGTCCCTTAAGCCATTCTTCCCCTTTTTAGCACTGAAGTCATTCTGTTTTTATTATTCATTCATGGAAGACATGGCACTTGATCTGTGGCAGCAAGGTGCTGGCTGGGCGGGGATCCTGAGCTGCGCAGAACTGCCTCTGCCCTCCTGGAGATTAGGTCTGATGCGGGAGGCAGATTTCATCAGGGAATTAGGAATTAGGTCGGGGTAAGCAAGGGGTTCTGAGAAGGTACCTCACCTAGCTCTGCTGCGGAAGAGGCCAAGACTGGAGAGAGGGCGACTGTGTCCCACGCAATGGTCAGATCAAGAAAGAATGGGCTCCTTGGCGCAGTGTTGGAGGGAATGTAAGTTAATGCAGCCACTGTGGAAAGAGCAGGGAAGTTCCTAAAAAGAATTAAAAGTAGAATTGCAATCCCACTCACTCTTGGGTCTATGTCCAAAGATGAAATCAGACGCCTAAGATATATCTGCACTCCCATATTTATTGCAGCATTCGCCAAGATGTAGACCAACGTAGTGTCCACTGATGGATGCGTGGATAAAGAAAATGTGATATACATATTGAAATATTTTATATTATGCCTTATATCTACAATAGAGTGATATATATGTATGTGTGTGTATATATATATATTAGAGTTAACCAGGTAGAGCTAGAACAGATGGCATTGAGTGTATCTACTGATAACATGGTCCCAGTACTGCCTGTGAAATATAAGTGGAACTGATTTTCATATCCTTAGCAAGACAGAAATCGCCTTTTCTATTTGTATAACAACCATCATGCGAGATGGAATATTATTCTGCCACACAAAAGAAGATCCTGCCATTTGGCAATAACATGAATGAAGCTGGAGGCATTATGCTAAGTGAAATAAGGGATGCAAATAAAGACCAAGACTGTATGATCTCACTTACACGTGGAATCTGAAAAAATGGAACTCGTAGAAACAGAAAGTAGATTGGTGGTTGTCAGGGAATGAGTGGGGGAAATGGGGAGATATTGCTCAAATGGTACAAACTTTCAGTTACAAGAGGAATGGGTTCTGGGGATCTAATTTACAGCATGGCGATGATAGTTAACAATATTGTATTACATATTTGCAAGTTGCCAAACGACTGAATCTTAAATGTTCTCGTCACACAGAGAAAAAGTTAATTATGTGAGGTGATGGAGGTGTTAACTAAGCTGATTGTGATCATCACTTTACAATACACACATGTGTCAAATTATCACATTGTACATCTTAAACTTAGATGTCAATTATATCTCAATAAAGCTGGAATAAATACATAAAAGGATGAGCACCGCAACAGACACTGCTAACACATGAAAAGATATTCCGCATCATTACTCACCAGGGAAATACACATTAAAACCACAGTGAGATAGCACCATACACTATCAGGATTAAAAAAAAAAAAAAAAAAAAAAAAGCAACAAAACCAGATGCTGACATGGATACAGAGAAACTGAGTCATTCACACTTTACCGATTGGAATGTGTAGTGTAAAATGTGTCATGACTGGTACGGGCACTCTAAAAAACAGTTTTGCAGGGTTTTTTTAATATATATTTTATTGGTTTCTTACAGAGAGGAAGGGAGAGGGATAGTCAGAAACATCGATGAGAGAGAAACATCAATCACCTGCCTCCTGCACGCCCCCCACTGGGGATATGCCTGCAACCAAGGTACATGCCCCTGACCGGAATCGAACCCGGACCCCTCGGTCCACAGGCCGACGCTCCATCCACTGAGCCAAACCAGTCAGGGCTAGTTTTGCAGTTTTTTACAAAACTAAAGATGCAACTACAATAAGACCCAGCAATTATGTTCATGGTGTTTATATCACAGAAATGAAAACTTTTGTTCACACAAAAACCTGTGCATGCATGTTCATAGCAGTTTCATTCATGATAGCTTCAAACTAGACAGAATCCAGGTGTCCTTCAACCGAAGAATAGTTAAATAGGTGATGGAATACTATCCAGCAATAAAAATGAAGGGACTACTGATACATATAGTAATAAAGGGGAATTTCCAGAGACTTATGCTGAGTGAAAGCAGCCAGACTCAAGTTCAATGCTGTATGATTCCATTTTTATAACATTCTTGAAATGACAAAATTATAGAGATGGAGAGCACATTAGTGGTTGCCAAGGGTTAGGCAGGCAGGGAGGGGGTGAAGTGGCTATGGCTATAAAAGGATCCTTGTGATGGACTATTGTGTATCTTGACTGTGGTAGTGGTCATAGAAATCTACCCATGTGATAGAATTGCATAGAACAAAGCACACACACACACACACACACACACACACACACAAACGTCAGTGCATATAAAACTGGTGAAACGTGAATAAGGTTGAGTAAGATGTATGAATGGTATCCTTGTCCACTCCCTGGTTGTGACCTTGTACTGAAGTTATGCAAGATGTTGCCATTAGGGGACCTGGGGAAAGTGGATGTAAGATCTCTCTGTATTATATCTTAACACTGCATGTGAATCTATAATTATCTCAAAAGAAAATGTTTTCAAAAAGAAACTCTCAGAGAATGAAAAGACCAGCCACAAACTGGGAGAACACTTTGGCAAAACACCTATCTGAGAAAGCTCACATCCAGAATACCTAAAAACTCTTAAAACTCAATAATAAATAGGAGAGCAAACTACCCAAGTAATTAAAAAAAAAAAAAAAGGTGGGCAAGGATTTGAACAATTACCATAATATGGATGGCAAATAAGCACATGAAAAGATATTTTAACGTAATGAGCCCTTAATGAAATGAAAATTAAAACCACAGTAAGACACTACAACACCCCTCTTAGAATAGCTACAAATGAGGAAAGAAAACTGGTAATACCAACAGCGAGTATGTATGCAAGCATCTAGAACCCTCAGACAAGGCTGGAGAGACGGCAAGATGGACCAGTCACTTTGAAAAAGTTTCATGGTTTCTTACATGGAGAATCACACATAAACTTACTATTAGACCCAGCATCCTCACTCTTAGGTATTTACCCAAGTTAAAAGAAATGTAAACAATGACTATTGTGGTTTTATTCACAACTAGGAGCCCAGCGTGCGAAATCACGAGGCCCTGTCCACCCACCCGCCACCTGCCTTGACACCTGAACCTCTCTACGCAGAGCTCTAGCACGCCCAGCCCAGCCCCCAACCCCTCTGGCCTTCTCTGGCTGCTTCAAGTCCTGCCCTCAGTCCCTCGAGTCACCTTGGGCTGGTCCCGCCTCCAGAGCAATGTGGCGACTCCACCCCATCATAGCACAGGAGGAGAGCATGGACGCCTGCTGCCTGCTGCACTGTGCTCCTTCCCCTGGCAGGTGGGCAGCAGGGTGCTCTGAGTGCGAGCAGTGGGTGGCAAAGGACTGGTGAGGGGGGTGCTATGGGCTCTCACCTCCCCCCCTCCCCAGCACAGGATGGTCCTGCCTCCTCTGGGCACCTCCCTGCTCAGCCCTGTCTCTGGAGCAATGCTCTGCCGCCCACGCTCAGTCAGCCTCCTGTGATTGGTCCTTACACATTACGGAGTCCTGACCATTAGCATATTAGCTCTTTATTATTATGATTGCCCCAAACTGAAAACAAAGTAAATGTTCTTCAATGGGTGAATGGATAAACAAACTGGTATGTCCACACAGTTAAAAGGAATGGGCTGTTAATGCCTGTAACAACATAGTTGAATGTCAAATTTTTCATGCTAAGTGAAAGATGCTGGACTCAAAGTTACACACAGTATAATTCCATTTGTATGACATTCAAGAAAAGACAAAACTATAGGGAAAGAAAACAAGTCAGCGGTTGCCAGGGGTTGGGGGTATGGAAGATGTTGACTGCAAATGGGCATGGCAGAGGGGTTTTTTTTGGGGGGGGGTGATGATGGAACTGTTCCATATTTTGATTGTGATTATGGTTACATGACTAGAAACATTCGTTAAAACTCATAGAACTATTTATATACTTAAAGGGGTGAATTATACTGTATATACATTGTACTATTATCAAAGGGTAAAAAAAGAGATGAGGTATGAACAGGTATGGCATAGCAGGGACCGAGAGAAGGAGAGCCAGGTCTTTGTGGAATAGACTTTGAGGGCTTTTTCACTTGCTGCTGGTGGTGAGGAAGAAAAGACTCAGGGTTGCATAACCGGGTCATGTCCACACCTTGGCTGCTGTGACTACTACTGCATTGAACATGGGAGTGCAGGCATGTCTTCACCATACTGATCTCGGCTCCTTCAGAAGTGAGACCACCTGAGTGTTTGTATACACAGAATGGAATAGAATTCCCAGTAAAAAGGGGGAAGTCTGCAATTGAAGATGACACTGATGAAACTGGAGGGCATTATGCTAAGTGAAAATAAGCCAGAAAATTCACAGAAGATTGATTAATATATACTGATTTCAGAGAGGAAGGGAGAGGGAGAGAGAGAGATGGAAACATCAATAATGAGAAAAAATCATTGACTGGCTGTCTCCTGCACACCCCGCACTAGAGAATGGTCCACACTGGAGATCAAGCCTGCAACCCGGGCATATGCCTGACGGGGAATGGAACCGTGACCTCCCGTTTCATAAGTCGATGTCCAACCACTGAGCCTCGCTGGCCGAAGAAGATCACTTGAAGTGTTGAATCATGAGGCCCAGGCTGCAGGCTAGTGGCCTTTGCCATCCGGAGTGTTGTGAAGTCAGGAAGGACACTATGGGTCCAGGATGTGGGGACGCCACACCTCCCACGTTAAACTCCAGGTCCCATGATCAAATGCATTGATAAGAAAGCTTTATGGGTTCAGATCTTGCTTCGATCACACCTAAGGGCATGGCATTGAGCAAGTAATGTATGCTTCGTCTCAGTTGTCTCATCCAAGAAATGGGAATGGATGATAACAGCTACCTTAGGGAGCTGCCGTGAAGGTTATATGGCACGGACATGGGAAAACGTTACCGTGGAGACCAGGGAACAGGAAATGCTTCAGAACCAAAGGGTTCGGACCTCTGGACCGGGACTCCTTCGATTGTAAACACCTCCTCAGGGGCAGAAACTATGGCGTGTATGTGAATAAGACATACCAGGGATTGCAAAATCAAGTATCTCCTGGGGCCAGTGCGGCTCGCAGGCAGGTATATGGCAATAGGGAGTTGTCACTGTGACCTGGAGACCATTTACCCCTAACTGAAAACATTCTCTTCAAAATAGTTCAAACACAAGATTGTCTAAATAAAGCACATGTGTGCTCCCCCCCAACCCCACCCCCAGTTCACAACCTCTGTTTTGGTTCCTGGTTTAGCCAATGTCAGGAACTCCCAGGCCCAATGCCTCTGGCAGGTTTACCTAAATCTCACCCAGATGGCCCTGATGGGTGTAAGTAAGTTTGGAGATTAAATCTCCAAGTTGCAGTGCCTTTTCCACAATGGGGTACATTCCGTATTCCTATCTGCACCTTATCTGCTTGCTTGCACGTGGGAATTAAGATGCCTTTCGATTGTTCAAAAACACTCTTGAGCCCTGCCTTTGCCAAAACAACATGTAATTGCAGCAGGCACATGAGCCAGGGCTGGTAGGCCTCGGAGCTGAGAGAAATTTAGCTGTGCCTGAAATGGATTAGTCTTGAGGCCAGTTAGCTGGTTTCTGTTTGTATGTTTTTAAAGGAAAATGGAAACTCCGGTGCTCGTGTTCAACTATCGCTTGAGCTGTTAGAACCACAACTCTAAAAGGCATTATTTTTCATTGTAAGTCTGAAGTGGGGCAGTTAAAATTTTACGGGCTGGTGATTTTGATATTATAAAATATATATGTAAAATTAATGAATTATAGGAAGCTTCCCTCCCCCTATTTGATCTGTGGCTTTGGGGCATTCATGATCATTTGTTCTAAAAAATCTATCATTGCCGCAGCATGACACCCCTCTCCCCCATCAGGTGGGCAAGCGTGTTTAGAGGGTGTGCTGGGCCATCAGGAACAGGATGGGAAACATTTGATCGGAGTCTTCTGCCCCTGACTTACTCTGAGAAGCAAGCCCAGGAACCAGACTGTTGCTACTTCTTGGCAAATGACAACATGAACAGAACAGAAGTCAACAGGTGTGAACTGTGTCCCTGCACATGCACGAAACATGTTCTCACCCACAATCAGGTCTCTGTGTGGGGATATGGCTAGGGCAGGGGTGGGCAAACTTTTTGACTCAAGGGCCACAATGGGTTCTTAAACTGGACCGGAGGGCCGGAACAAAAGCATGGATGGAGTGTTTGTGTGAACTAATATAAATTCAAAGTAAACATCATTACATAAAAGGGTACGGTCTTTTTTTTTTTTTAGTTTTATTCATTTCAAACGGGCCGGATCCGGCCCGCGGGCCGTAGTTTGCCCACGGCTGGGCTAGGGTATCGGCAAGGTGGCCGAGTGTCCCCAGTTGAAGAATGTATGGGAAGGAATGAAAAGATGAGGAAGAAAGATTAGATTTTCTGTGGTGGATGCCTTTTGTCCAGATCCCTTTCTGGTCTGAGCCCCTGTCCATGAGTCTGATGAGTGGTCAGTCCCTGAGGGAACCCCTTGTACTTACCCCATTGTTTCTAAATCAAGCGGAGAACACAGCGCACTTTCTGGTGCTCATTACATGCTAAATGATCACAACATGCTGTTAGATTGCAGAGCCAGGGCACCACGGAACCTGTAATATATAATTTCAGTGAAGAATTTTCCTTTGAGAATACGTCCGGCTAATTTAAAGCATAATGTCATTAACATAACCCGCTCTGCACACACAGCAGAGTGGAATGCATAAAACTTTACTAGCGCTTGGGTTTATGGGCTCTCAGTGGGGATCGCTGGGCTTGGTAAGCTTGCATGCCCTCCCCTCTTCCTATCAGACGGTGGCTGCAGACTCCCAACACCCTACTGGGCTCTCTCTCCTTTGGTTCATCCCTTCCTGGCTGAGAGAGAGAGGCCCCCTCCCTCTGGCTCCGTCTGACTCTCTTCCTGCAGCCCTCCTGGGGCTCCCCTGACAGCAACATCAAAGTCATTCCTGGCTGGAAGCTGGTGGCCAGCCATATGGAATTACAGCCCGGGCTGCCTGGGGATTACAGAGCGGAGCACGGGGCCCAAATGACTGCCATGGCACAGAGGAAAGGCTGGTGAGGCCTCCGGTTCTGAATGGAAAATATGACCGCGTGTACATTTATAAACAGGCTCCTCATAAACAACCTGCGTGTCTGTCTCACCAACATCCCAATGAAGCAAAGGGATGGGCTGCATTCAAAATAGCCTCTCTTCTAAGGGAATTACCCACCATGCCCCGCCTCCTCCTCCGGGGGTTTACTTTCATGTGTTTGCCTGCAGATTTCAGAATTATAAGAAGTAGTGCTTCCCGACAGATAGCGGACGTGAAGGCATAAAAGAGCATGGCTCACGCAGCAGAGGCCCCTCGTCTGACGCGTTGGGATTGCCACGAAATCGCAGCACGCTGCTCCTGTCCTGAATCTAGCTCTTTAGCAGCCCCCCTCTCCACTTCTCTACTTCCTCCTCCCCCAGCCACTTCTCGCTCTGGCTTTGTCTCCCACCCTCCACAGAACCTGCTGAAACTGTGCACCTCCAGCGATGCCTCTCGTCTGCACGTCCTGGGAAAATATCCCGATGGACCCAGTTGCCTGGGCTGGAACTCAGCTTTGCCCGTTGCTTCCTCCTCTCTCTTGGAGAGCTAGGTCCCGTTTCCAAGTCCTGATGATCTTGCCTCCTACATGCATTTTGGCTCTTTCCCATCAAGTTCCCGCTCGCTACTCCCTGCCTCAGTGGCTCCCAGTCTCCTTGCCAGAGTCAGCGAAGACCTCCCTGCTCTCCTTGCCTCTAATCTTGTCCTTTCCCTTTAGTCCATCATCTACACCTGCTACCAGATTATCAACGAAAGTCAGTTCATGTCTCTCCTTTTTTAAAAACCCTCAATCCTTCCCTGTTACAAACAGAATCGAGTCCAAAGAGCCTTTGCAATCTGATCCCAAATAATCTTCACATCAATATCATAGCCCTTATGGTGTCCTCACCCGCTCCTTCCCTGAGCCTGTATTCCAGGCACGGATTTCCAGCAGCTCCCTCCCAAGCAGGCCGAGCTTTTGCATGTCTCCCTGCCTTGTTCTTGCTGGTCCTTATGTTTCCAGGGCTGTTTCCCACCTGATGTATCAGGAAAACTCAGCCCACCATTCCAGATCCAGCTCCGGTGTCACCTCTTCTGTGGAAACCATCACCCCCAGCTCCTCTAGGCAAAGTTAGTGACTCTCTGTGCAGCTACATGTTATTCGTCCCTTTCTAACATTGTCCTGTCAGTGACCTGTGTGTTTCTGTCCCCTCATCGTGCCAGGGGTTACCTAAGGGCTTTGATTTTTCCCATTTATCTCTCTGTATTCCCAGTGACTAACAAGGTTTTAGATACATACCACAGATTTCTACGTGCCCAATGAATGAATGAGTGAATGCCTAACTTATTGCAAAAGAAAAAAAAATCAATAAAATGAAACGCCCTGCAGTTTAACATTTTTATTTGAGGTTCATATATCCATAGCGAAAATTGCTTTCTCCTCCTCTCTCACCCAAGGGAACAAACATAACTTACAGACTGAGCAGATACTGGCGGAGAGAAAAAGTTAGAAACAAACACAGCATCCCCTTTGGGATTTCTGAACCCTCTTTCTTCAGGCACAAAAAGATGCTTACAAATTTCCCAGGGTGATAAAGGGAGCGCATTGACATTTGTATCAATGGAGGGAAATAGAAACAGGGCGGTAAGTGTAGAAGCCCAGTAGCCCATTGTTGAGTTAGGGGGTTTCTAGGATGTCTGGGAGGCATTTAATGAATCTGGAAATGAACTTGTGTTTAATTTAAAAAGAATGCACCATTTACAAATGGCCAATTAATTCACCTTCTTTTGTTGCCGTGTTAAAAAGGTTTGTTCAAATGACTGACGTGGGCACTTCAATCAACTGTGCTCTCTCCTCTTCCATGATTTTTATCCTCCGCAAGCACCAAAGAAATGTTTCCTAGTACACAGCCAGGCGCCCTTTCCTCCCTCCTCTGTTCCCAGCCCTTCTCATTGTTCAGGCCCCAGGTGAAATATCACTTTCCTGAGAAACCTCCCTGATCTTCTCAAAGCACACACAGAGCTCGAGCTACTCAGGCTCTTAGCACCCTGCACACCCCGCGTGTATACTGACATCACGTTGTCATCATTAGTTACAACAGGCTCTACTTGCCATCAGATTCTCAGTCCATGTAGGTAGTAAGGGCTTGATAAGTATGGATTTAAAGCAAGGTGATAAATTTGTTGAATTGATGAAATGAAGCCCCTGGGTGTGAGAAGAATCAACATTGTCTTAGAATGCATTTCCCACAAACAGACACCAAGACAAGCATTTGAGTATAAGTAGTTTATCTGGGAAGGAAGGAAAGCCAATGGCAGGTGCATCTCTGGGAGGGTTATCATAGTGGGAAATCAAGGCACAATTCCACTGAGTGTGGGGAGCTGCTATAGGGTTAAACCTGGGACTGACCTGTTGGCAAAGTCACAAACAAGTCCCAGCTTAGAGGGCACAGTCCTCTTAAGCATAATTAGGCTTGACCTTATAACAGCTCCCTAGATCTTACCTGGTAAGCTAATGGGCTGAGGGAAGTGCAACAAGAACAAAAACAAGTGAAACTCACAAGAACAGTGTAACTATGGAAACCACTGCCTTGTTTACCTCTGACTATAAAAATAAAGGCTCAGTTTGCCTCGGGATCATTCTCTGTGGCCTCAGCCAGGCACAGGAAGATCCATGGAGACTAGAGAGTTCTGAACGCTGTCTCTGTGTAAAACATTCTTCGCTGACTCCGTCCACACCTTTGGGAACCCCTGGACCGCTGGGGCTGGACCCCAGCAACTGAGGACCTACTGAAAGACTGTGTGTGACACAATTTAGCCTTGTTCCCCTGGTCGGTGATGGATGGGGGAGCTGGAGTATTTATCCAGCAGCTCTTGCTCCTCATTATTTGGGGGGTACTCCTCAGGGTGTAAATAGTCCCCTCCCCAGGCCTTCCAGCCTAGCTGGTGTGCCAATGCCCTGACTTCAGAGAAAGCCCTTGGGTAGAGAGAGATGCAGGTGTCTGAGGTAGGATGTTGTTGGCACGCATAGGTATGTCCATCAGAGCTGCTGTGACATCTGCCGTGGACTGAGGAGATGCAAATGGGTCACCAACAATGTCTTCTATCATAAGCACGATCACTGTTTCTTTCTAAATTTTAATTTTTTAAATTATGAAGCACATGTGTATAGTTGTAAGTCTCAACATAATTATCTACCTCTAAGTAACGGCATCCGCCTCTACATAATAGTCTAGTATCTTGTGCGGTCACAGGAAACCACGTGAGATTCATCTGCTGTGGGAACACATCATGTCCAGTGTTTGCATGGATGCTTGGACCTCCTTTACCAACCAGCCATCCCATTACACAGTATTACTCATCCGCTCGATTGAGGATCCCTGGTGCATGCCTGCATCATATTTATAGTGTCAACATGTCGTTCCAATAACATTAGATTTTGTAATATACTAAGCATCTGTTCTGTACAACTTATGTTTATGGAGCAGTTGCTAAATCAAGCACTAACTCCCTGAGCAACGTGTTGGCATCCATCTCTACATGATCATTTTTTTCTTTTTTTATTGATTAAGTTATTACATATGTGTCCTTATCCCCACATTACCCCCCTGCCCACTCATGCCCTCACCCCACTACATTATCATTTTTTAAGTGCCCTCTTGTCAAAGGAGTTTGGGAAATTCTGTCCTAAAGTGAAGTCCTACCCTAAAGGTCTTGATGGCTTCCTGTTGTCTATTGAATTAATACCATCTTACCAAGACACTCCAGCAAATTAGTGCCCACGCTTTCCATGTTTTCTCCACACGGAGTCACTCTCCTCTCCCCCGACACAGCAGGCCTGCCCACCGGTTCCCGTGCTCTCTGTGCCTCCTCCTGAGTAACGTCTCTTTCTTCCCATCCTCAACGGCTGCCTACTGAATCGTGCTTATCTTTCAAGGTCCATCTTAAGTTCCACGAGTTTTCATTTCTCATCACATGTACAAAGTGGTATCTCTACTCTCCTGCCTTTAAACCCCTCGCCCCTGTGTGTACCTCTCTTGAAGCTCTGTAGGTAGACTGCTCTCCAGTACAGTTGTCAGTGAAAATGGGCCACTCCCTACCCTAGCCTGAAGTCTTTCTACTAGATTCTGTAAGTTCCCTTGAGGACAGGAACTCTGACTTTCTCATATTTATACCCTGTACTACTTTAGCAGAGTGCCTGGCACATAATACTCAAACATGAAATGTTTGTTGAATTAGATGCTTCACATTTATTTTTTTAAATTTACACACAGTAAAATTGGCATACATAGGTATGCCCTATGTATATTGTCTATTGAATTAGAAAAGTACAGGGCTCTGAGTTCTGACAAATCCATAGGTTATATAACCATCACCATAATTGGGATATAGAACAGTTGTATCATCCTCCAAAAATTCCCTCATGCTACCATTTGTCCTCAGATCGTCCCCTGACAATTACTGATCTATTTTCTATCCCTATAGTTTGGCCTTTTCCAGAGTGTCATAAATGGAATCGTACAGCATATAGCCTTTGATTATGGCATTTTTCTTCTTTATTTTAATTTTTCCATCACCATTTATCCCCCTATACCCTCTTCCATCTGCACCTCCCTCCCTCTCCCCTGCAATCACATTGCTGTCACGTCCATGAATTCTTTCTCTCTCTTTTGCCTTTCTTGCTCAATCCCTCCCCCATTAGCCTCACCACTAACACCAGAGCTGTCTGCCTGCTTTCTATCTGAGAGTCTGTCTCTATTTTGCGTGTTAGTTCAGTTTGCTCATTAAATTACACATACTTGTCTTTCTCTGACTGGCTTATTTCACTTGGCACAATGCTCTCCAGGTTCATCCATGCTGTCACAAAAGGTAAAATTTTCTTCCTTTTTACATCTGGATTATATTGTGTAAATGTCCCACAGTTTTTTGGTTGTTTTTTAATATATTTTATTGATTATTTTTTTAAAGAGAGGAAGGGAGAGGGATAGAGAGTTAGAAACATTGATGAGAGAGAAACATCGGTCAGCTGCCTCCTGCATGCCCCCTACTGGGGATATGCCCGCAACTAAGGTACATGCCCTTGACTGGAATCGAACCTGGGACCCTTGAGTCTGCAGGCCGAAGCTCTACCCACTGAGCCAAACCAGTTAGGGCCGTACCACAGTTTTTTTATTCACTCATCTATTGATGGACACCTGGGCTGCTTCCAAATCTTGTCTATTGCAAATAATGCTGCCATGAACATAGAGATTCATTTATTCTTTTAAATTAGTTTTTTGGATTGATAAATTCCCAGAAGTGGAATCTCTGAATCAAAAGGCAGTTCCATTTTTAATTTTTTGAGGAAACTTCATACTGTTTTCCACAGTGGCTGTACCCGTCTGCATTCCCACCACCAGTGCACGAGCATTTTCTTTCCTCCACACTTGTTTGATTTATTGATGATAGACATTCGGACAAGTGTGAGGTGATATCTCATTGTGGTTTTAATTTGCATTTCTCTGATGATTAGTGACATTCAGCATCTTTTCATATGTCTGTTGGCCATCTGTATGTCCTCTTTGGAGAAGTGTCTAGTCAGGTTCTTTGCCCATTTTTAATTAGATTGGGTTCTTTGTGTTGAGTTTTATAAGTTCTTTATAAATTTTGGATATTAACCACTTATCAGATGTATCATTGGCAAATACGTTCTCTCATTCAGTGGGCTGTCTTTTCATTTTGTTGATAGTTACCTTCACTATGCAAACATTTTTAGTTTAATGTAATCCCATTTGTTTATTTTTTTCTTTTGTTTCCCTTGCCCAAGAGATATATCAGAAGAAAAAAAAAAAAAACATTGCTATGAGAAATGTCTGAGATCTTACTGCCTAAGTTTTCTTCTAAGATTTTTATAGTTTCAATTCTAACATTTAAGTCTTTAATCAATTTTTAGTTTATTCTTGTGTAGAAGGTGGTCTAGTTTTTCTTCCTTCCTTCCTTTCTTCCTTTCTTTCTTTCTTTTGCACATATCTGTCCAATTTCCCCAAGACCATTGAATAAACTATCTTCAGCCCATTGTATGTTTTTTTGCCTCCTTTGTTAAATATTAATTGACTATGAAGGCATGTGTTTATTTATGGGCTCTCTATTCTGTTCCATTGATCTATATGTCTTTTTTTATTATGCCAGTTCCATGCTGTTTTAGTTACCATAGTCTTGTAGTATAGTTTGATATCAGGTAGCATAATTCCTCCAACTTTGTTCTTTTTTCTCAAGATCGCTGTTGCTATTCAGTATCTTTTGTTGTTCCATATAAGTTTTTGCAACATTTGTTCTAGCTCTGTGAAATATACCATTGGTATCTTGATTGCATTTGCATTGAATCTGTAGATTGCTTTAGGTAGTGTGGACATTTAAATGATGCTAACTCTTCCTATACATTATCATTATATATGCTTCCACTTACTTATATCTTCTTTAATTTCTTTTTACAGTGTCTTATAATTTTCTGATTCTCGCTTCTTCCATTCAGTGTATTGAAGACTCATCTGTTTTGTTGCATGCATCAATAGTATGCTATTTTCTACTGTTGAGTAGTGTTCCATGGATTAGATATACCACAGTTTGCTTAATCATTCACCCATCCTAGGACATAAGTCTTCATTTCTCTAGGGTTAACACTTAGTAGTAAGATTGCTGAGCTACATGGTTAGTGTTAAATAAAATGTACAAGAACCTCCAAGACTGTTTTCCAAAGTGACTGTACCAGTTTGCACTCCAACCAGCAATATTTGAGAATTCCACCTGCTCTGTATCCTCATCAATACCTGGTATTGACACTTTAAAAATAACTTTCTAGCTATTAAGGATTGGTATCTCATGTGGTTATTTATTAATTTATTTAGCTGGTTATGGGAGATCTAATTTTTAGACCACCACTCTTATTTTTTCTTTATTTTTTATTACATTTATTGGGGAACATTGGTTAATAAGATCATCTAAGTTTCAAGTGTACATTTCAATGATACATGATCTGTATATTTGCGTGCACATCACTCTAAGTCAAATCATCTTCAGTCACCATATATTTGGCTCCCTTTACCCTTTACTGCCTCTCCTCACCACTCATATGGTTATAATTTTCACTTTCTTAGTGACAAATGGTGGTCTGCATTTTTTCATGGGCTTATTTCCCATCTGTATATTTCTGATGAAGTGCAAACCTTTTATCCACTTTTTAACTGGGTTGGTTATTTATTATTATCATATGCTAGAGGCCTGGTGCACGAATTTGTGCACAGTTTGGGTCCCTTGGCCTGGCCAGCAATTGAGTCCTATCAGGGAGGCCAGCCGGCCAGAGGGAGGTACTCCTGGAGGTTGGCCAGCTGACCCACCAATTGAGGCCTATGGAGGAGTGGGCGGGTGGAAACGGAGAGGGGCCACAGGGGTTTGGCTGTGGGAGCACACTGACCACCAGGGGGCAGCTCCTGCATTGAGTGTCTGTCCCCTGGTGGTCAGTGTGCATCATAGCGACTGGTCGACTGGTCATTTCAGTCTTTTAGTCATAACAGTCGCTTAGGCTTTTATATATATAGATGTGATTTGTAGATATTTTCTCCAAGTCCGTATAGCTTATCTTTTCATTCTCTGAGTAGTCTTTCATAAAGCAAAACAATTTTAAATTTTGATAAAGTCTAATTTAACATCTTTTTATGGCTCATGCTTCTGGTATGTAATCCAAGGTCATGAAGGTTTTTCTTTTTATTTTCTAAAAGTTTTAGAGTTTACACTAATAATTTTACATTGAGACCTATGATGCATTCTGATACATTTTAAAATAGTTTTTGTATAAGGCATGCTGTACACTGGAGTGAATCAAATGACTCTGGAGGAAAATTTTTCTTTTCCTTCTTACACCCTGATTCTAGTTTGATAGCTGAAAACTCAACAGTACTCTGATTTCTTGCATCAAGGTTACAATTCTAGTGAGCATCTTTGAGGCTGGGCTGGTTCGAACTAAAGAAAGGATTATTTTTTTTTACCAGCTAAGCTGACTGCATGGAGTTTTAATAAATAATAAACAGAACAGATGCTGAAATATCTCATCTTTGCTTTGACAAGTTAGTATTGGTTGGCAAAATCAACATACGGTTTTGTGTTTTATCTGTATGCATGAACTTATTCATTTGTACACACACACCTATAGACTCTTAAATATTTCTGAGTTATTGCCTTTCCCTAGAGCTTTAAGCCATAATTTTACTTATTCAGAAATTCCAGCTACCCTTTTCCCAGAGGCAGGAGATTTTGGTTAGTGGCTTTAGAGTTTGTCACAACTGTCACATCATTCACTTTCTGGCGCGTCCTTGACTTGGGTAGACCAAAGATGGATTTTCCATTACATCACTGAGAAATGGATAGGCCTTTCCGTAAACACACTTAGACATTTTATCCCAACGTTCACTTTTTTATATTTCACTCCCATTTTTTAATGGCACTTTTGCTGGCAACCAACACATCCCTGTTGGCGCTGCTGGCAATGTGGAGAAGCTTGAGCACACTCGTCTTGCCCCGCATCAGGCAGAAAGGCAGTGTGGCTCCTCTGCCAAGCCCCTGCATCGGAGGCCTGCAGCGCCCCTATTACCCCATCACCATGAGACCTTCACACAGAGTGGGGAGCATCTCCAATTTCTTGGATTTAGGATTAATGACTTTCTCACTATTTCCAATTCTTTGGTGTTTATGGGTTCACTTAAGGTAACACTATCATGCTTTAGCCTACAATGTTATCTTTGAATAAGAAAAGCAGGTATCTAGGTCAGCCATTACACACACACACGCACACACACACACACACACACACTCTGGAAGATTGAATTATTCATTCCAACTCTTCACTCCCCTGCAATAAGATGATATATCTGCATCCCTTCTCCTTGCTGGTTGGCACTCCCCCCCCACCCAACAGGACAATGGGACATTGACGGGAGTTTACTTTCTCCCAAAGTCCACTTTATTGATCATGCGCTTGGCCAATGGAATGTAGTGAAAATGACATGAGCATAGGCTTTATGCGTGCTTACATGGTTTGGCTTGCCCTGCTGCACTCCAGTGATGATCGTAAGAAGAGTGTGGCTCGGCTAGCTCCCATCCCTTCAGTTGGGGCCCAGAATAAAACACATAGAGTTGACTCAAATCTGATCTGGAACCTGGACCTAAACTCGTCAACCTGCAGCCTTAAGTAAGAACCAGGACTAAGAACAATAAAATGCCTGCTGTTCATAAGCCACTGAGTTTGTGTTACACAGTGTTATTACAGTCATAGCTGACTAATACAATATACTTTCATGTCTCCAGTCATGCTTCCCAGGGGCAGTAAAGTCCATATGACACCCAACACAAACTGTTATTTGCTAGGATGAACAAGTGCATATTTGCAGTCATGAGTCAGACAGGTTGCCATCATCTCATGGATTTTTCTACAGCGTAGCCCATTCTTCAAGAATCTGTTTTGAACAGTTTTTCTGAGTATCATTTTAGTAGGATCAAGCTATACAGAATAATAGAATGGAAAAGCTGCCATTTCTTAATTATCCTCACAAGTGCTAGGTCCCAACAACTGAAATCACTAGCAAGATTTACAAATGAGTGATGGCATAGGTTCCAAGCTGCTAGAGCCAAATGTCTAGAGTGGTTCTCAACCTTCTGGCCCTTTAAATACAGTTCCTCATGTTGTGACTCAACCATAAAATTATTTTCGTTGCTACTTCATAACTGTAATGTTGCTACTGTTATGAATCGTCATGTAAATATCTCATATGCAGGATGGTCTTAGGCGACCCCTGTGAAAGGGTCGTTCGACCGCCAAAGGGGTCGCGGCCCACAGGTTGAGAACTGCTGGCTCTAGACAATAGAAAAAGTAATTAAAATTCAGCATCCCCCCCCCAATAATATTAATAGACCCTGATCATTTGCAGTTGTTAAAGTGTCCATTGCAATGCTCACAGAATCTCAGCATGGAATGGCAAGCTGTCCCTTGTTTTACCTTTATCCCCAAAGGAACATAATTTCTGGCATTCCTTGCTCCACGAATAGAGGTGTATTTTGCAGTTACATTATTGAGGTTGGCCAACCCTCACAAGTACATTTCCTGTCCTCTGGATTAGCTGGATACTTTTAATTGAAATATTTTATTACACTGTAGTTTTTCAAAATCTAAGGACATAGATTGATATTCCTTTTACCAAGAATGTCTCAGAATAAGATTCCATCATCTTGTCAACAGAAAGTTTCTAGGCCATCTTAAGACCCAGATTTGTATCTTTAAAATATGGTCAAATACTCTTCTTACTTGTAATGCATCCTGTGAAGTCCTGAATTTTTAAAAATAATCACCAGCACATAAAAGTCATACTTAACCTTAGAAAACATGTGTTGGGCTCAGCTCGTCTTCTCAAAACTCACCTCCCTGTGTCTGCCTTGACTTTCTCTACTTCTCATCACACCAGTCCTTTATCCCTTGAATCAGATTGTTTCCTCTCTGACTAGTCAAACACAGATTTGACAAGGCTCAATTACATACGCGATGTTTGGCCTACAAGAGCAAACATGAAAGGGGGACATTATAGTTGTCTTATAATATTTGGTGGTCTGTCATGAGGAAAAGGGAATACTTGTCCTGTGTTTCCAGAGAAAGAATGGAGCTACACAAATGAGAACAAGTCACAGGAGGGACATTTGGGCACAGTTACAAAGCTTTCAAACAATTGGGAACGTCCAGCAATAGGACAGAAAGCAGTGAGCTCCATGTCAGTGGATATGGTCAAGCTTCTCAGACATGATAGAGACATAATTCCTACATCATAGTATTAAAATACCATGATTTGTGCCTAGCTGCATGGCTCAGTGGTTGAGCATTGACCTATGAACCAGGAGGTCACAGATCGATTCCCAGTGTGGGGTGTTCAGGAGGCAGCCAATAAATGATTTACTCTCATCATTGATGCTTCTATTTCTCTTTCCCTCTCCCTTCATCTCTGAAATCAATAAAATATATTTTTTAAAAAAATAAATAAAATACTATGATTTGATCTTCTTGAATCTCTACAGTTAATTAGTATGAGTATTTGTACAGTGTGGGACAACATGGGCCATAACAGTTTTATGATTCTATGATTAAATGGAAAAGACAAGAAAAATTTGTAGTCTTCAATCTGGTATATTCTTCTGAATTGTCCTGGCTTCTGTGGAATCTAAATTAAAAGATAATGTGTAAGATAAAAACATTTTATTTCCTTGCATTCTGCTGGTTAGTTTTCTTTTTCCCCATAGCTTGATGTGTCTATTTTCATGGTTGAGGTAATGTTAATTTATTACCTCCCATGGCACTCCTGAAAGGAACTTTGCTATTTTTTGAAACAACTATTTGGTTAAGTTTCTTTTAATCTAGTTACTAATATTAAGAGTATACTAAGATAAATATGTTCTATGTAGGCCTATTAAGTCAGGAATACAATTTAAAAGGTAAAAAATGATATATAGTGAAAATTATCTCCTCTTATTAAAGAAAACAAAAGTCAGATATTAAAAGAAATTTACAATTTAGCTTGATGCTCAGATGATTTAGTTTGAGATTTAGGATTCTTTCCTTCTGCCTACAGACAACCTTTAGAAAGTCCTTCACTGTGATTTATTAGTGGTGAACTACCTCAGTGTTTGAAAAATATATATATATACTTCCCAAAGAATATTTTTTTCTACTGAAGAATTCGAGGTTAGCAGTTATTATTTATCAATTTTTTTTTCAACACACCAAAGACATCCATCCACTGGTTTCTAGCTTTCATTGCTACTGTCGAGAAGTCAGCCATCAGTTTAATTGTGATTCATTTACTGGTAATATCTTTTTCTTCTGACTACTTTTAAGATGTTCTCTGCTTTTTTTTTTTTTTTTTTTTGTAGTTTTCCTCTAATGCACCCAGGTATTAATTTTCTTTCTTTATTTTATTTTATTTTATTATTTTATTTTTGTTGTTAATCTTCACCTGAGGATATTTTTCCATTGATTTTTTAGGGGGCATGGAAGAGAGAGGGAAAGGCAGAGAGAAACACATCAATTGGTTGCCTTCTGCATGAGCCCTCACCAGGGCCTGGGCGGGGGAAGAGCCTGCAACTAAGGTACATGCCCTTGACTGGACTCAAACCCGGGCCCTTTGGTCCACAGGCCGACGCTCTATCCACTGAGCCAAAACAGCTAAGGCCTTTTTTTATCTTATTTTTGATTTATTACGATCCTTAAATTGGAGAAAGTTGAGGCACAAATGGCTTAAATATCGTGACCATGGCCACACAATCAATATAGGGAAAGGCCAGGGTTCTAACACAAGCAGTGTGGTTCCAGAATCCACTTTCTTAGCTATTGCTTTATGATTTATTATGATCCTTAAATTGGAGCATAAATTAGATTGATGGTTTTTCTCAGTTCTGGAAAAATTTCACTCATCAATCTTCAAATATTGCTTCTTCTTATATTTCTCTCACTTTTTCTTTTTGAATCCAATTAAACATCCTAGAATTTCTCATTTTACATATTCCCAGCAACATTCTTTGATAAGTATGGTTATTATTCCTAGTTTATGTAGATGAGAAAGTTGAGGCACAAAAAGGCTTGTTTGCTTTTATTTGTTTCTCCATGCTTTATTTTTAATATTTTTGACCTATCTTCCAATTGTCTAAATCTCTCTTCAGATGCTATCAAACCTACCAATTGAGGTCTCAATTTGGTTATTATATTTGTTTAATTCTAGAATTTTTATTTGTTGTTTTTTTTTCTAACATGCCAAGTCACTTATTCTGGTTTCCTGGTTCATGCTGTAATATTCAGCTTGTCTTTTTATCTCATTAATACACTAAGCCAAAATTTTTTTAGTCTGTCTTTAATAATTCTAATATCTAAAGTCTTATATCATACTCTTTTCCTTTATATTACATTATACACATAATGTTACTTATGAGTCTCCTTAAAATTTTAGTATCTGTGTAATATTCCGTAGGCATGATAGTTTCTTCATCTATAAGATGGCGATATTCCCACCTCTTGGGTTAGTTGCCTGGTTCACAATGATTACTCTTCTCAAGTGTGGACTCTAAATATTCATTTCTGTCCTCCTATATCTTTGCAATGATTATAACTTTAAAATGATGCTTGTATGTAGATAGGATCTTTTTTTTTTTAAATTAAATCTTTATTGTTCAGATTATTACATTTGTTCCTCTTTTCTTCCCCCCCATAACTCCCCTCCTCCCAGTTCCCGCCCCACCCTCCGCCCTCACTCCCCACCCACTGTCCTCATCCATAGGTGCACGATTTTTGTCCAGTCTCTTCCCACATCTCCCACACCCCTTTCCCCCCCAAGAATAGTCAGTCCATTCCCTTTCTATGTCCCTGATTCTATTATAATCAACAGTTCATTCTGTTCATCAGATTATTTATTCACTTGATTCTTAGATTCACTTGTTGATAGATGCATATTTGTTGTTCATAATTTGTATCTTTACCTTTTTCTTCCTCTTCCTCTTCTTAAAGGATACCTTTCAGCATTTCATATAATCCTGGTTTGGTGGTGATGAACTCCTTTAGCTTTTCCTTATCTGTGAAGCTCTTTATCTGACCTTCAATTCTGAATGATAGCTTTGCTGGATAAAGTAATCTTGGTTGTAGGTTCTTGGTATTCATCACTTTGAATATTTCTTGCCACTCCCTTCTGGCCTGCAAAGTTTCTGTTGACAGTCGTATGGGTATTCCCTTGTAGGTAACTGAGTTTCTTTCTCTTGCTGTTTTTAAGATTCTCTCTTTATCTTTTGCTCTTGGCATTTTAATTATGATGTGTCTTGGTGTGGTCCTCTTTGGATTCCTTTTGTTTGGGGTTCTCCGCTCTTCTTGGACCTGTAAGTCCATTTCTTTCACCAGGTGGGGGAAGTTTTCTGTCATTATTTCTTCAAATAGGTTTTCAATATCTTGCTCTCTCTCATCTTCTGGCACCCCTATAATTCTGATGTTGGTATGCTTGAAGCTGTCCCAGAGGCTCCTTACACTATCCTCGCATTTTTGGATTCTTTTTTCATTTTGCTTTTCCGGTTGGATGTTTTTTGCTTCCTCGCATTTCAAATCATTGACTTGATTCTTGTGCTCCTCTGGTCTGCTGTCGGGCGTCTGTATAATATTCGTTATTTCAGTCCATGTATGCTTAATTTCTAGTTGGTTCCCCAATATAAGATCGAGGGTCTTATTAGTTTTCGTGTAGATCTCATTAAGTTTATCGGCAGCTTCTAAACAGTTCTTGAGAGACCTTAAAAGTGTGGTTCTGAACTCTATATCTTCCATTGACAATTTTGTCCTGTTTGTCTCCGCATTTTGTTATGCTTCCTTGGTGCACCCCCTAGTGGTCTTTGTTCGCAGTCTTATAGTTAAACCTTGATTGTTGTAGCTAATTCCAGGGAGGGATTGACCTCCAGGCCAAGTGGCTATGAGAATCAGCTGTGTCAGCAGTGAGAGAACTTCTGTCCTCTAGGGAGGTGCTAATCTAGCCTTTGCCTGAGGCTATCCGGCAAATGCCTCTGTGCAGGGCTTGGGCGGGGCGGGTCGAACAGGATCAACAGCGTGGGCCGGAGAGAGCAGTTATGGCGGCTCTCAGTCCTGTCCCCAGGGGCTCTGCCTCTCTGAGTCCCAGTACCCGCTGCAAAGCTCGGAGAGAAAGCTGCACTCGCTCTGACCGAAGCCAGACAGTCCCGCTTCTCCCGTTTGAGTCTGGGTCCCTAAAGACTCGCCCGGATCTGGAGCTCAGAGTCTGGGACTCCCTCCCGATTGAAAACAACAACCGCGCCCTCCGCCGCCAGCCCGCTCCGCGCACCCCGCACCTCAGAATTTGACCTCAGCACTGCGCCTCCTCTGAGTGTCCGTATGCGTTTCTCTTTCCTCCTAGTTGTAGGACCTCCACTCAGCCAGCGTTCCTGTGGTTCTGGGTGACGTCCCTTCCGTTTTTTGGTTTCACCCCCGAAGTAGTTGTTCAAAGCAGCAAACTCCGGCGCCAACCTATGCCACCATCTTGGTTCTCTCACTGTAGATAGGATCTTGAAGAAAACATGGAAAAATGAATTAAATTGATCCGGTATTGGAATTATGTGTGCTTAAATGTTCCATTATTTATGTTGAAATGTGTCTGTGCAATAAACATAAATCACAACAAGTAATTCTTAGACCTGAAATGGTAATACCTAATATTTCAATGAGCACTTACTACAGGCCATATTCTAAGCTCTTTATATGTATTAGCTCATTGAGTCATTCCAGCAACCCTCTTTGATAAGTATGGTTATTGTTCCTATTCTATATAGATGAGAAAGTTGAGGCACAAAAGACTTAAATATCATGTCCCTGGTCACACAATCAGTATAGGGTAAGGTCAGGATTCTAACACAAGCAGTGTGGTTTCAGAATCCACTTTCTTAACGATTGCTTTATGGGAAAAAAGGAAGCAGCATAGAAATATACAATAAGAGTATCAAGAGGCATAACCCCACTCATCTTATCACATCTTCTTTGACAGCTCCAGCACCATTCTGTATAACCTCAGAGGGCTAGGAAAAGAAAGATGGGGAGAGAAAAGGAAGGTGTTCTAGGTACTATGGATGAGAAACTAATCATCTTCTGATTCAGTGGCATAAAACAACCATTTATCTTGCTCATGAATTCTGTGCCTCAGGAATTCAGAAAGGGTAGAGTGAGCAAAGCTTGCCTCTGCTTCACATTATCGGGAGCCTCAGCTGGAAGACTTGACGTGGGGATAGGAATCGTGCAATCAGCTGAAGGCTATTTCATTCTCCTTCACGGACATGTCTGACTATTGATGGTGACCATTATTAGCTGGGAGTCTCAGCAACTCTCCATGCGGATCTCTCCATGGGATTCTCCTCATAGGCTAGTATGAGCTTCCTCACAGCCTATGAGGATATCTTCCTCTCAAGGTAACACTTTCAGAGAGGAGACAGAGAGAGAGAGAGAGAGAGAGAGAGAGAGAGACTGAAACTCTTGCGACCTAGCTGGGAAGTTACATAGCATCTTTTCTACCCTACTCTGTTGGTTGAAACAGTCATGAGCCCCCACCCAGGCTCAATGTCCAAGGGGCTTGGCATCATTTCTCCATTGTTTGGAACACACTCATCTTTGCTAGGAATCGCACCACGTATTAATGGCTTCTGAAAACAATGCTTACCATGCCCCTTGGAAAATCAGGACAAAATTCACTTCAAATAAAATGACCAATGTGAGCTTAAAAAAGAAACCCACAAGAACTAGCTCTTTTGAAACAAACCAGAAGCTCTTTTGGCCTGAGTAACTTCCTCAAATTTGCTTCCAGTCAAGGGTTTATTATAGAGACAACCAACCCAACAGATCCTTGTAGACTTCTCCTTAACCTCGTAGGGCAATGGATTCCCAGTCACTTTTCCATTCCCTGCCCACCCCAGAATTCATGTGCTGAAAAAAGTATAAACCCTATAGAACCAGATTTTAAACGTCTTGACATCAGCTTCTGAGCCTTACATTCCCTTGTAATCCTAAGAGTGTTTAGCACATTGGTTTGCATATGGTAGGTCCTCAGATATTGTTAATTTAGCTGTAGTTCAGCTTCCAGTCATGTGGCATAAGATAAATATTTGACAATATAGTTTGGATTAAATTACCTCTACGCTATAGGTCGGACATTCAGATGCAGAATTTCTAAGATCTTGAGCTATAGGGAAAAATATATCTCTATCTATCTATCTATCTATCTATCTATCTATCTATCTATCTATCTATCTATCTATATACTAGAGGCCCGGTGCACAAGAATTTGTGCACTCGGGGGGGAGGGGGGGGTCCCTCAGCCTGGCCTGTGCCCTCTCACAGTCTGGGACCCCTCGGGAGATAACGACCTGCTGGCTTACGCCTGCTCCCGGGTGGCAGAGGGCAAGCCCAATCCCTAGGTGCAGCCCCTGGTCGGGCTCAGAGCAGGGCTGATTGGGGAGTTGGGGTACCGCCCCCTGTCACACTCAAGGCAGGGTCGATGGGGAGGTTGTGGAGCAACCCCCTGTCACGCACAGAGCGGGGCCCATTAGGGGGTTGAGGAGCTCTCCCTGTCACACACAGAGCAGGGCGGATCAGGGGGTTGGGGCGCCGCCACTCTCACACTCAGGGCAGGGTTGATGGGGAGGTTATGGCTCTACCCCGTCACACACAGAGCAGGGCCCGTGGGGGGGGGGAGCTCCCCCCTATCAGGCACAGAGCAGGGTGGATAGGGAGGTTGTGGCCCCACCCCCTGTCACACACAGAGCTATAGGGTGATCAGGGGGTTTGGGCGCTGCCCCCTCTCACGCTGATCCTGGTGCCGGGAGGCATGTTACCCTTTTACTATATAGGGTAGAGGCCTGGTGCATGGGTGGGGCCAGCTGGTTTGCCCTGAAGGGTGTCCTGGATCAGGGTGGGGGTCCCCACTGGGGTGCCTGGACAGTTTGGGTGAGGGGCTGAGGGCTGTTTTCAGGCTGGGGGTGACTGAAGCTCCCAACCCCTCCTTTTTTTCTTTTTCTTTTTTTTATTCTGGGCCAGCTTTACCTTGAGGCTTGGCTCCAGCTCTTAGGCCTCCGGCTGAAAGTAGGTTTCTGGCCTTTGCATATAATGTTGCGAATCTGCTGGCTGAAGTTGGGCGGTATTTGTTACAATGTTTCTTAAACTGCCCGCTCAGAGGCCTGCAGCCGCAGGCGGAACGTTGGTTTCCTCCATCACTGAAGAAACCAAGCCTCATGTTAGTTTCAAGCTGCCTGGCTGCCGCTGCCATCTTGGCTGACAGTTAATTTGCATATCTCGCTGATTAGCCAATGAAAAGAGTATCGGTCGTACACCAATTACCATGTTTCTGTTTTATTAGTGTAGATATATGAGAGAACTGCCCTGCTATCACCACACAAATGGTGAAATGGTCTCTAGGAAAGCTGACCTTATTAGACTGCTCCTGATTCATTGAACATGTATTTCAACTGAACTGGGAGCCCTCACACTAAACATTCTCCATGGATGACCTCAGTCACTCTTACAGCTTCAGCTACCTCCTAAGAGTGGATGATTCTCAAATCACTTTCCAGTTCCTATCCCTTTTCTAACTCTAGACCGACCACCCTTTCAACTCCTTACTGGGAATCTCCACTTGAGTGTTCAACAACCAGCTCAATATTAACATATTCAAAGCTAAACTCCAAATATGCTCTTCCTCAGATTCCAAATATTATTTTATAACATTTTCCTCCCTACTGGACCATAGCCAGAAACCTTGGCATCATTCTAGACATTTCCTTCCGTCATACTCTCCAGAGATACAATCTGTTGCTGTATCCCATCTCATTTGCTTTCTTAGTTCTTTTTATTTCTTAAAATATTTTTGAAATTTAATTAACATTTTATAAAATGCACTCACTTTAAATACATTCTTTAACATGTCTTAACAAATGGATGTAGTTGTGCAACCATCATTACAATCCAGTTTTAAAACCTCCTCATTATATCAGGTATTCTTTACACTCCTACCCTGGCCTCAAGCAACCACTTACCTGTTTCTACAGTTTTACTTTTCCTATAAATTTCATATAAGTGGAATCATATAATATGAAGCCTTCTGTCTGTTTTTTTGGTGTTTGTTTGTTTGTTTGTTACTTATCATGATGTTTTTGAGACTTACCCATGCTGTTGCATGTATCGATAGGTTGTTCTGTTTTATAGTTCACAGTATTCCATTATAACACATTTTGCTTATATCTATGGGCACTTGGGTTGTTATTGGCTATTTGACTAACATTGATATGAACATGCTCATGTAACTCTTTGTGTGGGTATAGGTTTGTGTTTCTTTTGGGTAGATACCTAAGACTGGAATTGCTGGCTTATATGAAAAATGTTTGTTTAACATTTTAAGAAACTGCCAAACTGTTTTTTCAAATTGGAGTTGCTATTTTACCTTCTCACCAGCAGTGCATTTAGGTTCTGGTTTTTGTTGTTGTTGTTTTTTCATATCCTCATCAACACTTGCTATTATCTACCTTTCAATAGTAGTCATTTTGCTGGAATGGAGTAACAGGGCATATCATTATCATTTAATTTGTATTTCCCTAAGAACTAATAATGTTGAGCACCTTTTCATGAAATTTGCCATCTATCTTTTCTGGTGAGGTATCTATTAATATTGTTGCTCTTTTTTATTGAGTTACATTTCTCTTATTACAGAGTTATAAAAGTTCTTCCTATTTTCTAAATACAAATTCTTTATCAGGTATATGTTTCGCCAATATTTCCACCCAGTCTGCCACTTTCCTTTTCACTTCCTTAATAGAGTATTTTGAAGAACCAACATTTTTAAAAAAAACTTCTTAGTTCTTTTGATTCTAGTTCAAAAGCCATCAGCCATCTCCTTAAAGTCAGTTCTTTTCCATTCGTGGCTGAGTTTTTTCAGAAGCCTACTGACTACTCCTGTATCTCTACATCTCATGTTCTAAAATGCCTCTTGCTTTCAGGATTAAACACAAATTTCTTAGCCCGGCACATGGGACACCTATGGAGGGATGCCCCCCAGATCTTCTCCCAAAGAACCTGCTGCAGAGAGCACAGCCGACTGAGGGCCTCAGTGGCCACAGCTGCGGACCCGCCACAGCCCCCATGCTAAGCCATGTCTACTCTAGACTGCCCCCGACAGTGGCTGAGCACAGTGGCACCAGGGCTGAGTTGTCCTGCACGGTGCAAGCCTCTCCTAACAGGCAGCCTCTATTTGGGAACTGCCAATCAGCCCTGCCAAGGCCTCCTCAGGACTCTCTTCAGCCTGAGGCTTCCAACCAATTCCTCCTTCCCTCTTTCTTTTCATGCAAAACCTCCAACCCAAATCGGAAGGCTCTCTTAGCCTCTTCCTGTTTCCTTTTCCTTTCTCCTTGTAGGTGTTTTAGCCAACAAATCTCTTGCACTTATCATCCTAGTCTGGCATCTGCCTCTCAGAAGACCCCACCTGATACAACAGTAATGGGACGCTTGACTTAGCTCCCACGATCTTACTGGCTCCACTTATCAGTAGCTGCTTTCTGTTTACAAATAGTCTGACTATGGAGGGAACAAGGGCTTCCCCTGACTCATCCAAGAATCCTCCCTTTGGTCAAGCTTCTGAAGCAGCATACGGAAAACCAATCCGCAATATTACAGAGGCCTTCCTAATGTGCCGAAGAAGCCTTGTTTGAGTGGGAACAGGAACTCAGAGGAAAAGTCAGCTCTTACCTTCCTCTACACCCCCATCACCTTCCTTTGAGCTGCACATGTTGAAGGGAGGAAGAACAGAAAAAGACCTTCTTTTCCCCATGGGGAGTTATTCTCCCTGTCCCCAGACAGTGCTCAAAAGTGCTGTTGGAGGGGCTCTTCAGTAGTGAGAGACAAAACCAGGAAGGGAAGTGTTGATCATTATGAGAACATCGTCGGGCTCTATAAAAAAATTACAGGGATCTGGGTCTCCACACAAACTTTCTAGACTGGACTCCATGGAGAAAGGCACTGGGAAGAGTATTTTAAACAAGTGCCCCAGCAGTTCTTGGATGTTTGAGAAGTACTGATGGAGGGTTTACGAACTAAAGCCAACCTGATTCAGTTTGATTGTCAGTCCTGACACTTGTTGGCTGTGTAACTTAGACAAGTTTCTGTCTTAGTTTTTTCACTTGTAAAATGAGATAATGAATAGGACTTCCTCATAGGTCGCTATGAGCACGCAAAGAGTTCATGGTTTTAGAGTGTGTAGGACAATAACTATCATGTAGCCTATTGCTTATTAAGTTTTAACTATTTATCATTGTTGCTATTGTTAACATTTATCATCAGCATCGTTCTTATTAGTGAGAGATTGAATTCACCAACGATCATGAGCACTGCCAGGTCCCATATGAAGAGAGTATGTCTGTCAGGGGTAGGATTGGGATACAGAAATGGGCAAGACCCACCATCTGCTCATTAGATGAGTTTTTCCTTACCCATCACATTCTTCCATCTCATCTCCAGCACCCAGGGCACACATCTGGCAGCTATCTGCCAGAAGCAGGAGTTGGATTTGTGGTTGGTGTAGAGACATGCTAACAGCCTTTGATCTTGGCTTCAGAGAGGCTCTGATGAGAACAGGAAAGAGCCTCTGAGTCAGCAGATCAGAGTTCAAATCCCAGGGCATCTCATTAGGGGAGTGAGTGAACTTGAGCAAATTATTTAAGCTCTCGGAGCTCCTGTTTCCTTCATTTTCTGAATGTTTTTAGTTCTCTGGGCTATTGCGAGGCTTAACTGAGATGATGTAGGCATACACCATGGCACACGGTAGGGGCTGAAGAAATGTGTGTTGCATGCACCATGTTACATCGGTACTGTTTCAGCTCACGAAGCTAACCCGTCCGCAGAGCCGGGTTAGCCCTGCTGCATCCCTGTGACGATAGAGTTGCAAGACCTGAAAGGCTCCCTAAACTTCCAAACCTGTAACTCAAATAAACCACCTTGATTTTGGTGCTTGGGACTTTCACACCTTACTCCTCTATTGCCTTGCTGTCTACCCCTACAGTCTGGAAGTGGTATTGCAGTTTCAGGATTGTTTCAAAACACAGAAATACATCTCAGCTCAAGAAACCCAGCTCTTTCCCCAAACTTTGGCTTTGGTTTCATGCACGTGATTTTGAATTCTTTCCCTCTGCCTTGATGTCGAGCATATAAGGACTCTTTAAACACGTCTTCAAAGTGTTTTCAAAGTTCCCAAAGTTAGCCTTGGAACAGCACCGTAAGTAATATCACCAAAACAGCAGTCATTTGGTAAAATAATCTTTCTAAACAGGCTAATAGGTTTTGGACTTTGATGTGCCCAAATTTCAAAGGAATGTATAAACTAGTTGTTGTAAATTTTATTTTTTTAAAAATTAGAACATTTCTTAAAGTAGTTGCCAAAATGGTGCCTAATTTAGAATTGTTCTTTCTTTTCTGGTTCGCAAAGGATTTGCTATGGGGTAAAGTTATGTAACAGAGATTGCAAATCAAAATTTACTTCTTACAGATTTCTAAGCCTAAAGAGAATGTTAGTCCCCGAAATAGATTGGATAGTACTTGAAAGCTCTGTGAGGTGAAGGGCAGGGTTATGCAAAGATAGTAACAGGCAGTGCCTAATCTTTTTGCAATTTTTCAAGTGTGATGGTGGACTCCATCAAGTTCATAAGACCTAAAAATAGAGATGTCACAAAATCTTTTTGGCACTGAAAATGAAAGTGCTACGATATTCTGAAAATTTGGTAGATAAGCAACTGGTGTTCAAAGGTGAAACAAATCATACCAACTACATGATTGATTTATTTAAACATGAATCTTTCCTTCAGGGGAGAATGATTTCCAGAGGAATAGAATGGAATTTTGGATGTGGTTGTCAAGACATCCCTTGAAGAAAAATTGCATCTCCTAGCTACAATAGGAAGGAGTAACACCACAAGAGTGGAATGCGGCTTCCTAGGAGCTGAGCCACAGCTCATCCTTGTGGCCCTTGTCAAAAAGAAGAGGCTACACATGGGTTGATGGGGAGAACCTCCTCCTCCTTCTTCATTTTTTTTTTTTGACAAATTCAGCCAGTAAGTAGAATCCTTCCAAAATGGGTTTGAGAAATGCCTGTGGATGAGGGCTAGTGCCACAGCTAGCGTGGCAGCAGGCAACGCCTCTTCTCCTTCCCTGGTGTGAGCCGGCAGTCTGTTTAAGAAAGTCCCACCCAAATCAAGAAATTTAAAACAGCCCCAAATGAAGCTCAGGAGAGAGAAAGACTTTTCAGCCATAGCCCTTGGCCTGTGTTTTATTCAGTTGTTGCCGAAAAACAAATTACCAAAACTTGGTGGCTTAAGACAACAACAATCATAACGTTTAGCATAATTGTAGGCACATTTGAGCAGTTTCCCTCTCCATGTGGTATTGGCAGGGGACACTCAGTAGCACCCACCTGGTGGCTGGGCTGGCAGCCCTAGGAGGGCTATGCTCGCAGGTCTGCCGTGGTCTGCTCCTCGTTGCCTCTCCGTGAGGTTAGCTTGGGCTTCCTCGCAGCATGGTGGTCTCAGGGCAGTTCCGCTTTTTGTGTAGTAGCTGATTTTGCTACGTCTCAGAAGTCACTACTCATCACTTCTGTCACATTTTTATTGGTGAAAGCAACACATAAGGCCAGCCAAGATTCAAAGGGAAGAGAAATTGATCCCTCATCTTAATGGAATAACATGGCGGTGGTCCTCTTCAGAGACTCTCTATCTCAGTCTAAGAAGGTGGGGCTGCCCGTGATGGCTTTGAGGAGGAGAGTGGAGTCAGGTGAGGCAGGGGAGAGCCCTATCTGGAGACGGCCAGTGTGTGAAGCTTGTTAGAGCTTAAGCAGTTTGGCACCAAATTTTAGGTAGGAGTTTAGAGATAGTACAATAAGCTATTATTGATCCTGAGGAATCTCAGGGGATAGGAGGAAAGGGAGCTGAGAAATTATACTAACTTGAATCAGACTTCTCATGAGGTCATGGATTTATTTTTAAAGTTAAAATATCTATAGAAAAACAAGGCCTTTTTACACCATCTTTGAATAGCTGATGACTCTGTAAGCTTGTGGTTTTAGGTAAAGAGCGGGGAGACAAGTGGCCCAGAAATGATGGTGCCAGAAAACCACAGTCAGTTACTGGCGCTGTCCTGGTTACTTGTAAATGTGGTCATGGCTGTGCTAAAGATGTTTGGTGGTGCTGGGAGTGCTCCTGAAATTTAGTGGGCAGGGCCAGAGGTGCTAACCATCCAAATGCCCCCCCACATTTGGGGATAACTGTTCCAGCCCAGCGGTCAGCAGCACCTCAGTTGAGAAACACTGAAGTAGACAATTGGGTGACGTAGGGTATTTGGGTGGAAAATATGGAACTTAGAGATGCAGGGACTGTGAAATCCCAAGATAGGCTGTGTCTTCTGGTAAGATAAGAATTAAGTGTAACGCTAAATTGTAAGAAGTATGGCACTTGTAGAAAATACACTCTTCAGATCACATACCCAAAAAGGCCACCATTGGGAACAGGCGTATTCTCACTTACCATAGCCTTTTTGAAATGTTAAATGAAGAATCAAGAAGAGGTACAATTTTTAAATAGTATTAATATTGTACCATTACCACTTGAAAATTTTCTTCTACAGACTGACTTATCTCCACCCGTGGAAATCATGGCATCCTGTTTTTGTTGTTCTTATTTAAAATCAAATATGTTCAGTTTTCCTGTGAAGAGATGTTTCTGCTAACTATGTATAGAATCATGTTTTATGCTTCCTTAATCCAACTGATTTAACCCAAGTGTGAACCAACCAGTTATACGTTGTCTGTCAAATCCAATTTTTGATGGTAGTTGAGCCTGACCTGTATCAAAACCTTACATGGCGTCTAATGAGTTGATTTTCCTCCAGCATGAAATTCACCTGGTGGTGTAGAAACATACAAACTTCAGACCTCCCACCTTGAACAATTCAGTTCTCGACCAAGTTGTTCAAGGGAAAATGTTTCAGATGTGGAACAAATCTTCAGTTGTCGACCTGACAACTCTTTCATGCTGATTCCTCAGCATGACAAAAAGCGTCTCTCAGGTAACAAAGGAGAGTATGCTTCTGTTGCTGGCAGAAATCCGTGATTAGCACAATTTTAAAACATAAAGAGGCATACAGAGTACTAATGTTGCTAAGGGTGTGAAAGAGCTCCCAAAACAACAACCACAGGCAATTGAAGAGGTAGAAAAACTGTTGTTGATATGAATAAAGGAAAAGCAGTTAGCCTGTGGTAGCATTTCAGAGGCAATGATGTGTGAAAAAGCAAAGATGCTGTGAGTTAACCCCCTGAAAGACATCCCTGGAATGAGAGCTAAAAGTGATTCTTTTAGCTCTAACCAGTTTGGCTCAGTGGATAGGGCATCGGCCTTCAGACTGAAAGGTCCCAGGTTTGACTCCCGTCAAGGGCTCGTACCTTGGTTGCGGGCACATCCCCAGTAGGGGGTGTGCAGGAGGCAGCTCATTGATGTTTCTCTCTCATTGATGTTTCTAACTCTCTATCCTTCTCCCTTCCTCTCTGTAAAAAATCAATAAAAAAAATAAAAGTGATTCGTTTAATGTGATTCATTGAATGTGGTAGAGGCTGTTTTGATAAATTTAAGAAGTGTTTGTTTATAAATTAAACAGTACATTAGGCATGTACTGTATACAAGAAAAGTTAAAATAGGGAATCATTTAGGGGTCAGATTAATTCAATTTACATGATTTCTAATGGGGAAAAATGATTTGGTTTTTGAACAAATCGCTTCTCGAACAGCCTTCTGGAACGAATTCAGTTGGAGAACCGAAGTTCCACTGTACTCTGCAATGCTCCATTTAAGAAGAGACCTTGAGTTTGGGAGGGAGTCCTGTTTAGTCTGGTCAGGAAATTGTCCCTCCCAATGGTAATCTCTTTCTTCTTCTCCTCCTTCTCTGTTTCTTTCTATGCTTTTACCCTTTGATGTGGCTGTGACTAATACAGAGATTTTCTTGGAGGGAGGGAGCATTCCATGTGAAGCTCGGTGCTGTCCATCCCCAGGGCCTGGACGTGGCCTAGGCCTTGCTGCTGTGTGGTCAGCAGACGGGAATCTGACACAGTCGCAGCCCAAGGGGGAGAGTTTGTCTCACCCACTCCTACAATCAGAAACTTCCAGATTTTAAAAGCTTTTGAACGCCTTCTAATGTGTCAGTACATAACACAAGCCCGGCACAAACAGGAGTGACTTCATTGGATACACCGACTTCTGCTTTGACAGCCAGGAACTTTCAAAAGCCGTGCACAGGTATTTGAGCTGAGTCCCGGGTGACCATGAGGAAGGTCAGCGGGAGGGGAAAGCTCTAACACATGGGGTGCAGATTTCTATTATCCACACAGAGCGGATTACCTGTGACAAATGTGAAGTCCCCACTGTACTGCTCCTGCTGCCCAGCACTTATCTGGACTCCTGCCCTCCGCGGTCAGTTGATGTGTGCCCTGGGAATGCAAACTCATTTCAGTGCAGTCTCTTTGATGGCTTGGAAGGCATCTGAGACCATGCAGAGCCCCAGGGTCATGGTTATGAACAACAATGATTGTGCTGGAGATTTACAGATGTGCTGGTTACTAGAGGGCTGTGGCTAATAGAATGTTGAACAACAAAGAGTTTATTGTATAACGGAGGTGGGGGGAAAGCTCCCCAGCAGCAAAATACATAATTTCAGAAAGTCAGGGGATCTGGAGGAAAACACACAAAGTTGAGTTTTTCCTTTATATAAAAAAAAAATTGTTTTGTTCCCCCAAATTAAATGGTCAGAGTTTTAAAAAGCTGCCCTGTGGGAAATATGCTGCTTCAAAGGAGAGAGAGAGATCAAATGTAGATGCAGTGAGCCAGTGTCTCCCATATGCGACCTCTTTTCCACAGCCTGGTTAAGCTCGGGGGGAAATCTGATTAACTCGGGTCCCACAGGAGACATTTAGAGTCCTGTTACTCCACTGCACTGACTTGGGTCCAGTGAGCCTCCTCCTGCCCATGGAGCATCAGACCTGGCCTTTCCGTGGCAAATTGAGGCACAGTGCAGGGACTGCATGACCCACTGCATTGAATGCATTAGCCTGGCACCGTCCTTCCATGCTATCATTTTTAAAAATATATATTTTATTGATTTTTTTACAGAGAGGAAGGGGGAGGGATAGAGAGTTAGAAACATCGATGAGAGAGAAACATCGATCAGCTACCTCCTGCACACCCCCGACTGGGGATGTGCCCACAACCAAGGTACATGCCCCTGGTCGGAATCGAACCTGGGACCCTTCAGTCCACAGACCGACACTCTATCCACTGAGCCAAACCAGTCATGGCCCATGCTATCATTTGCCTTGAACTCTGGCAACCAGATATCTAAATTGGGTCCTGCTAAGACATTCACTGAAACCTAAGAAAACTCATGGTGGTGGTGGTGCTGGTTTATATCAGAGTGGATGGGCTTTGTGTGTGTGTGTGACCCATTTCCCAAGACCACTGGAGTGAGACGTGCAATGAACCAAACCCGGTTGAGTTGATCTCGGGCACTGGGTAGACCGGCCACAGAGTGCAGGCAGCTGGCAGTAGAATGCGTTTCTGCCTGGTGGCGGCGGTGCATCTCTCTGACCTGGCCCTCCAGATCCATCCCCTGTCCCCTCCATCCTGCTCTGTGCCCAGGGAGGCTGGCTCTGGACTTGCCCCATGTGGGGGCACCAGCACTGGGAGACAAAGAAAGGGTGGTCAGGAGCTTCTCCCTTCCCAGCCTGGTTCCTGAGCCACCTGGTGGCCACGGGCCTCTGTGGAAGTCTGCAGCTGGCTCTGCCTCTGGGTTCTCGTGGCCACCCACCCAGCATCCTTTCAGGGCTAGTCATTGTAACAGCTCCCCGCTGCAGCCAGCCCAGGGTGCAGCCCCCGCACCCTAGGTGCAGCCCCTTCATTAAGCTCACCTTCCATAAACAGTGTGATGGCCTGTTTCCTGCTGGAACCTTGATGAACAACACAGACTTAGTCCGCTTCTCGTTGTATGTAATGCAGTATTTCCCAGGCTATAATCCTAATAGACACAGAAGAGCATTTCTCTGTCCCTGCCACCCCACCCCAGCCCCCTCCCTGCAGACATTTCAGTTACCCTGTGTCCTAATAAGCTCCCTGAATCTGACCTTTGCACGCACTCTCTCCTTCTCACTGCAGCTCAGCCTCCTGGTCCCGCGGCCATCTCAAAGGCAGCAGTGCCAGCCTTGCCGGGCGCACCCCTGGCCAGAGGCAGCAGAGTGTTTGGGCGAGGTCCCTGACGTGGACACTGAAAGCATTTCTGTAGTTAATACAATGGCTTCCAATCTCCAGCTGCCCACAGCCATCCTGGCCGCCACTGTGAGCTCTGCTCCTCGCTCTATGTTCCCTGGAGATGACACCCTCTTTGTCCTTTATCACAGTCCTCTTGGCCAAGGACTTGGACTTGAGCCCAGTGGAATGGGTCAGGGTTCAGTCTGAGTGGCAGATAACGCACTGATGTTAGCATCAGGCCTCCCTCGGTTCACTAGCCCCTTGTCCTTAAGCAACGTCCCCACCTCAGTTTCTCTTTCCCTTGGGATGTGTTCTTTCCCAGGCGTCGTTTCCCATGCAAACAGTGCCCTGCTTGGCTGCCCTGCTCTTTGTCCTTCTGGGTCTGCCTAGAAATGTCTGATCCTAAGGGGACTACAGCTCAGAGTCACCCGATACCCTCACAGGTGCCCCTGGAGGCCCACTCACCCTTACCTGCTCCGGCCTGTGCGTGGGGAAGCTGAACCCTGTGGACTCCACCAGCTGGGCTCACCTGCCTCTCAATGCCAGTTGGGCTCAGGCAATGGAAGGGTCATCGGAGCGGGAGCAGAGAGAGCCTCAGTGCTCACGCCCCGCCCCTTCCCTGCTGGCAGCTTGGCAGGAGCCGTTCTCTCCGCATGTGGCCACAGCTCCTGCAGGTCACCTATGAGGGCAGTGGCTTCTGCTGCATTCCGATAAGAGTGCCCGCCCTCCCTTGGTCCTTTCAGTCCTGGGTGAGGAATGGCAGGCAGAATGGTCCCCCACAGGTGACCACACCCAAATCCCTGAGCCTGTGAACATGTTTCATCCCAGGGAAAAGGGCTCTGCAGATGTGATGACGGGATGGCCCTCTTAAGAAGGGAGGGTGTCCTGGGTTATCCAGGTGGGCCCCTCTCATCACACAAACCCTTCAAGCAGAGAACGTCCTCTGCCTGGAGTGGGATGGATGCTGCAGTGGAATAAATCAGAGAGATTCCGGTGCCAGAAAGATTCACTGCTGGTCCTGAGATGGGGGGCCCAAGAGGAGGCTCCAGGAGCCCGGGCGCCCTCAGCTGACAGTAAGGAAACGGACCTCAACTCACACCTGTGAGGAACGGGTTCTGCCAGCAATGGGGGCTCATCTCAGAGCCTCCTGGAAAGGAAGACCCCAGGCCTGCCAACACCTGGCTTCAGCAGAGGACCCAGCTGAGCCCTGGTCCCCAGACTTCTGACCTCCACACCGTGAGAGAATAAGCAGGTGTCAGTTTGAGCCATTGCATGTGTGCGGATTTGTTAGGGCAGCCGTGGGAAATGAATGCAGGTGGTATGACTGTTCTTTGTTGCTCCTCTATGGTGCCGCACCATTTCTTGTTGTTTCCTTAACTCTTCCCACGCCGCGTCAATGGTCGCTTCCGTTTTCCTGTAGATCGGCTGCCTCTCCTGCCAGCATCTCAATGACACACCCGCTACTCTGTCAGAAGCCTAAAGAAACTCCTCCAGGTAGTTGCTAAGTGGTCATGATATGTTCCTGAAATACAGTGCAATCGGTTCCATCAGCGTCCCATAGAGCCCAGCACACATTGACAGAGGGGAATTTTAACAGCACCGGGAGAGTTTATGTGTGAGGTCTGGGGCCTAAGAGAATGTTGCTGCTCTGATGTCCAGGATATCTGAGGTCCTTCTGAAATAGGATGAGAACAAAGACCAGAAAGACATGACATTTAGTTCTCAGGAACTCAGCTGCTCAGAGACATACGTGCTAAGATGGACGAGGCAGGTCCCTGCACTGCGTGTAAGACGAGTGTAAGAGCAGGTGCTCGCTCCTATCTGCCTGTGAGGGGCACCGGATCCCGGCTGCCCTCTCCCACATAGAGTTCTGGTGCTGGGCTAGACAAGAGGGTGCAAATGGATCTCGCTGTGTGTGAACAGCCTGTAGGAGGGGGGTCGTTTTCACTTGTCAGATATACTCCATCAGGAGACACTGCTGTCCTTGCTCCCCTGAGCTCACAAAGACAACATAACATCTTGCCTTGTCTCTGACAAGCTCCCAATAGAACAGAGTTCTAAAACTCTGCTTCCAGTCCCACAGGGAATTGAGGCTGTGCTTTAGAGAAGCAATATGGTCCGGATAGGAGATGGACGAAAAGACAAAGGATTGGCTTGAACTTGACTTTAAAGTGCAATTCCCTCTTTTATATTCCTCAGGGGTCCTCTGGGCGTTGAGCATTTTCACAGGGGCCCGGACCCTTCGTCCAAGACAATAGGCTGTGGATGTGGTGTCATCAGGACTCTGCAGCTTAACCCGGAGCACAAACCAGACACTTCACAGGGCCTTTGTTTTCCTCCCCAGTCACAGCCAGTCCTGGCCCTAATGGGTAACATGTCACTAATTATAAACAAGCAGACAATGGAGTTTGTTTTTTGTCCTGAGAATCTGCACTTGTTCCCAGTCCGATCTGAATGCATTTTCAATGGTAATAGAAACCAGAGCTCGGTGCTCTGGGGCTGTATGTTGTGCGCAGGAAACAGAACTGATGGAAAATCCAACCCAACTTTTAAAAAGTTGAGGGCCCACCCTTGTGGATTGCTTTACACACATTTTCTCTAGTAGGTTCCCCATGACCCCTCTCATCCTGGTTTGTAGATGACAAGACTGGGCTAGTGTGGTTTTCTTTTCACTTGAGCAGGGCCACCCAGTTGACAAATGTTGAAGTTGGTGTGAAACATGTCCCCTGGCTCCGAAGCCCAGACGTCAGACATTTCACCGTGCTGCCAACCACGAGTTTCCGCCAGAACTTAAGGACATTTAACCTTCTTCTTGGGTCTGCATTACTGGGGCTGGAAGAAAACCCTGCCTCATCCATTCGTCTTCCATTAAAACTACATCCAAATTATCACCCCTCAATACTGTTTCTAGAACTTTCTCTTCATGGTTCTCACTGCTCAGAAGTTCTTTAAGTCTGACCCAAGTACTTCTTGCTGTAGTTTGAAGCCTTCTTCCTTGCTATTCTCTTCCTATAGAGCAGTGGTTCTCAACCTTCTGGCCCTTTAAATACAGTTCCTCATGTTGTGACGCAACCATAAAATTATTTTCGTTGCTACTTCATAACTGTAATGTTGCTACTGTTAGGAATCGTAATGTAAATATCTGATATGCAGGATGGTCTTAGGCGACCCCTGTGAAAGGGTTGTTCAACCGCCAAAGGGGTCGCGACCCACAGGTTGAGAACCACTGCTATAAAGGGAGAGAGCCCTTTAACATATACCCTCTGACAGACCTCTGGATCATGAAGGAGCTTCCCCAAGCCGCTGGCGCCTTTCCCCGGAGGAGAAAACTCATCCTCTTATTGCAGACAACTGCGCAGCCAGAGAAAAGCAATCTCTCCTGTCGGAACTCAGTGTAGGTTTTACCATTTCCAGGCCTCTCCCAACTAGAAGTTCAACGTGGAATACATCTTCAGGATTCTTTTTAAATATATTTTTTTATTGATTTCAGAGAGGAAGGGAGAGGGAGAGAGAGATAGAAACATCAATGATGAGAGAGAATCATTGACCGGCTGCTTCCTGCACGCCCCCTACTGGGGATCAGAGGCCACAACCCCGGCATGTGCCCTGACCGGGAATCAAACCATGACCTCCTGGCTCATAGGTCCACGCTCAACCACTGAGTCACGCCGGCTGAGCAAATCTTCAGTATTCCTAACAGTCCTTTCCACAACTCTACTTGTCCCCCCTCTGCCTCACCCTGCTTATTCCCCACCATCCTTGAGTTAAAGGATAGGTAAAGAGACAGAAATTGGAGATGAGGGGGAATTGGGTTGGATATAAGCGTCAATTTATTAAACGTCTTTGCTGAAAAATGTCCTCGTAGATATCAAGCTGCTAGGAGCCCAGAGGCCAGGGGAGCTAAGAAGGCTGCCTCTGGGGCCTGGTGCTTCGGATACCATTAGACACACCTGGCTGAGTATCTGAGCAGCTCCAGGGAGCCTCTCGTGTGGTTGGAAGATCAAAGCCAAGTGTCCCCCCACAGTCTGGTCTCTCTGAGGAGCCTTAGGTTCTTCTGGGAATGAGAACCCAGCCAAGGGAGGCTGCCATGGACAGAGATCTGAGGGAGGGCTGGGCAGCGTGGTCAGTGGTTAGTAATAGTGCTCCAGCCCAGGACGAGCAGGCTTTGAAAGAGGGCCAAGGCACTGGACGGCAGGCCCAGGCCGAGTTCTGAGAAAGCCACAGAGGGTCCCAGGACACTGTGAAGATCTGGGAGCCAATTACTTCCCAGTTGGCATCTGCCACTTCGGATGAGCTGGGCGAGAGCAGTCCCTGGGTCAGCGGGTCCTCACCATGCGCTCTGCTCCTGCTCTGAGACCACCTTCACAGTTCCATCCCTCCCCGCTTCAGTCTCCTCCTTGACCCAGGCTGCCCTCCCTCCGCCCTGATTTGCTCCCCAGCCTGAAATGCTTCCCTAAGCAATAGACTTCTATATCAACAACCACTGAATACTTCACCCCAGGGACCCCACAGGCTCCACAGATGTAATACCTCAAATTGAGCTTGCTGTCTTCTCCTCTTAAGAAAGGCATCTCCACTGTCTCCCGTGTAGGTCATTGCCATGACTCTTCCCAGTTCTCTGAGAGGGAGAATTCAGGATCCCCCGAATGAGGATCCTCAGGTCCTGAATTCAGAATGCTTTTGGCCCCAGGCACCACCTCATTCCCACCTCTGTCCCTGTCCTAGCTCAGGCCTCCCTCATCTCAATGGAGGATTGTAACACCTCACCCTCGGCTTCCCCACCACAGCCTCCACCCACCATGGACTCCACCTGCCACCCTGTCCCGCAGTGCCCTTCCTAACCCCTGGCTCCAGCCACACTCCTGACCGAGAGCTCTAGGAGCTCCCATGCTTTCTGCAACACACCGACCAAACTCATTGGGTCTTCGCCCTTCAACTTACACTAACTTTCCTGACCTCACAGGTCCTGGACCCTCCTCATGCCCTGCAGTCCCGGCTCTGGAACCAGCTTGCTGAGCTTGGAATCCTAGCCTCTGGCAAGGGTTTTGTTTTATTTTTATGTTTCCCTACGGATGAGAGCCTATGGGCAGTCATCTGGCAGTGCCTGCCACACTCCCTGTAGACCTTCCACCCACAGGAGTGATATATGTAAATATGTATACATACATATGTGCCTGCATGGAGAGATATGTGCTAATATAAAAAGTATCCGCTGAATGCTTACTATGTGAATAGGGACAGTCCTAAATGCCTTCTACCCAGTACTTGTTTCTCCCTCAAGCCCTCTGACGTAGCAATTAGCATTAGCCTCAATTTACAGAAAAGGAAATAAAGCCCAGAGAAGTTAAGAACCCACTCAAGGCTGCACAGCTAGGAAGTAGCAGAGCCTGGAACCCGTGCCATTAACTACACTGGCATGTCACCTGCTACCACCCAGGCCCTCACAGTACGCCTTCTAGGTCCAGGAGAGCCCCTCTGTCTGACTAAACTGGGAATTTTTTTCTCAATTAACCCTTTAGTATTTGGGACCCTGGAAAACCAAAACTGGGGGGTGGGGGAGCTCTCCGCTCTGGTCCACATTTTTCCACTGTTCAGAGAGGGAAAGCGACCTATTCAGAGTCCCCTAGGAGATGAGACAAGGCCCAGCAGGGAATTCCCACACTGCTTTTGTTGTACGTTTCCGGACACAACTTTTCACTCCTAATTAGCCCCCCTGTTATCTCATTTCTGATTTGGGATTCCTGTAAGATCTACTATCTTTCAGAAAGAAAAGGGGGGGGGGGCAATGTGTGTCTGTATACACACACACACACACACACACACACACACACACTTATTTACGTGAAGATACAGCCTCAGCTTCGCCTTAGTGAGCTCTTTACCTCCCATCCAACTCGCCTTTCCTCTCCCTGGGCATCCTTCCCCGGTTCGTGCTGATTTTATCGAGGCTGCAAATGTGGAAGCAACTACGGTGCTTCGAAGAGTGAAATACCTTACGGAGACTGTGCTCACCTGTTACTAATGCCCAGCGAGTGCCAACAGGACTAACAAAAGCAGAGAGATAAACACATTTAGGCCAGACTGATTTCCAGAGAAACAATTTAACGTTATTGCTTTAAAGTGCTTGAAACACACAAAAAAGCATGCGTTCCCCCTGGGTGCATTGTGTGCTTGCTGGCACCTTAACTTTGGCCTTACATACAAAATCCCACACAAAGTTAGGGGCGAGATTAAAAACAAACAAGTAGTGTGCATGGAGGGGAGCCATAGGTTGCAGCGGAATACCCCTGCCCCCAGTGACCCAGCCCCAGTCTGCTGCCTGGGGACTCCAGGGGCCTGCAGTGCTGCAAGTTCCTTCTATGGAAGTGCCACGTGGGGAGGCTGGGACACAGGAGGAGAGGACCCTACCTGCTGTGACTTTCTCTTAGCCTGCCCATGAGGCAGTTTGGCCCATGTTTACTTGTCTCCTTTTTGCAGAGAAAAACATCAAAGCAGGTGTGTCATTGGGAAGTCGGGGAGTGGCCGGATCCCACTGGGTGATCCCAGAGTGACAGCGCGACTGAGTTAATTCTGATGCAAGTGCAGTCCACCCTTCTGCTCTGCAAACCACTGGAAACCACAAGAGGCTTTAGCCACCTCAAGAGGGTTGTCTGACCCTGACCCTGACCCCCCAGACACTAACTTGAGGTATTCCCATCACCCTCACAGCAGTCATATTTTGGCAGAAATCAGTGTGGCCAACCCTACCCATTTGGACCCGTGCCTAAGCTCTCCACTGAGGACAACATCAGTGATGGCAATGACCTTGAAAAGGTCTGCCCTGTGCTTCCTTGCCTAGGGTTTCCATGCTCTAGGGGTCCATCAAAAGTGATGAGTTGTTTTCAGTGTTTCAAGGAAGCTAAAAACAAAAAAGCCTACCTCCCTGGTAATAAGACTGCACACGATGGCTAAAGAGCAGGTTTCCTTAATGATGGCTAGAAATACATTAACTCAGAATGTGACGACGCTATGACGTCCTGCACACACATGTTGATGGCTATTGATGGCGAGTTAGGGCTTGCTGGGACTTTATAAGGCATTGGATCTGGTTGTCAGGGCCACATGCTGTTTCTTCTCCCCCAGTGCACACCCTCCCCAGTTCCTCCCCCTTGCTGACGTTTCTCAGAGGTACAATACCTGCTTGGCCCCTGAATCCAGAGCTCCTGAATTCTGTTATCTCCCCCAAGTATGGTCCCTGTTCACCAGCCTACACATGATGTGAGGCCGGGAGAGTGCAGCATAAGGACTTTCCTGGTCTCCTCCCTTTTCTTCTCAAAGGTCATATCAGGAAGGAGGGTTGGTGGGGAACTCAACTGGGGCTTGTCCTGCAGGGGCCTGAGTGTAGGGCCTGGATACAGACTGAGTCCCCTGCTGAGGAGTTGAGAGTGGGAGACAAGTTGTGGGGCCCATCGGGAGCCCCAGTGCCCGAAGAGACTGCATCCATGTATTGGATCAGGCTGACACAAGGACACAGAATGTCAGCCAAGATTGAACTACCCTCACAGAAAGCACGCCGACAGGGGACTTGCTGCTGAGGCTGGAAACCTCTACCCTGGGATTAGAAAACTTGTCTGACCCCTTGGTGGTGGGGGAAGGGGGGGAATCTCAGCCCCAGGACCTCACGTGAGTTTGAAGGTGGGGAAGAATCAGAACCAAGAGTTAGAAAGCTGCAAACGTAGAAAGAGTCTTGGTCCATCTGAAAGGGCTCAAATGCCATCGGGTAGCTGGGAGGCTGGACAGGGAAGGGGAGGAAGACAAGCAAGGAGGCGCCAGGGCAAAGTGTAGAGGCGGGAAGGGTTCAGCCTGATGGTGGGTAGAGGCTCTGGGCTGGATGTTCTGCCTCTGAGTGGCCACAACCCCAGGAAAATGACCTGGGCTTTATGCTTCCCACCCCATAGTTGTGGGTTAAGGGCCTTTGGGAGAGGGCCATAGACGGCCCTCCCAGCTCTTTGCTCTTGTCTGAGGGGGCACCGTGGTTCCAGGAGCTGAAAACAGGCCACCAAGGCGAGCTGCAGGTGTAGGAGATTGAAATCACCCCCCACCCCAAAAAAATATGGGATGAGCAGAGAAATGGTGAAAAAGGACCCTAGGGAAGCATCTGGAACCATTGGCATTGCCCACTGCCACCCAGCTCCCCTCATGGCTGCTTCTCTCTGACCTGGCTTCTCTGGCGTGGCCTGGCCCGAGTCTCTGGTTTAGAACTGGCCACTCTGACTTGCAGACCCCATGTTTCTACGTCCTCAGTCAGGGACCGTGGGCCGATGGTCTGTCCCAGCAGGACCACTCTTGCTGAGACAGAGGGCAAGAGACTGGCATGGAGCCCAGCCCGTGTCGTGTTGCCCTTAATCCTGCTGTAGAGACCAGCAAGGAGTGCCCTGAGTCTGTCTATGCAGCGACTCTGGCGCATACTGTATAACTGGGTACTATTACCTTCTAGTTAGGATTGTCCTCATCACTGCTCCTTTCCATTGCCCTGGTCATGGGGCTTCTCATCCATATGCATGAGTTTATCTATTGTCTAGACTTATCAGATGAAAAGGTAGAAAATAATATGTGTGTGATTTTTGTCAAGTGAAGAAATTCATTTTCGAGTATTACTCGTCCAATAAAAAAGAAAAAGAAATCTTACCATTTGTGACAGCCTGGATGGACCTGGAGGGTATGATGCTGAGTGAAATAAGTCAGGGAAAGACAGATACCACATGATTTCACTAACATGTAGAATCTAAAGAACAAAGTAAAGAAAGCATATTGAAACAGACTCGTAGACACAGACAGCAGACTGGTAGTTGCCAGGGGAAGGGAGAATGGGGGCTGAGTGAGAAAGGTCAGAGGGTTAAGAAGTACAGGTTGGTAGTTATAGAATAGTCATGGATATAAAGTCAATATAGTCACAGGCAATATAGTCAATAATATCATGATTAGTATGTATGGTGCCAGGTGGGTGCTAGAAATATCAGGGGAACACTTTGTAAAGTATATGATTGTTTAACCACTATGTTGTACACCTGAAGCAAATACAAAATAATATTGAATATCAACTGTAATGGAAAAAATGGAAAAATAATAATAAAAAGAAATCTATTTTCAATATATTCTAGGGCTGCTCATGTTGACAACAATCAATTATAAAAATAATAATAGTTATTACTATAACAACACAGTGGTGTTTTGGGGGCCATGCACTCTGCCTCACATGCAATACATTGTCATCATTTCTCTCATTCCCATTTGCTGAGGAGAAAAATCAAAGCACGGAGAGGTCAGGTAACTGGATCATAACCACACAGCTACTAAGTCATAGCAAGTAGATTCAAGGCCCGGTTGTCTCTCAGCCCAGAGTTCATCTTCTACTCATTCACATCGCTGTTGCCGGTTGTGGAAATGCCAAGAGGTCTGATAAAATGCACTCACCTCTTCAGAAACAAGTGAGAGGGTGCCCGAGGGACATTTGAGAAGAACAATGAAGCAGGCAGAGGCCCCGGAGGGACTGTGATCCTGCCTCCAGAAGGCTGCTGACAGTCACATGCCCAACCTGCCCAATTGTCCAGATAAATATGGCACTAGCTTAGCTTCCACCCACGTTCTTATTGACTCTCCCCTAATTCCATCGAATATGCATCAGTTTTCCCTAGCTTCCAAGGGAAGTCGGAAAGCAAATGAGAGCAAGAAAGAGAAGTAGGAAGCTGGCTGACAGTGACTTTGCACTTTTTCTCTCGTGTATTTTGAGTGCACACATTTGTAGGAATGATAAGAATTCTCCCATTAACATCTCTACACATAAGGTCACGCCGCTCGTAAAATTTGGCCTTCTGGTTATAAACAAAAGGGCATAGCCTAGAAATGGGTGAAGATAACACTCTGTATAGAAAAAGGAAAGAACATTTTATGAAGTTCAGGTTTTATTTTTAACTTAATTTTATTTTGAGAGAAACATCCACTTATTTACGCATTCACTGGTTACTTCTTGTATCTGCCCTGAGGATTGAATCCACAACCTTGGCGTATCAGGATGCTGCTCTAACCAACTGAGCTACATGGCCAAGGTCAAGTTTTATTTTATGCCTTTAATTTCAGAGAGGAAGGGAGAGGGAGAGAGTGATAGAAACATCAATGATAAGAGAGAATCATTGATTGGCAGCCTTCTGTACGCCCCCTACTGGGCATTGAGCCCACAACCCGAGCACTGGCCTGACTGGGAAAGAAACCTTGACTTCCTGGTTCTTGGGTTGACAACGCTCAACCGCTGAACCACACTGGCCAAGCAGGTTTTATTTTTTTAAAGTGATGACACGGAAAGGTAATCCGAGCTGTTTGAAAAAGCTTATTTCAAACCTAAAAATAACTACTTTCTACTAAAAAGGGAGAGAGGGGAAACAGAAATAGTTTACTGTGGGTGATTTATGAAGCAGGCTATTTCTGGGGATTAAGGCTGTCTACCTGGGTTTGAATTATTTGATTACTTAAAAACTTGAATGAGCACGAGGCAGTTAATTTGTCGGCTTTTTGGTTGACCTGTGAGTCATCATGTCCTCTCCGGGGAGCTCTGGGGAGACTTATCTGGGTGGCCCCTCATTGTGCCCGAGCCTCACCAGCACGCAGTTCCTCTTCCTCCCACAGGCCCGCCTCAGGCGCCTGCACAATGGCTGCCTTGGAGACTCTGTCTCATGTCTCTAAGGAAAATGCTGGAATCCCTTGGAACGGAGCAGAACTGGAAGGGGAGACGTCATGCACCCAGAGCTGACTGTAATTTGTGCTGTTTAGTCTGTAAAGCAATTAGGTCTGGGGAGTGTAATGTGATGCTTTGGGCGGCTGGCCTCTGCGGCCCTGGTCAGGATGTCAGTTCTCTGTGGGCACCAACACCGAGCTTTTCAGGACAGTATCCCACTCTCCCTGAGCTAAACGGATGCTCCAGAATAGACAAGTTTCCTCTTATGAGTGTGTACAAAGGGCCTGGACTTGGATCTTGAAGACCTGAGTCCAAATTCCAGCTTTGCGTCTCTCGTGCTGTTTACTAGTAATCTGAAGGATGGCCGGTCCCTACAGCTGCCCTGAGCGAGTCTCGGTTGCTTTAAATGGGCCTCGTCATTGCTAACAAACAGATTTGGCAGAACGGCCAAGCGCTGGCTGGCCTTGTGTGTGGTCAGAGTGAAGTGTGTGTTCTCCCGAGTCTATCCAGAGCCCTGTGCAGGGTGGCTGGCTCCTGCTCCTTACTTGTCAGCAGCCATGTTCAAAAGTTCTGCCATCATTTCAGAGAGAAATAGAAAGGGAGAGAATCATTGATTGGCTGCCTCCCACTGGGGACCGAGCCTACAATCCAGGCATGTGCCCTGACCAGGAATCAAACCATGACCTCCTGGTTCATAGACCCATGCTCAACCACTGAGCCATGCTGGCCAGGCTCTGCTTTTTAAAAAAATTAAACTTATTGTGGTGACATTGGTTAATAAAATTATATAGGTTTCAAGTGCACAATTCTATGATACATCATGTGTATATTGCATAGTGTGTTTACCACCCAAATTCAAATCATCTTCTGTCACCATATATTTGATCCCTTTTACCCACCCCTTTCCCTCTGGTAACCACCATACTATTATCTGCCTCTATGAGTTTTTGTTTGTTTTTCTTATTTATTCACTTGTTGCTTTTAGGTTTATATCCCACATATGAGTGAAATCATATGGTTCTTGGGTTTTTTCCGTCTGTATTTCACTCAGCATGATATTCTCAAGATCCATTCATGAGATACCACCTCACACCTGTTAGAATGACTACTGTCAGCAAGACAAGTACTAACAACTGGAGAGGTTGTGGGGGGAAAGGGGATTCACTGCTGGTGGGAATGTAAACTGGGACAGCCACTACGGAAAACAGTATGGAGGCTCCTCAAAAAATTACCGTATGACCCAGCATCGCCTCTTCTGGGTACCTACCTCCAAAATTTGAAGATATTTATTCACAAAGATATAGGCACCCCTATGTTCATTGCAGCATTATTCACGGTGGCCAAGACATGAAAACAACCAAAGAGCCCTTTGATAGACGATCCGATAAAAAACTGGGGTACGTATATACAATGGAACACTACTCAGCCATAAGAAGAAGTGAAATGCTGCTATTTGTGACAACAGTGGTGAACCTATTTGTGTTTTGAGAATCCCGGCTGGCCCAAAGGCTACAATGTCTCTCCTGCCAATTCTGTAGAATCCTAGCCAGGCTCTGTACCACCTGCGTTAAGCAGGTCTCCCTGCCCTTCTCCATCACAGGATCCTGGCTGTTTCCTACACAGGGTTCTCATTTATTCATTTATTTCTTCTTATCTGCCTTCCCCCCTTCACTGTGAGCTTCATGAGAATGTGAACATGGTTGGGTCAGTCACACTATGCCTTGACACCTAGCATAGTTCCTTTCTGCTCAGTAAGTATTCTGTAGGATGAATGAATGAAAAATAATACACTCCCAATATTTAGACAGTAGGAAGATTGGGGCAGATGTCCTGCTCCTTGCTGGCCTGGGAAAAGCTCTAGGTCAGAATCATGTCCCTGGAAGGTCACGCCAGGGCAGCTACATTCCTGGTTACCTGAGGGGACATCCTCACATCATCCTCACCACACACAGTCTTGGACTCCCTATTTCGGGACTACTTTTACATGAACAAGAATAACTTCATTTATGCTACTGTTATTTTGAATTTTTCGTTGTATGCAGCCAGAATGTATTTAATTGATACACCAGGGAATTGACGTTCAAGAGCAGCTCCATGGGGCTGGGGTGGCTTTGGAACAGCAAACAAAGTAATGAGGGGGCCTGTGTGTGTCTGCGGGGGGAGGCAGGTGTCACCGGAAGCCTTGGGTGTGTTGGGTACCAGAGGCGTCTTTTCCCCAGTGACAGATGCAGCACTAGGAAGGCTCCCCAAACTCCACGTCAAACTGAGCCCACTTTGCTCTGTGGGACTCCAGTACACATGTGTTTTAAATTATTCCCTAATTGCTTAAGTGTTTGTGGTGTCTTTGCTTTTAACTTGGGGGCCTAGAAAGTTAAAGGAGGGAATCTCACTGTCCCCCGCCCACCCCCAGGAGGGAGATCCTCACAGGAGCTGCCCTGACTAGGCCTATTGAGAGGCCGATTGGTCAGAAAGCCAAGACCCCTGGGTGTGGGAAATGAAGGGACCACAGAGCTTCCCTTCTAACCCCCGCTCCCGCCCCCCTTCCCCCCAGTCCAAGCCCCAACTTGGTGTTGTGTTGGGAAATCTGACTGTTTTGCTTTTGTGGCAAGGCTAACATATACCTAATTAGTCTGTTTGTCTTAAATCCACCCACTCTTTAAAAGCAAAAGAAAATAGCTGGGGCTTAAAATAGTTCAGTTTTATATGTGGGAGCCATTGCCAGAGGTTTAATAAATATTGAAGCTCTGGCAATTTTTGTTTTTTGCTGGACCCGCTTCTGGGGCAAGAAGCTGCAGGGCCCTGGCTGATGCTCTCTCTACTGGGTGGACTCTCACGGCTGGGAGGACACACATCTCACGGCAGTTAGGAGTCACCACACAGAGGTGGTCAGAGATGAGAGACACTAGGCTGTTATGGAGATCGGCTCTACTGAGTTACCAGAGGCCCAGAGATGGGGAAGGACTTGTCCAAGGTCGCACAGCTTGGAAGGGCAGAGCTTTACTTTAACTCATCCTAGGTTCACTCCTCTCCCTTTACGCCTCCAGTCAGAGGCATATTTAATTGGCATTGCTCCCATGAGCCTCACCCTGGGTCTCTTACTACCTGAATCCAGTGACTTCTTAATTCTGTTCGTCTGTAGGAAAAGCGAACCACTTGTTGAGTCCTCAGTCTGTGCCTCATTCCCATGCTTCACACGTGGAGCCCATCTGATCCTCATAAGTGACTTGCCCAAACTCACAGATTGAAAATGATGGCGCTTAGATTTGGTATTCTTGCAGGTATTGGTATTGTCTGACTCCAGACTCCCTGGTCTTACCCACTGTACTAGACAGCCTTCTAGACTTTTCACATCGTGACCTTTCTGCTCAAGAAATCTAGTACCATTCACCAAACATCAGCAGGCCATGTCCCTAGAGTAATTTTTCTTTGATGATGATGGATTCTGTGGATCTGGTCATAGTTTCTCGTCTGGTCTGCTTAGTGGCCACACTTGTGGCCCATGTTGAATGGATATAGCTGTATAATTTCTCAGCTCACACTTGGCACAGTTTTGAATGGGACCCAGAATGAAGAGGGCACCCCAACAGATCCAAGCTCTGTGGAAGCCGCTTTGCCATGTGAACTGTCTGACCTGGCACCTCCAGCGGTGCCTGAAGTGTTCGTGGCAGATTGAGATGCTTATGGAAAGCCCCTGGCAGGCCTTAGTCCAGTGGTTCTCAACCTGTGGGTCGCGACCCTTTGGGGGTCAAACGACCCTTTCACAGGGGTGGCCTAAGACCATCGGAAAACACATATATAATTACATACTGTTTTTGTGATTAATCGCTATGCTTTAATTATGTTCAATTTGTAACAATGAAAATACATCCTGCATATCAGATATTTACATTACGATTAATAACAGTAGCAAAATTACAGTTATGAAGTGGCAACGAAAATAATTTTATGGTTGGGGGTCACCACAACGTGAGGAACTGTATTAAAGGGTCACGGCATTAGGAAGGTTGAGAACCACTGCCTTAGTCGGTGAAGCACAGCAAAGACCATCAACATTTTGAGCAGATATGCCATCCTATGTGAATAACTATTCGCCTTTGAGAAACAGCTTTGGCTTGCTCCCAGGCCCTAGCAGAGGCTAAATGCATGTGACCATGGGCCAAGTTACCATGTGACTTGAGCAACCCATCATGAACTGGGTGTCAGCTGTCTGAAATGTTAAAATATAAAATTGGGCATGCATGCTTCACTCCATCATCACATGGGAGTGGTATAGGTGACACTGGGTTGAAGCAGGTCCTAAAGCACAAGTAAGTTGCATGAACAATTAGTCCAGATGCCATGGCCTGTACTTACGGGCACTCTCCCAGGGCCCATGTTCAGAAGGCCCCATGTTTGGTTCAATGCTCTGCTGTCACTGTCTTGAAAGCTTTAATTTTTGAGCAAGGGGTTATTTATTTTCATTTTCCTCTGGGATCCATAAATTAAAGAGCCAGTTCTGTCTCTGCCACATTGCTTAACTTGCATCTATGGTTGCATGGTGAGTTTTCTATGACCAGTTGACTTAAGAAGGAAAGATTCAGGCTGGGTTTACATATAATTATCTGCAAGATACTGATACTACCTGAAGGTGGGTGGCTGTAAAATCATAGCCTCACTCCATGGTGTCCCTGAAGGACAATGGTGGGCAAACATCCTTCCAGTGGACAGAATTATTCATGTTGCCGGGAAGAAGAGATGGTCAAATGTTGAGATTGACACTGATGCATGCACAGTGGATAAGGGTTTGACTGGGTGGTCAGGGACTTGGAAAATTGGTGACAAGGGGATCTGGGGAAGAGGTGTATGGATGGACGTCTCTGAATGGGCACATCATGTAAATATATTTGTACCTTTGCTCATCAATGAATGATCTCAGCAGAGGAGGAGTTTAATAATTTGGTAGATAAGATGACTCATTCTGAATACCAGATAGCCTCTTTCACCAGCCACCTTTCTTTGACCAAGTAGCTTGTGAACAAAGTGGCCATGGTGACAGGAATGAAGCTTATGTATGGGTTCAGCAGCATGGACTTCCACTCACCAAGGCTGATCTGGCTATAGCCACTGCTGAATGCCCTATGTGCCAATAATAGAGACCAACAGCGAGCCCTTGATAGTGCACCATTTCTTTAGAGGAATCAGCCAGCTGCCTGTGGCACGTTGATTACAGTGGGCTGATTCCACCATGGAAGGGGCAGGACTTTGTTCTCTGGAGAAGATACTTTTTTTGGCTATAGATTTGCCTGCTCACATGCTTCTGCCAAAATCATATCTGGACTTACAGAATGCTTTATTCAGTCTCATGGTGTTCAGCACAGAATGGTTTCTAACCAAAGAGCTCATTTTACACCCAATGAAGCTTGTCCTTGTGGATTTTTCCTGATCTTATCATGTTTTTCATTACTCTGAAGCAGCTCATCTGCTAAAATTGTGGAACAGCCTTTTGAAGATATAGTCAGGGCACCAATTGTGAGGCAAAGCCTTGCAGAGTTGGGGCAATGTCCTAAGGAATGAGGAATGCGCTCTTAATCGGTGATCGAGATATGGTGCCCTTTCTCCCATAGTCAGGATTCATGGGCTCTTGAATCAAGGAGTGGGAATGGGAGTGGGTTCTCTCACTATTTCCATCAGAGATGCCACTAGTGAAATTTGCTTTTTGTTCTTGCATTTTGGGCTCTTCTTGTCTAGAGAGCTTGGTTTGCAAAGGAGAACTGAGTCCACCATTCCATTAAACCGGAAGTAGAGACTTCTTCCTGACCTCTTTGTGCTTGTCATGCTAGAGAATCCATAGACAAAGAAGGAGCACTACTGTATCAGCGTGGTGATTTTATTAAGGGAAAATTGGTTGCTACTATACAATGGGGGTTAGGAGGACTGTGCTATACATCTGGTATTCAGGAGATTCCCAGTGGCATCTGTTGGTTCTCCAATGTCCAGTGATAAAAATCAATGGTAAACTACAGCAACCTAGTACAGGGTGGCCTGCTAGTGGTCCAAATCCTGGAGGGATAAAAGTTGGGTCACTGCCATCAGGTAAGAAACCATAATCACCTGAAGATGCTTACTGAGGGCAAAGGGAATACTGAACAGGTAGTAGAAGAAGGTAGTTATAAATACCAGCTACAACCATATGTCCAGTTGCAGAAATGAAGACTATAATAGTTATGAACATGTCTTTCTTATTTTGCTATGAACATGTTAACCATTTTTTCTCCTTTTCTTTACCATCTAACATAGGTGTGTTAATAGTAGTGAACCTTATATCTTAGAATTTAATTTACAAGATATCACCACATGAATATGGGCTCAGTTGGAAGGGAATAAACATCACCCAGAGATGAACAAAAGACCTTTGTTTTCTCTTTTACAGAGAAGATGACTATGTTTCTGGTGGGTACATGTATTTGTTGCATCATCTGAGGCAAAACATGACCTTGCTATTGTCTTTCTATGGATGTCAAATATGGCTAAAAGGAATATGTATAGATGCCAAGTGGGTGGGCTGTGTGCATTGTACTATGTCCACGTAGCTAAGCTGAAACTATGTTTCCAGAATTCTCTGCCTGGTTCCAGGTTACGGCTGGCCACAAGAGAAATTTGCATAAGATTTGAAAGGCAGAATTATAGTCACTTTGCTACACTCTGAAGGTTATTAGAGGACAGACACTCTTGAGACCCATGCACACTGTGATTGATCAGCTGCTTCATGTCGTTGATGGGGGTGGACGCTGGGCACACAGCTCTACTGGCTCCCACCTGCTATCCTTCCTTCTGTGAATCCTGGTACATGTGAAGCTGTGTAAAGGCGCCAGCTAATCCTTCAGGCCATTTGGGTCATCAGAGCAGCAGGGTTGAGATACAGACATGGTATGGTCTGCCCTTCTGGGTTTCAGGTGAACCTTGTCTCCCCAATTTACATCCATCTTCCCTTCACAACTTCCAGCTCTGCTGGCTTTGTGCTCGACATGAGATACAGCAGTGACAGTCTTAGACAGACTGCATTACCAGCCCCAGAGCTGGATTGCATCCCTATAATGAATCCCTCATTCTCTATCACTCAGAGTGGTTCACCTCCCTGAGTGAGCCCTGCTTGGTACGTCTGGACTGATACATCTTCTCTCAAAATTCTTTTCAAGCTCATTATCCCACTTGGTCCCTATAGTAACCCCTTGAGGTAGATATTACCATTGTCAATTTGCATAAAATCAATTTGAAATCAGAAGTGTTAAGTGACATTCCCAAAGTCACCCAACTATTAAATAGTCAAGCAAGGACTCAAAGCCGGGTCTAAAAGATTCTGAGTTCAAAATGCCTCTGTTCCCCGAACACTTGGATTCTACCCTTTGCTATGTTGCCGAATTTGTGTATTTGTTGCTCTGTTTCTGATTCTTGTGTCACCAGATGCTGAAAAATCAGTTTTCATGAGGGGCGGGGGTGATTATGAAATGGACTTTATTTTTGTCTCCTGCTACCCTTTCACACATATGACAAGGGTGGTGGGGGGGAGTCTTATCTTTTCACTGCTACTAGGTAAAATCTCAGGTCCTGTGACTTTTCTGTTCAATAGTAGGCAATACAAAGTTCCACAGCTGTGTTAGGGTGTAAAATGTAGACTAGGTTTAAATCCTGTATGTTAATTAGCTTTTCAATTTATGTTTAGAGTAAAGCTCCCTTCTTCTCTGACCCCCATCCTCCTCTCCGACTAAAACTGGCTGCAGTCTAGCTGCCTACCTCTGGGGACAGGCTGTGGTTGGCATCCTTCTCTCTTCCTGGCCTCACTCTGCCCCCCCCCCCCCTCAGCCTCCCTCCAGGATTGCAGTTGGGAGGAAGGAGAGGGGAAAGTTATTTTGTTTTTTCTAAAGTTTTGCATACCACAAGGTATATCCCACAAAATTCACCCATTGCAAGTGTATAATTCGGTGCTTTTTAGTAGATTTATAGAGCTGTGCGATCATCATAACTTTAACTCTGTAAGAACGTTTCCACCACCCGGCAAAGTCCCCGTGAGCCCATTTGCAGTTAACCGCCTTTCCTCCGCCAGTGCAGGGCAACCACTCATCCACTTTATGTCTATAAATTTGCCCTTTTCTGGATATTTCCTATAAACGGGATAATATGCTACGTACTATTTTGTGTCTGGATTCTTTTACTCAACATAAAGTTCTTAATGTTTATTCATATTATGGCATGAATCAGAAATCTGTTCCTTTTTATTGCTAAATAATATTCTATTGTATGGCTGTATAGTGTTTTTTGTTTATCCATTCACCAGTTGACGGACACTTGGGTTGTTTCCAGTGTTGGTTATTATGAACAATGTTGTTATGAAGTTCACATGCATGGCTCTCTGTGGATATATATTTTTATTCCTCTTGGATTTGTTCCTAGAAAAGGAATTCCTGCATCTAACGATGTGTTTATATTTAAGTTTTTCAGAAACACCCAAACTGTTTTACAAAGGAGCTGTGGCATTTTATCTTCCCATGAGCAATATATAAAGATTCCTGTTTCTTTATATCCTCGCCAATAATAATTGTTGTTTGTCCTTTTTATTTTAGCCACTCTAGTAGATATATAGAGATATCTCATTAATTCTCATTTCCCTAATGATTAGTAATGAGTAACTCTGCAAGTACTCATCAGCCATCTGCATATCTTCTCTTGTAACATGTATAATACAATCTTTTGCCCATTTTCATCGACAGGCAAGTGGATAAAAAAGTTGTCGTACATATATAATGGAATATTAGCCATAAAAAATGAAATATTCCTATTTGTGCAGCATGGATGGACCTAGAGGGTATCGTGCTAAGTAAACGAAGCCAGATGGAGAAAGACAAATACCATATGATATCACTTGCATGTGGAATCTAAATAAGAAAATAAATGAACAAACAAAATAGAAACAGAATTATACAGAGAACAAACTGATCGAGGCCAGATGGGAGGGGTGTTGGGGGATGGGGTAAAAAGGTGATGGGATTAAGAAGTACTAGTTGGCACAAGATAGCATGGATGTAAGGTACAACATAAGGAATATAGTCAATAGCATTGTAATAATTATCTGTGGTGCCAGATGGGCATTTGAATGATCAGAGGGAACACTTTGTAACCTTTATGAATGTCTACTCACTCTGCTGTGCACCTAAAACTAATACAAAAAAGTGTTGAATGCAAGCTGCAATTGAAAAATAAAATTTAAAAAATCTTTTGCCGATTAAAATTAGATTGTCTTCTTCTTATTCATTTGTGAGAGTGCTTTAAATTTTTGGATATAAGTCCTCTATCAAATATATGATTTGCAAATATTTCCCCATATGTTGCTTGTCCTTTATTTTCTTTTTATTTCAAAAAGTGTCTTTTGAAATGCAAAACTTTAAAGTTTTGACAAAGCCCTGTTTATCACTATTTTCTTTTATGGATTGTGCTTTTAGTGTCATATCTAAGAATTCTTTGATTAACCCAAGGCAAAGTTTTTCTCCTACTTTTATCCTAAGAAGTTTTATAGTTTTAATACCATTTGTTGAAAAAAACAAAAGAAAACAACCTATCCTTTCCACATTGAATTGTTGAAAATAAATGGTAGATAAACGAAAGGTTCTATTTCTGCACTTTCAGTTCTGTCCCATTTACCTATATTATATATCACATGTAGATTCTATATGCCCATTCTTATGTCAACACCACACTGTCTTGATTATTGTAGCTTTATAGTAAGTTTTGAAAATGGGTAGTATAAATCCCCCAAATTTGTTCTTATTTTCATTTTTTGTTATTGTCGTTCCTTTGCATTTCTGTATACATTTTAATATAAGCTTACCAACTTCTTCCTTTGCAAAGAAACAAGCAAGCAAACAAACAAACAGACCCTGCTGAGATTTTGACAGGAGTGCATTGAATCTATAAATCATTTTGGGGAGAAGTGCCATTTTTAACAATATTGAGTCTTCCAATCCATGAACATTTAGAAGGATGCTGCTTAATTTCCAAATATTTGGGAATTTCTCATATTTTGTTATTATTGTTGTTTTATAATTTAATTCCTTCGTGGTCAGATGCCATACTTTGTATAATTTCAATTATTTTTAATTTATTGAAATTTGTTTTATGATTCAGTATCTGGTCTTTCCTGAAGAATGGTCCAGACCAGGGGTGGGCAAACTTTTTGACTCGAGGGCCACAATGGGTTCTTAAACTGGATGGGAGGGCCGGAACAAAAGCATGGATGGAGTGTTTGTGTGAACTAATATAAATTCAAAGTAAACATCATTACATAAAAGGGTACGGTCTTTTTTTTCAATAGTTTTATTCATTTCAAACGGGCTGGATCCGGCCCGCAGGCCGTAGTTTGTCCACGGCTGGTCCAGACACCAGGTATAGTATTAGAGACAAGGATGATATTTCCTAAAAATAAAATGGTTGCCCATTGGCGGCAGAATACATATAATTTTCAAGCACACTTGAAATATTCTCCAGGAAAGACAATATAGTAGGCCATAAGTCTCAACAAATTTTAAAAGATTGAAATAATACAAAGTATGGTGTCTGACCACAAAAAATTATAGTATCAGACAAAATAGACATTGAGACAAACTCACATATACATACACACACACACACACACACACACACACAATGTTAGCGATGTCAAGTTGTTCATAGACTTTTTCAAGTCTTCTATATTCTTGCTGATTTATTGCTTAGTGATTTAATAAATTACTGAGAGTGGGATATTAAACCTTTATTACTATTATTAAATTTTAAATTTCTCCTTTTAATTATTTCACTTTTTTAAGAATTAGAAGGTTGTTATTTCTTATATCTTCCTTATGTGTTGACCATTTTATTACTATGAAATATTTTTTGTTGTTTCTAATATTTCTGGTTTTAAAGTCTATGTTGTCTGATATTAATAGAGCCACTCCAATTCTTTTGTAAATGCTGTTTTCATGGTATATATTTTTCCAACCTTTTACTTTTAACTTGTTTGTGTTTTTAAATATAAGGTGTTTTTCTTGCAGACAACATATAATTGATTCTTGCTTTTTAGGTTCAGTCTGATAACCTCTGGCTTTTTTATTGTATTTTTAGGCCATTTACATTTAATGCATTTATTTTTATGGTTGAATTTACATTTACTACCTTGCTAGTTTTTTCTTTATGTTTTCTGTTCTTCCCTGACTGCTTTTGGTATGTTAAATAGATTTTTATAAAAAATATTTTTATTGATTTCAGAGAGGAAGGGAGAGGGAAAAAGAAATAGAAACATCAATGATGAGAGAGAATTATTGATTGGCTGCATCCTGTACCCCCCTCCCCTCATTGGGGATTGAGCCCACAACCTGGGCATGTGTCCTCACCAGGGATCAAAACTGTGACTTCCTGGTTTATAGGTCAACACTCAACCACTGAGCCACATGGGCTGGCCTAAATAGGCTTGTAAGGAGTATAATTTTCTGTTTATTTTAACCATGTTTGGGTATTATTTTGCCTAAATTTTTGAAAAAAAGTTTGCTTGATTTAGAATTATTGGTTAAGTTTTTTTTTCCAGTTCTTTGAATATGCCATTCCACTGTCTTCTGGCTTCTACTGTTTCAGATGAGAGGTCAGCCATTTTCATATTGATATTCCCTGTATGTAACACATCATTGTTCCTTCCCTCCTTACAAGGTTTCTCTTTGTTTTAACATTTAAGAGTTAGATGTTATGTCTAGGTGTGAATTTCTTTGTGTTTATTCCATTTAGAATTTTTTGTGCTTCTTGTACCAGTAGATTAAATATTTTTATCAAATTTTAGAAATCTTATGCCACTATATCTTCAAATGTTTTTTTTTTCTGTCCCTTTATATATCTTCTTTCCTGGGAATCCCATTACATGAATATTGGTAGACATTTGATGCTGTTCCACATTTATTGGTAGACATTTGAAACAGGTTTCTGATGAACTGTTCATTTACCTTCATTTTTGTTCCCTCTCTATTCTTCAGGTTGGTAATTTCTATTGATTTATCCTCAAGTCCACAGATTCTTCCATCTTGCATCTGCTACTGAGCTCCTCTGGTGAACTTTTCATTTTAATTATATTTTTCAACATCAGAAATTTTTATTTGTTTTTTAAAAATACATCTGTGTCCTAATTAAGAATCTCTGTTTATTCATTCATTGATGTCACTCTTTTCTTTCAGCACTGCTTTCTTCAGTTCTTTAAACATATTTATAGTAGCTGTTTTTAAGCCTTTGTTTGCTAAATCCAGCATTTGAAGACACTAAATAGTTTCCATTGACTGCTTTATATATTGCAAATGAGTTATACTTTACTGTTAGCTTGTCTGTTGTAAGTTTTTTTCGTTGAAAAGTGGGCATTCTTGGTAATCTTTTGCAGTAACTCTGGATTCTGATCTCCCTGGTCCCCAAAAGCTGTTGTTGGTATTTAATTTGTTTGTTTTATAACTTACCACGGCTAAATCTGTGAAGCCTGCAGTATATGGACACTGATGTCTCAGCTCAGCTTTGTCTTGAATAAATAGTCTTACTTTTATTTACGAGCTTGGCTTTTTAAAATTCACCCTTGTGTCTTCATGGTGTAGTGATCAGCCAATGATTTTCAGAATGCTGAAATGATTGTGTGTGTTTTTTCAATTTTATTCTTTATTGCTTTGTGGATATAAATTTTTCTGATTTCCCTGTTCAGCCATTGATGACAGTCCTCTTTTCCACAGAGAACTTTTTGCTTGACCAATACAGCTGTAAAATGGCTTTGCATACATCTGACTCTCGCTTCTGAGCCCTTTTGCAAGTTCTTCAGATTATTCACTGAGGCCCCCCCAATGCAAATTCTCTGATGTGAGCTGTGCATTCTCTTCCCTCAGCTACTTCTCCCCCACTTAGTTTGATTTCCCAGTGGCTCACTCCACACTCACTCACCGATTCTTCTTAATAGCGTGGCCCCATGATTCTTCCAGGTAGTCCTCTTTGATAAGATCTCCAATAGCTCCTGGCTCACTTTCTTTCCCATGTGGCCCACATATGGTCCTCAGGAAACATGTATTAATCCCTGTCCTAGCAAGCTCAGCCAGTGCCAGCCTTCCCAATAAAGCAATTACTCTCCTTTGATCCACACAAAATTAATTCACCATCTGGCTCCTGCCCTCTTGATTTCTAGGCTGGAGTCTGACATTGTCCACATTCCCAACTTTGGGGAGACTGTAGTGAGGTCCTCGAGTCATCATCCTCAAGCTGTTCTCACTGTGTGTGCGAAGAGAAAGAATTGTGGTGCGGGTCCCTCAAGGAAATCCTCCTCACAGCATTCTTTCTCAACCTCCACACTTCTAATTCTCTCTATAGAAAGGGTTTTTTTAGAGGCATGAAACCGCTCCCAGATATTTCCTTTTGAAAATGTGCTTCTCTACGCTGAAACATTATTTTAGAATTTCTTATCTATCGCATCTCGCTGCTTCATTAACAATTCCAATTCAGCATCCCCTTACGCTTGTGTTTATTTTTAGAGACTTCTCTGGTCCCCTTTAGACTAAACAATGTTTCTTAAAGTTACGGGATGTTCACAGATGTTATGTGAAAAATGGGTCTTGTGAGGAAATAACTGTGCTAAGCAAAGTTAGGCAAATCTTTTAGGCCATCAGCCTTCTCAGGAGTTTTAACATGCTAATAGGACTGCGAAGTTCCAAGGTGTGTGTGTGCGTGTGTGTGTGTGTGTGTGTAGAATATACAGCTTTTATCAAACTTCTTGGGCCTTGAGGAACACTCCCCCTACCTTTTTGGCAAGCCGCTTAAAGAGGTTAGCATTCTACAGAACACATTTTGGAAACATTGGCCTGGAAAGTACCTGTGGAAAGAGAAGGTGTTTTCCTGCTCACCCCGAGTGATCCCGAAGGCAGGCAACGTGCAACTGCCTTTCCCCTCCTCCCAACCACAGCGATTCTTTTATTTGCTTAACCCGAGTGTCCTAGCGCTTGGCTGCCTGGTCCCGCCACTAGACCAAGTTCCTTATTGATAGGAATCCCATCTTATTCATCTTTGCATTTCCAGGGCTTATGCCCAGGACTCAGCAGGAATGAATGAAAAACAGCATTAGAGGAGGGTTTCTTGCTGCTGCTTCTGTTGCTGCTTGTTTTTTTAAGAAAGTAAAACATTAATAATAATAAAAACTCTAAACGTGGGTCCTAAACCACATATGTGCAGCAATCAAACAAGTCTATTGGGTGTTTATGAAACTCCCCTGTGTATGACAACCTGTGCTTATTAATATCTGCGGGAGGATTCATGCGGTGTGCCAATGCCCCATGCCCTTCCCAGGGCAACCTGGGTGAGGTTTCTTGTTCTGTATGTCTGTGTGTGATTGTGTACACACAGCTGAAGAGGCGAGTTGCTGAGAACTTCCCAAAAGAAATGAATGGGGTAAAACAGATTGTCAAGTTACTGAGTGGTAATTAAGAACAGATTCCTAACATCATCACGTTACCATTTTTCAGAAATTTTCCTGTAAAAGACAAAACCACGGAATGACGAAACGTGTCATTCATGCTTCTCCTGAAGTGCCCGTAGTCTTACACAAGTCCTTGCTCAGTTGCACACAAACATACATGACAGCCCAAAGTCACACATACCTGAAGATTGTAAGGAGTCTCAAATTATTGTCAATGGAGAAAAGTGTGTGTGTGTGTGTCTGTGTGTGTGTGTGTGTGTGTGTGTGTGTGTGTGTGAGAGAGAGAGAGAGAGAGAGAGAGAGAGAGAGAGAGAGAGAGGGAGAGAGAGAGAGATTTACTCATCCTCACTCTCAATATAAACAGCTGGGAAGATTTCTTTCTCCCAAAGATTTCAAAATAGAATTTCACCCTGAAGCTGACTGGGGAGCTTGGCCCTGAGTGTTATTTTTCAAAGGGTTCAAGCTACTGAAAAGGGACTCTCGCGGGACTTTGTACGCAGCCATGGCTGTGCAAGAACTCTAGCTCCAGAAATAACACCAGCAGCTGTGGCTACTAGCGGGCACGTCCTTCCGCAGCCTGGGATCTTTGGCTCTGATCACACATTGGGGAGAGGGGGGAGCAGAGGGAATGGGGGGGTCAGGAAGGAATTCCACCTCCTTTCCCACCCACTCAAGCACTCTTCACACTGTGACATTCCATCCCACATCTGGCCAGGTGCGTGTCTGACTGGCCTGGGAGGGGAGGGGAGCACATACCGGATTAGACACACGCGTGGCCTGCCTCGCTGTGGGGGTGGAGGGCTGCCGCCACGATGTCCCAGGATTGTGTGTCTTGTGGTTAAACACTTAGGGTTTTGACGTAGACGAGGCGGCAGAGTCGACCCTCAGAGCTGCTACAAACAACCTGAGAAGGCTTCTGAAACATTCAGTCCTGCGCCTCGGAAGGCGACGGCCTTTATGGGGGCAATTTTCCAATTGCTGCTTATTTGGTGTGGTCATGTCTGAGCCAGGGGAGGTTTCTTAACTCCAGGCAAAGATATTTACAGAGAGCCGGATGCCAGGGACCTGGTGAATTGTACACTGATGTGAAGCGCATTCTTGGTATTAACTAACAGAGGAGCCGTGTGTGTTGGGGGTGGACCTGGGAGAGGGCAAGGAGGGAAAAGGCCTGTGAGCACGGCCATCTGTGCGGTACCAACACTGTAATTTAACTCTCACTTTGGCACCATGGGGTGGATGCTCCTATTAATGCATCTCTCCCAGAGAAGCCAAATGAGGCTCTTACACAGCTGCAAGGGCCAGAGCTGGGGTGAGAAGCCGGCCTCATGGAGGCCGTGTGCTGAGAGGCCTCCCCACTGCACTACATACACCACAGAGAGAACCCAAGACCTCTTGATCAAGCCTTCACATCCCACTAATACAGCGGTTCTCAACCTGTGGGTCGCAACCCCTTTGGCAGTTGAACGACCCTTTCACAGGGGTCGCCTAAGACCATCCTGCATGTCAGATATTTACATTACGATTCATAACAGTAGCAACATTACAGTTATGAAGTAGCAACGAAAATAATTTTATGGTTGGGTCACCACATGAGGAACTGTATTTAAAGGGCCAGAAGGTTGAGAACCACTGCAATAGGTCCTTCCCAGGAGGAACGTGTGGGAGCTCCGACTCTTTCTCTCTTTAGTCGTATCCTTGGAAGTTACTGTCAGATAACAGAAGTCCAGGAGACTTCCCTAAACAATGGAGATCGCATCTTTTATTCTAAGTGAGAGAAGCAGGATCCGGCCCATGATCCTCCTGGGTGACATGTCTGTACGGAACTGGGTCCGGCTCAGAACAAGCTTCTCTGCCTTCGAGGCACTGGCAGCGCCCTTGACAACTTTTGGAACATCCCTGAGCAGAGCCTGCAGGGCAGCAGGTTGATTCTCACAGGCCAAGGGGTGGGTGAGAGAGACCACACAATTCTGAGTGTTCCTCACCCTCCCCAGTCTCAGAAAAACTCACAGAGTAAGGGACTTTTATTCTGTTTTGACTCACTTGACTGTTCATTGATGAGGAATGCTGTATTAGTCATGGCTCTCCAGAAAAACAGCCCACAGGATATGTGTGTGTATAGATAGATAGATAGATAGATAGATAGATAGATAGATAGATAGATAGATAGATAGATGGATAGGTAGATAGATAGGTAGATAGATAGATAGATAGATAGATAGATAGATAGATAGATAGATAATAGTTAGGTAGAGATTTATTTCAAACAGCTGGCTCATGCAATTTGGAGGCTTGATGAATCCCAAATCGGATGGGGTAGGATGGCAGGCTGGAGACCCAGCGAAGAGTTGCAGTTCAAGACTGAAGACCATCTGCTGGCAGAATCCTGGAGGCCAGTCTTTGTTCTATTAAGGTCTTCAACTGATTGAGTGAGGCCCACCCACATTATGGAGGTTCACCAATTTAACTGTTAATCTCATCCAAAAAAACCCATTCTATCCCAGAATCATGTTTGACAAATATCTGGGCACTATATGAGCCAAGTGGATACATCAAATTAACCATCACAAACACTAAGCTTCAAGAAGTCACCTCCCGTCTCCCATACTGAGGTTGCACAATGAGAGGCAAAGTTGGGGATTCAATCAAGGTCTCTGATCCTGATGCCCGAGTTCTTTTTATGATCTTCCATGCCCCGTGTTAGTAAAACAAGGAAAAATCCATTACTCATGGATAGCTTCATATTGATTGGATGGCATACTCAAGGGATTCTCATTTACTCATCAGAAGGTCTTCACGGAATGTTCCAAGGTCCATGAAGTATAGACCAGGAGCTGTACCCCTGGGAAGTCAGTAAGGAGGAGCCATTGTGAAGCTACTTCTCCCCACAGAAAGGCTGTATCTTGGAAGCACATGTTAGCTTTGGAAGCCAGGACAAGTTTGGTGAACTATTTGAGGACCCCCCACCCCCTCCAGTGCACAGGCAACATTTTCCAGGTGAGCGGTGTGCTGCACACACTCTGTGTTCATGGAGCATTCCTGGAACATGCAGGTGACTGACAGGTGAGGAAAGATGGAAAATAGGAAATGCCCCTACCCCTACAGTAGGACACTGTGGGATAGAGTTGGGGGTGGGGGGTGACTCAGATAATCTTGGAAGGAGTCCGCCCACTTCATGGACTTTTCAGGGATCACCAATTTCAAAAGCAGCCCCTTAGCACTGAGACCCATGCATTTGATAAGCTTCAACTGCCTGTCTTTCCAAGCTACCCTGAGTAAGCTCACCTGGGCAGGGATGGAGACGTCCCTCTCCCAGACCTGGCGCATTCTGTGGCCCAGCCTCACTTCTGTTCCTGTCTTCCTGATGCTCCCCACCCACCACCTCTAAGTCTCTGGCCCTATCTCACCTCAACTTTATTAGTAAATACTCCCTTTCTCTCACTTTGCCTGGAATGAGTTAATGAGGATCTTATGAAAGGAGTTAATTCTAAAAGGAGTTAATGAGGATATTTTATTTCTCATTAGGCCTGCCTCTTCATTTCCATTCGGTCTATTGTTGCTGATTTCTATTAACTCCACTTCATTTCCGTATGATAGGAACAATTAGATTGGCCTGTGGTGTGATTTCCAAGGGAGCATGGTCACGCCATAGCTCCTGATACAAGATATTAGTCAGTCATAAAACCCTCTTGTGCTGTGGTAACTTTCCTGCATCCTTTTATTTTTGAAAAATAGTTAAAAATAGATATCCTGTATTTAATACTTGCCCTCTGCTGGGCATTGGAGACCACAGTTGGAAAGGTGGGATTGGAGTTGAGAGGAAAATGTGGTTGGCGTATAGATTTGGGCACTGAGACCAGGGTTGAGTTTCCCAGACAGCTCCTGAGCCCGTGGTGGAATTCAGGAGAACTGAACAAATTCACAAGAGGAGGCTCTGTGACACTCGGAGGACAGCCAAGGACAGATGCCTGGGGAACATCAACATCTTGGTGAGAAGAGAGGACTCAAAAGAGAAACCACACAAGGGAAGTGGTGGTGATGGGAAGACCTCCCTGAGGAAAGTGCTTCAAAAAAGCAAGAAACCTGCCCAAGCATTTCAAAGGGAGAGAATGAGAGTGACAAGACTGGACTCACCTGAAAGCCCAACCGCGGGGATTCACGCTAGGATGTCAGGAGGTAGCTGGAAGGCGAGGGGGATTCGGGGAGACAGTGGACTGAACTTAATTCCCAAATAGACCGTGGCATTTTCCAGTTCCAGCATTTACTTGCAATCTGATTCATCTTGGTTGAATTAAACAGAATTCATGCCAACTTAGTAGGAATATGTGTTCTTCGCTGGTCTTTCTTGTGTTATTAAAGATGTTGCAGGAAATTCATGGAATTGGAGTCAGAGGAACTAGGTTAGGGTCCAGGGTCCTTTATTTGCTGACTCTGATCTGGGACAGAACATTTGTCAGATCCAGCTTCTGTGTGTGTGTGTGTGTGTGTCTGTGTGTGTCTGTGTGTGTATGTGTGTGTGTGTGTGTATGAAGTAATAGTGATATCTCCCATAGTTGTGAGGGTTCAGAGAAGACATATGTGAATAGCCTTTGAAAACTATAGAGAATCATGCCAGTGCATGGTACATCCTATCTAATAAAAGAGAAACATGGTAATTAGCGTACGACCGCTACCCTTCCCATTGGCTAATCAGGGCGATATGCAAATTAACTGCCAGCCAAGATGGCAGCCGGCAGCCAGGCAGCTGGAAGCGAACATGAGGCTTGCTTGCTTCAGTGACGGAGGACTCCAACGTTCCCTGCCTGCCGCTGCCGGCCTCTGAGCTGCAACTCTAAGCAACTATGTTACAAATATAGAAGCTAAACAAAACCCCAGAAACCTGCTTTAGTCCACGGGGCTTCAGCCAGCAGGATCGCAACATTGTTTCAAATACAGAAGGTAAACAAAGGCCAGAAACCTGCTTTCAGCAGCGGAGGCCTAAGAGCTGGAGCCAAGCCTCAAAGCTAAAGCTGGCCCAGAATAAAAAAAAAGAAAAAGAAAAAAAGGAGCAGTTGGGAGCTTCAGTCACCCGCCAGCCTGAAAACAGCCCTCAGCCCCTCACCCAGGCTGGCCAGGCACCCCAGTGGGGACCCCCACCCTGAAGGGTGTGTGACCAGCTGCAAACAGCCATCATCCCCTCACCCAGGCTGGCCAGGCACCCCAGTGGGGACCCCCACCCTGATCCAGGACACCCTTCAGGGCAAACCAGCCGGCACCCACACGTGCACCAGGCCTCTATCCTATATAGTAAAAGGGTAATATGCCTCCCAGCACCGGGATCAGCGGAGCCGAGAGGCCTCCTGGCACCGGGATCAGTGTGACAGGGGGCAGCGCCCAAACCCCCTGATTGCCCTGCGGCTCTGTGTGTGACAGGGGGTGGGGCCACAACCTCCCTATCCGCCCTTCTCTGTTCGTGACAGGAGAAGGCGCCCCAACCCCCTGATCGGCCCTGCTCTGTGTGTGACAGGGTATGGCCCCCCAACCCCCTGATCGGCCCTGCTCTGTGTGTGACAGGGTATGGAGCCCCAACGCCCCTGATGGGCCCTGCTCTGTGTGTGACAGGGTGCGGAGCCCCAACCCCCCTGATGGGCCCTGCTCTGTGTGTGACAGGGTGTGGCCCCCCAACCCCCTGATCGGCCCTGCTCTGTGTGTGACAGGGTACGGAGCCCCAACCCCCCTGATGGGCCCTGCTCTGTATGTGACAGGGGGCAGCGCCCCAACCCCCTGATCGGCCAGCTCTGTATATGACAGGGGTGGCACCACAACCCCCTGATCCGCCCTGCTCTGTGAGTGACAGGGGGTGGTGCTGCAACCTCCCCATCGACCTTGCCTTGAGTGTGACGGGGGCGGCGCCCCAACCCCCCAATCGGCCCTACCCTGAGCGTGATTGAGGGTGGCATCACAACCTCCTGATCCGCCCTGTTCTGAGCCTGACCGGGGCTGCGGGGCAGGCACCTAGGGATTGGGCCTGCCCTCTGCCACCCGGGAGTGGGTCTAAGCCAGCAGGTCGTTATCTCCCAAGGGGTCCCAGACTGTGAGAGGGCACAAGTGGGGCTGAGGGACACCCCCCTCCCCCGCCAGTGCACAAATTTTTGTGCACTGGGCCTCTAGTAAAATATAATTGTCATACCTGTAAGTTAATGCTCAGGAATGATTCCAATAGTATATTTTGGTGGACTGATGGAGTATGTCAGGAAAGATTATATTTGGCTGAAAAAACCTCACAAAAAACAACAACAACAAAACCCCCAGAAGACTCAACTATAATAACCTGAACACATAGGAGTTTATTTTTGTCACCTAACAAGAAGGTACAGCTCTTTACAGATGCCACCTAGGACGTCCCTGCTCCACCATCCTTAAGTGAGTGGCTTTTGTCCCCAAGGTTGCAAGATGGCTGCTGTATCTCCAGGCATCATGTCTCTGTTCCAAGAGAGAAGAAGTAGGAGAAGGACAATTAAGGAATGTCAAAGTGTTGAAGGGGCATGCTGTCTGAATCTGACTTTTTCTTAAAGAGTTTTGTGGCAGCTGACTCCTGCCTTTTGCACAACAAACTCACCTGGCCAGAACTGGGTTTCATAGCTGTCCCCAGTTACAAGGGAGCCTGGGACGGTGGATACTGTAGACTTCCAGTTTTTTATTGAGGACGACAAGGGAGAAGAGGTTGGTCGATGGCTTTTGGAAGCCAGCTTTCAACGTCTACCACAGAGCAGGACTTACCTTGCCAACAGAACCCTGATGCAAACAAGGGGAAAGACATGGCAGTGGGTATAAAGCTCAGGAGGCCACCTGGCACTGACCACGCAGCAGGGCTCAGGCCCTCTGTGGCTTGGATCAAAACATCTTGGCTGTCCCCCCACCAAGAGGCCCAGTCCCCAAGACCTGGCCCCTTCTGGCAATCAGCCCTAACCAGCTGCTGCCGAAGGGGTAAACACATTCCAAGTCCGTGAGTCCCTGCTGCATTGTAACTGTGGTTGAGGCACACACACCCGCCCCATCTGGGCTAACGGAAAGTTCACTGGAGCTGTGATGGCTTAGTGATGATTTGCAGTTATCTGTGCTCTTTCTACTGATGGGGAGTTGAATACCTACACACTTATGTTATCTCACTGCACAAGCGATTTGCATCTTGTGCATCATTTTTATGTTCGTTCTCCAGTTCCTGGGAACCATGAAGGCTACAGCATTACATTCTCTTTTTCTGTATTCTGGAAGGAGGGCCCTTAAACTAAGCCATTTCCCTAAGACCCTTGAGCTCGGTGGAGAAATAGAAACCATCAGAATCCAGACCTGGACACCCGGAAAACCTTACATGGGTCCTCACCCAGTGGAGGGGGCGGGGGGGTGCCTCCTGGGACTGTGGGGGAAACAAGATCAAACATTCACCCTGAGGAAGGTGCAGGCTTGAAGCAGACAGTCGCTCCGGACCAAGGCGACTCCAGTGCAGCCCAGGAGATGGGTCACAATCACATTTAAGAAAAAAAAAATTAAAGGCGATTTTAAAAAGTATGAATAAGAGCTATTGTAAACGGCTCACACTCTGTATATAAGCAGTGAAGTAAGATGAATTGACTGGCACTGAGTTGGAAAAGCTATACAGAGGCAGGGAGTGTGGAACATAATTTTATAAAAATAAACCTTTTTTTTTCTTCTTTTACATACACACTCCCAAAGAAGAAATGGAAAAGTTGTTAGGGTGTGGACCCGGGCTTCTAATTAGCTGTTCTGTTCTGCCTGATTTGTCTCTTTTCTTGCCCTGGCACCTTCCTGGGACTTACTGTCCTACCCGGGGGCCCTGTGGGATGGAGAGGGCATCCCCCCAGACCGGACCCAGCAGTAGGTCTTTGCGCCAGATGCCCAGGGGAGGAGCCGGGAGAAACCTCCTGGCCAGGTCGCCACTTTTGCCTCCTTGACCCTAACATGTTTCCAAAACAGAGGGAGCCCTGCGAAGGCTCCTTGCCAGAGTAGCAAACAGCTACCCTCATTGTCTGCCTCGCCCCTGCCGGCTGCCCTCCCTCCCCCCTCCCCCCCCCACCCCTCCTTTCTGTCTGAAAGTGTGAAAATTACAAATCCCAAGGAACCGCAATCAGAACTCTACCTAGGGAAAATTCAGCGTATCCTGGCCATAAATATCCCGCTCCAAGACGCCTGACGTCAGAGCGGGGCGGGCGGGGGAGGGAGGCCGGCCGGGAGGGGAGGCGGTGGTTTCTCCGGACGCAGCGGAGTCCGGGCGAGGAGCGAGGAGCGGAGAGCGGCGAGCGCGCCCGGGGTCCGGGCTGCGGAGCGGCGCCCGCGCGGGGTCCTTGGAGTAAGTGCCGCCGCCGGTTGGCCGGGCTCGCGTCCCTCCCGGGGTGGGGGCCGGGCGGGGCGGCTTTCTGCCGGCTCTTCCCCCGCTTGCCCCTGCTTGATCCCTGTGCGGGGAGCGGGCTGGAGGCAGAGCTCCACAGGCTGCTGTTTTGTTTCTCCAAAGTGCTGCTCAGTGGGCTCCCGGGGCCTGCGTGCGCGGCCGTGTGCGTGTGTCTGCCTGTCGGCATCAGCACATCTGGACACAGAGAATGTCTCTGGAAAACTTTTAAAAATGTGTTTTCGTGGCTTTCAAATTGGTTTCCTTGTTGTCACAAGTGGACAGGCATAGCCGGTGCCCCCCAAACTGAGAACTTTTTTGGTGGTGGCTTGTCCTGGGTCGGTCTGTGCCTTCACTGGCGGTTTAACTCTTCAGGAGCCCAGCTCCCCCCAGCAAGCCTGGCCTTGGCCGCAGGCAGGGCAGGGGGGCGGCCGTCCTAGCTCTCAGCAGCCCTGGGCAGTGGGACTTGGAGCAAAGAAAGGAGCATCTCAGGAAAGGGGTCCCCACGTTGGGGGCCTCAGCACCTGTGGCCCTGACATGCCCAGGCCCTGGGACTTTGACTTAAGCAGAAGGAAGGATCTGGTCAGGACGCAGGTAATTTAAGGAAGAGGAGGAAGAGGAGGAGGAGGAGGAGGAGAAGGAGGAGGAGGAGGAGGAGGAGGAGGAGGAGGAGGAGGAGGAGGAGGAGGAGGAGGAGAAGGAGGAGGAGGCGGCCTCGGCCAGGACACTGCGGCTCTGTGTCCAGCCTGCCCCAGGAGTGGGATGAATGTGTCTGCCACATGTGCCCGCAGTGGGGGACATGCCGGGTTCTCTGGGAGCACCGCGGTGCCCCAAACAAGATGCAAGCTCATAACATAAAGAGACGTGTCTGAGCTGTGGGGTGGAGGGAGGGGGTGTTGGGGGAAAGGGAGAGAGATTTTTATCAAAATTGAACACAGATTGCTGAGGTCTGGGCTTGATTTAACTCTTGCCTCCCTGCTCTGGCCACTTCTGCACCGTTCAGTTCTGTGGTAGGTTTGCAAAGCTCCGGGGAAGGTGGGCAGGAAAACCTTGTCTCTCTAGGAAGGAGACCCTGGAGGGTTTCCTTGAAGCTGACATGGGAATGAAAGCAACTTCCCATTTTTGAAAAGCTTAAGGTTTTGTGTTTTCCCCCATCTGAGTAGCGTGTCAGTTTCTTGGATTTCTCTGAAAAGCCGGCGGATGGAGGCGATGGGTTTTCCCCGGAACGCAGAGGGGGAATTGTGTTGTCCTGAGAGTGAGAGGCGAGGGGGCTGGGGCTGAGTGGACTTGGATTGCCCAATGCAGGCCCTGGATGTCAAAAGCTGGTTCCACAGACCAGTGACCACAAAGAGAGCCCTTCCAGCTTTGCCCTCGCCTGGGCTCTGGTTTTGTATTTTGCAATAGAGCCAACCTACAACGTTTGGGTGGGAGGAACTTTACTGGACTCTCCCTGTGCCCTAGAAAAAGTGAAGGGATGGGGAGGAAATTTGGGCCCACAGGAAGTTGGGAGATTTGGGAAGGATTTTAGAAATTATACAAATCGATCCCTCGGGAAACGCGATAATAGACTGAGCAGACGGCAGTGTCAGAAAGAGAGTCGTTTAGCTTGAGGAGTCCATCTTCCACCTACGTGTGATGAAGAAGGCGGTGGAAAGGAGTGTGGAAGAGGGGTGGCTGGGGTCCCGGGAGAAGCATGGGCAGGACATGCTCACATGTTCGGAGTGCCTGGGGATGGTCCCGGCCTGGGGCATGGGGGCATAAACAGCCCGTTTCTCCTCCGTGCTGGGAGCTGCACTCCTTCCTTGAAAAGCAACAACTGTGCTATTATGTCCTGCCGCCTGGTGAGTTGCACGCTCCGGTGCCTACTCCTAGCCGAGTTTTCGGAGCTTGTCCTCCAGCTCCAGGGATGCTGAGGGAATACTCGTGCCCCCATCAGGACGAAGAGAGGAGAGAATTCTCCTGGGCACTGGAACTAAGAAGAGAGCCAGGCAATCAGGAAGGGAGGATGTGAGGGCAGGACCAGTAGGAAGGCCTGTGAATGATTTTTTTTTTTTTGGGGGGGGGGGGTGGTAAGGGGCCGTGTGGGTGAGATTGAGAGACTACAGCTTTCTATGGGAACATGGTCTCGCCCCAGTCTTCCTTTCCAACTTCCTGCCCCCAAAGTTTTGGACACTAGACAGGTTAGAGTTAGACTCTCTCCCTCATTGAAGAGCTTTGGACCCAGGGGAGAAGGAGAGGGCACGCCTCAGCGCCCTGCGGGGGGTGGGGAGGGGGGCGGCAAAGATGACTGATGAGGCAGAGGCTTACGTCTTTGATTTCCGTGGCGCCAATGGGAGGACCAATGTTAAATGTTCCCTCTCATTCCCACTATTTCCAAATAGAAGGCTGAATAGCAGGGACAGAGGGACCTTTTGGAGGTGACGCCCAGAAATGCCCTGGTCCCAGCAGCACAGAGTCCTCAGCAAGAGAACGGGCTTCGATTCTTTCTTCATGAAGGTTTCTCTGAGAGTCAGTGCCATCCTGACCCCTCCAGGCTTGCCCTGGGCCATTTCTCCAACTTGAGACCTGGGATGAATTCCTAGGCCACTGATGCTTGGGCCGATAGTGGAGCCTTCTCCTCCTTCCTTCTATCAGCTCAAGATCTGGCTGGCTGGCCAGTCATCCCTGAGGTCAGAATACTTAGGGCGCATTCTCAGACTCTCCTGAAGTTCCAAAGGGCAAGCACACCGGCTGACAAACAACCTGGACGCTGTCCTTGGCTTTGCTAGTGGCCAACTCTCTGGATTTCCATGGCCGCCAGTCTATGGTCAGGGACCGTGTCCTTCAGGTCTGGAGCAGGATAGAGCGCAGGCTTCCGAGCACTGCCTGGGAGGGGATTTGTCACCTGGGACACCCTACCTATTCCTGCATCCTCACCTGGGAAAAGATAATGAGGGTAATATTTACCTCACAAGGTTATCACAAAAATGATACTTATGCAAAAGGATGGAAACAGAGCTAGCGATGCTGTAGACCCTTCATAAAGGGCCTGTCATAATGTCACGTTCCCGTTTTCAGCCATCAGGAGCCTGCGTAGTTTGGAAAGGACCTCCCCCCAAATCTGGCTGCATGTCTTCCATTATTGAAGGCCAGTGGGTGGAGTTGCTAGGGTCAGGTGACCTTTACTGGCTCCCTGGAGAAAAGGTGGCTGGTGGGGATTACCCAGGAGCACATGCCTGGCCCATCATCCTGAGGGTGGGGGGAGGCGCCTGGCATCCTGGGCATCTGGCCTGGAAACCACTCCTGTGTGAGCTGCCTCCAGAGGCAGAGGGCACAGAGCAGGCTGGAGTGTAAGGTGCGGGTGGGAGGTGGCAAGGTGGGGATTTGGCACAAGATCAAGAACCAGGGGAGTCCTTTTTTCTTTCGACTTTTAACCTTTGTATCATTCTTTTTTTAAAAAAAAAAATTGTTTTCAACTATAGTTTACCTTCAATATTATTTTGTATTAGTACAGCATAGTGGTGAGATAATCATATACTTTACAAATTGTTCCCCCAAATCAAGATTAGATGAAGCAGAGGATAGAATCAGTGATTTGGAAGACATGGTAGCAGAAAACACCCACTCAGAGCCGCAGAAATAATAAAAAAAAAAGAAGAATCTAAGAAAATGAGGTAGAAGAACCAGTTGAGTCTTGAAGAACAAGCCTCAGGTCAGAGGTAGGTTAGGCAGCCACTGCGCCTGAGGTGCTGAGGTCAGAGCAAGGGGAAGAAATTCCAATGGGTTGCAAAGAATGGAAGCGTTAGCCCTGGCCGTGTGGCTTAGTTGGCTGGGTGTGGTCCCATGCACCAAAAGGCTACTGGTTCGATTCCTCATCAGGGCGCATGCCTGGGTTTCTGGCTCGATCCCTGGTAGGGGGCAGGCAGGAGGTAGTCTGTTCGATGTTCCACCCTCCCATCCGGATCTTTCCCTCTCCCTCTCCCTCTCCCTTTCTCTCTCTCTAAAAATCAATAAAAATATGTATAAAAAGGAATGGAAGTTTTAGGCATCTGTAAACCTGTCTGGTGGGGTGGGGTGGCAAGCTGCCCCCCGATTGGCACACCGGTTGGCACACTGCGTAGGGGAGCGGCCGTCCAAGCACAGAAGGAGCATCTGATGCAGCTCAGAGCAGCTGCAGGTTCTCTTGGACCATCTGAGAGCTTCTAAGTCATCCTTCAAGTTGACATTTAAGACTTTGAGGATCACATTTGTTTCTGTTTTGTTCAAGCAGTCTCTTTAACCGTGGCCTGGGATGACTTTTGAGCTTTTAAGAGGCTCAGCTAGTGGCCAACATGTCTTGAGATGGCCCAGATTGGGGGTCAGTGAATTCCTCACCGCTGGCAGTATCTATTTCTCCAACTCTCTCCTCACATTTTTTTGGTTTGTTTGTTTTTTGCTTCATTACGAGGTTATAAAACTGTGCCGTCGAAATGTTGCGCAGGGAGGAAATGCCTTTTCTTTGGCCGCGTGTATCGCGCCAGAGCTGTGGGAGGCTTTCGCACCGTGGCGATGAGCAGGTGTCATGGGATTCTTTCTGGGCTCCCCGCTCCAAAAGCAAAGCAAAGAAAAAACCTGGAAACATAAACGTTGGACAGTTCATCTCTGGCCGTGCAGGAGCTGACTGACTTGCAGGATGCCTCGGGCTCCGTGGGGCATGTTTCAGGACCAAGTGGACCAGGTGTGCCTTCTGACCCCACCAGGTCACAAGCGGTTCAGTCTCTGTGATTTTCTTCGTCCGCTAAATGAGAACAGTAACGATCCTCCCCTCCCAGGGTTGTTCTGAAGACGAGATGAAACAATACAGGAGAAGGACCTAGCAAACTGCTCTGTGCTCGGCACACTGTTCATGCCGTTCCCCTCTAGAGCTAAGCTCATGAAAGACATGCATGGGTTTGGACATTCGTCTAGGAGTGAAAGTAAGTAAGCCACTTATTCAAGGCTTAACGTCGGTGCTTAAAGTTGGAGACCCTTTCATACCAAAGTGGGGCATAGGCCAGCACTCCCCATGCCAATGGCAGCCCCATGTGACCCTCCGCTGGAGTAAAGCAAAGGCCACCAGCTCACTCACCAATGAACCCGGGCTACCAGTGAGCTGTCTCCATACAGCTTGCTGTAGAAATCCCAAACACTGCCGTGGCTCAAAGAGGCAAGGGCAAGCCTGGGGAAAGAAATTATTGAGTCAGTACCTAACATAATGGCAGAGTGACAACAGTACCTTACCTTGTATAACATCCTGCAGTTTGAAGAGCTCATGTCCTCATTTCATCATCATGACAATCCTGTGAGATTGGTATTATCCACATTATATGGCTCATCCTCTGTGGGCAAAGACTTACCCTAATTCACACAGTAGGTAAGTGGGAGAAACAGGAGGTAAACGGGGATCCAAACCAGGGGTCCTCAAACTTTTTAAACAGGGGGCCAGTTCACTGTCCCTCAGACAGTTGGAGGGCCGGACTATAGTTTAAAAAAAAAAAACTATGAACAAATTCCTATGCACACTGCACATATCTTATTTTGAAGTAAAAAAACAAAACGGGAACAAATACAATATTTGTATTTGCATGTGGCCCGCGGGCCATAGTTTGAGGACCCCTGATCCAAACAGTGGGTTGCAGCCCTGGCTGCACATCAGAATCAGTTGGCGTGCTTGTCAAAGTGTCAGAGCCTGGGCTCACCCAGACCAATTAAATTAGGATCACAGGGGAGTGGACCCAGGCGCTGAGTTCTACAAGCTCCCAAGTGACCTGAAGTGTAAGTTGAGAGCCATGGGTCCAATGGAAGAACGAAGAATAGTGTACCAAGGTCAGTATCAGGTACAGGTAAAATGAACAGGCAAGACGCTTCTAGGACTTAAGTAAGCTCCATGAGGGTGGGGGCTTGAGTGGTTCTCCCTGAATTCCAGAACCTGGTATAGTGTCAGGCACAAGGGAGACAATAAACACTGCCTGAACGAATGAAAGCACAAACCACTGTAGATTAGGAGCCAAATCCAACCTGTCCCCTTGTTATATAAACAAAGTTTTACTGGCGCACAGCCATGTAATTTGTCTATGTGTTGTCTATGGCTGCTTTCATGCTAAAAGGGCCCAGCTGAGTGTTGTAATAGGGGCACTATGGTTCACAGTGCTGAAAATATTTATTGTCTGGCCCTTTAACAGAAAAAGTTTGATGGCTTCTGCTCTGGATCTCAGACAGGTATGGAGCGAGTATGCCTTCGGGAGAGTCATTTCTGCATGGTGGTCAAGAATATGGGCCTAGAGTCAGACAAGCCTGTGTTCGAATCCTGGCCCTGCTACTTACATGTCGTAAGGCCTTGCATATTATTTCATCTCTCTGAGTCTCATCGGAGAAATAGGGATCATAATAAGTAATACCTCCCACTCCAGGTGGTGGTGAGAATTGTCAGCCCTTGACCTAGAGCAGTGGTCGGCAAACTCATTAGTCAACAGAGCCAAATATCAACAGTACAACGATTGAAATTTCTTTTGAGAGCCAAATTTTTTAAACTTAAACTATATAGGTAGGTACATTGTTATTAACTTAATTAGGGTACTCCTAAGGCTTAGGAAGAGCCACACTCAAGGGGCCAGAGAGCCGCATGTGGCTCGCGAGCCGCAGTTTGCCAACCAGTTGACCTAGAGTAAGCACTCAGCGAATGTTAGCCCTCACTATCACGGTTGTTGTAGTTACTTGCAATTAACCAAACAGAACAAAAACTAACTAGATTGGAGCCAAAACCTAAATCCAGTGTCATGGACAGAATGAGGGATGCGGTAGGGAAAACAATCAGTCTGTAAGCTGGTGGCGAAGAGAAACGCTTGTGAGGTTTCTGAAGTAAAGGTTCCCTGGTTAAGACAACACGGATCAGGCTGAGGGGCGTGAGTGAGGAGTTCCTGTGTGGCTGCCTGCTGTGTCAACCAGCAATCCCTGTCATTCCTCAGGGGTTAACCTAGATTTTATTACACGGACTAGTCAGGAGCACGTCCCACCTCCATACCCTTGTTCATTGTTCTTTCCAACTGAAAGACCCTTCCCGACCCTCAGCTTCCTGGCCCACTGTTCCTGCCAGTTTGCTCCTGCCTTCTCTCTCAAACTCCCTTTGCAAGGCTCCCCCCATCACTCCTTCCTTCTCACTCCCATGAACTTGACATGCGGCTCTGTTATAACACTTAACAAACTGCATTACAGTCAGGGTGGGACTGAGTCTCCATCTTGCTTTCTACAGGTTTGGAGCTCAGAAAAGTCAAATTCCACTGTAGAGTCCACACCTGTTAGCCAAACACTGTCAACTAACCCGTGATTCAACACGATGGTACCTGAGTTAACTCTGGAGGAATGAGTAGGAGTTGCCCAGGTGCTGATTGCAAGAGAGAATTCCCATAGCCAACCAGATTGAGAAGAGCTACTCTGTTTAAAGACTTACGTGGACCCTTGGTGTCCTCACCCTTCCACTCTGTGGTGGCTCCTTCCCTCTGGGACACCTCTTCCAGGGTGCAGCCAGGGACAGAGAGAGATGGAAGAACCATAAAACCAAGTCTTTGACTTCTTGTCTGCAGATGTGGTGACAAGTTGGGTTTCGGTCCCTCTGGGCTTTTCATGTACACGAGCCAGGATAATTGGGAGTTAGCTTGCTATGGTCAGCTTTCGTTAGCACGGCAATAGAGAGAAGCATGGTCCTGGATAATAGCAAACAGCGGATAATTCACAGCTTTGCCATTTGGCTACAGAATGTGTTGCATAATTTTTATAGGTTTAATGGCAGATTTATTTTGGTGGCAGATATCTACTGTGTGTGGCATAATATTAAAACGATGCTCTCTTTTAATGACTAAGGGGAGGGCACAGGAAAATGTTGGCCTTGAATTAAATATTCCTTTTGATCAATTCCAAATGGACAATAAGGAACTGCCTTTTCAGAGGGGAGGTAGGAGAAAGAATGAAACAGTATGTGTATCTAGGTCCCCATCATGCACATGGTGCTATGCTGATCATTCTTAAAAATGTATCCTTTATTTGATTTTTCCAAATTATGAAAGTAATTCATCCTTGCTTAAACAAGTGAACCGGTATTACAAAAAGACAAGTGGGAAACGAACAACATGTCTACCCCTCTCCACACCCTCGTAATTAATGTAAATAGGCTAGAATGATATTCTTCCATATCTTTTCCTTTTTTCATACAAATACCTACAGGTGTGCTACTGGTAGGGAGGGATCTTGTTGTTTGAGTGTTTGTTTTCCATTGAAATTGAATCTAACTCTGCACATTACTCTGCAGCATGTGTCTCTTCCCCTTGACCATATGTCAAGGTCATCCCTACAATGCCTCAAGCTCTTGTTAATTTTTCCTGATTTCTTTATGCCTGGACACATACACCTGTACATATCTGAGATCATGCCATTTTTGTAGGGATGTTTACTTTTCCATCAGTCAGATATTAGAGGTGGTTTCATCCTGGCTGATCACCAGTTTGGGTCCCTGAGTCTGACAACACAAACATCCATCACCCAGGAAAGCTTGGCTTGGGCACTCGGGCTCAGTGAGTGCTGTACCAGGCCTGACCACACTGAGGTATGACTACGTGTCGTATGTGGTCCTCGTTCGTCCCCTAGGGAAGCTACTGAGCACCAGGCCATGCGGCTCCTCTTCCTCCTCATCAGATTTAGCCTTCCCTCCTTGGGTCTCCTCAATTACTGAAATGCAGGCGATGCCCAGGAAACATCAAAGACTGGACATCAGGTTGGAGGCCAGTACAGATGCCACAGATTAGTGTAATATCATGGGCAGGGCTGTGGACTTTAAACACTGATTGCCTCTCTGCGTCCAAGTTGCTGGGGTTTTTTTGTAGTTGTTGTTTAATATTTTTATTGATTTCAGAGAAGAAGGGAGGGGGAAAGAGAGATAGAAACATCAATGATGAAATGATGAGAGAGAATCATTGATTGGCTGCCTCCTGCACGCCCCACACTGGGGATCGAGCCCACATCCTGGGCATGTGCCCTGACCTGGAATTGAACCATGACCTGCTGGTTCATAGGTTGATGCTCAGCCAGAGCCAAGCCGGCCAGGCTGAGTCCAAGTTTTGCATAGTGGTCTCTGGGCTATGCCACCCAGACCCCATTCAGGACTAACTCAGCGGTGGACAGTGCTGGGGGTGGTCATTCTCTTTGGAATTGCCTCAGCTCAAGAGTTGCCTTCGCACACAGTCACTCCCACCCACGCTCCACTCCTGGGTCACCTGCATCCAATGATAGGTGGGAGCGAGGAAGGCCTGCCCCCTCTGTCCCAATGTGAGGAAATTCCAAAGGGCCCCCCAGTGTCAGGGCTCCCCACGGGGTTGGCAGAGGCCTTCTCTGAGGCTGAATGACAAATGATGGCTGTATTTTCTCTCCTCCCAGTGCCACCTCCCGCCTGCCAGCCCCTCCCCTGGTTGGTTGATTCCAAGTGCCCTTCTTGATAACCCCGTGCCTGCTCCAGACACTGTGACTGTTTTATATGAAGTCCTTTCAGAGGCGTCCATTATTTTCTGGGTAATCATCAGTGGCTCTATTAGAATATGAGAAAGTGCACCTTTTTTTTCTCGTGCCCTATTTTGTCTGTTTTCTAGGTGAGGCCCAACGGATTTCTCTACAAATAGGTTGTGTCGTAACTGGGCAGACTGAGCAAATGTTTAGAATTTTGTCACCAAATTTGCATTTGCCCCTGCCCTTGTCCCCACTGCTCATGCTAGACAGAGGGCGTGGGTCCTTCTGGGTAGAAGCACAACCAGACGGCTTTGCTGCCATCCTGGAGACGGGACTGGACGAGTGTGCCTTTGGGAACGCCTCTCCGTCTACTGGTGCTTCTGCCATAGAAAGGGAGTGGTCTCAGAGGACCCTGCCTGCATAGGTGTCCACACCATCCCTGCCCGAGCCTCTGCCAGACCTGATTTGTCCCTGTGGGTGTTTGTTTCTTACTAGTTTGTCCAGAGCACGGGCGGGCTTTGGCGCTGTGACTTCAACATTCCGCCCTCAGGTTAAGTACACTGACCGCCTGCCCCGAGTGCCAAAGCAAAGCTAGCCTGCGTGATGGATGCTCGTGTGCCAGACTCGGGACCCAGACTCCCAGTTCAGTGTCTGACCACATTCGTGGGGGTCAGTGTCAACACTCCCTCCCTCCCAGCCTCCCAGATGCCACAGCCCCCAGCCTCAAGGTCCCCTGAGCAGGCGGCCAGGGGAGGGAGTGATGCCAGGCCAGTGGGGAGATCTGTCAGTGTTTCCACAGAGCCAGAGGCAGCTTTGAAGTTAGTTTGAAGCAAATTCAGGGTTTCTGTGGACTTTGGACAGTAGAAGGCCAAGCCATTTTAACTCTTCTTCTTCTTTTTTAAAATCTCTATCAATTGGGCTGACAGCTGCCCAGAGGCAGAGTTAGAAACCCCCTCTGCCTTTCTGAGACACACAGTTGTAATTTCCCATTACTGTTGCCCTGAACAGAGGTGATGCTATAGGAGCTGGGGCTGGCAGAGCTGGTAAACAGGCCAGACTCCTGAGTGTAAGGCTGTGGTTCAGAGCATAGGCCCTGGGTCCAGATTCTGGCTCCACTTCCTGCTGGCTGGGTGACCTTGCATGAGTTACTGCACGTCTCTGTGCCTTAGTTTCTCATCTGTAAAATGGGTTGTTATGAAGATAGAGTTGATGCAGGGTTTGGTAAAAAGAAGAAAAAAAGTAGGGGGGGGGGGAGTACTTAAAACCATGGCTGGCACATAGTAAGCACTAAGGAATGTTAATGATGCTGATGAAGGTGATGGAGATGATGATGGAGAATGGGACTAAGTCTCATTAGCTCTGTTTGTCCAGCATCCTGCTCAGTGGCTGGCATAGAGCAGGGATTCAACAAGCATTTATTAAACCAAATATCCCACTGCTTTTTGCTAAGTGTCTACTGCCTACTTAGTCTGCTCAACTCTCTACCAAAAAATGTTTTCCATTTAAAAATTAATTTTAACTTTTTAGTGAAGTTTGACATGATTCAGAAAAATACAGTTTATAAGTATATGGATCAATGGATTTTCACAAACCAAACACACTGTGTACCCAGCATCCAGATCAAGAGACAGAGCATTCCAAAGCCCCCCACGTCCCCTGCCCAGAGGACCCGCTCCTGTACCTTCTGCCCTACTACCCTCCCACGATCCTGAAACCCAACTCCGTAGATCAGTCTTCCTGTCCTTGAACTTCGCGTACATGGAAGCACACGGGGCATATTTGTTTGTGTCTGTTTTCTTTTGTTCAGCATCATGTTATTGCATAGGTCATTCATTCTCATGGTGGTGCAGGTTTCCATGATCTAAATATGGTTTACTTACCCTTCTGTGGTTGGGCATGGGGGGGCGCAGTTATGCACAGCCTTGCTCTGAGCATTTGTGCACTTGTTCTTGGGTGAACATGTGGATATGTGGTATATGGGTGTGTTCCTGGGCGTGGGACTGCTGGGTCATGGGGAATGCATGTGTTTGGCTGTAGGAGGTATGTATTGCCACACAGTTTTACATATTGCCACAACAGTGGTTGTACCGTGTTTTCCATTTTCTGTAAAGATGAAGAAGTGAGCAGTTCCAACTTGGTAGTGCAGGGGCTTGAGGCCCAGTCATACCCTGGGGATCCTGAGATCTTCCTATGCCCCGTGCTCTTTGTATCAGAGAGTTCGCATGTTCTAGAAAGCCCGCTGGGGGTAGGTGTGCCCTGCCTACCAGGCACTGTGCTAAATCCTCACAACCATCCCCTGAGATAAGACGGGTATTACCATCCCCTCTCACAGATGAGGCAACTGAGGCTCAGAGAGGTTGAGTGACTTGCCTAAGATCACACAGGAAGACACTTTCAGAGTCAGAATATAGACAGATATGCTTGAATCTAAAGCTCCTGCATTTGGGGATCTGATGGCGAATAGTTTGGGCTTCAATGTTAACACTGAATAGAAACATAGACACGGGGGTGGGGGCTGTTCCTCTAGAACCCGTGCCAGCTGTGGGTGGCGGCTATGAGGAGATGCTCTGTAAAAAGGAGCAACTCAGTGACCTTGAGAAGCCAAATTGTTTTCCTGCCCTGGGGCTGTTGGAGAAAGTCATACATTTCCTGGAAGGCAAGAGTGACCATGTAATTTACTGTCTAAACCAGGACTCCTTCATGACTGAAAGGGGCCCTCGCTGGACGGGGCACTGGGCAGCAGACACCGCCCAGGGGAACTGGGGTATCGCTCACCCTGCGAGGCTGAGTGGGCAGTGCCCTCCTGCTCAGCAGGACTGTCCCAGCCCTTTTTAACTCTTTCAGAACCCTGTCTGTGTGGAGTCTGCCGGGATGCGATGTACGTCTAGTCTCCTTGGTTCATGCCAACCAGGGCCTGGCTTTCCTCTCCTCCTCTGCACACCATCCCCTGCTCAGACATGGCTCCGACAAGGGGAGCTGTCTTGGACAGATCCAGTTACCATTGAGATGCTTATGCCAACGGATCAGAAGCTGTTAGAAGGCTAGGGCTGTGCCTTAGTCCCTGTGACATTGATGGCACCTGTCCACGTGTCAGGCATAGAGTTAGCACTCAGGGAATTCTTGTTGACTGTATATGTCATTTACCCATGTGCTCATTCATATTCATTCATTCATTCATTCATTCATTCATTCATTCATTCGTACTTCATAGAACAAGCTTAGTTTAGACTCTTCCTTTTCTGTCTTTGGATCTGACTCCTATTCCATTGGCCCAGAAAGAGAAGTCAGTTGTGTGTAGGAGTGTGTGTGTACATGCAAAGGACGGAGAGTAAAAGGGGTCAGCTTAACGAGCAGCGAAAGACACTGCCTCTTGGGAGTTGGTTGAGGATCTAGGCTGAAATTTCAGCCATCTGCTAATTAGCTGCACTTCCATAGGTAAGTGGTTGAGCAGTTTAGCATGTCTGAGCCTCCGTTTGAGTCTCCTGTAGAATGGAAACGACAGCACTACCTCTGGTAAGGAGTTCAGTGAGCCTATGACCCAGGGCGTAGAAAAAGCACACGTTACACTGCAAAGGGCCCTGTCATTCTTAGTCACTAATGGTTGTGGTGGTTCAGCAGCTGTCTGAGGAGCACCCGTGTAAGGCCCTGTGTGAGAGGCTCCAGCGGGTCCTGGGGAATGCATCCTGGGGAGCAAAATCCACCCCCTCCGGGGTCTCCAGTCTCTTCAAGTGAGGCCTGCAGTGCACACGTGACAAGCCCACATGACAGGGAGTTTTAAATTAATAAAGAAGGGATCGGCGAATTCTCCTAGGCCTGAGAGATTTGATGTGTGTCAAAGATATGGATGCAAAGGATAATTAATTTCTCATTAAGCCCACAGCTGCATTTTCACCAGAACAACAGCCAGGAGCATTTAAGGGCTTGTGCGTGCCCAGCAGCAGCTTTGGAGCACGTAGTGGCCTCCTGATGCAGATGCTGGGCTCCAACTGCTGGGCTGCAAATTCAGATCCCACCACTTACTAGAATCGGAGCCTCGTGCAAGCATGTCTCCTCCGAGGCCCAGTTTTCTGATCTGTTAAACGGTGACAGCATCAGTACCGCCCCCAAATGAGGACAACATTAATACTTGTAAAGTACTTAGAACAGTGTCTGGTACGTAGTAGGTACTCAGCAAACCGTAACTATTATTATTTGCCAAATAGTGTGCTTTCCATTGGAAAACTAGTGTGTGGTCTGAGGCAGTGCATGGTTAGAGGAAAGATGGTTTTGAGATGGGGGAGTCGGGGAAGGTTTCATGGAAAAGAAGTGTCCCAGCTCTATCTCAGGCGTCTTTTATGCCCTGAGCAAACGGGTTTGTTTATTTCTACGATTACTCTGCCTTCAAGCTCAGAAAAGAAGATTTCATATGGGAGGAATGCCTTCCCTAAGGAAGCACACGTCAAATGCTCCCTGGAACTTGGCAGTTGAATAAGATGTGGTCTCTGCTCTCACACATTTCGGAGCCTGTTCATCCATCCCTTGTGCCAGTGACGGGAGCTATTAAGATGGATCTAGAAGTGAGGAACACTATTCCATAGAGATGCTCAAAGTTGAGAAGTGTGGAGTCCGTTTAAGAAAGCTTGGGAAATGTCGGAAAATTACAGACTCCCCTTCAGGGTTTCTGTGGTTATTAGACAAGTGTCTGGAACGAGGTATGTACTCAGCAGATACTATGGGAGGGCAGGTGCATGGCGTTTCCTGCAGGGGATGGACAGGTGGTCCCTCTGGTTCTGTGTCCACAGGTGAAGGGCACCAAGAAAACATTTGGAACTTTCCCTGAACAATGTTGACAAAGTCTAGAGAAACGGGCCTGCCACATTGCCCAGGGATTGTGGGAATTTCTGTCCGTGGCTCACCTCGAATGTGACGGTCATTTTACGGCTCCTCTGCCTCAAAGCCGGTCTCTAACAGGAAGTCCTTCCTCTGCCTCCATCGCCCTCTCTTTTTTCCAGTGAAGAGGTGATGAAATGCACAACTTGTTCAAACTTTTATAAATTAAAAGAAAAATTCTTTTGGTTTTTCGAAGCATGCAAGAGTAGTTCTAACTGTAAAACAATGCCATAGAATAATAAACACATGAAAAGATGTTCAAACGTACTGGGAAACAGGGAACTACCATAAATTGAAATCACACGGAGACATCATTTAACACCCACTTGATCAGATTGGCCCCCAAATTATCCTCATCACACTGGATGCAGAGCCAGACGGAGTTCCCACGCACTAATGGTGGGAATTAAATTGCTTTGACACTTTGGAGAGCGATTTGTTGCTGTCTAGTGAAACCGGAGATGCACTTACCCTACAGCCCAGCAATTTCATTCCTAGAGAAAAACTCGAAAACATGTGAAGAGGAGATATGTCCAGGAATATTCATTATAGCATGAATATTCTATAAGGAGGGATTTGAGAGCTAGAAAGCAACTCAAATGTCTATCCTCAATCAAAAGACTGGTTAAATAATTTGATATTTACATACAATGGAATACTATACAATACCGTGGTACTAGGGAGGTATGATCTCAGAAACAATATTTAGTGGAAAAGCAAGGTGCAGAAGGATGCATTGTCATTAAGTTTGAAATAATACAAAGGAATGCCTTATTATTTGCAAACGTTTACATATGTGACGCTAGATTCAGAGAGGTGGCTCCCGCTAGGGAAGGCAGGAGGAAGGCCAGGGTGGGGTACACAGGGGCTCCATCTACATCTGTGATATTTTATTCCTTATGCTCAGTGGTATACAAATATTTATTTAGTATCTATATTTATTTAAAGTATTTTTGGTTTTTAAAAAAGTTAATTTTTAAAAAATGGGCACAGCCCTAGCCGGTGTGGGTCAGTTGTTTGAGGTTGTCCCATGCACCAAAAGGTTGCCGGTTCAATTTCTGGTCAAGGGCACATGCCCACGTTGCAGGCTGAATCCCAGGTAGGGGGCATGCAGGAGGCCGCCGACCAATGTTTCATTCTCACATCGATGTTTCTCCCTCTCTCTCCCTCTCCCTCTCTTCCTCTCTCTCTCTCAAGATCAGTCAATTAATACATAAAATTAAATAAACAATAAAATGGGCACAGACTCCCAATTCATCTCCTCTGCCCGTTGGCACATGAACATGCTGGAGGGTGACTAGAAGCTGCTGCCCCTTTGCTCCAGGTCCAGCTGGGACATTTTAGTGCTGTGACCATCTTCAGGTGGGCCACGGGGCCCCGTGTGCTCATGGTAATGACTGTTTTTGGACTGAAAATCTTTCCCTCTTTTTTTCTGATTTGTGGATTTGTCGGGATCCTATTTTGATATATCCATGGAGATGCAAAATAGGGTCAGAGTAATAGGAGCCAAACAGCAACTCTCTGGCACATTCTCTATATTGCAAATTGCTGGAGCTTTCTCTCATCCCATCCCCTCCTTGGGAACAACTGGAATTTCTTGCGAGTGACCACAGCTATCGTCTGTCCTGACATGCTTTTGATAAGGACATGGGACCAACAGTCTGGAGCTTTCTCAGTGCCCTGGGCTAGAGACTCGCCCTCTGCGTCCTCGCTGCCTGGCTCCCACGGAGGTCTCCGTGCCTCTGACTTTCACTGGGACAGCCCCTCTCTGCTCCTCTTGCAGGCATGCGGCCCTGAGTGGGGGAGTCCCTCCACTGGGAACTGCTTCACTTTCCTTCACGGGACAATGAAGCCACACTGACTTCTTCTCTGGGCGCCTATTAAAATGCAGGTGGTTCCGCTCTTGTATGTGCCTTCCTCGATTACAGCCCCCTCTCCCTGGGCATCTGGCCCCAGTCCAATGCAAGGTACACACACTGGGTGGGCCTCCAGGGCCCTGTCCTCTGATCTGCAGCCTCTGTCCTTGACCACGCCCAGGAGTCCTTGACTAGTCTCAGTTCGGCACCATGAGCCCCTTACCTGGCCAGCAGAGTGCTTGCCCTGGGACTAAAGCCAGGCCGGGTGGGAGGGCGGGGGGTGGGGGGGTGTGGGGGGAGACGGGGACGGGGCAGGGGGGTGTCTTTCCTCTCTGCTTCCTGCTTATTTATGTCCTATAATTCACCTGAAGTAAAAGGAAAAAAGTCACACGAAATTGGGACTTTGCGGCCGGAATCCTGGGCACATGGTTGCTCTGATAACATACCTTGAACATACCTTGTAGTCTATGACAGTCAGGCTCTGGGTAGGAGACACTTGGCACTCCCAGAAGGTTTAACTGATAAGAATGTAATGAGAGGACTATTTGCAGAGAGATAAGGGACTAGAGGAGATGTGAGACACCCAGGGGCCAGCCACAGCAAGAAGCTGTTAACACTCCTGCCCTTGAAGGGGTGAGGGGGAAGGAAGTGTCATCAGGGCCCTGGCCCAGTGGGAGCCGAGGAGGAGTGGCCTCCTAGCAGGAGCTGTGGTCCTAGAGGAATGGCCGCTGCCCATCACTACCCACCAGGGCTTAGCAGAGGGAATGGGAACAAACACCCTGAGGCCTCTCCCTCCGCACTCCAGTCACCCGCTGGCTGTTGCTTCCCGCTGGTTAAATCCCACTGGGCAGCAGAAGCCCAGGACCCTGGGTGATGCATTTCAGAGAGGTCATTCCCCTGGGCAGGGTTGTGGCGAGCAGGGCAGGGTGTGGAGGGAGAAGGGCCAGTGGAGAATAGTCAGCACCTTGTATATTTCTGTATGCATTTGTCATGCAACTGGATAAACCATTCGTAATGGGGAGGCCCTTGGATTCCAGTTGGAATAACTTTGGGCAGTTTGTGCTGTCTGTGGACTGGTTGACTCCGGGAGGCTGAGATGGGTGAGCCAGGAAGGGGTCTGGGAGGGAAAGGACCTGACCCTTATGGCTTTGGGTCAGGTACTTTGCTCTGTGCTTTGAAAAGAAACATGTTTTGAATGCGGCTTGGGGATTGGCCCTTTAACTTGCTCTAAATCAGGGGTGGGAACCTTTTTTCTGCCAATGGCTATTGGGATATTTATAACATCATTCGAGGGCCAAATAAAATGATCAACTTAAAAATTAGCCTGCTATATTTGGTCAACACTTAATTGGCTCACCCTTAATGCCTTGGCAGGCCCACCAAATGATTTCTCGGGCCTTGTGTGGCCCGCAGGCCAGACGTTCCCCACCCCTGCTTAAATGCTTTGTTGCCTTAATTTAAACCAGAATTCTTCCTCTTTATTAATCTACAGAGGGCTTTTTCGTTGGGACACCCCATAGAGCTGGTGTTTTGAGGCGCGTATCAGTTAGGATTTGTGCTCAGTGTCTGGCCACCTACCAGCGTGGCCCTATCAGCGAGGGGCCTGTATTTTCCTTATACAGTGAGTCCAGCAGACGCAGGCCAGCGTGGGCAGGTAGCCCCACAGTGCCCGCAGGGGCCCGGGCTCCCCCTGTCTCCTGGAGAATGAAACACAATTTTGTCTCTGTGCTCATTGCCTTCTGGTTGCAAGGTGGTCTCTTCCAGGCAGGAAGAAAGAGGAGGACATAGCACAGAAGGTCCGTGCCAGCTAATGCCGCTCTCTGCAGCCAGCCTTCCTAGGTGCCCCCTCTGGAAACTGGCCACGCTGTGCTAAGCTGTCCTGCTGTGGGCCAAGCTCCTCTCCTCCATCCTGTTTGTGGTCACTGGTGGGTTTTGACTGGGCCTCAGTATTGCGGGGACAGCTCTGGATTCCCCACTGGTGATGGCCATGGGACAGCTTCTCCCAGGCCCTGTCATCTCTGAGGAGGCCTCTGCGCAGACACTTAGCCAGGGGAGTCTAGCACTGTGTAGATATTCTTAGAAACATTGATTTGCATTCTTGAGCCCATGAACCGTTTGAAGGGACTTTTCATGTTTGTGCTTGTGTGTGTGTATGGTGTGTGGGGTGTGTGTGTGTGTGTGAGAGAGAGAGAGAGAGAGAGAGAGAGAGAGAGAGAGAGAGGGAGAGAGAGAGAGAGAGAGAGAGAGAGAGAGAGAGAGAGAGCAAGCAGGCTTTTCCATCTTGTGGCAATGGCAGCCGGGTATTTATAGCTGGATCTACAGGGCCATTCTCACGTGGCTGAGAAAATGAAAACCTCATGTGGATTGTGTTTGGTTTCCCCCCTGCCTTGGCCATCGCAGGCTCTCCAGTTCCTCGGCCCTTGTTGTTGTAACCAGAGCCGGCTGAGCATCGCTGGGACTGGGAGGTTATGTAAATTTACTGTTTCAGGCAAAGGGCCTGTTCTCCTTCAGGCGGCCACGGGGTCTCCGCGGGGACTTCTGAGGAGAGCTTGTGGGTGACACTCAGTGGCAGCCTCACCATCACCACGCTCTGCTCTGGAAGGCGGTGGATTAACCCGTGGGGTGTGGATTCCTTAGCTCACCGCCCCTCAGCCTATATGAGTTCCTTTGAAAGAAAACGATTCTTTCCCCTTGTTTTTCTGTATTCTTACGTCTTTTCTGTCTGTGTTTTGCCTTCTCGGTTAGACTGAGAACACCTGGGCCTGGTGTGTTTGCCCGGTTACTGGAGCTCTTGGCAGGACGGGTGTGTGTGTGTGTGCGTGTGTGTGTGTGTGTGTGTGTGTCGGGAAGCAGGGCTTGGGGGGCGGCGGGGGGCAGTAGCTCAGGTCCTACTTCTCTGGGCCGGGTGAAGACTCATGGACTTCTCTGGACAGTGGGGCTGCGGCGGTTCATCTGATCCTTACTGAGGCAGGCGTGCTTCCTGACCACTTTACCCCGAGGCGACTGAGAGACCCAGAATCCGTTTATAGGCTCCATCACTTCATTCTGGTGTCTGGGACCCACACATTCACTTCGGATTTAAGCAGCTGAGGCTGCAGAGGGTCTGTGGCTGCGGCAGGGGGTAGGGTGGCCTGGCCCAAACCTGCCAGAGCATTCAGAGGCCCCCAGGAGCCTGCCAAGGAGGGAGCTTGAGCTTAGCTGCCATTATCCCGGGGAGCTGTGTCTTCTCATTGGCAACCCCCAGGGCTGTCAGACCTTCTGCAGCTGGCCCACCACATGCATGGCTTTATTAATTCCTAGTCTTCAAACTGGCCAAACTATACCTACCAAGACCTACTATGTGCCAGGCACTGGGCTAAGCACTTGTGCACTCCAACACATCTCATTCTCACCCTAGACCTGCAAAGTGGGTGCTATCCCATTTCACAGACGAGAAAACTGAGGTTCTGAGAGTTTAGGCACCTGACCTGTCACATAGCTAGTTAAAGGCCCAGAGGCCATTGCAGATAATGCATGCCTGACTTCAAGACCCCTGCCCTCTGTGCCGCACCCTAATGTATGGCCACCATCTCCCTTCATGATGAACTCAACAACCAACCACCTGACTTCTGTGTTATAACTCACCCCACAAGCATTGTTCAGTATCCCTACCTGCCCGCCCTGCCTGCGTCTAGCCGCAGAGTGGGAAGGGACTTCTGATTTGGAGAGATGGGTAGCTTCTGGTGCATCTGTAGCTTGACCCCTGGGATCCTGCACTTCAGCCCTGCACCCTGCTTTCTGCTAAGAACACACCCACACCCTGTCCCCCGCCTCCCTCCTCCCTACCTCCTGTGAGTTCTAGAGGATTTCCAGTTCTAGAGGGCAGAGCCAGCTCATTAGTGTTTGTCCTGTTTCCAGGAATCCCAAACAGACAAGAATCCTTGCTGAAAAGTCAAGCCTTCCTGGGGAAAGTGTGTGTCACCGAGAGAGCGAGGTTCCTCACGCTGGGAGATGGGAGCCCAGACCCGTCCAGGAAAATAAGTGTGGCTTTCAGAGCCAGATGGAAGCGGACTGGCTGCTCCCGACACCCCCTCCCTGGCTAATCACCCCTCACAAAGCACTCTGGGAATTTGCCTTTCCAGTTCATCCTAGGGCACTACTGATGACATTTTCCTCCGGACACAGAGGGGAAGAAGAGGCAGATGAGGTGCCTGAGTGTGTGTGGTGGGGGGGGGGTGTAGTCTTGCTCACCTTTCTTTGCCTTCTTGGCATGAATCACCCCCTTATTGAAGAACCCTCTGGTGAGTTTTGGGGGTGAGGGTGGGTCCCAGAATAGAGAATGGCAGGCAAGGAGCCCACCTGCTCTTCTGTTGGAGGAAATGTCTCCTCCCACTTTGGAGAAGCTCCACCTACTAGAGGGTCACAGGTCAACACATGGGACAGCTACTCAAGGACACTGAGAAGGCAGCCACCATGGCTCCATAGGCAAACTCATGGGCTAGAGGCAGACAAGAGCCAGAGGTGTGGAGTGGCTTATGGTCAAGGAACACTTTGGAAGTATATGGAGTTAAAAACAACAACAACTTTCCCTCCTTGATTATAAAAAAACGTGCAGGTTTATGATAGAAAATACATAGAAGCAGAAAGACAAAAAATAAAATTAGCCTATGAGCCCATCACTGGGGGACCCAAAGGGACGCAACTCTTTCTGTCCCTGTACCCCTGCTCCCCACCTTCCCACCTGGCCACCATGCACACTCGGGGAACTTGCCTTCCCAGTTCAGCTGACATTCGACAGGTCCCCTTTCAGTCCTCTCTGCCTGCACACATTTGAAAGCAGGCTGAGTACATATGTGCAGGCTCAGGTGGGATGGGGATGTATCCTGCTTCCTCCTCCGCCTCCTCTTAGTGCTACCAATTGTGTAAATGAGAAACGTTCTGAGCTGGGTGTGGAAAGTGGTCGCCAAGACTGGTCTGATAGAGAGAAAGCTCAGAACTGGGGGGAGGGCCCTAAAACACTGAAGGGCACCCGATGGGATGGGAGATCTTTCCAATGCTGGAGGGTGACGAAGATCTCAAGTTCAACTTCCTTATGAGGAGCAGCGAAGTCCCTGCCTTTGACAGAGCCTCGGGCTCCCTGGCCACAGATATAGCCCTGATGCCATTACGGTGTTGGATTTTATAACGCTGAGTATCTGGTTGTTAGTTGCCCCATTTTGGGATTCAGAAACTAGGGCTTAGAACAGTTAAGGACCTTGAGTCAGGGCCATACAACACAGCAGTAGAGCTGCAGTTTGAATTCATTTATCTTCTAACCACTGTCCTGCACAACTTCCCATTCTGGAGTGTGCATCCAATCAGTAATCCCAGGGCCAGTTCTTCTCACCACTGGTGCTTCCTTCAGGAAGTCTTCCAGGTTGAATTCCACTGGACACTGGTCCCTTCTCTCCTCCACTGTCTTCAGTATTAGCCTCCTCCAGTTCCAGCTGCTCAGTAGTTGCTATTGTGACCAAATGTCACCTGAGGAGCCCTGCCTTTGAAATTCAGAATGAATTAGCTGAGTCCAGTCCCCTGCCCCCCTCTCCCCGCCCGAAAGCACAGGAAGTCCATATCCTTCCATAGGAGCAGAGGTTCCCAAAGACTGGCCCTGGGCCAGCAGAGTCAGGATCACCTGGAACTTGTTAGAAAGGCAAATCCTTGGGCCCCGACCCAGGCCCACTAAATCAAAGGCTGGGAATGCAGCCCAGCTGTTGTGTGTTATCAAGCCCGCCAGGTGATCCTGGTCACACTGCAGTCTGAGATCCGCTGGGCTAGGGATTCCCAAGTCAGAGGTGAGGGCTTATCATTTCTCATCATCTCCAGCTCCAAGTTCCTGTTTCCATCTAATTAGCTAAGATTATGAATCACCACTGGTCACAAGCAGGGTGGCCCAGACGTTAAGACGTGGACTCTGGAACTAGGATTTGAATTTGAATTGGCTTTGAATTCTGCCTGTACCTGACTCACTGTGATCCCTGAGTGAGTAGCTTAAATTGCCTCCGCCTCAGACCTCTTAGCCCTACTAGGCCAGTGGTCGGCAAACTCATTAGTCAACAGAGCCAAATATCAACAGTACAATGATTGAAATTTCTTTTGAGAGCCAAATTTTTTAAACTTAAACTATATAGGTATGTAGATTGTTATTAACTTAATTAGGGTACTCCTAAGGCTTAGGAAGAGCCACGCTCAAGGGGCCAAAGAGCCGCATGTGGCTTGCGAGCCACAGTTTGCCGACCACGGTACTAGGGGATAACAATGGTGCCCCCAACCCAATCCTCCATGGCAGAGGGCAGCTGTGAGCATTTGGTAAGATTGCATGGCAAGTACTCCATCAGTGCCTGGCACATAGTAGGCCTGCAGTAAATGTTAACTATTATTACTGGTTTCATGCAAGTGGACTTTTTTTTTGCACTGTGTTGACTCAGTTGTAGAATTTAATGCCCATACCCTTTTTACACACACACAAACACACACACACACGCACACAGTGTTTACACTAGAGCTTTGTGAATATGGTGAACTTTAGTGAGGTTTGAGGAGACCAACAGTGTTTACATCACAATAATGCAAACAATTTGCAATTGAACATTGGACAACCTTGTCCTAAAAAGGATGGATTGCTTGGCCAGACATCAGGTTGTCTGGCCTTTTTCCTGAGCTTCTGGGTGCTTACCAGCAGCTCAAGGAATTCCCCTCTTCAGATGCCCAGTAGTCCCGCTATGTTTATTCTCCGGCCCCACCCTAAACTTTGCTCCTTGACTCACTTTGCAAATCCAAAGACAACCTCTAAATCAGGGGTGGGGAACCTTTTTTTCTGCCAAGGGCTTTTGGACAATTATAACATCATTCCCACGCATACAAAATTATCAACTTAAAAATTAGCCCTGCTATATTTGGTCAAACATTTAATTAATTCGCCCCTAATGCCTTGGCAGGGCCAGACCAAATGATTTCTCAGGCCTAATAGGGCTGGAGGACTGAACCTTCCCCACCCCTGCTCTAAATAATGGGCCTTCTCCTCAAATGCTCCTGCTAGCTTCCTCCCTCATCAGAAAGGAGAGAGTAGCAGTGCAGTTACGAGTATTTCCTGCCCATGAAACCTCTGCTCCCTCTCCGCATGCTTTAGTGGAAGAGTCAGTGTGGGTTGATCTGTATGCGTATGTGAACGTTTATATGGATATGCATGCCTGTATCTTTTTTCCCATCGGAGCATATTCCATAAATGTTCTTTCTGCTCTTTGTTCTAATGCTTCACACCCTTCCACCTAGGGATTTATTCTTGATGAGGGTTTCTCAACCTTGGTACTAGCCTGGATCATTCTTTGTCCTGGAGAAGGGTGCTGTCACAGCATCCCAGGTCTCCACCCATTAGATGCCAGTAACGTTCCCTAGTGTGACGATCAAAAATGTTGCCCAAAGACCCAGGAACCACCCAAAGTCAAGAGCCACTGGTTTAAGCTTAGTCTCCCAGAGTTTATCTCTGTGGTGTACCTAACGTCAGGGGACTGGATTTATCCATTGAGAAGAAAGACACAGAGTCCCAACAGCCTCTGGGTCACTGTTGATTCCTAAGGAGAATCACCAATACTTAATTGCATTTCCTCAAAGACCCCACACTTAACCCATCTGCTTTTGAGCCAAGGACATCCTGCACCCTTTCCAGTCCCCCTTCTCCCCAGGCAGCAGGAAAGCTCACGGGGATCAGGGAATGGCCTTTGGGTTTTGGCTTATAAATACTCAGGGTCTCATTTTTCTTACTGAGAAAAAAAGTCTTTATCACGTTTAACATTCTTGTTGCCGTAGTGGAAACTTTTGTTCTTTGGAGAGTTTCCCATTCCAGGCCCGGGGTCAGATTCCTCAGCAGAACTCTGAACATTTTCTAGGGAAGTTTCTTTCACCACTGAGATTGTACCTTTGATACATTCACACAGCTATGTTTGGATTCCGTGGATTAAGACATCCCAGGATCCTGAAATAGCCACCGGGGCAGCTGGGCAGCTGGAGGAAGAGCTGCACGTCTGGGACTCAGTGGTCAGCCAAGATCAAAACCTTTCAAGGCTCCCTTACATTTTTGGAGCTCTCTCTTCACACTCTAGCACCTCAAATCTAAGACAAACAGCCAGTGCTTCAGTCCGTATAAGTTAAATGATGCTGCGGTAACACACATCCCCCAACAGCTGTTCTTATTGGTAGTCAGTCAATAGAGAGTCTCTGCTCATGATAGTCACTCAGAAGCCAGGCTGGCAGAGCAGGCGTCTCCTTAAATGTTGACGACTAGTGTAGCAAAGGGAAAGATGGCCTGGTCCTGCCAATGAATGCTCTAGACCTCTAATTACACTTGTATTAGTCGGGGTTCTCCAGAGATATAGAACCAATAGGAAGTCGGCCTCCCTCCCTCTCTTTCTCTCTCATTCTTTCTCTCTTTCTCCCCCTTCCTCTCATCTATTTAGATTTATTTTCAGGAACTGGCTCACTTGATTGTGGGAGCTCGTTGAAAATCTAGAGGGCAGCCCAGCAGGCTAGAGACCCTGGGAAGAGTTGACTTTGTAGCTTGGGTCCAAGTGCAGTTTGCAGGCAGAATTCCTTCTTCCTTGGGGAACCTGGGACTTTTCTTTAAAGCCTTCAAGTGATTAGACAAGGCCCACCCACATTATGGAGGATAATCTGCTTTACTCAAACTCCACTGAGGTCAATGTTGATCTCATGTAAACAACGCTTCACCGCTGTGACCTCTACACATCTAGTGCCATGCCCTAGCCAAGTTGACACTTAAATCAAGAATCACAGCCGATGTAAAAAGGAAGGAACTCTTACCATTTGCAACGTCATGGATGGAACTGGAGAGCATTATGCTAAGTGAAATAAGCCAGTCAATAAAGGAAAAATACCACATGATCTCACTCATTCATGGACAATAGAGACCATTATAAACTTTTGAACAATAATAGATACAGAGGCAGAGCTGCCTCAAACAGATTGTCAAACTGCAGCGGGAAGGCCGGGGAGGGTTGGGGGGCAGGAGGTAGGGGGGTAAGAGATCAACTAAAGGACTTGTATGCATGCATATAAGCATAACCAATGGACATAAGACACTGGGTGATAGGGGAGGCTAGGGGACTGTCTAGGGCGGGGGGATAAAATGGATACATATGTAATACCCTTTGTAATACTTTAAGCAATAAAAATAAATAAATAAATAAATAAATAAATAAATAAATAAATAAATAAATAAAAGAAAAAGAAAAAAAAGAATCACAGCCGAAACCGGTTTGGCTCAGTGGATAGAGCGTTGGCCTGCGGACTGAAAGGTCCCAGGTGCGATTCTGGTCAAGGGCATGTATCTGGGTTGCGGGCACATCCCCAGTGGGGGATGTGCAGGAGGCAGCTGATCGATGTTTCTCTCTCATCGATGTTTCTAATTCTATCTCTCTCTCTTCCTCTCTGTAAAAAATCAATAAAAATATTAAAAAAAAAAAAGAATCACAATACTCAGCTTCTCCTCTCACCTCAGGGGCCAGAATTGGTCACGTGGCCCCACACAGACACAATGGCCAGGAATTGACTATGTGCCTGGAGTGGGGGCTTGGGAACCACCGATATTTGACCAAACACCAGAAACTATCACAACTGTAAATGATGGTGGCTGAGGATGGACGCACCAGTCTGTGGTATGCCCGTGCCAGTGCAGGCTGTTGGGTCAATGCGGGAAGAGCTTTAGACTTAGACCCACACGCCCTTTGCTCAGAGGAGAGGCTGTGGAAGGAGTGGGTTATGATGTGGCCAGGTCTCCAGGGAGACTAGATTTAACACTGTTGCTGAACACCTCCCTCTGCTTGGATCAGAAAGGAGCAGAGCAGGCGTCTCCTTAAATGTTGACGACTAGTGTAGCAAAGGGAAAGATGGCCTGGTCCTGCCAAAGAATGCTCTAGACCTCTAATTACACTTGTATTAGTCGGGGTTCTCCAGAGATACAGAACCAAAAGGAGTCAGCCCTCCCTTTGCACCATCTTACTCTGTGCTTCTGACAAGACCCTCCCCAGGCAGGGCCCGATTTTCCTGGCTGGCTGGAGGGTGTTGAGCAATGGCATCTCGAAGTTCCCTTCTGGCTCAAACATTCTGTGCACTTTGGGTCCACACCCTGTCCCGGTGGCCCCCAATGCCAGGGTTTTGGCCAGGCTGTCCCGTTGGTACGCTGGAGGGCATGGCAGAGGTTTCCTCCATGAAGCTGACAGGATCATTCTGGGCTCTCACTGCAGCTGTGGCCTCATTTGTGCCCTGGCCACGCTGCGCTCACTAGTCCTGAGAGAATGTGTGCTACACACCGGCTGGGAAGCGTCATCTCTGTGCCCACTGCCCTCTGGCGTCCCCTCCGCCTGGACGGTGGGGGGCTGAGGGGAAGGATGTGTTGGGATGGAGCTCTGGGAGGCAGGCAGAGGGCCTGGAGGAGATGGAAACAGTCGGCCAGTTGACGCTGAGGTCAGGGAGCTAGGCCTGCCTTCCTGGCCACCTGGGCAAACCTCCCGTCCAAAGGCAGAGTTTCAAGGACCTTGAGCACTACTCACTTCCTCCATATGCACACCTGATGCTCTGATACCCACCCAACCTGTCGTCTTGAAGCTCAAATGAGATATTGTAGGAGGAAGCACATGGAACACGACACATGTTTTATTATTAAAACAATAATAATTATTATCATGTGCTGCCTACTCCACAGATGTTTGGTGGTAGGTGCTAGGGATGGAAAGTGAACAAAGACACTGAGTTCGTTAGCACACAGGTGCTGCCAGCTCTAATGGCCTGCTCTGGGTGGGCAGAGCTTGTGGGAGCTCAGAGAGGGGAGCCTCAGTTTTGCTTGTGGGGGTGGCAGGGTTCATGGGAGCAGTGACAGGCCGGGCCTTGAAGGATGTCAGCTGCTGGGTAGGCTTGGGGAAACCTCTGCAGGTCCGGCCTGGCTGCCAGGAGGGAGGGGGGTGGGGTGGGACCCAGGGAAGGGAAGCTACACAGCTGGGTGGTGATCAGATTATGAAGAGTCTGGATAACACGTGAGGACTGGGTCTTCACTGGGTTCTTTGTAATTTCTAGGTTTTAGAAACTTCTTTATTTCAGTTTAGCTGAGAGGAAAGCTATTGCTTCACTTTTATTGAAAACCTGCCTATTGATTCACAATAGGCAACATTTCACTCGCAGATTTAATCATAGTAGAGCTGGCTGTCCTGGGGATTTTGCTATTCTCCTTCCTCTTGGAACTTTCAGGTAGAAAACATTCATCTTCCTGCTCTAGTCTGGTCAGATTCAAATGAGAGGTAGGAGGTAGAACTCTTTTTTCTTCTTTTTATAAAAGGAACAATTTATTTTAGAAAGCGTGGGAAATACAGAAAACAATAAAAATGGAAAAAAGCAAAAGACACGTTTGGTGTTAACATTCGGTTGGTTTCTTGCAGCAAGCATTCTGAGGGCAGACAGTGTCTCGCGTGACACCTTTTCTGGGGCATGAACCTGACCCTGGTAGGTGCTCCGTCTGCAATCATAGATTGGTATAGTGACGTTCCCCTATTGGATGGGCCCCAGGAGAACCACTTGTGTTCAAATCCTAATGCTGCTGTTCATTACCTGTGAGACCCTGGCAACTTCTCTCTCCAGGCCTCAGTTTCTTTATCTATAAACTGGGAACAATAGCAATAACAGGACCTTCATCCTAAAATGTGGCGACCCAAGCACACAGTAGGTTTGTTATTGGTTACTGTACTGCCCTTTGGCTGAGTCCCAGCCCTGGGCTTGTTCAGAGCTTTTCCCTGGAGAAGGCTGGCTCATCCTTGCTCCCTCCTTCCTGTCTAGTAGTTACTCCGTGGGCTCTGGGCAGGCTGTCCCTTTAAGAAAGACAGCCCCATGCTTTGCACCTCTACTGGGGGCCCTGCCTCCCCTGCAGGGGGCCCCTCTGGGCTGCAGATGGAGCCCCCCTGGGCTGGAGCTGTGTACTGGAGCCTCTGAGGAGGGGACTCCTGAGAATCAAGTGCGCTCCCCCGGGAATCCGTGCCCCGGGAAGGACTCCCTGTCCGCAGCCTCCTACCCTCCGGGGACAGAGGAGGATCCTGCTTAAGGCCTGAGCTCAGGATCCCTAGACAGAAAGTTAGGAAATAGCTGCATGAACATGGCAGGTGAAGGAAACCCAACATCGCACCCTCCTCCTCCAGCTGTGGATGCAGGTTCCGGGGTGAGTCCGGTGAGTCCTGTCCGATGGAGTTCTTTTATTGAGGTGTGGTAGACATATACTATCATATGAGTTTCAGGTGCACAACATGAGTCAGCATTTACATACCCCATGATGTGATCCCACAATAAGCCTGGTGACCATCTGTCTCCATACACGGCTATTACGGGATCGTGGATTACTTTCCCTACGCTGTACATTTCATCCCCACGACTTAATTATTTTTATAACTGGCAGTTTGTCACTCTTACTCCCCTTCACCTTTTTTATCCAGCTTCCAACGCCCCCCTCCCCCCCCCCCCCCGCCCTCTGGCAACCATCAGTTTGTTCTATGAGTCTGTTTCTTTTTTGTTTTATTTGTATGTGCGTTTTGTTTAGAGTTTACATGTATTTGTCAGACTTATTTCACTTAGCATTATACCCTCTAGGTCCATCCATGCTGTCGCAAATGGCAAAATTTCATTTGGAATCTGATGGGCAAGTGTGGAAAGGAGGCGGTGGAGGTGGGGCTGGGATTCCCAGTGGGAAGTGAGATTTGGGGGTGTCACCCTTGAGGCAGGGAGCTGAGGGTTGACATCTGGCCTGAAGGGTGAAGACCAGGGAGCGGCCGGTAGCAGATCCTCTCATTTGGAGGAAACACCGTGTGGTCAGGGAGGGCTGTATGCACAGATGCCTGGCGCCCAGCGACATTTAGAGCCTGAGGGTGAAGCCAGTGAGCCTGCGATGCTGTCTCAGCAAAGGGGACTCAAGCCAGTTCCTCTTCCTCCTCCCGGGGCGAGGGGACAGACCTGGCTTGTTCCCAGGCCCCAGAGAGGCCTGTGCCCGCCCCTTGGACTGGGGCAGCTGCCTGGGAGCAGCAGTGGGCAGTGCCACAGTGGGAGGAGGCAGGTCTGCCAAGGGCAGGGAAGAATGGGGAGCCTGTTGTTCCTGGGCCTGGGAACGACGCCTTGGGGGAGACCCACGTGGGCCCTAGCTCAGCATGAGAAGGAATCGGGGAGAGGTCGGTGCAGAGGCAGAACGCTGCTGAGCTGGCGCCCTCACCGTCTGCGAGCAAAGGGTCCCCCACCCCTTGTTCTGTAGCAGGGGCCCTGGTGAGCTTCCTGGCCTGGGAAGCCCAGGTGCAGTTTGGAGGGTGGGGGTCTGTGTGTGAGGGGTAGCCTCCCCCTGCGGAGGGAGGAGACAGGAGCGGCCTCTGCCCCTGCACCCACCTGGGGCCATGGAGCTCTCTGCTAAGTTCTGCTCCAACAACTCTTTCCTGTGTTCCTTTGCTGGCTTCTGTGCTGGGTCTGCATATGGAATCGTGAGGGTGTGAAGATCTGGAAAGATGTTTTTGATATGGGGTTAAAGTCATCTTTGGAAAGTAACAATAATAGCTACCACTTATTCTGCACCTTGATTGTGCCAGTCGCTGTGCCAAGGGCTTAATGGGTACTATCTCATGTCATTCTCACAGTAATTCTTTGAGTGATGAATACTTTTGGAGATTTTAGAGATGAAGACACTGAGGCTCAGAGAGGTTAAGGATCTTGCCTGAGGACACAGAGCTGGTAAACTGCAGAACCAGGAGCGGACTCCTTCATTCAGTCAACCATCTATTCATTTGACGAAGTGGAGCTGGTGGCCTACCCTGTCCAGCCCTTCTGGTGGGCTCTGACGGCATGGCTGGGCATAGGACTAAGGAATGCCCTGCCTGGCCACCTAACTCCTCAGCCCCGTGTGGTCTTTCAGATGGGCCCAGTGACACCGGGGGGATAGTGTTAAGAACTCTGCGTGAGAATGTTCTGTTACTTAAGAATTGTTTCCTTTTGTTTTCATTTTAATAATAATCTGAACATTGAACGCATTCATTCGGAAGCATCTGAATGGCCGTCATAACCTACCACTGGCATGGATTTTAGTCCCTGAGTTTATGTTTCGGTGCAAGTTGGCACCAAGTGGTTTCCTAAAATGATAGTGTTGAGCTTTTAATGCTTTGTTTCTTAAACTGGGTTCCACATTGTCTGCTTGGAAGGCCCACACTGATTCTGCTGCAAAGAGAGCAGGGTACAGGATGGGCCCCCCAGGAAAGCTGGTCCAGCCCGCCCCTCTCCTCAGGCAGCGACCTGGACTCAGCTGGGGTGAAGCAGCTGGCGGCTCAGACCTTCCAGCCTCTGGTTCTCCAGGATCAGGATGGACCCAGACCAGAGACTCAGAGAGGAACGTGCAAGCCCCCAAGTTAGGAGCCAGGAGCCCCACTTCCAATACAGCATCTTGGCCCCCAGCAGATGGCTGCTCCTCTCTGGGCCTTTACAGCTGGGACAACTTGTGCTGAGGCTGGGAAGGGGGTGGGAGGGCCTCCAAGAGCACCATGTGACATCCTCTCAAAGAGGGGTATTCTCCCTCAGGTCATTCCAGGACTCTGACCTCTCCCTCTGGCCTCTGCCTGGTGCTGGGCCCTTGGAGGGGCCTTGGTGACAGCACCGTGTGTAGGTCAGCTGTCCCCCCAGTGCAGGTGACTGGAGACAGGAGACCTGGGACCCAGACCTCCTCTTCTTCCTCTTCCAGCTCCTGTTCCTCTCCTGCTGCGGAGGTTCGGGTCCTGCCGGGAGGCACCCTGTGTACACCTGCTTTGAGTCATGCTCTGGTGGATCTTCACTTTCTGGTCACTGGCTCTCATCTGGAGCCTGCGCAGGCATCCTGGTCTTTCTTGCCCCAGACCCCTTTCCACTCTTGTCCATCTTCTTTTTGTAAAACAATTATTTATTGTTTAAAGTATTACATATGAATCCTTTTTCCCCCATTGACCTCTTCCTGCTCGTTCCCTCCCCCCGCCCAGCACATGTCCTCACTGTGTCCATGAGTTATGTGTATATGCATGCATACATGCACACAAGTCCTTTGGTTGATCTCTCACCCCGCTCCCCTCCCTGCCTTCCCCCTGAGGTTGGATGGTCTGTTTGATGCTTCTCTGGATCTATTTTTGTTCATCAGTTTCTGTTGTTCATTATATTCCACAAATGAGTGAGATCATGTGGTATTTATCTTTCTCCAACTGCTTATTTCACTTAGCATAATGCTCTCCAGTTCCATTCATGCTGTGGCAAATGATAAGAATTCCTTCTTTTTTACAGCAGCGTAGTATTCCATCGTGTAGAAGTACCACAGTTTTTAATCCACACACCTGCTGATTGGCACTTAGACTGTTTCCAAATCTTAGCTATGGTGAATTGTGCTGCTATGAACATAGGGGTGCATATATCCTTTCTGATTGGTGTTTCTGGTTTCTTGGGATATATTCCTAGAAATGGGATTACTGGGTAATGGGAGTTCCATGTTTAACTTTTTGAGGAAACTCCATACTGTTCTCCACAGAGGCTGCACCAGTCTGCATTCCCACCAGCAGTTCACGAGGGCTCCTTGTTTTCCGCATCCTCGCCAGCACCTGTCGTTTGTTGATTTGTTGATGATAGCCATTCTGACAGGTGTGACATGGTACCTCATTGTCATTTTGATTTGCATCTCTCAGATGATCAGTGACTTTGGGCATGTTTTCATATGTCTCTTGGCTTCTGTATATCCTCTTTCATAAGGGGTCTATTTAGGTCTGTTGCCCATTTTTTGATTAGATTGTTTATCTTCTTTTTGTTAAGTTGTATGAGTTCCCTGTAAATGTTGGAGATTAAACCCTTATCGGATGTAACATTGGCAAATATGTTCTGCCATGCAGTGGGCTTTCTTGTTGCCTTGTCCATCTTCTATGTTAGGAGTCGGCAGGTGTTTTGTGGAAAGGCCCTGAGTTAGTATTTCGGCTTTGGGGACACACAGTCTGTGTTGGAGTCACAACTCAAGCACTGGGCCCCTGGAGAATATGTAAATGAGTGGGCATGGCTGGGCACCAATGAAACCATAGCTACACAAGCTGGCTGGGGCCAGATTTGGCAGCGTCTGACCGGGATGCAGTTAGCCGCTGTTGGGAAAGCCTAGTTCCCCATGGCCTGCTGGACTCCTTAACATGACGGGCCCACCCTCTCCTCCATCTCCAGAGGCATCTTCTGTACCAGGTCCTTCTCACGCCTCTGCAAGCCCTGCTCTCCCGCCACATGCGCCGCCTGCCCTTCTTTAAACATGTCTTCCACGCCTCCTGGCCTTTGCCTGTGCTGCCCCTTCTTCTGGAATGCCCTCCCTCCTCATGCATCCCGTCTGCTCATGTGACTTGGGCTCCTTGTTCAGGTTAGATGTTTCCTCTGTGTCCTGCGTGAACCCTCCCGCCCTCAGCCCTCGCCAACTGTGGGTCCCTCCTCTCCTCCATGAGCCTGGCTCTTAGTACTTGCCTCCCAGTGACCTTTCATATGCTGCCGTCTAGTCATTTGTTTCTAACTCCATCTCCTCAAGGGCAGGAATCAACAGGACTTGGCTACCTCTGCCGCCTCCCTCCTGCCCAGCGCCAGCCTGCCAGGCAGTGGGCACTCAGGAAATGGCGTTGGCACAGTCACCGTGACTGTCTCCCACACACACTCCCCAGTGCATCAGGGGCTCTCAGGGTCTGGCTGCGCCGTTTTGGGAAATCAAGGTCCCGTCAGGTGTCCGGCCTTGACGCGTCCTGTAGCTAAATCCGTTGCTGGCCCGTAACCTGAGCCTGCCCGGATCCGGTGGCCTGTTTGCTTTGACATCCCGTGAAGGGCTGGAGGGGAGCTGAGAGAGCCAGATTTCAAAGCAGGAATGCTCCCTCGCAGCTGTGGAGGGCCGGGCCCCTGCGGCTCCTGGGCTCCTGTGTTAGCATTTCCAGTTAATTAAGAAAACAAGCCCCGAATCCCTGACAGAGACGGGCCTGCAGATTCGGGATGGAGGTTTGTGTCAGCACGTGGCAGTGGCCTCCGGCTTCTGTGCAGGATGAGCTGAAAGAGGGGCCTGTGGGCCAGAGAGGACCGGTGTCCTCTCACTAGAGAACATGCGGGTCGCAGGGGCCAGCTCCAGTGGGGCCAAGCACGAGTCTGCTCCTCCTTCCCTTCCAGGGCACATTCTGAGCAGGTGGGATGTGGAGCAAGGCCAGCTGGGTGAGAACGGGAGAGGAGAACTGGGGACACCGGATTGGCCCAGCAGCTTCTTGGTTATTCTACCTCCTGGCCATGAGGACAGTGGGGAGAGGTGGCCTGGGGAAGGCTTCAGGGGGAGCTGCCTGCCAGGGGGGAGCCTGGGCCGGGATGCTGCTCACCATGCCCAGCCTGGGTGAGGATTTAATGGGGAGTAGTAGTCACTATATGCTGTATAAGTGGCCCAGCCACTGTGTCTCTGCCCACCTGCTCTCTGTGGAGCTCAGGAGAAGGTGCTGGGACTCCGCCAGCACCAGGCCTGACAGGGTGTCCGCGGGCAGGTGGGAAGGGAATTGGGCCTCGGGAGTGGCAGGTGCACAGGGCACGCAGGTCCGGCAGGTGCATTTCCTTCCAGGTGTGCGTGCCCTGCGGGCTGGGTGGTTTCACGCATCCCCTTGGTAGTGGGATCCTCTTGCAAGTCACAGCCTGAACACTGCACGCGGTGGCCCTGGAGCCTCTTGGGCAGAATGCGGTGGGAAAGAGACCCAGTCCTGCGCTGCCACTGTAACTGGCCCAGGGCTAAGGATTTGGCTTTTGAGAACCTCCTGTTCCCAGTAGGAAGTGGGGACGAGCGAGGCTCACATTTTTTGTGCGTCCCAAAGGCATAGGGTAAATATTGGCTAAGGCATAGATATACCAGGCCCGGCTCAGTGAACCTCGGTTCCTTCCCCATCAGACATCTACCTTGTCTACCGTCTGCCTGCTGGCTCTGGATCTAGCTGCCTTAGAGGCTATGGGAGAAATAACAAAGCCGTGGTTAGCATCTGCTCAGCGGGGGGAGGAGAGGCCTGGGGAGGAAGTGGTTCCTGGGCCAGCTCTCCAGATCTGGTGTAACAAGTCCAAACAGTTGGTAGCAGATATTTTTTTTACTTTTGAGAGCCCTCCCCTTATACCCCGGGACTCTTAGAGCTTCCTGCCTTCTATACGTCGCTGCCTCCTCACCACCACTCACGGGACAGAGCCGCATTCTGCAAGCAGCGGGGCCATTCCCCATTCTGGGAAAGCAGATCTTGGAAGGTGAGCATCTCTGGGTGCTAGGTGCTAGCTCTACTGCAGCAGAGAAAGCATTGGGCTCCTCTCTCTCTCTCTCTCTCTCTCTCTCTCTCTCTCTCTCTCTGTCTCTCCAGAACCCCCAAGTTGTGTACCTGGTGTGACCAATAGCTCTTCTTTCCTAGAAAACACATCCAAAATGCTACCTGATCCTCCTAAAATCCCCAAATCCCTTGCTTTCTGCTTCTGCTGCTCATTCTTCTCACTTTGTCTTGGGGCCATTTGCACACAGACATTAAGGAAAATACACATAAAGTCATGTGTGGGCTATGGAAAGGCACGCTGAGGGTAGGCAAGTAATGACGATCACATGTGCAGTCGGGGGTTCTAGACCTTCCACGAGGCAGCTCAGAGGCTGTGGAGGGACTGTTAGGAGCACTTTTCTCTTTAAAAGGGGTTTCTATGTATTCTCCAGGCCTCAAAGAGAAAATGTGCGGTAAAGACCTGGACAGGCAGTGATTAGCTTCTGGAATATTAGGGAACATCATCTAAAGAGAGAGGTGCTGTGCCTTGGGCCCTGGCAGGGCTCAGTACTTAGGGAAATATCTGTGTATATAAAAGGCAAGCAACTGAATGACCAGTTGCTTTGACCTTGCACTGCTGCCCTGATCCCCCCACACCCCTCCCACCTACCCCTGCCGGCCCTGCCCCTGATCTGGCCAGATCAGGGGCAGGGCCGACCGCCAACCTCCCGCACCCCCTCCCCCTGGCTGGCCCTGCTGTGCCAAGGCTGTGCCAGGGCTGTGCCAGGGCTTATGGAAGGAGTGTGGCTGTGGGGGAGGCTGGCGGCACTTCCGGAGACAGAGGGAGCCCCACTGTCTATTCCCCTAAAGGACACCCATGTCGGAGGCCGAGACACCTATGTGGCCCCAGCTAGAGAGCTATAGCGTGTGAAGCTTTTTATGCTGACCAAGAGGAAACTGGCAATCACGTTTTCCTGGGATAAGATGACAGCAAGGGTCCCTGAGGCCAGTAGTGGCCTCGCTTCAGGGAGGTCATTTGCTCACAGTGCATTCAGGCACCTCTGCCGAGCGCCTCCACGTGGTCACTGGCTCCTGTGTTCTCCCCAAGGCAGGTGTCACCCTCACCCGATTCCTGGCTCTCCTTCCTTCCCATGTGGGGTTAGAGACCCTACACCCCAACTCCCCTCATGTGCTGTGCAGCTCTGCCCAGCCCGCTGTCCCTCCCTGACCAGCTCACCAGTTGTACCCCTTTCCCCACCTGAGAGGGTTTCTGATGTTCAGGTCTGTGTGGTACTCACGGTCACATCCCTACAGTGATGTGCCTGGCACAGGGTGGGAGTCCATATATGACTGCGGAATGAATGAATCATGGGGTAAAGGCCGGGTTTCATTCATTCGCCTTTACCATTCACAGTGCATCTGTTTTCCTCTCTCTCTGGGTCAGTCATGGAGAGGGACAGCCTCCCAGGGAAGCTGCTGGAAAGCGGAAGCGCTATGAGAAATTAGAAATGGGAGGTGGCCCTGGTTGGAGTCAGTTCTCCAGTGGGTCCTCTGTGAGACGTGGCCACAGGAGGCTCATTTGCTTCGAGCGCACTCCCTCGCCCAGGCCGGGAGGGTGGGTGGGCTTCAGGGCAGGCGGAGCTGGGCTCAGAACCCAGACCCCTGTGCCCAGGCCCGAGTCTTCCTCCTTGTGGGTGGGGACGACCCCATGCTAAGGGACAGACCTGCCCCTGCAGCGCTGCGGCTCAGTCAGCCCAGCTGGGCCAGCAGGACAGCAGGCCGCCTGGGAATGGCTGGGAAGCAAGTCCAGGCTGTGGGCTCACCTCCCCCAAGGCCAGGATGTGGCGTGGGACCCAGGCGGGTGAAGGTTCCCACCGCTCAGCTCCTGCCCTCACTCCCAAATGCTCCAGGCCCAGGCAGCGTCTCAGCAGGAGAGGGTGGGGGAGACGCCAGCTGCCCAGGGCAAGGCCCCGTATGAGACCAGAGCAGCTCTGCAGGCAGCCACCTTTGACATTTGTCCTCCACTGGACAGCTGCCAGGGCCCTGCAGCCCAGCCTGGCCTTGCTTGGGGGACGAGCGCCAGGGATTAACCACTGCAGGCCCTGCCTGAGTCGGGCCGAGCCTGCTGCTCCCAGATCAGCCAGCATCCATGACCACCTACCCAGGGTGGCGTGGGCATATTCACAGATGCTATCTCATTTAATCCTCACATCAATCTGGCGAATATAGACACCAGTCCCATTTTCCAGATGAGTAAACTGAAGCCCATGGAGTTACATCATCTGCGTAAATGTATACAGTTGGTGAGTAACGTTTCCTATACTTATTTTTTTTATTACAAGGTCCTACTATGTGTGAGGCTGCGAGTGATGACAAAATTGTCTCCTGGAGCTTATGTTCTAATGGTAGAGAAAGGTGATATAACAAGTAAAGTATGTGGCATCTAACTCTTGTGCCAATTCACCCAAGTGAAAGGGGAGGGCTTGACTAGATTTGCAGAGATATGAACAGGTGAGGGTAAAACTCAGGCAAGTCCCAAAGGCCCTATCTCTCTCCCTTCCCCCCTCTCCCCACCAGACTTTCCTGCCCTCCCAGGACTCAGGTCTGGAACACATAGGACTGTTTCTAGCTCTTTCCTTCCCTCTGTGGCAATCTGAGAAGAATCTACTTAGTGATGATGATGGTGATGATGCTGGTGGTGGTGATGATGATGATGACAGCAGCTAATATTTGCGGAAGACTTACTGAAATGGATGGTGAAAGTGTATATTATTACAACTCACATATGCAGAAGGAAGTAATCATTCCCTATGATTGATAACTTGCAGTAAATCTCAGCTTGATAGATAAGGTACTTTAGTCTCTTCTGATATGAGACGGTAGCTTTGGCCCACGGTCAGGTCAAGTCACAATGCAGACTCTCCGTGAGAGCATCACCTCCTCTGGCCTCCTCCCCATGTGGGCTGGTGCCCGGGCACCTCCAGCTTTATCCAGGCTGCCAAGAGGACCTGGGGCCGTGGGGCCCTGTGGATCTCTGGTGTGTGCCCTGTTCCCTCTGCTTCTTGGGGGAAATCCACTTAGGGGCCAGGTTTGGTCTTGTCTCTGGTGCTTTTGAGGGGAGACCTGGCCCGGCTGCTGAATCCTGTGGCTTCCTCAGGCCCCTGGCTCTCCTGGGATGCCCACCGGCCTCTGGGGGGCCTGGGTGTCCAGCTGTGGCCTGGATGTGAGGCTCTCTGTGGGTGGCCTGAGGGTGGCACCCAGGTAACTCCCTCAGTCCTTGCTAACCTGCCTGCCACAGCCCGCTGCTGAGCCCAGCTGAAAGCAACGCTTCTCCAAGGCTGAGGCATTTCCCCAGGTGTGTCCCTGCCCAGGACTCTGTCACTGGGCTGTTAGCAATGTCCCTCCTCCCCCTTAACCTCCAGGAGGAGAGGGAGTGACGTCCTGGCCATTGACTTCTTTCCCTCCGGGTCCTGGAAAGGTTTTCTGTTCTCTCTTTCTGTCTAAAGGAAACACAGCTGCCCCCTGCTCCGTGGATGGCTCTGTTCTGAGGGCTCCTTTCCTGGGAAACTAGGTCACGGCTTACCTCTGCTATTAGAAGGTCCTAGAGAAAGGAAGGGCAACAAAACGAAGACCCAGCTTTCCCGGAGGCAAAATATATTGGAAGCAGTCTGAATACTTTCCTTGTAAAATGCTCTGTATGGGCATCAGACACAGCGTCCCTCCTGCATCGCCTCTCAGACTGCAGCCTGCGGTGTGTCCGGCCTGTTCTCTTTCACCGATGAGGACAGTGAGACTTACGTGAAGCAACGGTCCCAAGGCCTCACAGACAGTGGGTGGCAGAGCCCAGTTTCGAAGCTATAAAGTCTGCATTCTCGACCCCCCTGTTCCTGGGCTTTTGCTGCTTCTCAGAAAGGAGTCGGGTGCAGGTTCTTTAGCGAACACTCAGGCCTGAAATGTGGCCCCTTGGATAACGTGGAAAATCCCCAGAGAAGGGGGCTTGGCCTCAGTGGACTCCCCCAGGGGTCAGGGTCAGGCAGGCCCTTCAGATCACAGGGGACCTCGTTCCGTGTTAGCAAGGGCTGTCCGCCTGCCAGTTCTCTCCCAATCGTATGCACGGGAATACCTGCACCTCCTGCTCTCATGCAGCCTGACAGGAGCAATGACTTTCACCAGCTGTGCGGGTGGCTGCGCTTGACAAGGCGTGTGGCGTGACAGCCTCCCCACCCCGCTTCCCCGAGGACGCCTCAGACTCGCAGCTGGCGCCTCTCTGCGGAGCCTGGCACACCCCGCCTCACAGCTCTCCCGTGGCCGAAGCCCTGGCCCTTTTGTCTGCCAGGAGCTGCTCTCCAGCTGCTGAGGACCAGGGCGCAACATTTGAAAAACTCAGCTCTGGCCTTCAGTTGCTCTGGAGTTGAAAAGCTCGGGGTTGAGGTGGGGATCTGTTCAGCATCTAAACATAGCCAGGGGGAATAAACTCTTGCCTTATATTTTTAGTTTTTAGTACATAATTAGCATCATGTTAATGGTGTTATAATAATATTAGCTCTAAATAAAATGGGGGGGGGTGAGATTTAGACACAGTTATGCCATGTGCACATGGACTAATTTTTCCAAAAGTCCCAATGACCTGGGCATCCTGAGATGGAGAGGGGCAAGGAAGGGAAGGGGCAGTCAGTGAGAAGTGATTTAGGTGTCCTGAAATGGCCGGAATCAAGCCAATGCACAGGCTTGATTTCAAGCTCACGGCTTCTCTTTTGTAAGACTGAGCTCTGGAATCGCCTCCTCCAGGAAGCCGTCCATGGTATCCTCCTTGTCAACAGCCAGGCTGTATTAGGTGCCTCTTTCTACTCACATCACGCCTTCCCTATGTGCTTCCCATGTTGTGTTATGACTGTTTATGTGTGTGGCTCTTCCAGGAGACTGATTCCTAGGTGCTCAGGAGTATATCTTATTCACCTCCACATCTCTAGTGCCTCGTACATTCAAGCAGTTCAGATGTTGGTGAGGATGGTCAATAAGCTAAGATGCTAGACATAGGGGTCAGGCATTTACAGAAGACAATATGCACTGAGGCTCAGGCCAATGTCTAAAGTCTGCGGGATAGAAAGCAACATTGAAGTGTGTGATCCGTGCCTGATAAGGGTGTGTTTTCTTAGAAGTGTTTTGTGCGTGCAAAACAGAGAGGAGGAAGACTTGGCCGCATCTCACCAGTGCCTGGGAGGTCTCTTCCCATGTTGGGAAAGAGAAGAACACTTGCAGAGCAGGAAAAGGGGCCCCAGCCCCCCCCCCCCTCACGACTCTGCGAGCTTCAGATCTGCTGCTCTCCCCCTTAGCCTGCAGGAGGCAGGGACAGTGTCATCATATTGGAATCCCTGCTGCCCCGCATGGTGCCCGGTCACAGAAGAGATGCTCAGTGAACATTTGTGCAATGAATAGATGAGTGAATGGCTGCACGTATGGAGGAAGGAACTCTTGCAGTCCAGTGCAGTTCATCAGGGAAGACCTGGGAGATAAGCATGGAGTCCAGTTATGGAAGGGGGAGGGGCAGGCATTGGCAAAGAGGGCTCGTGGTTGGGTGGTGCGGGCAGGCTGTGGGTGCCCCTCTCAGTGCGGATACTTCAGCCAGATGCAGGCCCCGAATGGCATCACTTGTGGGAGAGGAAGACTAGGAAGTCACATGAACCGCAGGCCCAGAGAGAGGCCTTTCCCCTTTCCTTCGCTGCTTCTCCTCCAGCGCTTCGAGTTGGACACATTGCTAAGATTCCTTGAGTCCCTAGAGCAAGGGTGGGGGTGTGGAGGGGGGGCAGTTCTAATAAATGAGTCTGGACAGAGGCATGTGGAGAGTGGCCCAGGGAGACGGGGAGGAGGGGGAGCAAATTGGGAGCTTGCGGAGGAGGCCATTCTATTTCGGGTGCCTGACTCCCAGGCCCCTCTCACGCCAGATCTGCAGCAGACCCCACCTCTGCACACAATCCAGCGTCCCCACTTCTGTGCACTGGCTTCTGCTCCGACCTGGCTCCCTCCCTGCAGCCTTCAGCACTTGGCTCATTCTCCCGTGTGCTCGCCTGTATCCAAACCTCCTCCCAAGCTTTCCAGAGAAGCCTTCCCTAAATAACAACGCCTGCAAATAACAGTCGACATCCACAGTTTATCCCCGTCCCTACTGTGCGCCATGCCCCACACTGGGTGCTTTGCATGTCCCCATTCAACTCACAAGAAACACGTGAGCTCATGACTCCCGTGACCTCTACTTGACAAATGAAGAAACTGAGCCTCAGAGAGGTTGAGTGAACCAGGCCAGGCCCCCCTGCCAGGTGGTGGCAAAGCCTGGCTAGAACCCAGATCTGCCTCGCCCTGAAGCCTGGACTCCTCCCACAGCTACACAGCCCTCTCTCTAAATCAGAAACTCAGGGTGGGGCCCAGCGAACTGCATTTTAACAGACCCACTAGGACAGCGGTTCTCAACCTGTGGGTCGCGACCCCTTTGGGGGTCGAACAACCCTTTCACAGGGGTCACCAAAGACCATCGGAAAACACATATATAATTACATATTGTTTCTCTGATTAATCACTATGCTTTCATTATGTTCCATTTGCAACAATGAAATCGGGGGTCACCACAACATGAGGAACTGTATTAAAGGGTCGCGGCATTAGGAAGGTTGAGAACCGCTGCTCTAGGAGGTTCTAGAACTGCTGGCTTCACTGATCAGGCTCCAACCTGGCTGAAAACCTCCAAGTCCAACCGAGACTCGAAGCAAGGTGTCGTGACACGTCGGACAGTTCTGTTTATGGGCTCTGGGCATAGGGTTCCCCAGCACTGGTTTCTGGTTATGAAATAGGAACAACCACAGCCTTAGAGGGGACAGCCCTGGCTTTGTGTCTCTGGGAGAGGAGCTCCCAAGAGTGGTTACTTAATCTTGATGGAACCTTAGTGTCACCAGGGCACTTTTGCAAACTATCAATGCCAGCTCCCTCCCCAGGCCAGGCCAGCGTCTCTGAGGGTGGGATCGGGGTCTGAGTGGCTGTAGTGTGCATCGGGTAGAGAACTCCGGCTGCTCACACTCAGGCCTCTCCCTCCCTATCACTTCCTCCTGGGAAGAAGCGAGGCGGCTCTCACAGTGACTCTGGGGGAAGTTATGAGCCAGGCCTCCCTCTGCCCTCTGGCATCTGCCCCTGCAGGGCGGGTGCATCTGGCCAGCTCCGGGAGAGGAGGTCAGGAGCCTGCTTCTGTGGGGAGGCCCACGGGCACCCTCCTGTGCCGATGCCTGGGCCTGGGCGCTGACCTCCCTCATGAGTGGGGCATCAGGAAGTCCATTTGTCTGGAGATAGAAAACCACACACTCCCCCAGCTTTTCAGGAATGTGGCCAATCAGGTGACCTCTATCTGTGTGCTCCATGCGTCTGTTCCTGAACTGGTGCTGAACTTGAGCAAGAAGAGGAAGTTTTATGGATGGACCTACCACACTTGTTAAATCGCAGATTCCTGGATCCTTGCTGGAGATCTGCTGACCCAGGAGCTCTGAGAGCGGGGCCTGCAGCTGGTGGGTGGGGGGAGGGGTTGATGAGCTGCTGGGGAGGTGCTACTGGAGATCCGATGCCCAGAAGGGGAAATGAAGAGCTGATTTGAGGGAGGGAAGCTGGGAACCAGCATAGGATCTGAGCAGGTAGCTTGCAGATGAGTTTGGCCTGAGGCCAAGAGGAGGAGTGGGCGGGTGCAGATGGAGCCCAGAAGAAAGGGTCAGTCTCGGCCTGGGCTGGAGGTCATCCTAGCCAGTGGAAAAGGAGGTGCTCCTTGGGTCCCCAGCTCGGAGGACATCCCAGCTAGCTCAGCGAGTGAGCGCCAGGCGAGGTCAGCACCGTGTCTGCTGGGAGTCGCATCCAGCTCCTGCCGCCGTGACCACACGGCTGTGCCCTGCGTGTCTGTGTGGGGCCGGAGCGTCCACACAGGAGCACAGGACTCCCACAGGAAGCATTTTGAGGAGTGGACCGGGCGTGGAAGCTGACGATGGTTATAGAGTGAAGGAGAGACAGTGCGTGCTGGGAACGAGGGGCTTTGGATGGTCTGTAGAACCTGCCTCTGACCAGTGCAGCCATGTGCTGGGACTGTGCAGGTCGCTTCCCGGAGCCTCCGTTTCCTCGTCGTAAAATCAGATGCTACTCCCCACTTGTAAGGATTGCCGTGAGAATTGAAGGAGATAATCACATAAGATGCTTGCTGGGTAGCAGTGCTCAAGGAAGAGTTAGCGGCCTGCTGTTTGGAGCCTCAGGACTGTGGTGTCATTGGCAGCAGAAGGCAGGGGTGGTCTGAGGGGAGGCGGTGGAGGCGGTGAGAGGAGCCGGTGGGATCTGTGTGCACATCTGTAGGAGAGGCGGAGAGTTGGAGGGTGGAGCTGGAGGTGGGGGAGGAGGGTGTGGAGTGAGCATTGCCCAGGTAGCCTGCCACACGAGGATGGACGGTGGACTTGGAAGGAAAAGGAGGAGAAGGGCAGAGGTCTGACAGGTGGACAGTGGCAGAGCCCCGGCACATCTGCTGGGTACAGGCTCTGTGCTGGACACGGGTGACTGTGGAACCCTGCGACACTGTCCCCGAGCGCAGGGAGGTCACACGCGGTCAGAGTGGCTGTAATTCAGGAAGCAATAGCGGTGATGTCTGAGTTTGATGATGGGAGAAAAGCAGGCTGCCCGAGAGGGTGCCTGCAGAAAAGGGTAAGGCTTGCCAGGGGAGTGCCCAGGAGAATGGGGACAGGCAGGGAGAGGCTGTGCCAGGCAGAGCGGCCCAGCTGGTAGAAATCAAAGAGGAAGAGGGAGCTTGGAGCATCGGGACAGCTGGGTGGGATCGCACAGTGTTCTGAAACACCGGGAAGAGGAGGAACTAAGAAACTGGCTCTGGAGGGTGACAGGGTGGAAGGAAGGGATGTCCAGAAGCGAGATGCCAGGGCGAGGTGGGTCATGGGCCTCAATTACTGGGCACTGAGGAGGCACCTGAGAGGAGAAAGTGAGGTGCCCTGCTGGCTAGATAAAGCCCTTCAGTGGAGAGAATTGGTAGAGCTTGCAGGGAAGTCAGGGTCAAAGAAAGGATTTAGAAATGGGAGCAGGACCTCCCCCAGGGCTTGGGGCTGCCAGAGGGACAGCCGGCTCCCAGAGGAAGTCCAGCTCCTGCGGTCTGATGTCCTGGCGATCAGGTCTCCTCTCCTCCGAGGAAACACCCCTTCCTGGGAGCACAGAGGGACAAAGAAGCCCTCTGCCTTCTACCTGCAGCGGGCCTTTCCTTCGCAGGAAGGAGGGGCAGGTAGGGACAGACAGAAATGCAGACGGCCCGGGTTTGTCTGGGAATGCCAAGCTCTGATTGAACCGATTGAGCCGTGCCAGTTCGTAAAGGAGCGTGCCTTTGCCTCCTCCTGAGTGTCACTTGAGACACCTCTTGAGGGTGTCTGCCCAAGGTCTAGAGGCCTTTGACCTCCAGTGGACTTTGGAGAAGAGAAGAGGTGAAGTTCATTTGGTTTGCCATAAAATTTATTTCTGGGGACTCAACTTTCTCTTCTCTCTCTCCTCCCACCCCCAACCCAACCCCCACCCACTGCCCTTAGAGGTCCTTCATCTGGGAAGAGGACCTGCTGCATGCATGGCACCGGGCCAGGAGCTGTCCTCACGGGGCCCTGAGGCGGTTCATTTTACTTCAGTGGATATACTGGTAAATGAATAAAGAAATAACGTAGCCCTAGCCAGCTTGGCTCAGTGGATAGAGTGTCGGCCTGTGGACTGAAGGGTCCCAGGTTCGATTCCAGCCAATGGCACATGCCCAGGTTGCAGGCTCGATCCCCAGTAGGGGGTGTGCAGGAGGCAGCCAATCAATGATTCTCATCATTGATGTTTCTCTCTCTCCCGTGGTCTCTGAAATCAATAAAAATACATTTTAAAATTAGAAATAACCTGAAGTGTAATGAAGTAGTACTTGACCAAGTGTCTTATAAACAGAACACAAGCGCTCTGAGTTTATTTGGGAGGATTCGGGTAGATAGGGTGGTCCGGAAGGCTGTTTGGAGGAGGCAGGATCTGCAGGGGCTGGAGCGGAGGAGTGGGAAGCCGAGGTGGGCATGGCATGGGCATGGGTGCAGGATAATGTTGTGAACCCAAATGTAGAGCAAGCAGAGCCATTCACTTTATTCCCAAGCTCACACGTTCCCTTGCTTTTAATATCCAATTGCAGAAGGACATACAACCTTTGGGCTATGTCTTATAACAGACAGAGTCAAGAATCCAGGGAATACTGCCATTGATTTAATCCAATCCAAGGCTCTTATCAAGTTCCTGCTGTGTCTGCGGAAAAAGCCCTGTGGGGGAGCTGGAGATAAAAGCCAAAGTGTCAGGCCCTCCAGGAATTTCAGTCCCCCCAGCAGTGGTGCTCTGAGGGAGGAGGGAGGACCACAAAGTGCTCAGAAACCCAGAGCTGGAGTGGAGGGGGACTGGGAGAAGGAGGGGAGGCCAGGATGGGAAACAGCCCAGCCTTGCTGAGTTGCCCACCCAGGCCATTCGGGCAGGAAGCCACCCCCGATTAAAGAAACTGGTCTCTGTGCCGTCCCTCCATTCCGGGACTGTGGCTCCCATTTTTGGAAACACACAGGGAGTGGCTGCGGGGCTGCCCTTCCTGGGAAAGTTGGCCTGCGCTGGCTGCCTGGGGAGACGGGCAGCGCCAGCTGCATGGTTTGTGGGGCCCTGTGCAAAGTGAAAATGCAGGGCTCCTTGTTCCAAAGTGATTAGAGATTTTACGACGGTGATAGCAGAGCCTAAACCCAAGCGGGGTCCTTCTGAAGGCCCCCAGTCCACACGCCCGGGAGGCTGGCCCTGAGGATGGCACAGCCTGGACCTTTCTGTGACTCAGTGTGTGTGGTAAGGTGACCGGCCTGGTGCTGTCTGTCTCGGGGCAGGGCTTCTCTGGACTAGATTATTCCTGGAGCACACGGGGCGGGGGGGATGGGGAAGGATGGGGCTCTGCAGGAGGCTGACATGGCTGTGGGGGCCCCTACGTTCACCACATTTACCATGATGCTGCCTCCTCCTCTCACCTCTGTGCAGGGGGAGGTTGCTGCCTCCTCCTCTCGTCTCTCTGCAGGGGAAGCTATCTGAGATCTGGAATCATTCAGACCGAGGGTCATGTATTTTATGATCTTGACTAACTTGGCCAAGTTCTTATCTTCTCTAAGCCTTAATATCCCTAGATGTGAAAATGCAGATCATAATACCATCTTTGCAGGATGTCGGGGTGATTAACTGAAATAAAAAACGTGAAACTCTGAGCCCGGCCTAGCGGGTAGTAAATGTGAGTCAGTACCCTTCTTTCTGGAAATGTATTGAACATCTAGCTTGTAAAGTGTGGGGCACGGAATAGTTCGGAGACACATTATTCGTTTTTTTCCATCTCAGGCTGGTTGGGGAAGCAGCTAAAATCAACAGGAGAATTTCAGATAGAGGCAGGGGGAGTGTGTGCCCTGTCATGACATAACCCAAGGGAACCCAGTTGCATCTGCTGGACACACACAAACCCATGTGCACACATGCACCTGTGCACGAGTACACACATCCGGGGCAGAATCTAAACTGGGCTGCAATCAGGGCTGTCTTATATGAAAGAGCCCGAGTTTGGGTGTCATCTCCTGGTTTTGAACCTCAGGGTCCTCATCGGTCACAGATCCTGACCTCACTTGATTGTCTTGAGATTAGATGAGATGCCAAATGTCACCTCGGACTCTGGCCCATGGCAGGTACAGCGTCCTTTGAGTAGGTCTCTGCTCCCAGGCAGGGCTCATGGGGACATGACGATGAGACACTGCACTCCCCACAGTGACACTTTCTAAATATCAGGCTTGGGTGACCCCTTTATGACCTACAGGCGGGCTAATTTGAAACTGAAGTGGGGGCTGCTTTAGAGCAGCATTAGTTTCCTCTGCTCATCTACTTTGAGGAACTGGCCGGATCCTCTTTCTGCTGAGACTTGAAAGTCAGTGGAATCAGGTGTATTTGTTTCCTGGAGATGAACACACATATACACATACCACCTATGCATGCACACCATACCCCATACACACAAAAATACACACAAACCATATTCACACACATGCCACATGCAACCACCCGCACACTTCTGCACCTGCAGAGTCACATCCTCTCACGTGCTAACTTGCATTAATTTCTTCTCTTCTCCCTCCCCCCCCGCCCTTTACTGAGCATCCCCCACACTTGCTTGTCCACTCTTCATGGATCAGGTCTCTCCCCAACCCCACGCAAACCCCATCCCTCCTGATGCCTTGTCCTGAGAACTCCACCTCATGGTCCCATTCTCGACCCCCTTGGCCATCTTCTCTGCCTCTGACAAATGTCAGGACTGTAACCCTGGCAGTGAGAGCCCTGTTTTTACCCACCTGGATGCCCTGGCTGCTGTCATTCAGCCCTATCCCAGAGACATCCGGATGGAAACAGGCCTGTCCTGTGTGTGCTTCTAACTCCATCCTCACTCAGCTCCCGGAGACCCTCAGCTCCTCTCCTGCTTTCCTGGGCTGAGCCCTGCACCTTAGCCATCACTCTGAGCAGCCTGGGGTGGGAGAGGAGGAGGGAACTCAGTTGGAGGGCTTGCAGTGTGCTTGGTGCTATGCCGGCTGCCTGATACTTGCCCTTCATTTGGTGCTCATGGCAGCCCTGGGAGGTGGGCATTGCTGTCCGTGTGTCCATGAGGGAGAGGAGGCTCATGGGTACTAAGTCATTTAGCCACAGGCTTATTATGAAAGCATACACTCTTTGCACTCCTTCCTCCCAGAAGATGAAACCAGATGGGCTGAGGCTTTCCCTTTGGGGATTCCGTATTCTGCATCCCCTCACTTCCAGCCAGCCTTTCCTAGCCTGAAAAATAGCTTATAATATTAGAAATCTTCTAGAAGGGAACCTGAGTCCTTGGTGGCTTGATATTGTGAGGCTATGAATAGACCTGTTTGATTTGTTGTTAACAGCTTTGTTGGACTATAATCTTATATAATAAAAGCCTAATATGCTAAGTGTCCAGTCGTCTATTCAACAAATCAAAGCAAAATATGCTAGTGATATGCTAAGGCCACTCAGCCGCTCGCTATGACGTGCACTGACCACCAGGGGGCAGACAGTCAACTGGTCGACCAGTCTCCATGATGTGCACTGACCGCCAGACACTCTGACTGGTAGGTTAGCTTGCTGCTGGGGTCCAGATGATTGGGACTGGGTGAGACGGGCCAGACATGCCCTGGAGCCCTCCCGCAGTCCCTCCCCAGCTGGCCAACCTCCCACATCCCTCCCTGGCCCTGACTGTGCCCTGGTGGGGTCCCTCAGCCTGGCCTGTTCCTTCTTGAAATCCAGGACCCCTTGGGGGATGTCAGAGAGCCAGTTTTGGCCCATCCCACAGGCCAGGCTGAGGGACCCCACTGGTGCACAAATTCGTGCACCGGGCCTCTAATTGGTATATAACAAACCTTACATAATTCAATAAGTTTAACCTATGTGTGCACCTCTGAAACCATCACCTGATGGTTTGCTCTTAGATCCCCCAGCACCAAGAGCAATGCCAGGGGTGGAGCAAGTGCTTAGGGGTTAAGTGATTGAACCAGGGAATGAATGGTGAACTACGGGAGCTCAGAGGGTATGGTTCATTCAGCCAGCAGCATGTAGCACCTCACATGTTCTATGGCCCAGAACCCAGTGTTGGGTGGGAGAAAATCCAGGGAGCATGTGGTTTGACCTGCTCACTTACAGGCGAGGCTCAAAGTATGCTCTCTTGTCCAAGGTCATTCCTCTCTTGTCCAGGTGGCCTGCTAGGGCAGAGTTAGGACTCAATCCTAAAATGAGGTCTCCTCATCTTTAGCCAAAGGTGGTTCATCTTTTAAAGCATTGTTTTCTCATGAAAGTAATAAATGCCCATGGTAAGAAATGTGGGAAAATCTGGAAAAGTGTAAGAAAAATAACCCCAAACTCCAGGAACCCAAAGAACATTGTGTGTGTCTCTCTCTAATCAGTCCCTATTAACCAAGCCTCATGTTTTGGTGTTTTCAGTCTTGTGACCCTGAGTTGGACATCTGGTCCTGACTCTGATGGCATCTCTGATTATGTCCAGCACCCTCCCCCCTGTAAATGCTCCTCTAACCCTCTGTATGAGCCGGGAGTCGTGGAATGCGACCCCCATTGGGCATGCAGTTCTGCAAACATTCCTCAGATCAAACATTTGCACTTGCCCTATCATCGCGGTATGCACACTTCATTAGATGTATTTAATTGTCTCCCTACCCCACCAAACCAAACTCTTGTTTACCATTGTCTTTTTCCAGCTCTTCACATGGCACTTAGGTGCTCAACAAATATTTGGTAGAATGAATGAATGAACAGATGAAATTATATGGATAAGAGTGAGGGGCAGGTGAGGGGTCACCTTGGGTCTGCTTTTCCATCACATTTGCCTTCCAGGAGCCAATTCAGATCCCCTTCCCCCTCTCCCAGTCCCTGCCCTCCCCCACTCTGCCCACCAGGAGAGATAGGATATGACTGTGGTCCTGTCCAGGATTTATGTCCAGCCCGGCCCAGAGGCACCTGCGGAGCCTTCTCAGTGTGAATGCAGGATGCTGAGGGGACTGGCAGGACTGCATGAGGGCACCATGTCTGGAAAGACAGCCTGAGTCCAGAGTGTGACCATGTGCACAGGCCCACCTGGGTCCCAGGGCTAGCCTCCCCTAATAGCACCTGGGTCCTGCCCTCAGGAGTGACAGCATGCCTTTGTCCTAGGACTCTGGGAGAAGAGGACCAGCAGGAGTGGACGGTAGGACGCTCCGCTCCTCCCCACTCAACCGGGGTTTGAGTTCTCAGCGTGCTGGGTGCTGGGGCGAGTCCAGGCAGGGTACACAGACAGAAGCTGTGGGCCCTCTTCCCTGGAGCCTTATCTGTGCGATGGAGGAGGGGAAGCTAGAGGGTGGTTTCCCTTTGGCCAGGAGCCCCTCTGGCTCTGATGGGTAGCAGACTTGGTGTTGAAATTCCTTCTTCTCCTTTACTTCACAGCTGTCCAAAGAGCTCCCAGCCCTCCCTCTCCTGCTCAGCCCAAGTCCTGTTCTCTGTGCCCAGTACATGTCATGCCAAAGCCCCTCGTCTGCTCACACACGTGCGGGCACACCCTCTGTGACATCCTCAGCATCTGTCCCCTCCTCTCTGTTCTCAGCAATTCAGGGCCTCATCAGCTCTCATTCAGCTGGAGAGAGCTGCATCCTACCTCTTCCCCTCTGCCTGTCTCTCTTGTAGTCCACCCCCTACGGTGCCACTGGAATTGCCCACCCAAATCCCAGCTCTCACCAGGCCTCACAAACTCTCTCTTTTCACTAAGAGCAACCAACTAATCAGCCAGCAAACCACACCCACCCATCTCTCAGCAGCTCCTCCTCAGCTGGCATGGGGGCCTGGCTTTGTCCAGCCCAACCTTGTTTCCCATGCCCCTCTCTGAGCCCTGCATTCCAGCCTGGGAAAACCACGTCCCTTCACCTCTCATTTGCCTCAGGGCTTTCTTGATGCCAGACACTCTGGTACACCTGGTGAATGCTTTCGTGGACACCCCTGCACGCTGGCATGTGCCAATATTCTCTTTTCCTCTGTGACCCAGCTTCAGTGCCATTTCCTGTAGAGACCGTTCCAGATCACTCTTATCCTCCCTGCGGTCCAGGCCTGGACCACACCTCCTCCCTCCCGTGCATCCTAGTTGTTTATGCACGTGCCTCCCCCACAAGACTGCCAGCCTGGTGAGGATAGGATATGAGGTTTGGTTCATCTGAGACGCCCAGGAAATTGCTTTGTACCTGGCGGTCACTCAGGGGGTGGGAGGATGGATGGATGGATGGATGGATGGATGGATGGGATGGATGGATGGTTGGAAGCTTGACCATGGCCTTGGGGAGCTAGTATCTGCTTGTTTTCTGCCCCAGTGAGACAAAGAAACTTATATTCTCTTTATCATTTTTTCAAAATGAGAAGCCAATTGGAAAATCCCTAACTTCACATTCACCCCAAGTCAGAGAAATGCCACTTTGGGGAATTTTCAGTTTCCTTTTCCCGGCAAGATACCCCTTTCTCTCCTTCCCCTTCTCTCCTTCTCTGTGCTTCCCACTCGACAGGGCAGCCTGCACAGAGGGGATGGGGCTGAGAGAGTTGACTTTTGCTTTCTGTGTCTTTCCCAGAGCGGAGGGGAAAGCCATAATTTAGGTGGCTGCTAAAAATAGCTCCCCAGTCCTGGAAAGAGAGCTTGATTATTTTTGAAAGTGCTCCCCGCCCCTTCCCAGCCCTGCCTGAGGCTCACACTCCCTTGTCCTGAGGTTGACAGGGAAGTGACAGCCCGTGGCCAAGCCCTGTCTGGGAGATGGTCCCACAGAGAAGTGGGCGATGGGATGTCTTCGTGCTTTCTTTTCCTGTCCGACTCAGATGGATCTCACTCCCAGAACCGCTCAGCACTGAGTGGGGACCGTGTGGTAGATGTGGGGTCTGGAGACCCGTTTTGAGTCCTCGCTTTACACTCTGCATCTTTCTGAGCCTCACATTTTTCATCTGTAAAAGTGGGCGGCTGGGTGGGGGTGTTGATACTCACATTTACCCTGCAGGCGTGCGGTGAAAGCTCAGTGTAAACCTTGAACGTGGTAGGTGTTCCAAAATGATAACTATAACTTTGTTATGATTAGAATCACTGGATTTAGAACACAACCCTCCCATTTTAATGGGTGAGGACGCGTGATTAGCCTGTTTGATACACTAAGTTGAACCATATGAAATTAATGATTTTGTAGATTAAACATAATTGAATACTGTTAGCTCCATGTAATTCAACCTAACACAGTGATGGGTAAGCTTTCTGTAAAGGGCCAGGGAGTGAATGCTTTTCGCTTTGTGGGCCACGGGGTCTCTGGCGCATGATCGCAGCCATGGGTGATACTTGAATGGTGGGTGTGCTGTGTTCCAATAAGACTGTGTTTGCAAGCACAGACCGTGGACTGGATCTGGGTCCTGTAATAATATGTAACATTCATTCATGTCGAGAGCTTTCTGTAATATAGACAGTCAACCTTCAGGTATCTTCATAATTATAACAGTGGTGTATGCATGGAGCTATTCATAGTGTTTCCCATTACTAGGCACTTTCTAAGTGCTTTACAAACACTAACTAATTTAGTCCTCATGACACCCTATGCAGAATGTGCTGTTATTATTTCCCCATTTTCCTGATGAGTTACTTAGAGAGGCCAAGTGACTTGTCTGAAGCCACAGAGTTAGAGTTGCTGGCAGTTGAACAGAACCCAACCAAGTTTGTGGGTAGAGTTGGGTGCTGGTAATTCAACTTCAGGTTGGAAGTGTGTGTGTAGATAGAGTTATGAGGGATCTCAAGCCTGTTTGCAGCCCCCAAAGCATGAGGAGATGGTCTTCAGAGGCTTGAAGTGGTAGCGGGCGAGGTGTAGGTGGGCAGAGGCTCAAGATGGAAATGCATAGACTTTTCCTTGGGGAGCCAGGTCCCGGGTAAGCTGGGCCTGGGTCCATTTCCTAGGTGGCCTCCAGTGGTGTACAGTGGGTCAGCATATAGGGTGGAATCTCCTGCCTGTGAAACAGGAAGTTGTTTGCATTCCTTATGTTCCATGCAGTAGCTCTGGGCCCCATTCCAAGATCCAGGCTCCAGGGGACATGGTGGTGAGGAGGGCAAAGGAGCAGACTTCCCAGAATGCCTGACCTATACTGTCAAACCAAGGTACTTCTATCCCCTATCTATTCCCGTTGCCTATTAATTTAGCCACAAAATAATAGGCCGCTGGTCAGAACTCTGGCCTCACGCACACCATGCTGTTTCTGCCTCCTTGCCTTTGCTTTTGCTGTTCCCCTTGCCTGGAATGCCTTTTCCACCCTTTACCCTTCCTAAATTCTCTCATCTCTTTCAAGACTAGTTCAATATCATCTTCTCCTGGACACCTTCCCTGGGCTAAACCAGGTCCCCTTTCTCAGTGCTGCCACCGCACGTGTCTCTCTAGCCCTTGTGTTGACTCCCTTGCCTCCCTGGCTCCTACACTAGGAGGGACCTCCTTGAGGAGAAGGACCGCACCTTGTTTAGTTATCACCACCCAGGTCCGTGTCTAGCACACAGGCTAGAAGCTGGCTAAAACCACGTGTGTTCAAGTGGCCACCACTGTCCTCAAAATCCAGTCCTTCACCCATAGGATGTGGTTGTGGGCCAAGTTGCCTGACCTTTGGGAGTCTTGATGTCATCATCGGTAAGAAGGTAGAGTCATGTTCTTGGAGAGTTTCAGGGACTAAGTGAGATAAAGCATTACATGGGCAGCACAGTGCCTGGCTCCTAGCAGGCATTTGGAAGTGGCCAAGGAGAGACACAATAGCATATCCTTGCCCTGTTACCCCCATGTGTGGAGCTTTGGGCAGGGGGCATGGGAAGGCAACTGGAATACTCTAAAGCCACTCTATTGATCCCAAGAGTTAAAGGGAGGGTTTATGAATCAGCTTTGGTCATGTGATAGGAGCACTGAACTTGGAGTCAGAATATTTATTTATTTATTTTTATATTTCATTTTTTGGAGTCAGAATATTTAGTTGTGAGTTTTAGCTCCGTCTCTTAGGAGCTAGTGTTGTGACAAGCCATGTGACAGCTTCTGGAGCCTCATAATTATCATCTGTAGGGAGGGATTATAGCAATAGCCAACCCCCAAGGAACATCACAAAGCTGAAATGAGACCTCAGAGCTAGGCAAACACCTGGCCCAGCTCATAGGAAATACTCAGTTACGAGTGAGTGAGTTGGGGCCTGTAGAACTCTTGAGAAAGCTCTGAGCAAGTCTAAGATATGGACATTCCTTTGACATGTGCCCTATGGCTTAGTGCAGTGGTTCTCAACCTGTGGGTCACGACCCCTTTGGGGGTCGAACGACCCTTTCACAGGGGTCGCGCCTAAGACCATCGGAAAACACATATATAATTACATAATTGTTTTTGTGATTAATCACTATGCTTCAATTATGTTCAATTTGTAACAATGAAATTGGGGGTCACCACAACATGAGGAACTGTATTAAAGGGTCGCGGCATTAGGAAGGTTGAGAACCACTGGCTTAGTGGCTTATAGCTTTAGAGTCAAAGTCATGTGTTTGAAGCCTACCTATGCCATAACTAGCTGTGTGTCTTGAGGCAAGTTACCTAACTCCTCTGAACAGCAGGTTTTTCTTGTTTCTTTCACTAACTTCTTTAAAATGATGCCACCTATCTCAGAGAGTTGTGGTGGGGATGAAATGTAGATATAACCCAGTGTGTGGAATATACCAAAGTCCCAGTTGTAAAAATATTATTCTGCTTTTAGTTATGAGTTAAAAATAAGCACTGATGAGACAGGGCTTTTGAAGTCCTAATTAATGCAAAAACTGGTGCGTAGAGGGCCTGGGGGCTAGAGTTTGAGGGTAAGGGTTAGGATTTTCATCTTTCCAGACCAAATGGGAGCACTGCACTCACGCAATAGGAAGTGCTTCCTGGCTCCGGCGGAATGTGGGAGGAGCACGCAGTGGAGGCTGAGAGCCCTGGGGAATCTTTGGGAATGAGATCAAATCAGACAGTGTGAAAGGTCAGGGCTGACTGGGCTCTGGGAGTTCTTCAGTCCAACCCTGCCGCTGCACCGAGAGCAAACTGAGGCCCAGCTAGGATCACTCCATGCCCCCCTGCCCCACAGCTGACTGGTAACAAGCTCTGGTCTCCTGAATAGAGGACACACGTGTTCTCCACAGTGTGGAAGGATGGCAGTCAGGAGGGGAGTCTGGCAGGAGCCTGAGGCTGGAGGAGAGCCCTGACAGTCGCAGGAGGGCTAACGTGGTGACCAGATGTTTTGGTGCCTTAGGGTGCTGGCTGGTCTGTGTTTAGGGACTAACAGCCCTGGAAGACCTTGTCCCCACAGGAGAAGAAAGGGATGGGGCAAGGAGACAGGATAGGGAGGGCATGGAGCTGTTGGGATTAGGGAAGTTTCCATGGAGAGAAAGGTAGGTGGTGGTGGGAGCAGGTTAAATCCCTCTGGCCCAAGTTCAAGTCCACTGGATTTTGTTCGGTTGTTGCTACCTGTTTTTCTACATTGCTTCTAATACTTTTCTAACGTGGGGACCTCCATTGCCCATCTTTGTAAAGGGGTTTTGCAGAAATGACTCTCTGGTCACCTCCACCTTCCCACCTCCCTGCCCAGGGTGAGTGCAAGGGTTTACCTTTCCATCTGGAGGTAGCTCAGAGCCTGAGGAGAAATCAGATCCTCTGGGTCAGACTTCCCAGTTACCAGAGGTTAAGCCAGGTGGCTTAAATCTGACTGGGCTTGTTTCTACGATGCCCGGCTTGGTGGCCCATCCACGTCTGGAGAAGGGCTCCTGGCTGAGGCTCTGGGTCGGGCAGTCACCTTGCTGTGATGATGCCATTGAAGCCGCAGCAGCAGTGAGGGCCCAGTGTGATCCAGGCATCTCATTTATGTTACCTCCTTTTCTCTTCACCAAAACCCAGTGGGGAAGATGCTATCATTATTATCTCGGTGTCACAGTTGAGAAACCTGAGGTTCTGAGAGGTAAAGACCTCATGAAACATACTCAGGGTCACCAGCCAGGAGTCAAATCCCAGTTCCTCCCACTTCGAAGACCCTGTTCAGGTGGAGGAGGGGTTACAGCAGGGGTTGATGGGAACTTGGGGTGGTGGCAGGTGGAGGCTGTTGCTCCTGATGGAAGAAAATCAGGTGGCCTTTGGAATCCTCATGACCCTTTCCTGGCCTAGAGGAGACCTTTGACACCGGAGCTATTTCTAAACTAAGCTGTGGAGATTGATCTTCTCTAGTGGGGGAGGCTACTAGGGGCTGGAGCCGTGGGTAAAAGGGCGATTGATGCAGGAAGGCAAGCTCTGGTGTGCTAAGTCAGACAACAGCCTGAACACTGGAGTTCAATCCCAGCTCCGTCCCTCACCTGTGAGACCCAGATAAGATAGGTCTTCTTTGAACTGTAGTTTTCTGATCTCTCCATGAAGCTAGATAATTTCCAGCTGAATGTCTGTGGCTTTAGTTTTGGATGCTTCGATGTATCCCTAAGAAAGAGAGGCAGCAACAAACTTAAAGAGGGGTTCATGGGGAGGAGGACGTCCTCAGAAATAGAAACATACTCAGCAGCTGTCAAACAGGCCTCCCCTTAAAGGGGCAGATATACAGCGTTCCCCTGGGTGTGCAGGCCCTTCTCTGGGTCTACTTCCTCCTTCCTCCTGAGGCCACTCCCTATCACTCCTTATACTCAGGGGAGACATTAAAAATATTTAAGGAAAGCCATGGTCAGTGTTTCTCAGTGGTTAGAGCATTGGCCCCACACTGAAGTATCACAGGTTCGATTCCCAGTCAAAGGCGCATACCTGGGTTCCAGGTTCAATCCCTGACCCCAGTTGGGGGGGATAGAGAGTTAGAAACATCGATGAGAGAGAAACATCGATCAGCTGCCTTCTGCACATCCTCTACTGGGGATGTGCCCGCAACCAAGGTACATGCCCTGGGACCCTTCAGTCCACAGGCCGACGCTCTATCCACTGAGCCAAACCAGTTAGGGCTCAATCATGATTTCTTGACCAATTGATAAGGACCCTTTTCCTCCTATGAAAACACAGGTTGGTTGTTTTTCAATTGACCACAAAATATTTTTTGAACATTAAGTGAAAGGCATTTTATTAGCTATAGAAATTGGGGGGAGGTGGTCAAAGAAGCAGGAGGCATGGCCCTGTCTTCACTGTGGCTGTGCTGAGCCAATATGTAAATACATAGCAGACAACCCACAGCACACGCAGCCTTGGGTATATGCTATTTGAGGCTATCCTGTCACAAAGTTTATAAAGAAATATAAAAGCTCCAGGATGACAATTAAAATGCATCATGACTTATATGAGAGGCCAGACCAGATGGCTAAGTTAGTAGTGAAATGGTTAGGGCTTAGGAGACAAAGCAGTGCTCTCCAGAAGTTACCTTGCCTTTACTAGGAACAAGTTATGCCACATTTCACTTATTTTTTCTTGATCAGGTTCTAGGGCTTGGGCCAAAGGAATGCCTTAGGTTAGGCTTGGGTCAGTTCCACCAGACTTCAGGGAGCGTCTCCTCCGGTGTCCTTACAGGAAAGGGCTGGGTAACCACGTGGTTTGTGGATCAAGAGCTGGTTGAAGGACTGTTCCCTGAGAGTAGACTAGTCCTTTGCCATTCCCATCTAGGTCTGTTTGTATCCTTGCTGTGTTCAGCATTTTTAGGAATGATGTGAGTAAAGACCATGGACATGTTCTGATCATTCTGTTCATGGCCTAAATCCAGAAGAAGCAGCTAAGAACCAATACTTAAAATACCTTAACCCTTCCCTCCCCGTTGTATGAAACCTTTAAACTAAGTATCCCCAAACCCCAGGATGAATGAAATGAGTGAGTGAGCCCTGATGGATGTGGGTCTGCCAAGATCAGGGAATAGGGTTCCCTGACGTGATGGGAGAGGCAAGATGAGGGCCATCTTTGACCTCCTGAGAGTCCAGTTTAGGACTACACCCATCCTCTTCCCTAGAGGCACAGAGTAGGAATCTGCAACTGTGTGTCCGGAAACACTGGGAGGGTGCGGTGAGGAGGAAATGCCTCCAGGTAGAAGGAGCCAGAGAAATGCTTGGCTGTTGGGTTGAGGGCTCCTGACAGTTGAACAAAGAAGTTATGGTGGCAGAGGGACCACTGTCCCCGCCCACCTGGCTGCCATGTCTGACCGCTCTGTGCTCTCTGCTCCCCTATCAGATCACGATGAGGACCTAGGGCACCTGCCTGTGGACTGTCCCCCTGGCCTGCAGTGACCATGGCCCCCCGCAAGAGGAGTCGCCATGGCCTGGGCTTCCTGTGCTGCTTTGGGGGCAGCGACCTCCCTGAGATCAACCTCCGGGACAATAGCCCTCTGCAGTACATGGAGTTCTCCGGTCCCATCCCAAACACGGAGGAGCTCAATGTCCGCTTCGCGGAGCTGGTGGTGAGTGAGGGGCTGGGGAGGTGACGGCAACGAGGAGGGGAGTGGCTGGAGTGGGCAGAGCAAGACAGAAGGCAGGGCCTGTGTGCTGGGATCACAACCTCTGAAGCTCTGCGTGGTGCTGAGGTGGGCCCCCAGGACCCCCGAGCTGTGTGGGAGCAGCAGACCACTCACCAGGCAATGCATCCCCAGAAGAGCGGACCTACCTCATTTCTGCTTTGACTTCTAGTCTTAACGGACAGCAGTTAGGCCACCGTGGAAAGAGCAGGTCCAGGTTTTTGTGAAATGAGGCAGTGACCTTCTCTCTGATCTTGGGTTTCCCTGGATCCTTTCACCCCAGGCACAGGAAGAAGAGGCAGGCTGGGATTCTGTAGGCAGACACTGGGCACCCCGGAACAGTGATGACTGGCTAGCAGTATGGAGATGGGGATGCCTGCATGGCACCTGGAGCTGCCTGGGGCCGGGGATGACTGTATCCCATGCCCAGCCTTAGGGAGGCAGCAGCCCTGCCATTCACATTGGTATCAGCCCTTGTCTCTGATGCCACCTGGACCAGAGCAATAACATTGTGCCTTTGTGGGAACCGCTGTGTGTGAGAAACTTCTCCTCTACCACAAAGGGGCAGAGCAGGAAAGAAGCATGATTCCGCTCATGGGAGGTGTGCTGGTGAGAGAGCCTGCAGGCCCAGGCAAGCCCAGACCAGGGATGAAGGACCTGTACCCAGGATTCAGACCTGAGCCCTGCCGTAGGGCAGAGTGACAGGCACAAGCCCATCTATTGGAGCCTGTCTGCCTATCGTGAGCTCCAGATCACTCATGCTCCTGGTTGACCAATATAGAGATGATGCTGTGTGATTCGGAATGGGATATCACACTTGCATTCGATAATAGACGTATCTGATTAAGGCCATCTAGCCCTTAAAATAACAGGACGCTATCAGATGAGAACATGAAGGTTAGGTGAAAACGTTGCCCGCCCTCCTCATCATATCTGGTTTAGGAATACTCATTGCTGCCTTAATTTATGCCCTTCTCTCAGGATAGGGCGAGGTTGGGAGAGAGCAAGCGTTTCCTAGTGTGGACTAACATGTGGAGCCCGATGCGTTAGCGCCGCTAAGATCTGTTTTCACTCAGAATGTTGCTGCCACCACGTGTGGGTTCCCACACCAAGCAATTCCAGTTCTCTGTGGACAACAGTGGGTGTCCCACAGTTTAACTCGTTTCTGACACTAGCTACCCAGAATTAGCACAGACTCCATGGGTTGAGGGCTCAGCCCAAGTGACTGCTCCCCACTTCATACACCAATCACAGCTAGTGGTTACCCACACTGCTGTTCGACTTGGCTACAAATTGGGGGTTTCCACCATCCCCACTTCAGGTTCAGTAATTTGTTGAATGGCCCACAGAACTCAGGGAAACACTTTTCTTACTAATGCCAGTTTATAAGGGATGTTATGAAGAATGCCAATGATGAAGGGGTGCATAGATTAAGGCCCAGCAGGGTAAGGACAGTGAGGCTCCTGTCCCTAGCACAGGAGCCTCTGTCCCTGTGGACTTTGGGGTGCAGCACCCTGGCAGCATCTGAATGGGCTCAACACCCTGGAGACTCCGAGCCCTGCCATTTAGGGACTTTTATGGCAATTTCATCATGTCACGATCAAGTTTTAGCTCAACCTCCCACCCCTCTCCTCCCTCTGGAGTTTGGCAGGCGAGTCTGAAAGTTCTAGGCTTCTAGTCAGGGCTTGATCTTTCTGGTGTCCAACCCCCATCCGGAAGCAATCTAGGTCCCACCACGAGTGGAGTTGCTTCATTCTTACGTCACTCGTCACTCGAGGAAAAGAAGCTCTTATCACCCAGGAAATTCCATGGGATTTAGGAGCTCTGTGCTAGGAACTGGGAACAAAGATCAAAAGTGTGTCCCTTGTGCTGTCACAGGCAGGGACGTTTTCTCTGTCAGAAGGCATGAGTTTTGACAGGAGGACATGACGAGAGGAATTCCTGCCTCTGGCCCTTTGATTCAGCAAGTATTCACGGAGTACCTTTTGTGAGCCAGGCTCCTAACACGGCGAGTTGGCAAAGCAAGAATGAGTCCGAGAAGTCCTGTCTGTGAGGAGACTAGTGTTGGTTATTGAAAAATAAATGAAAAAAGTGTTTATTAGGAGACTGCTGTGTGCTGGGCCTGGTGGGACAGGGGTTTAATGATGAGCCAACGGGCACAGTCGTCGCTGACAGTAGGGCAGACTGAACTTGAACAGTCTGACCAGTGTGATGAGTGTGAGGGAATGTTCGGGGGCCCATAGAGTGTCCAGCAGGGAGCTTTATTCTAGAATGGGGGTCAGGAAGGTGCCCCTGAAGCAGTGCCATTGCCACTGAGATCTGAACACAGAGTGATGGTTAGATAAGTGAATGGGGGTGCAGAACCATCACAGAGGGGGCCCCACCGAAAAGAGCAGGTCCTTTTGGGGGACACCACGGCGATGAGAATAACTGAGGCTTTGGATTTATTTCTGCAGAGAGCCCCGAGGCTTTAAGCAGGGCTTCCAGGTGACCCGATCTGATGTTCTAACGACCATTCAGGGTCCGCTGTTGAAGAAGGGCGCTGGGCGGGCCATTCGAAGGCTCTTGGTGCAGCCCATGCTAGGAGAGTGGTGGCTGGGACCTGGGTTAGCAGTGAGGGTGAGGGAAGTGGAGAGATTCAAGAGCTATTCAGGAGACACTGCAATAGGACTCGTTGGGTGAGTGAGTAGGAATCAAGGAACACCCATGATTCTGACATGAGGAACTGGGTGGGTGTTGGACCCTGTACTGGACAGGTTATGCCTGGGGAGACTCGAGTTTTGGGGGTTGGGATGATGAACTCAGTTTACATGCTCTTTGCATCAGGGCAGACGGTTTCAGTAAGGAGTGATTGGGTCACAGAGTCAGGGCTATCTGGGCTGAGCCAAGTCACCAAGAAATAGCCAATGATTTAGTGACGGGGGCCACTGGCGAGAAAAGACAAATAACCACAATGCAATGCTGGATATGACCGTTCTGGAGCTCAGGAAGGAAGAGGCATTTTTACCTGAGAGGAGGCTGACTTCGAGCTTGAGGATGAGGCCGTCCGCGGGTGGGCGGGCAGGGAGGGCAGCCTGGGTGGAGCTGACTGTAAGCCAGGCAGAGAGAGGCAGCTGGTGCTGGGAATTGGAACATCTCTGACTCTGGCCGGGGAGCAGGAACACTGCAGGGACCTCGCACGGGGCTCTGGGAACTCTGACTAAGGACACTCCTGGGATGTGTGGAGCGTGTGGTGGTCTAGGAAGAACCTTTGTTTATTAGATCTGCAGGAGTCCGTTTCCGAAGCCAGGTGAACGGATGGGCAGTGTTTCAGATCCCCTTCGTGTGCTGTCCAAGGTGGCAGGCTTGCTCCCGCAGGCTGCTGGCCACTTGGCGTGTGGTGGTCTGGACTGGGATGAGCTGTTAGGGTCAAATACACACCAGATTTCATGCCAGAGACCTCACTGATCATATCTTTACATTGATGGCATGTGGATATGATCATAGTTTAGATATTTTGGGGGGTAAATACAATGTGTTATTAAAATGAACTTCACCTATTTCTTGCTTTTCTAATGTGCCTGGAAAACTTTAAAAAGACATGGGGCTCACATGATATCCCTATTGGACAGTCTTGAGCCACGTGAAGGACAATCTTACATGTTCTCTCGTGAATAAAAGCATAGGGAGCCCCGCTGCTTTGGCTGAGTGGTTGAGTGTGGACCCAGGAACCAAGAAGTTACTGGTTAGATTCCGGATCAGAGCACAGGCCCGGATTGTGAGCTCATTCTCCAGTAGGGGGCAAACAGGAGGCAGCCTATCAGATCGATGGTTCCCTCTCATTGATGTTTCTTTATATATTAAATATATAATATATTTTTATTGATTTCAGAGAGGCAGGGGGAGGGAGAAAGAGATAGGAACATCAATGATGAGAGAGAATCATTGATTGGCTGGCCTCCTGCACACCCCCTACTGGGGATCCAGCCCACAACCAGGCATATGCCCTTGACCAGAATCGAACCTGGGACCCTTCAGTCCTAGGGCTGACGCTCTATCCACTGAGCCAAACTGACTAGGGCTCTCATTGACGTTTCTCTCTCTCTCTCTCTCTCTCTCTCTCTCTCTCTCTCTCTCTCTCTCTCTCTCCCTCCTCTCTCTCTAAAATCAATAAAAACATAAATAACTAAATAAAAGTATAGGGACAAGAGTATGGATATTGATATTTTAGATTCTTATGCTTTAGATGGATGCTACTCTCACTGTTTATCATTATTAAAAATGAAAAGGTTAGTAATGCTGAGCTTTGTTATCTTAAAGCCAGTTTTGCTTTTGATTTAAAACTTCTGGGTGCTGAGTTGAGAAACGCACTGTGTTCCCCCGGCCCATTAGCTATGTCTTAGAAGAGGCTGAGCATCACTCTTGACTCACAGGTGAAAACCTTCAAGAAGGGAGCATTTTGCCTGCCGTCCACACAGACGCACCTGTAAAGTCACCCCAAACCACCCAGAGAGCTACCCTGAGTTTGATGATGTCAGAAACGCCTTGGTTCCCCTCAGGAAGCGTGGCCTCGCCTGCCGGAACCCCAGCCTTTTCTGGGGGTCATGTGGGTACAGGGGCCGCCTCTGGCAGGGACATCTCCAGGAAGCAGGGCACCGCCTCCCTTGGCACCGTGTGCCCTTCCTGCCAGGAGAGCGGCTCCGCCTTCACCTCCCCAGCTCCCCAGCCTGTGCCGGGGCCCATGGGGAGGTCAGAGGAGCCGGGAATTTCCGCAGGAGAGACTGGCAGGTCAGGGAGACCTGCAGGATGGACCTGTCGGAATGCTCCTTTCCTTGTCTGGCCTTGACTTAAGTGTTGACAAGTTTAAGAAGGACAAGGGAAGGAAGGCAAGAAACCCGGTAAGAGAGTTAAGGGCTGGCAGAGCATTGCAGGATGTGCAGGGCTGGTGAGGAGGAGGTGGGTCTGCAGGGGCAGCGGGGTGAGGAGTGGGGAGACGGGCGCAGGGCGAGGGTGGATGGAAGCAGCACAGGCTTGGGCTGACTCCAGGGCACGGGCTGTGTTTCCAGGAGGAAGAATTGCCCTGTCATCCCTCTGATCCTCTGGGAGGAGGCAGGAGGCTGAGGGATAGGTTGGGGCCCTTGTTATCTCCTAGAGGACTGAGTGTTCATCTCTGGGTGCAGACGCCTCTTCTCGCTGTCTTTGCAGGATGAATTGGATCTCACCGACAAGAACCGGGAGGCGGTGTTTGCTCTGCCCCCTGAGAAGAAATGGCAGATCTACTGCAGCAAGAAGAAGGTGCCCCCTCTCACCCTCCCGCCGCAGCTCAGGGTCCACGGCTCGGGGTGTATTTATTATACACAGCTCCGGGCTAGGTGTTGGAGGGATGACAGTGAATAAATCAGGACAAAAAAAAAATCCCTGCTCTCACAGAGTGCACACTCAGGAAATAGGTTCTGTTTTTCCAAAGCCCTTTAAGCAGGTGCCTGCTGGGACCCAGGAGGGGTGCTGGTTAGGGAGGCACACAGACCACAGGTCTAGACTCCCTTCCATGCCTGACCGCACCTGGAGGGCGGCACCCTGGGCCGTAGGTGGGGCAGCTGTGTTGTGAGGACCAGTTTGGGAGGGGAGGGGCATCCTCAGGCCCCGCCCTGCCCTGTCTCAGGCTCAGCCTCACAGGCCAGCATGCCTGTCAGGTCACACAAGAAGGTCACACATCGGTCCGTTCTCCCCCTCCCCCCCTCCTCTAGTTCATTTGACCCTGGTCCTCCCTAGAAAGGGATGTGCGGCTCCAGTCAGGGCTTAATTGGATTTTATCTCCTCCCTCCACGTTTCTTCTCTCTTCCTCTTCCTCTCGCCATCTCTGTGTCTCTTTTGCTCATCTCTTTCTCTGTGTGTGTCTCTTGCCCCCTGTGTGAGCCCATCTGTTTCTTTTAGTCTGTTTTCCTTTTCTTGACCCCTTTCCTCTCTCCCTCCCCTCTCCGATTTCTCAGACTTGCAGCTTCTCCCTTTGGGGGTTAGAACCTGGCAGAGCCCCACACCCAGAGGCTGACTGTGAAATGGGGGCAGGGGGACTAGCGTCACTCACCATTTAGAGTTGGAAGGCACTGAGCAACAGTCCAGTCCAGTCCAGTCCTTTCTTCTGCACATGAGGCGAGAAAAGCCTCGCGAGGCAGTGGCTCAGCCAGACCTACCGCTGCTATGGCTGCGCCCTGGCAAGAGCCCCGCCTGCTGGGCCTGCGGACCTGTGGTGAGCTGCGTGGGCTGCACACACTGCAAGTCATTATCTGCTGCACTCAATGCGCATGCATTAAGCACCTGCAGAATACCACGTTCTGTGTCTATGAATCTCACTCTCAGAAAAACACGTCTTTAAAAAAAACACAAGTCGTGGGAGGAAGGGAGGGAGGGATGAGAAAATTAATTTCGGGAGTAATTAACCCTGTCCCATGATTCCCCACTTTCCAAATTGAGTTACTGAGGAGTTCCTTTAAGTCGATCTCTTATACAGCTAAAATATTTTAAACAAGTTATTAAAAATGTAAGGAGTTCTCTCTCTCTCTCTTCCAAATCAAATCGTGTGCAGTTTCCCCACCCACGGTCATAGCCCACACCGGGCTTCCTGTCTGCAGCGCCCTCTCCACTGTCTTCGCTTCAGTCATCCTCAGTAACTCAGTCCCGTCCCCAGCCCCACCGCCTCACCCCTCATGAGCCCGGGCTGTTTGATGTCCCCCCAAGGTTTCGGTGGCCCCCTAGGGACAGTTCTTCCAGAGAGCATTTGTCACCGTGTCTCTGACACTATGAAGATACAGATTTTGCTCAGTACTTTCAAGACTCAGTGCAGTGGTTGGCATGTAGTAAGAGCTCATTAAATGCATATGAAGTGGATAAAGGATGAGCCAGCAAATAAGGCAGGGAAACATGTGTTTTGTGATGGATTTGCTGTGGGTTCTGTGATCCCTTCTTCAAGGTAGAAGATAGAATTTGGGGGCCTCAGGCATGGGGATTTAATACAGATAAGCCACATGAAGTCACAAAGACCAAGTCAAGACAGCTTTCCCACTGGTCTAAAATTTGCATTTTATGAAACTAAATCCTGGAGCCTGAGTGGACAGAGCTGAGAGGTTCAGGGTAAAGTCCAAGCCAGCAGGCAGAGAGTCTCTGGAGGAGATAAATTTCATGCTGATTTGGAAGCAGAGATTTGGCAAAGAGAAGCCGGTAGGAGCAGCCAAATGGGACAGGGACAGGGACAGGAGGGAGCAGGGGCAGAAGCAGACCCTCTGGCAGAGAGGAGGGCTGGGTTTTCAGTCAGCACGGATGTTTAGCCAGCTCCCATCTTTCTTGTCCACTGGGGGAGGATTGGAGCTTTTTCTTGGTACCTGACAGCTGGGCCAAAGGCCCTCTGCTCCGGGCTCTGCCTCTCAGCTCCACAGACCCCTCCTGAGTCTTCCCCAAACCACGGTCTTTTCCTCTTTTTATAAAGTTATTATTTATTGAGCACCTACTATGTGCCAGGAACTGCACCAAATGCTTTTATATCAATGCTTCTCAAACTATCTGGGAGAGAGAGACCAAGTTTTTAAATTCCCAAACCATCACAGACCAAAATACTTTTGTAGAATACAATGAGGCTATTATCAGAAAAATAAAATTTGGGAAAAAAAACAAACACAAAAAGAGATATAACATACCAGCACACATTTTTATTAGCTTCAACAGACAAAATTATATTTTGTGAAATAGGGTCAGAAGAAATATAAAAAGGAAAAATGACTTTATTTTTAATTGCACATATTGTTCATTGAACGTGTATATACCTGCCTGGTTTCTGCCCACGTCACTGGCTGGTAGTGAGATTCGGGGTTTATTAGCCACATTTTGCCGAGGCAGAAAGGGAAGCTGGGAGACTGAGTGATTCCCTTGCCGCCTCCCTCTGGGTGGGGCTGGGGAATGACTGCCCGGGGACTGAAGCTGAGGGCCGCGGGCCACGGCCTGCCTTGCTGGTTGGTCCTTACAAGTCTTCTTGTTCCAGGAGCAGGAGGACCCCAACAAGATGGCGACCAGCTGGCCTGACTATTACATTGACCGCATCAACTCCATGGCCGCGGTGAGTGGCGCTCCTCTCCTGCCCTGGTCCCACCTGAGAGGCTATGGGGGCGAGTGAGCCTCCATCATCGCCCCCTGCACCTCACACCCCGCCACTGGGATCAGAGCCCAAGATGCTGTCACCATCCCTCCCTTCTCCATGTGACTTCAGAGTGTCCCCACCATTTAACCACTTATTTGCCAAGGAAGTTTGGGAGGAAGGCTGGGCCAATAATTCTCCCCATTTTACAGATGAGGAATGTGAAGTCCAGGCCAGAACCTGTATCTTCTCATAGTCTGACAGTCTGTCTTAGTCAGCCATTCCCTGGTCTCACCCCTCCTGAGGCCAGAGTGGCCCCTCACACCGGGGGTGGGGGCGCAGGGGCTGGGGGACGGAGCCCAGCATGACCTCCCGCTCTGTACCTGCCTCAGATGCAGAGTCTGTACAAATTCGATGAGGAGGAGATAGAGATGAGGAACCAAGTGGTGGAAGCCCTGAAGACGGCTCTCCGGACGCAGCCCATGAGGTGTGTTCCTCCTTCCCTCGCCTCCTTCCCTGCCCTTCGCCCAGTGCTCCCCTCAACTTCCTACAGCGACAGTCAGTTCCCACCCCGTCCCCTTGGCCAGCTCCTCTCCCCAGCGTCCCCTGGAGCTGACCTCATTCCAGCTCCCACACCCCCTTTCTCTGAGGAGCTGAAGATGGACAAGTTGGGGAGCAGGGGGGATGAATACAGGAAAATGGAATACATCTCGGGTCTGTGGAAGAGATATGGAGGACAAGTACTTGCTTTTCTTGGGAGAATAGAGCATGAAGGAAGGGAGCCATACGTTCAAGGCTTATAAGAAAGAACTCTGAGGACGAGGTCTCCCGAGTGTGGGTGAGAAATACTCCAGCCACTAGGGGGAGCTGTGGTGACCATGGATGAGATGTCACCACCAGAGTGGGAGCAATAAAAAAGGCCAGGAAAAGGGGATGGGTGCCTCAAAAGGCTGGAGAAGAGCCCCCCACTCCCCAGGCCACGTAGTATAAAGGTCCAAAGAGGGGGCAAGAGCCACGGCTTCTTCTTGTGCCTGGGAATGGGCTCACACCAGTTTGTGAGAGCCAAGTGTTCCATTTTTAGCATTTTTGCAAACTAGGTTACACACAGTTATGACTAAAATGTAACTTAATATAAATTTATGATTAAATTACGCCAAAAACAAAGCTAATAAATACTCGGAACTTATCACTCCCTAATTATCTAATGATTTTACAGACCCCGTTTTACTATAATGTATAATCTTCACTATCAGTTACGCTCGAGTTTGCGCCTGTTGTATACGCCTGGCGGAAACACTGTAAATGGCACATCTCTTCCCAACTCCACGTTCAAGGGGGTCACATTGGTGGCTTGAAATCGGCTATGCTGGGAGCATTGATACCATGGAAACTGGCAAACACTACAATCAGGCCTTTTTAAATTTCTCCAGAGAGCCAGTCTTTTAACATCTACTAGTACTGGTCTGCGTGTGTGTGTGTGTGTGTGTGTGTGTGTGTGTGTGTGTGTGTGTTGTCTGGACTGAGCTCTCACCCCAGGAGCCTGGAAACAGAGCCTCAAGGAGAGTGGAACATCCTATTTTCCACTTGTCTCTCAGATTGCGGGGCGAGGAGGGGGGTCTGGAATGGGAAGGAGATGCAGGAAGGATGAGGGCCAGGAAGCAAAGGGGTTAAGGGGACGTTTCCAGGTCTGTGTCCCATTCAGTTTATTTTCTTTCCCTGGGTATACCTCTGACGGCAAAAGTTACACAAGGTCATGGTGGCAATTTTGTGGAATAGAAAAACCTATAATAGTGTAAATAACACCATTTTAACAACTTAATTTGAGAGTAAATTTTATTTTTCTAGGCCTATTTGTGTAATGTAGAAATACACACAAATATATTTTGGGATCAAATGTATTCATTACTTTTTTAAATAGTCAAATAAAATAAAATTAGATGGGAATAAAAAAAAGCAAGCCAATTAAAGTGAAATACAGTTACCAAATATTAAAATTTTGCGAGATGGCAATAAATGTGCCTTAAATAGCAAGAACTAGCAACTGCAGTCATTTGAAAGTGATGATAAGTGACAGTGATATTTTGAGATGCCTACAATGATTGTAACTTGATATGAAGATCACTCTGATTTCTTTGGGGACAAAGTCACAGATTCTGCTAATACCACTGACATTGATTGCCTTCATTCATCATGGAAGGAATTGCTAAATTTCAGTTGAAGGTTGCCAAAAATAAAAGTACAGGTATACCTCGGAGATATTGTGGATTTGGTTCCAGACCACGGCAATAAACTGACTATCACAATAAAGTGAGTCACATGAATATTTTGGTTTCCCACGGCACATAAAATTTGTGTAGTGTAGTCTATTAAGTGTGCATTAGCATTGTGTCTAAAAAACAATGTATGCACCTTAAAAAATACTATATTGCTAAAAAAAAAAAAAACGCTAACCATCATCTGGGCCTTCAGCAAGACATAATCTCTTTGCACTATCTGTGAAGCACAATAAAGCATAGTGCAATAAAACAAGGTATGCCTGTATAATTTTATTTTTCCACCCAAGTCCCTGGACCCCTGAATGCTAGCCATAGATCAACAGAGTCCAGGTTAAGAACCACTGAACTAAATGGTTTTTACTGTTTTCTTAAGGATCCCTAGCAGAGTACCTTCTGGAGCCTTGGCCCTTTGACTTTTGACTCTACTGCACCTCATCCACTCACCCACCCATGGTTGAGAAATCCTTCTTATTGTCTGACTACAGTTCTCTTAATTCCCATCCTCCCTGGAGATAAGTCTTCAGGTTTAATAGCCCTAATAGTTATTGTAATAATTATCATGATCATCGCCTTCCCTTGCACAGCACCATAGCTATGCAACTGGCAGTCAATGACATGCAAATGAACAGTATTTAAAATGCAAACAAGATGTGAGTCCCCCGTGAGCATGCTAGGATGTCAGTGTTTTAGATACACTGTATAGATGAGCCAGTGGTCACTATCGGTGGGACACAATGGAGCCGGGGTCATGGGATGCCTCTTTGCAAATAGCTGTGTAGAGCAATACGCCAGTGCAGGATGCCCATTCCCTTCCACTAACGGCTCTGGCCTGGACAGGTTTGTGACCCGCTTCATCGAGCTGGATGGCTTGACCTGCCTGCTGAACTTCCTCCGGAGCATGGACCACGCCACCTGCGAGAGCCGCATCCACACCTCCCTCATCGGCTGCATCAAGGCTCTGATGAACAACTCTCAGGGGCGGGCTCACGTGCTGGCGCAGCCCGAGGCCATCAGCACCATCGCGCAGAGCCTGCGCACGGAGAACAGCAAGACCAAGGTGGCCGTGCTGGAGATCCTGGGCGCCGTGTGCCTGGTGCCCGGTGGCCACAAGAAGGTTCTGCAGGCCATGCTGCACTACCAGGTGTACGCAGCCGAGCGCACGCGCTTCCAGGTGAGGGGCCCACGGCGGGCTTGCAGAGGGACCTGGAGAGATAGGGCTTTGGCTAGGAAATGGACTTCTTGCTAGAACGTGGGTTCCAATGAGGCTGGGATACTGGTTTGTTTCATTCTCATGGCTCTGTCTCTTTGAGCCCGGCACCTGGCTCATTAGAGGGACTCAGGGAAGAATTGTCTAATTTATGCAATTGTTGGGCTCAAGATTTTAGGCCCTGTGCCTGGCTGGTGCCTACGACGGGAACCCTGGGAACAGTCCTGTGAGCTCAGGCCAGGCTGTTCTCTTTTCTTCTCCCTGGCCTGCCCCCGACACATGCCAGTGAGGGAGACAATTAGCATAATGTGTCTCGGCATAGAGTAAGTCTCCATCGACATGACCTGTCCTTACAATCTGTGGCTTATCCACCAGGATAGGCTGTTTGTTTATTCTATCATCCAACATTGTTAAGCACCGACTCTGTGTGAAAAGTGGCCCCTGGCCCTTTGCAGAAGATGCGAAAGAGACAAAGGCAGTGGCCGTGCTGTGGAGGAGCTGTAGGTGCCAGAGCAGAATTTCAGCACGGCCCAGCAGAATCACCCAGCCCTGAGGCCGGGTGGAGAGGAAGTAAGGCAGGGCTGGGACCGAGACGTGGAGAGGCAAAGGATGCTTCTCAAAGCTGTGGCGAAGGCCCCGGATAAGTTGGACAGTTGGGTAGAGAGAATGGACGGGCATTCTGGCGGTTGGGATGGCAGGAGAAAAGGCACAGAGGCTGGACCTCTAGGATCCTGAGTTCCCCCCTCCTCTCCCGTGCTGCCTTCCCATCCAGACCCTGCTGAACGAACTGGACCGAAGCCTGGGCCGGTACCGGGATGAAGTGAACCTGAAGACAGCCATCATGTCCTTTATCAACGCCGTCCTCAATGCTGGCGCTGGGGAGGTGAGGCATCTTTCCTGGCCCTGGCTGTGCCCTGACTTCCTGGACCTGGGCTCGCGTGTGTGCCTCCTGGGGAAGTAGCAGAGGGGAGGGCCAAGGCATCTGGCTGGGTGGCTGCCACTGCCATCGTTGTCTTTAGCACTTCCTGCTGCCTTCTCTTGGGCTGAGAAGGAATAGCTTGTCTTTAACCTTGCTGTCAGGAGAGGCTCCTGGGAGCGTCCTGCACAGGTAGCATCTTGCATGATGTGTGTCATGGGCAAACCCCATCTGGGCTGGCTGATGGTGGCTTAGGGCGGTGGGATGATTTATGGGAAGAGGAAAAGTGTTGGCCCTTCTTTTCAGAGTTTTCTAAAGATCTTCTGTGGACTGGTTTCTGGGTTGGCTAGTCATGCTCTTCTAGCTCCTTCTGTTAGGAGGTCTGATTTCTCATTTCTTTCCTTTGGGGTCAGAGTGGGATTTTCAGACCAAAAAGATAGCAATAATTAAAGAATAATTAGTCAGATGCCTCAGTCAAGGTCAGCTTATTGAAGGATAGAAGGGGAACTTTAATAATCTGTACTTTTCCCTTTTTTCTGCCAGCATGTTTTTTGGTTGGTTTGTTTTTCACCCAATACTGATGACCTCAGTTAGGTGAGGTGGATTTGGGGAATAATCTGTCCCTAAGATGCTGACAACACCTTTGTCATTACTAGCTGTTTATGGCTGACATCTGTTCTGATTAGTTGGTAACCATAACTCATCGGGTAATATCTACTAACACCCTTCCTGTAGGTCAAGCATGTCAAACTCGCAGTCCGCGGACCGCATGCCTCGTTTATTTGGCCCGTGTTAGGCTTTGAGTTTCACATGCTTGCTGTAGGTAATATCATGACCATTTTACAGATGAGGAAACTAAGGCTTTCCCAAAGTCACAAAACTAGTAAAAGTGACAGAGCAGGGATTTGAACCAAGATCTCTCTGATTCCAAAGCTTGTGTTTTGTATCCCTGAACAACACTGCCCTTTGATGCCAAAAGCTACAAGACTCGGCAGAGATGAGTCAGGAGACCTACAGGGAGTGGATTAACGACATCAAAAGATGTCTCCTCCCACCCTTCCTTGGGACTCTGGGACTTGAAGCAGTTCCAGTTGAGTGGGCTGCAGAAGTGGAGGGATGATGACTGCAGTGGCAGTGAGGGTCCCCTGGGGACTCTTGTGGAAATCGAGACCAGCCAGAGTCTGGTCCTTCCTTGCTGACCCCCTAGGACAATCTGGAGTTCCGCCTACATCTACGGTACGAGTTCCTGATGCTGGGGATACAGCCTGTGATTGACAAACTCCGGCAGCACGAGAACGCCATCCTGGACAAGTAAGGCCCACTCCACCCATCCCCATGGTAGACCTATGGGGACAGAGCCTTGGTGGGTAATAGTCACAGCCTTCATGGAGGCTTCCCTTCCCACTGGAGACCACCTGCCACACCCAGCATCCATGCAGAATCAGCTCTGTGTGTGGGGCAGGCTGTGGCTCCCCATCCCCTTGTCCCACGTCTTATCTATATCCCTACCTGTCCTCTTTGCTGACCTGCTGTCTCATCTCTGATGTTATAGACAGGTGGACCCTGTAGTCATTAACCGTGGCAGTACTTCCCCACTGGGGGGCATTTGGAAACATGTGGGAGTGTTGTTTGGTTTTTGGACTGTCTGGTTGTTAGGGTCCAGAAATGCTGAATGTCCTACAGGGCGCTCCTGCTCAACAGAAATGGCCCACTCAGAAGATAAGCCATAAAGACCTTTGTTGGTCAAGGGCACAGTTACATTCCCGTGTGTTACTAGCAGCCCCTCTGGCTCTGTCCCATGGGTACAGGCATTTTATTACACTGGACCTTAAGGGAAAGAGGGTGAATCCTTTTGAAGTGGAGTGGAGAGTGAATGGGGTGGAAAATGAGTAAGATTGACCTTGAGGGCTGACATGGGGACAACATGAGAACACTGGGAAGGTGTATGTAGGACAGTAGTCCCTGACTGGGAGCGATTTTACCCCCACCCCAGGGACATTTGGCAATGCCTGGAGACATTTTTGGTTGTCACAACTGTAGGTGGGGGTGCTACTGGCATCTCGTGGGTGGAAGTCAGATGCTGCTGAACCTCCTGCAACTGATATAACCTCCCATAACCAAGGGTAATCCAACCTCGATGTCAATAGTGCTGACATTGAGAAAGCCCTGGGTTGGCCTCCCTGAGGGAGTCTATACAGGGGAGTGTTGCCTACAGACAGCTGCTTCCTTCTGGTTTGGCATTGGCCTCGCCTGAATGAAGCTTTCAGGTTTAGCTGGTGGGAGCTTGAAGGGGCTGTAACCCTTCAAGGATGTCCTGATGCTAATGTCTGCGCTCTCTACGCTCCCATCCTCTCTAGGCATTTAGACTTCTTCGAGATGGTCCGGAATGAGGATGACCTGGAGCTAGCCAGGAGGTTTGACATGGTGAGGTGCCTGCCAGGGTGAGGTGACTGTGGCGGTCCAGGTGGCCCCACAGCCGCTTCTGCAGCTCCTGTGCTTGGGGGGTCTAGCATTGGTTGGGTTCCCTGGTGGGTCCCCCCATGGCCAGGTCCTGTTTCTGGATGCCCGGCAGTATGTTGGCTCTGGTGAGCCTCACCTGTCGGGTTTCACCTGGTAGAGTATTTACCCCCTAGTGCCGTGGTCGGCAAACTGCGGCTCGAGAGCCACATGCGGCTCTTTGGCCCCTTGAGTGTGGCTCTTCCTAAGCCTTCGGAGTACCCTAATTAAGTTAATAACAATGTACCTACCTATATAGTTTAAGTTTAAAAAATTTGGCTCTCAAAAGAAATTTCAGTCGTTGTACTGTTGATATTTGGCTCTGTTGACTAATGAGTTTGCCGACCACTGCTAGTGGGTCACAACCCCCAGAGGAAGGATAGACATTCTTTCTTTCAGCTGAGTAGTCTCAAATGCTGCTCCTGGACGACTCTCCCCTGCCTTCTAGCGATCCTGAGTCGCCTCCTCCCATCACTCACCAGATCATGCTTAGCAAACAAAACCATATTTTCATTTTAGCCCTAGTAACCCTGAAACACACAGCTCTGCTGCTTAAATTTTGTGCTATAAACCCCCATCCAAACAGAAACCTGCTTTGGGCGGTGCTGCAGTCACGAACCACCAGCCTGTATATTCGCTCACAGTTCCTGGATTTACAGGCACAGAAGCAGGTTAGAGAGGCTGGGCAGCTGGCCTGTTGTCACAACCGGAGAGCAGGCCTGGGGCTGAGCCCAGGCTGTAGACCCGTGTGCCACGTGCTTCTTCACTCACCTGTGTCCCTGCTTCCTTCCCTGGGTTTGAATCAGTAGTTCTCAACCAGGGGCGACATGACTTGAGACATTTTTAAGTTGTCACGACTAGTGCGAGGAGGATGCCACTGGCGTCTGATAGACAGAGGCCAGGATGCTGCCAAACACCCTACAGTGAACAAGGCAGCCCCTACAACAAAAATGACCTGGTCCAAGATGCCAATAGGCCGAGGGTGAGAAACCCTGGTTATATAATTAGCTTATCTCCCTCTCGCCCCTGGGCCTGAGGCAGGGGAAGGTGGGCCCTCCTGGGGGATGATGCAGTGGATGGAAGCAGGGTCTTCTCTCCCCTATTCTCTTCCTCACTGTCTCCCCCAACCAATCACTGCTGCCCCCAAACCCCCAGGTCCACATCGACACCAAGAGTGCTTCCCAGATGTTTGAGCTGATCCACCGGAAGCTGAAGCACACGGAGGCCTACCCCTGCCTGCTGTCTGTCTTGCACCACTGCCTGCAGATGCCCTGTGAGTAGCCAGCACCTGCCACTTCCTCAGCCAGCCCCGGGAGGTCAGGCCAGGACTCAGGCCCCTGCTCTTCCCCGCCCTCCTAAGGGCAGGACTTCCACTATCACCTTGGGCAGTTGCTGGACTTGGCCCAGAGCAGTGCCAATATCCCAGTCCAACAAACAGTACTTGATCACCATGAAATCAGACAGTTCTGACAGGGGATGAGCAGACTTCTTGGGGAGTTCCAAAAAAGTCTGTGTTTGGGGGATGGCACAGATGTGCAATAAGCAGGCCAATTTTTTGAAAATCAATTCCTCCAGCCAGTCCTTGCTGGAAGCCACCCTAACACCCTTGCCCCTGCCTCTCTTTTCAAATGTCAGCATCTACGGGAGCAGATGCTAAGCTCTTAAGATCCAAGTGTGCACGGTGACTGCATAAATGACACATAATTATTGATAAGCCACTCCAGCATGCAACTTGAAATTGTACCATTTGGTATCTAAGCTCTTCACAAAATGGAATATTTGGAAAGTCATCGTCAACCTAGACAGACTCTCTTTGGTGGTAGTGAAGGTGGTGGTGGTGGTGATGGTGACAAGGACAGTTTACTGTGTGCCAGCTCTGGGCCAGGTGCGGTGTGAGGTCCTTTGGCACAGTGTCTCTGAACCTCAAAACGATGTACAGAGTGAGCATTATGATCTTGTTTTCAGTGGATGAACTTGAGGCTGAGCCAGTCGTTGCATAGGAAGGAACCTCTGTTTCTTTGGGGTCAGGGCTCTGGATGAAACGTGTTCTGCTTCTGTGAGCCAGTGTCCTGGCTCCACCCTGGTTTCCTGGGTGAAAGGTAAATGGAGCATGACACCATGTGGCGATGCCTGTGTCAGTGGGGTGGTGGAAAAAAAACCAAAGAGACGGAAATGCTGGGTTTGGAAACCTCTCAGTTCTCCAAAAGTCAGTGCAGAGGTCTTCATGGAAGACACGGGAAGGTCCTGGGAAACCTGACTTCTGTCCCAAGTCCCTGTGCTTGGTGTCCCATGGGCACGTGTCTGGGTCTCTCTATCTACTTTAGAAGGGGCTTTACAGACATTACCTTCCATCTTGTAGGCATTAATGATTGGACTTCAAGGTCAGGATCACTCTGGTTGACCTTCCTTGGTGGTCAGCAGAGATGAAGTATTGGGGATAAAGAAACAATGAAGAGTGTCTATCTTGGAAATAGTCTATGCCAGCCAGACTATGATTAGAGGGGATGAGAGTGGGACCCCGTGAGATCGAACACAACACACAATGCCTTTGCCTTCAGAGTTCAGGGTCACCTTCACCAAAACAAACCTTCCTGGGTTCCATCACCACTTCTCCTATCCAGTCTGATTCCCTTTCTGTGCACACCTGCAATTAGTTTCCATTCATCTTTCTCTGTAGAACAATAGCATAGATATTGCCCTAAAACCTCTTCTGTTTAAAAAATTTCCCTGCAGACTTCTTTATTCAGTATGTAATATTTTGGAGCAGATTTGCCTTCTGAAAGGCTTTTTTTAAGGTAATTGAAAAAGCAATTTGCATTCCCAAGGCCTACCATGCTTGGGTGCCCACAGGGAAGAAAAGCAGACAGGAAGCATTTCAGAGAAATATGTCCAGAGGTTTGACACAGTCAGAGGGCCAGTCACAGATAATCAAGAAATGGCTGGATTGGAGATTCTCCATCATCAGCAATTGCATTGCCTCCCGCCCCCTTGGGAGCTTGCCAAGGGGGTGGGGGGCATCTCGCCAGCCTGGGCCCAGGCAGTGACTCTAAGGTGAGGCTCCAGGGGCTCCAGGGCTCAGTGTAGATGCGATACTGTGTCCCTCAGACAAGCGGAATGGTGGCTACCTGCAGCAGTGGCAGCTCCTCGACCGCATCCTACAGCAGATTGTCCTCCAGGATGAGCGGGGCGTGGACCCTGACCTGGCTCCCTTGGAGAACTTCAACGTCAAGAACATCGTCAACATGTGAGCAGTGGCGAGCCCTCCCCTGTCTTCCTCCTCCTTCTCATCTCTCTCCTACCTGGGGGGTCTCACTTCCCCTCTCACCCCAGACATCTCCACACAGGCCTTGAGCAGCATTGTCCAAAGGAACTCTGAGATCACAGAAGTGGTCCATATCCACCCTGTCCACACGTGGCTGCCGAGCACTGATATGTGGCTGGTGTGACTGAGGAACTGAATTTTACATTGCATTTCCTTTTAATCAAATAACCATATGACATATGGCTAGTGACACCATATTGGACAGCACAGCTGGGGGTTACCTCTCACTGGCCCATTGAGTGGAGTGGATAGAGGAGGAGTTTAAACTCATCAACACAGAGGAGGAGTCAGCAGGCCATGCCTGTGGGCGAACTCCCCAACTTGTGTTTGTATGGTCCATGAGCTAAGAAGAGATTTTACACTTTAAAAGGGTTGTTAAAAACACCAGAATCTGCAGCAGAGACTGTACACAGTATGTAAACCTCTGTCCCTTTGGAGGTTTTCCAACCGCTGATGCAGGGCAAGACCATTTAGCCATGAGGTTATGGGACAAGGATGGCGCAGCCCGAGGCCTTCTGACCTTACAGGCTTTGTCTGACCCGGGGTACAGAGGAACACAGAGAGCAAGTTCCAAGTCACATCAATCATATTCAGACCTTATGTTCTGAATATTGATTTTAAACTTAAACACTGAATTTTAATTTGAAACGTTTATGTATCTTTCAGCATAAATTTTTAATTTTAAACACTGACTTTTAATTTTAAAATTTTAACGTTAAGCTTTTACTTATTTTTCAGCGTAAGTCTGAGCCAGTTGCCCTTAAGGAGATTAAATAGGCTCTCACTGATTTGTTGTATTGCAATTCAACACCAAGCAGAAAATGAATCTTAAACAATCCAGCTACTGCCAACAAACTCTAGAGAGCTGTTGGACCCCAGCTCAGCAGCGCTGTCCTGCTTAATGCTTCCTCACTCTCTGGACCTGCCCAGCCCCAAGTCAGACCCCAGTCCACCATGCCTCCTGCCCAGTGTCAAGGAACCTGGGTCAAAACTCTCTGAGAGGCTCAAAGAAGCCATTTCACAGATGGTAGTGAAGGAGGTGGCAGCACCGGCGATGATGGCGGTGGTTCTCCCCAAAGAAATCTCTGCCCAAGTTACTTCTCCACACTGTCCCCTGTTTATAGCCTTAGCCTCGTTAAGGAGGCCAAGAGTCATGGATCTCACTCTTCCACATTCTCAGGTTTACCAAAGACATGATTACTGGGGTCTCACCTTGGGGTTTCACCTCCCTTGTACTTCGATGTCTAAATGAAAGCTTACTTTTATCCCAGTTGCAAGAGTTTGATACAAATGAGGACTTCTTATAATTTAGACACCCTCCCCGCCTCCCCCTCATTCTGTGTTGTTGGAATGGGTGGCCTCTCTCACTCTCACGCATTGGTCTTTAGCAGCCTGCACCATGGTAGTGCTAATATTGTGATCTCTGTCAGTGCAAAAACCTGTTTTTACAAAGGGGTACAAATCATTACAGCTAAGGGAAGCCTGAGATTTGGGCCTAGTTCTACCATTAAAATCTTGTCTCCAGTCTCATCTCAGGACTTCAACTGTTTCACAAAGGGGTTAGATTACAGGGCACCTGAGGGTCCTCGTAGCTTTCACAGTCCATGGAGAAACACACAGTGAGAACTGGGAAGGGATGGGGACCTGGAGGAACATCCGGGGAGTCAAAATCCTGCCCTCCTCGATGTGGCCAGATAGACTGGGGTCCAGGCACCAATGGGAGGTCGAGTGCCAATGTTCAATAGGATCCTCCCTCTGCTCCCCACCAGGCTCATCAATGAGAATGAAGTGAAGCAGTGGCGAGACCAGGCAGAGAAGTTCCGGAAAGGTGAGGAGCTCTGCCTAAACCTGCTACACGCTCCACCCACCCCTCCCGCTGGCCAGCCCAGGACCCACCTCCCCTGGAGGGGGACACACGCAGACTCACATTCTCTCCATTTCCTCTCCTGCCCCGCATCATCCAGAACACACGGAACTGGTGAGCAAGCTGGAGAGGAAGGAGCGAGAGTGTGAGACAAAGACCCTGGAGAAGGAAGAGATGATGCGGACGCTGAACAAGATGAAGGACAAGCTGGCCCGAGAGTCCCAGGAGCTGCGCCAGGCTCGGGGACAAGTGGCTGAGCTGGTAGCCCAACTCAGTGAGATCTCAGTACGTGGGCACTCTCCTCTCCTTCCACACAGATGAGCCTAGACCTTCAGGATATGGAGGGAAGAGCAGGTGTGGGGAGGGGCCGAGGATCCCGGGATGAGGGAGAAGAGGGGGGGCCTCATCCCCGCATAGAGGGGCCTCCTGAAGCTGTAAGGGTGACACCTTTGTGTTACTTAGTAAAAGTAATGCTCCTTCTTCTGGGTGGTGCTGTCCCAGGAAGCACACCTTGGAAGTAGAGTGCAGGTGGGCTTTTGGCTTCCCCGCCCTCAGCAGGTAGTGGCCTACACAACTCTTTGTGTCAACCCTGCCGTTGCATTGTGGGGACTGTGACTTTGCTCAGTGTCTGTGTGTGAGTGACGTTTGTGTCTATCTGTGGTTGTGTGTGTGGTGGATGTTGGAGATACAGAGAGAAAATGGGAGCTCAGTGTAGGTGGGAGGTAAGAACAGGATTGGCAGATCTAGTGTAGATGGAGAATAAGAATAAGGAAAGGAATAATAGTGGGACACCTGAAAGGTATCATTGCTGATGGCTTTGTTCTTCTGATTTTTCTGTCTCCTCACAGACAGGACCTGTATCTTCCCCACCTCCCCCTGGAGGCCCACTTACCTTGACTTCCTCGATGACAACCAATGATCTGCCTCCACCTGCACCCCCTTTACCATTCACCTGCTGTCCCCCACCGCCACCACCCCTTCCACCTGGTGGGCCTCCCACTCCCCCTGGTGCCCCACCTTGCTTCGGCATTGGCCTGCCTGTCCCTCCAGACCCTTTCCCCAGCAGTGATGTCTCACTCAGGAAGAAGTGTGTCCCCCAACCTTCCCACCCGCTGAAGTCCTTCAACTGGGTCAAGCTAAATGAGGTGAGTCACCAGGGGAGGCCAGTGCATCCCTTCTCCTACAGCTGGGGGGCAGTCAGCCCCACTGTTTGGAGATCTATCCCCTGGGTTCTTTCTTTGGTGGGTGTCAGGGTAGACATAGAGGATGCAAAAGAGGGGGTTGCTGATGCCAGGCAGCGCACTGTCCACCGGGAAGAACATTCTACCCTGGGAGGACATGGCTCGGCATGTGGTAATGCTTGCATTGCCCAAGCCACCTACAGAAGGAATTTCTGCGTGCTGAGGATTAATGGAGTAATATAGATACAAGAGCATGGGCCAAGCAGGGGTTCTTTCTAGACAAGGCAAGGGCTGGACTGGAACCATAAGGACAAGGTGAATCTGAGGAAAAGGGTAGAAGATCTGGGCAAAGATCTTGGACCAAGGACTGAGATGGTAAAGATCAAGGACTGAAATGAGGCCATGGCAGGGGCTATGACACCCTTGCAGTGAAGAGTTTGGTGCCAAGATATAGCCATTTTGGCATCTTCCCAGAATGGTGCTGCTTCCTAGATGGCTCAGCAGTGAGAGGCCCTCACAAATATTACCCACTAATCACCCACTCCAGGCTCAAGTGTGGAGTTGACTTCTCTGTCAGACGTTCAAGATCATAGAGCATAGATGTCCTGGTCACATTAGACCCCTAGAAAATGAAGGCCAGTTGCAGCCTGGGTCAGCCCTGCACCTGGTTCTGTTCTGTGTCCTATTATGAGGATCAGTGACTTTGACCCTGAGATAAACACATGTAAGGCAATTGGATTCAGTTGGCCTGACTCACCCTCACCCTTCAACAACAGCTATGATTGGAGTTGAGAGTAATGGGTGCCCTCTGACCTTTGGATCTAGAAAGTGTGTTTGAAGAAACACTTCTAGATCCTGAGGTTGGACTGAGGGAGAGGTTCTACCCTCTAACAAGACCAGGTTTGGCTCTAACCGTGTGGGCTGTGAAACCACTCATGTTGTCCACACTCCATTTACTTGTCTGTAAGGTGATCTCTACGATTCCTTCCACCTCTGGTTCTGTGATCCAGGTAGAAACACGATGCATGAATACAGCCCATTTGTAGTCTCCTGGGCCTCTGATACCACCTTCAACCTGAGTTATTAAAACTTTAGAGCCACCTCTTAGCAGCATGTTGAAGAAACACTGTTGAAGTCAGTGGCAGCTGCATTGCACAGTTATGCCCTGTGCATGCTTCTCCATGGCTTCGAGGCAAGGCAGGAAGGCAAGGGCATGGGAGCCGGCAGCCAGCTCTGCAGGACCAGAGGCCAGAGGCTGTGTGGGCATGTTCATTGTCCATCGTCAGAAATGATGTTTTTAAATTGTCGTAAAAAAAGGTATAATCTGCATCTCCTATACTTACAACTTTTAATTTATGGTTTTAAAATGTCACAAAAAGTTGATTAGGTACCTTAGCAATTAAGGAATACAGACAAGGCAAAACATTTTTGCAACATTTTTATCATCTAGAGCTTTGTGCCTAGGATTTTCTCCGGGGTCCAGTACTAATAAAGCCTACCGAATTCCTCAGGGCCCCAGCGCAGGCCAGTTTCATTCCTAGACTGGAAAGCACCGTTTTGGTGGAATAGCCATCGGGGAGCAGTCCTGGGAGCTGCACACGTTTCTTAGCCGGGGTGGGTGGCTAATGTTTTGTGAACCTATTATCCCAGCCGCAAGCTTTGACTTGTATGATGAGGGGGTCATTTCATCATTTGGGCTACAGGTTCTTGATCTGTAAGATGAGGGTAATTATGACATCCATAGCAAAGGTGGTTTTAATACATATAAAGTACGTGCCAAGTGACTAACACAGAGGAAGTCGTAATATTAATAGTAATAATAGATTGGTTATTGTTGGTGGCACTGCCATGTGTGCTTTGAGTCTGTTGTCTCACTTAATCTACACTTTAGCTCAGTAAGGAAGCACCATTGAGATTCGGTTTCCCCTCTCCCCCGCCCCCCTAACATGAGAAGAGAACAGCCCCCCGCCATTTGCCAGTGGTCCCACAGAGTGATGAGACAGGGACAGAGCAAGCCAGCCTGGTCTCACTGACCCACATGCTCCTTGAGAGAAACAGAGACTTGCGTTGAGAAAGATTTCCCTGGCTTACACAAGATGTCGCTGAGGGGCAGAAGCTCCAGGAATCTAGGCCACAGGTGATGGGGCCTCGGCCAGAGTGGCAGCAAAACTAATCTGGGGATGATGCATGGCCGGCACATCAGGGTAACTTGGTGAATGTAGGGTGTGGAGAACACTGGAATAGACGTGCCCCTGTCCGGCTGCAGACTCGGCGCACCCCACCGGGCGTTCCTGTGGCGAATACGGGGGAGGGCGGGTGTTTGGGGAGACACGCGGAGAGGCTGGCCCTCAGTCTGTTGTCTCTTCCTAGCGCTCAGCATCCCACCCTCTCAATCCGCCCCTTTTCTCATCCTGGCCTCACCGGGAATGAGGAGCAACGGGAGGCTTCACCGCTCTGAGCTTTCCCAGTGCGCCCACCTGCCCCCCAGGCCTGGGTTTAGGTGGGGACCGAATTAGAAGTTTCTCTCCCCTGCCTGCCCCAATTCCATTCCTACTATCTCCTCTCCGCTACTACCTTCCTCATTCCAGGAGCCTGGCCCCTCTCCCCAGGCCCCTTCCTCTTCCCCGACCCCACGAGTGCTCCTGTGTGTACACACACACACACACACACACACACACACACACACACACACAGTGGCTGCTTCTGCCATGAAAAGAATGCGTCTGTGTTGGGTTTGGCCAGTTGCCTGTATCCCTTGCCGCTCCGAGCTTCCCAGCCCGGCATTCCACAAGAGGGTCCCTGGCCTCAGCAAGGCCACAGGAATGCCCCCACCCCCTGCTCTGGCCCAGCCTCCCCTTTTCCAGAGTTTAAGAAAATAAACGTGAGTGAAAGGTATGTTTCTCTCCCCAAGCCTTGCTGAGGGGGAGGTGGGGGGAGCAGGCGGGTCGTTAGGAAGGCTCCCCAGCTGCCCTGCAGCAAGAGGACGGTGGGCGGCGCCACCTGAAAAGTCAGCAAAGATGTAGGTGAGGTGGGTTCTGGGAGGGGGGGTGGAGCACCTGCAGGGAGGACCTCTGGTGCACCCTCTAAGCCAGGGCTGGGCAACCTTTTTGTGAGTGCATGCCAAAACCAGCAAAATCTCTGACTCAAAATTCTTCTGCGTGCCAACCCTAATTTTTTGAGCACGTTATGCCTACTTGATACCTCTTAAGGTGTACATATGTGAAGAACCTTGAAGAAATAATAAAATTCATTCGAGCAACAAAAACACAGTATATGATGATGAAAAATACATTTATTTTTTAATGTATATATGTACCCTGATAGTCCGACAGAAAACTTTATGACTCCCTTTGATATGATCAGTGGGACTTTTGCTGCTGCATCACTGATGACAGAGATTTTACATCAGGTTTATATTTCGTGACCTTCAGAGATATGCACGAGCCACTACTTTCATCCGGCAGGCTACTCCTATTACAAGACTTAACAAAATTCATCACTGAGAATAAAGATTCACAAGCGTATGTGGATGAAACCAAAACACTGGTCGGATCTAGGAAGGCAGGGAGAGTTAAGGCAGAGGCTTAGAAATTGATCTTCCCCTCTCTCGTCAATCCATGTCTATGGTCTTTAAGATAACTTGTTATGTAAAATTATTTATTTATCTAAGATGCACCTACACGGAATTTATCTGAAAAATAAAAAAGTCGATATTAAGAAAAAAATTGTAAATGGAAGATTATAAGAGAGGGTTTCGCGTGCCAGCAAAAGTTACTGGCGTGCCATGTTTGGCACGCGTGCCAGGGGTTGCCCACCCCTGCTCTAAGCCATCCTCAGATGTCACAGGACCACTGGAGTGGGCTCGCTTGGCTGGCAGCTCCTCCCCAGAGGCTGACAGCTTCTTCCGAGGCCCCTGGGGTGGGGTTCACTGCAAGGGTCCTAGCAGAGGTGGACGGGGCCTATGGTGAGGGGCCGTGGAATGTACACTCCTGGGCCCTTCCCAGTCATAAGCTACGGGCCACCTTCCCTGGGTCTGACCAACAGGAAATTGTGGCAGAGTCTCTCTGGCCCGGGCAGTCACTGGAGGGGACAGGATGTCCCAGCCTTTGACATTGGTCCGCTTTCTGGGAATCTGGGAAAGTGGGAGGAAGACCCCTGGGAGAGAAAATGACCATCTCAGATGCCGGAAATACCGTTGGCGCTAAGGATGCCAGGATCCCCAATATGTGTGGGCACTCTTCCTGCCGCTGACCCCACCAGCCCGCCTTCAGGGGGAGGCCCCGAGAGCGCTGGCTCAGCTTGGCTTTTCTGGAAGGAGTTTCATACTCGCCCATCCCTCGCTCGGCTCACCCACCGATTTCTGTAACGTGCTTGCACGTGGGCCCACCTGGACAGGCGGGAAAGGAGGTTGTCTCTGGCCTCTACCCTGGGGCCAAGTATTGAGAAAGGGTGGAGGTTAGAGGGGAGGATGACCCCCTTCTGAGGGCCTGGCCGCCTGGCTGTCAGGATGTGTGCCCCTGGGGGCAGGTGGGGGTAGGGAGGCACCAGCCATCTCCACAGGGAAGGAAGTGAGTCAACCATGGGTGTCCTCCCCGCCCCGAATCTTAGGAGCGTGTCCCTGGCACCGTATGGAATGAGATCGATGACATGCAGGTATTTCGGATTCTGGACCTACAGGACTTTGAGAAAATGTTCTCAGCCTATCAGAGGCACCAGGTAAGACCCTGCCCCTCGAGCCTCTTGGATCTTGACTTTTAGCCTTGACTTCACATTTGCGCCCTACTAAACCCACAGTGTCTGACACATAGCCCCTCCCTCCCTCCCTCCCTCCTGAATGTATTGAATGATTTGATCCTTTGCCAGGCCCCATGCGCTTGCTGGGAACGTAGATATGAAGTGGAGGCGTGCAGTGCAGGAGGGGAGACATCCCATAGTATTACAGTTTGTAGTCACACATCAAGTGATGAGTGAGCATGTGTTGGTTTCTCTCTCTTGTCCTGGAGCACTAGAGGTGGAGTCCGAGGGCCTGGCCACTGCTGATCCTGCTCTTTCTTTGGCCACAGCATTTAGGGACTGTACCTAAAAGGCATTTTAACTTTTCAAACTATTTTCTCTACATACTCTCATCTCTCAACACCCCCAAGAGTCGGGGAGCAGAGGATGCTAACGTTCAAGGTCATGTTAGGGGTTGAGGCTGGACCAGGCCCGGGCAGGCAGGCAGAGGCCCTGGGCTTTGCTCTGCAGGCGCTGGGTACAGACGGCTGGTGAGTAAGCAGCATTAGGGGAGTGGGGTTGGGGGCAGAATACAGGACATTCCCGAGCCAGGGATCTTAACTGTGCCAAGTGCCTGTGGGATTGCCAAAAATGCAGGTTCTGGGACCTCATCCTCATGTGAATGTGAGTCAGGAAATGAGTTGGGGCCCAGGAATCTGCATTGCAGTGGCACATCTGGGGGCTGCCCCCAAGTCCAGTTGGGCATTACCAGCCCAGGCCTGGAAGGGGTTGCTTTCTCTCTGGCCTGCCTCCAGGGGCTGTTTCTGCTCAGGGCTGTGCTCTTTTCTTCTGTGTTTTCTCTGCTGAGCCCAGGGTTCCGGCCTGAGGACTCCCCAGGTGCCACTGATGGGGCTGTGCCCTCCTGGGCCCTGGGCAGCGGCTGCATGTAGTGACCAGGCTCCCCACTTCTTCCTGCCAAGTCCAGGCCTGAGGCTGACCCTTCCTGAGGGCAGTGGGGGCTGAGGGCAGGTGTCCCTGCTCCCAGGGGACTAGCCAAAGGGGCGGGGGCAGGGCTCTGGCCTGTTTGGGGGTTCTAGAAAAGCCAGATAGTTGTTTATGTCATTTAAATGTGGGTGCTGAAGGCATCTGCTTGCAGGAGGCATTTTCAGCCCTTGCTCGTGCCAGGCTGCATGGGCACAGGCAGCGACTGGAAGCATCCTGAGTGCCTGGTGCTCCTGCATGTCAGTGCTCCAGGGGGGCCTGGAGATGCAGGGAGTGCCTGCAAGGGGTGTCATTCCTGCAAAGATGCTCCGTCTACTTTGAGCATCATCTCCGGATCCTGAGGCAGGGCTGGGACGGGGCCAGTAGGGAAAGAGGGGCTGTGGGGATGAGGACAGGCTGGGTTTGGGGCTCCCCATTTGGTGAGTGGAGAAGAGTTAGACAGAAAGCCCCCTGGTCTGTCTTCCTCTCCCCCTGTTACCCCCTTCCCCCCCCTGCTCTGAGCACAATCAGTCCAGCACCCTGTCTGGGCACAAAATTCACCCAGGCCAAGTGATTGGGGTTAAATTCACAGCAGCAGAGCCGGTCGCCTCCTCTCGCTGTCAGGGGACCTGGGTGGTTGTGGGCAGAGGGAGGGCCTATGCGCAGTGGGTCTCCCTCTCTGCCCCACATGGGCCCTGACTTAGTGATTTCAGTTCATCAGGGTCAGGAAGGGAGAACCAGGGGTGAGCTCCGCCTCCTCAGCTCCCCTGAGAGATTCAAAGACTGATGAGGGGCAAGGGACGGGGAGCAGAATTCAGGGACGCCTGCTTCCCTCCGCCTCAAGGAACACAACTTCTCAGGGCCCAGCTCAAGTTCCCTGTGTTCCTCCTCCGTTTAGAAAGTTTAACTCATGGCGGGGAGGGGGACTCCAGGCGGAGGACAGGGATGCCTGGGACCACCAGCAGCTGGGGTTGGTGGGCCTCTCGGTGGGGAGTGGCAGGGTCCTCTGCGCCCAGGACCTGTAGGGGGCGCTGCCTGTCCTCCGCTGAGTTTGGCTTGGGGGTGCATGTCTGCTAGAAGCTGCTCCTATGCGTGCTCCTCCCCGTCCCCCTCTCCAGCCAGGAGTCTGGTTGGGATGGAGCAGCAGAGTAGAGATGAGGGGCCCCCATGTCTCCCCTCCCGTCCCTGGGTCCCCGTGCCTCTTGGCTAACGTTGTGCATGTTTAATCCTCTGTTGGCTGTGGCTGCTGCCTGCCTAGGAGCTGATAACTAATCCTTCTCAACAGGTGAGTCACTGAGGGGCCTGGACGCTCCGACCTTTACTCTCCCAGGCTGCTGCCTGGCCCTGGGCCCCGAAGAGCAGGCCTGTCCTTATTACCTTCTGTCTCATTCCCCGTTGATACAGGGTGGCCTGGGGAGGTCCCCAAAGAGAAAGCAAAACGTAGGAGAGGGCTTAGCACTAGCAGACCTGGCAGACCTGGCCCGCGGTGGAGAGAATGGGCATGGGAGTGAAGAGGAAGCTCCTGGTCTGTTGCCCCTCTCCCCCCGCCTGGAGGGGGGCACCAGGCCGTCCTGTAGGACTGAGCAGACTGGGCACAGCTCGCAGAGGTGGCCATGTGAGTGGCGGCTCCTGCAGGCGCACAGCATGGAGCATGTACTTGGAGGCAGCTCCCAGGATAGAAGCTCATTAGGGGCTCAGAGAAGGCAGGAGCGGGGGTAGGGGGGCGGTCTTTGATTTTTTGGGAATACGCCTGCTAGAACCTCCAAGGAGAGAATCTACAGGGAATTCTGCCTCAGTTTCCCCACCTCTGAACATGTGGATGCCCTCCCCTCAGAGGACATTGGGGCGGGCCTGAAGTCTCCAGGAGCCCAGGGACTGTGACCTTGTGGGGACTTAGAACCAGCTCCTTACGTTTTGGGGAGTTTGGGTGGGGCGGTGGGAGTGGGGGTGGAGTCTGGGGATGTGTAGATCCTATGACATTCCCGCAGCCAGGGATCAGTGTCTCCCTCCATCGGAACAGCTCCTCTCTAGTTTTCCCAGAGAGGGCCATCTCTACAAAGGGCTCTTCATTGCCCCCAACTCATCCTAGCCCAGGGTGAAGTCCCAGGTGCCTCCTACTGGGTCAGGAATGACCCACCCTCCTCTCTCCCCGGCCTTTTCCTCTCGCTTTCTCTCACACCAGGAGCCTGGCCTGGTTGGTAGCCGGGCGGCTCCTTCAGGGGGCGGGGCGGAGAGTAGAGGTTTGGGGGAAACACATACCTCACCTTTCTGACTGGCTTTTTGGTTGCAGAAAGAGTTGGGCTCCACGGAGGACATCTACCTGGCCTCCCGCAAGGTCAAAGAGCTGTCGGTCATTGACGGCCGGAGGGCGCAGAACTGCATCATCCTGCTCTCCAAGTAAGCGCTTGCTCGGCCTGTGGGGTCCTGCCCGGCCTGGGGGGCCTGCCCAGCCTGGGGGGCCTGCCCCAGGATACCTTCCTGGTGGGAGGGGCTGGGCCCCCAGGACGCAGAGGACTGAGATGGGGTGTGTGGAGGGAGATGGTGGACTTGAATGCCTGGGGGAAGTAGGTGGCCGAGGACTGGGGCGACAGCAGTCTCTGGCCTCCCTGTCTGCTGCCCGCTGGGAAAGGGGACGAGGCCCCGATCTAGAACCCTCCCCAGGAACCTATGTCAGCAGCAGCGTGGGGCTCTGCACACAGGAAACTGCCCCAGCTCGAGGCTCCTGACCAGCCTGGTCAGCGTCTGCTGGTGGAGTGGCTCTGAGCCCATGGAGGCCCCCAGGCTCAGGCCACGGAGCAGCATGATCTCAGCCCCCAAGCATTTCCCGTGGCTGCAGAACAAACAGGGCAGTATGTGCACCAACAGCACAGCTTCTGTGCGGGGCCTCCCGCCTGGGCCAGGGTCAGAGGGCACCGCCTCCCAGACTATTCTTAGTGCTGCCCCAGCCGTCCCTGGGACACCCACCCCTCCTTCCCTCCCGCAAGGCCCAGGCCTCTGTTCCTCCCCCTTGCTGGTGGGGCAGAGGTCTGTACCCCAGGCTCCCATTGGCTGAGCGCCTGGAGGGGCTGGGAAGGTGTGTGTGTGTGTGTGTGTGTGTGTGTGTGTGTGTGTGTGTGTGTGACGGGGTGGGCTCCTCCCCCTCCCCAGACAGCAAGCGGATAAGCCGGATTGAACAGCTGTGCGGGAGCTGAGGCTGTGCCAGACTGAGGCTGCTCTGTCTGCCGAGAATGAGGGAAGCAGGAAGCTGCCCCTCAGAGGCCTGCCCTCCTCCCGCGCTCCCAGGGAGATGCTGCGGGCATCTTAGGCAGGAGGAGGAGGAGGAAGATCAGGACCCTTCTCCCCGTGTCTCAGGCTGCACCCAAGATGCCCCTTTACTCCCAACCGCCCCTGTCCCCTGTCAACCCTCACGGAGACTCAGGCACAGACCGGAGACGCATTGGCAGAGGCGAAAAGACCTCGTTGTTGAGCTTAGGGAGTGAACCAAGTCAGTGTAGTCTGAGGAGGCTTTGCCAGAGCTGGGGAGGACTCTCCAAGGTGCTCCGTGCTCTCCGTTCCCTGAGGGAGGAGGGAGAAGTGAGCGGGGTCTGTCCCGAGCGGACACCCACCTGCCAGGCTGCTCAGGGCTGGACTCTGCCTAGGTTGAAACTCTCTAACGAGGAGATCCGCCAGGCCGTCCTGAAGATGGACGAGCAGGAGGACCTCGCCAAGGACATGCTGGAGCAGGTGAGCCCCTCAGGAGGAGGCAGCGAACCCCTTCCCGACAGCCCCCCGAGAGACCCAGTGGTCCAGGAGAAATCAGGCTGGAGGCTGGAGGAGTGGCAAAGAGGTTTCTGGAAACTTCCCTCAGCCAACCCACACCACCATTAACTGACTTAATTAAAATCCTGAACTCTGTTCATCCAAGGCACTGTTGTATTACATTCTTTTATATTAGAGCAAAAAGACAAGCCAAACCTTAGAACAGTGATGGCGAACCTTTTGAGCTCGGCGTGTCAGCATTTTGAAAAACCCTAACTTAACTCTGGTGCCGTGTCACATATAGAAATTTTTTGATATTTTCAACCATAGTAAAACAAAGATTTATATTTTTGATATTTATTTTATATATTTAAATGCCATTTAACAAAGAAAAATCAACCAAAAAAATGAGTTCATGTGTCACCTCTGACAAGCATGTCAGGTTTGCCATCACTGCCTTAGAAGATGTTTGCCTTCGGTATATCAAGCAAAGACCTCATGTTTAGAATAAAGAACTCTACAAACCAGTGAGAATATGGCAAACGACGGCACTTAAAAATGAGCAAAAACTTCATGAAGGAGAATTTCTAAGTGGCTCCTATTGGTCATCAGAGAAACAGGGTCGATGTGGGTGTGTGCGGTGGGGTGGCCCCACATACCCACCAGAATAGCTAAGATTAGAAAGACAGACCATCCAAGTGTGGGCTGGGAGGGGAAGCGATGGGAGTTCTCGTTCCAGGCAGTCAGCTGGAAAAGCACTTGGCAGGGCACACAGAGGCCACACACACCTGCCCAATTGCCCAGCAGCCCCCCTCCTAGGGATAGACTCAGACCCCCCCCCCCCCCCCGTGAGCGGCCCAGTGTCTATCCGTAGGAAAGCATAGACTGTGGTATATTGCCTCAGTAGAATACTACTCAGCAACGAACAAGAAACAGCCCATCCCACTTACAGCGTGGATGAATCTCAGACACTGCATTGAGTGAAAGAAGGCAGACACTAAAGGGCACACCTTGAGTCCATTTACAAGAAGTTCAAGAATAGGCACATCCACCCTAAGGTGACAAACTTCAGCCGAGAGGCTATGTTGTGGGGTGGGTGGGGGGAGGAGCTGGCTGCTTAAAGTGACACAAGGGAACTTTCTGGTGGGATGGAAATCTGCATCTTGTCTGGGTGGTGGCAGGTAGCTTTGTAAAACTCATTGACCTGCACATTTAAAAGGGGCATGTTCTTCTCTCTCTCTCTCTCTCTCTCTCTCTCTCTCTATCTATCTATCTATCTATATATATATATATATCTCCTCAATAAAGGTTTCAAAAGAAGAAAGTCACTGAACTGTATAATTAAGAATAACGTACTTTGCTCTATGTAAGTTATTTCTTAATTTTAAAAAAGTAAAGGAAGGAAGGAAGGAAGGAAGGAAGGAAGGAAGGAAGGAAGGAAGGAAGGCAGGCTAGAATCAAGTGCCCTGTGGTTCCTTTCGGGCAGATGAAATGCAGACCATCCGCAGAGGATGCCTGTGTCTTAAGGGGACGCCTCCTGGGTTGAGCCTGTCAGTGTGGGCTTCCGTGGGCTGTGCCGCCGTACCGGCTTCCTGTCTGACCCCCACCTGCTCTTTGCAGCTCCTCAAGTTCGTCCCGGAGAAGAGTGACATTGACCTCCTCGAGGAGCACAAGCATGAGATCGAGCGGATGGCCCGCGCTGACCGCTTCCTCTATGAAATGAGCAGGTCGGCCGCGGGTGTGGCGGGAGGGTGGGGGAAGGCTGGCTGAGGAGGGGCCTGGCTGGCTTCTGGGGCTGGGGCCGGGCCGGGCCGGAGGGGGGCCGCCTGTGACGCAGCCTCCCCGCCCACAGGATCGACCACTACCAGCAGCGCCTGCAGGCCCTCTTCTTCAAGAAGAAGTTCCAGGAGCGGCTGGCGGAGGCCAAGCCCAAAGTGGAAGGTAGGGCTGAGGGGGTGGAGGAAGCCGGAGTGGAGTGGCATCTGGGGAGGCTGGGGAGGGAGCCCAGGAACAGGCAGAGGAAAATCCCCCCCAAATCCAAAACCAAACTCTAACGCTGATTTTGTAGATATTATATGCACTTGTGTATGTTGGCTCATGTGCCACGCACGGACACATTTCCTGTGCCTCAGCATGCAGACCCGCTAGGGCGGAGGATCTGTGACATCTGCCCAGCGTGGGACAGAGATGCTGAAAGCTACCTGCGGTCAACCATGGTCCAAAAATATTAAACGGAAGGTTGCAGAAACAGAATTCTTAAGTTTTAAATTGTGTGCTTTTCTGAGTAGCATTAGGAACTCTCATACCATTCCGCTCCGTTCCGCCTGGGCGTGAACCATGCCTTTGTCCAGAATATCCAGGGCTGTAAACACTCCCCCTCATTAGTCACTAGTAGCCGTCTCCATGATCAGAGAGAGAGGCCGTGTTCACATAACTTATTGCTGTAATTGTCCTAATGTACTATTGGTTATTGTTCGCCTCTTACTGTGCCTAATTTATACATTAACCTTTATCGTAAGTAGTACTTACAGGAGGAATCACAGTATGATGGGGTTCGGTACTGTCCTTGGTTTCGGGCATCCACTGGGGGTTGTGGAATGGAACCCCCGCAGATAAGGGGGGACCATGTAATAGCAAGCAAGCACCGAGAACAGTTCCTGGCATGCTTTAGCCGAATCAACCTTGACCCTGCGGGAGAGGTGCTCAGCTCATGGGAGACTACGGGGCACATTGTTTTAGGTGTGAGTTACTCAGAAAGGAGGAAATGGGCAAGGTGATCCTGGGCGGTGCCTGGTTTTCTGGGAGCGAGAACCCCACCCTACACCGACAGGCCTTTTCCAGAGGAGCACCTGGTTATTAAATGAGAACCATGTGCCAAGCGCTGTGTGAAACACTCCACGCGTATGGGCTCATGGTCCTCACCACAACCCTGCGGGGGCAGATCTCTCACCTCTGAGATGATCGGGACAGGTTGCCTTAGGTCACGTGACTGGGGCATGGTGGAGTCAGGATTGGAACACAATGCCGTTCTTCAAAATCCATCCCCTCGTTCTCCTCCTGGTGTACTCCCCAGAGGGTGGCAGAGACGGAGGCGGAGGGGCAGGAGGGGGAGCGGCAGGTGGTCAGGATGGTGGGTAGCCATGGGGACGGGAGGGGGACGCAGGCCAGGCTGTGAGGCTCATTGGTGGTGAGGACAGGGTCAGTGACGCGGAACTAGGGAGCCTGTGTCCAGGATCCTGAGGGGGACGGGCTGGGGGCAGAGCATGGGCCCCCTCTGCTGGACACCCAGGCTGCTGGCACGTCCTGGGATGCCCCGTGCAGAGAAGGATCCTTTCTGGAGTTCTCCAAGCTGCTTCAGCGAGGTTTCTGGGGCAGGTGCGGCATGACAGAGCTAGAGGCAGAGATCTTCTGTGATCTGGATCCTGACACACATGCACACGTACTCACACCCACACGCAAGCACTCACACCCAACAAGGGCACTGCAGGCGGCTGTGATCTGTGATGTGAAGGACGGGGAGCACGGTCAGTGTGACCCTGCAGGTCTAAGGCCTTCCCTTCACAGCTTTCTTTGTCCTGCTGCCGACTGCCCTCAGGGCCTGAGGCGCAGGTCGGGGTTCAGCCGAAGACAGGTGTGCTCAGCTGCTTGCGTCTCTTGGGTCAGTGGAGAAATGTAGGCAATAGCACTTGGGACTGTGGGACCGAGGAGCTTAGCCATCCGGTGGCTTTATGCTCAGATGGTTTCCTGTTCCTGCGGCCACTCCTCAACTCTCCCTAAGGTAGTCACTGCGGCCGAGAGGAGTCCGCCTTTCATATCACCAGGCAGAGCGGGGCGTGTGTAGATGGCAAAACCTGCCGGAAGGTCATCACCGCCCGGCTGTAGCTGCTGTTCTAGAAGGGCCCACAGGTCTCCTCCCTCCCAGGGGTGGGCAGAGGCGGCTGAAGTGTGCCTGACAGAATCAGGTCAGTGGGCTTGACGGGGTGGGGACAGAGGAGGGTGCAGGAGTGGGGTTCATATCCCTCCAGTTCTCCGAGGAAATACTCCTGGGTGAGCTGGTTGGTGAGCGATTGACACTCCTCCATGCACCCTCCATCCTCTGGGCCCATTCCCCAAACTTGACAAATGTACCAGTTCTTTTATGAATATATTCATAAGCATGTCTTGAATATAGTCTTATGAATATGTTCATTTTGGGGATATACCACATTTACTGATTCTTATTATGAATACATTTACTGAATATAGTCAAGATGAATACGGTCTCCAATGTAAACATCCTCCTATGAATGTATTCATGAGCCCATTCTGCTTATGAATGCCCCTGAACTGTCTGCACTGCACGTGGGACTCTCCCCATTTGCACTGATTTCCTTTGAACTCTTGTCATCTGTTTTGCCAACATTTCAGCATTTTCAGGAGGATTCCTTCGCAAATTTTTCAAATAGCTTATCAACCAAAGAGAAACGATCCCAACCAATAAAAACTGCTGGAAACTTTTATAAGCAGTTTTATTTTAAAGTGAACTTTTTATTGAAATGTGCGTGTGGAAAAGGACACGGAATCATGAGTCCCACTTGGGGAATGACGGTGAAGTGAGCTCACTGGTGTGATTGACGTCAGGTCGAGTGGAATGTTTCTAGCCCCATCTTCATGCCCCCCCACCCTTGAACATTACCCCTCCAACCACTGCCCTCCCCTCCTCTCTAAAGGTTTTGTCCAGCTTGAGCGTCATAGAAGTGGGACAGCGTATGAATAATTTTATGTTTGTTCCTTTTGCACAGCATTATGGTTGTGCGTTACTCCTGTTGTTATGTGTAGCAGTGGGTTATACATTCTCAGGGCTGCATTTTATTCCATTTATCAATATACCATAATTTATTTCACCAGTCTATTTGTAATTTAAGAAGGGGGGGACTGGAAACCATTCAAATGCCCTTCAAGTATAACGGTCATAGAATATGTACATGCTCAACCTCAGAAGCTACTGACAATCCTTCCATATTACCCTCCTCCTCCTCCTCCTCCTTCTCCTCCTCATCCTCCTCCTCCTCCTCCTCCTCCTCCTCCTCCTCCTCCTCCTCTTCCTCCTCCTCCTCCTCCTCCTCCTCTTTTCTTCTTCTTCTCCTATAATTACCTTTAACTGTCTTGAAGATTTTCTGCACACGTTTAGCAGATGGTTCTCATTTTGTCTTCATAGCAGCATCTTACAGCATGCTCAGTTTGGCATAAGCCAAAGATCAGAGGCTCCTTTGGTCTCCTTATCACCACATTTAATAATCAAAAGGCAGTTCCACAGCTAGTGGCCATCATTTCAGTGTAGGACTTGTCTCCCGATTCTGCACATTGGCCTTAAATACAGAGGAGCTGAGGAAGGGCCATGCCCTCCACGTTAGACCTCACTACTGAAGTTCTGGTCACTGCTGGCTTAACTTGTATTTCCAGCCAAGCCAGTACTTAAGACAAGAGGATAAAATGGCTAAAATACCTAAAGATGGGACCGTTTTTAAAAATGATATTTGCCCTAGCCGGTTGGGCTCAGTGGATAGAGCGTTGGTCTGCGGGCTGAAGGGTCCCAGGTTCGATTCCAGTCAAGGGCACATGCCTGGGTTGCGGGCTTGATCCCCAGTGGGGGCCGTGCAGGAGGCAGCCGATCAATGATCCTCTCTCATATTTGATGTTTCTATCTCTCCCTCTTCCTTCCTCTCTGAAATCAATACAAATATATAAAATAAATAAATAAATAAAAATGATATTCAACCGATGTCAAATCATCTATTTACTCAAAGACACCATCATCTACAAAGCGCACCATTATCTTATAGGACAAACGTAATTTGGGAATATTACAGTTGGTGATACGTTATAATTTAATTTGATAGGATATTTTTCTTTCCAAAAATATCAATAAAATTCAGCATTTCAAAAAGAGATATGGATAGTCCCATAATATGTAACATGCTGAAATTTACACTTTAATCACTAAGTTTAGAAAAGTGAAAGTATTATATGCTTATATATATCCAGAGAAAGAATATATTAATAGTCTTTTAATATCCACAAGAAAAGATATTCTCGAATATATATTCTTAGGAAGAGTTGGCGCATTCTAAGAATGCGTTATTTGGCAAATTGGCGTGTGGCGAGTTGGTCCCGGCCCTGGCGGTGGGCAGGTGTGGAGTAGCTGGTCTGTGGCGGCGTGGGCACGGTTCCTGCTCCTCTGAGAGTGGAAGACACTTGCAGCCCCCTTTCTGGACTTTGTGGTGGCACCATCTTGGGGTGCGAGGGGACCAGCTGCCCTGGCCCCGTCTGTAGGGATCTGAACTGTCCTCCCACCCCACCCCCGCCCCCCAGCCATCCTGCTGGCCTCCCGGGAGCTGGTCCGCAGCAGGCGTCTGAAGCAGATGCTGGAGATCGTCCTGGCCATCGGGAACTTCATGAACAAGGGGCAGCGTGGGGGCGCCTACGGGTTCCGGGTGGCCAGCCTCAACAAGATCGCCGACACCAAGTCCAGCATCGACAGGTGCAGCCTGCCTGCTTCCTGAGCCTCCATCACCCCCCACCCCCCCCCCACCCCCGCCCCTCATCCCTTGGGCCCTCCCTGCATTTCCAACCCAACCCGTGGCCTCTCTCTACACCTCAGCCTGGTGTCCTGCTGACCCTGGTTCCCTTAGCCATGAGCTGCCTTTCCCCCGCAGGAGCATCTCCCTGCTCCATTACCTGATCATGATCCTGGAGAAGCACTTCCCCGACATCCTGAACATGCCCTCGGAGCTGCAGCACCTTCCGGAAGCCGCCAAAGTCAAGTGAGGGTCCCCCCGAGGCCGCATCCTCTCATGGCCACCCGCGCTCTTGTCCGAATGTCCTCGGGGCTACTCTGGGCTGACTAGGGGGGGCAGTGTCTCTGAGTCTGCCAACTGAAGGCAGACTGTTTGCTCTTCAAACCTTTATTGGGGATCTCCCAGGAGTCAGCCTGGGGCTGGGGAAGGGAGCCAGGGATGGGAAGGCTGCTAATAGGGGTGTCATTCCACCAGCTACCACTGGGGGCGGCTGCAGCTTGACCCTTTCCAGGGAAGTCAGGGAGATAGTGCAAGACACTCTCCTAGTCTTGCCAAGTGGTGAGGGAGCTGGGACATCATACACCATCGCCTGTCCGTCACTGGCTGAGGGGCTCAGGGGGTGGGGCATTGCTCGCTGGCTCCCAGAAAAAGGGCTCACAGCCGAAGTCAGCACTGCGCACTGCAGTGAATGATCCAAGGAGCTGTGGGTGGGGCACCCGCAGCATCTGCTATAGGCAAGAGGTCAGACCTGAACATATACGTATAAGCTGGTAGAAGTATCTTCAGTAGAAGCAGAAATGCAGTGGTACATGGCTAGCATCATCAAATGCTTACTGCTTGCAAGTATAATACTTGTAAGTTATGAACTTACACCTATCCCCTGGTGGTAAAAAATAAATCCATGCCAGAGGCCATGTGTTAGAAACCTGACATTTCCGGTCTCAGGGGTTCTGTAGAGCATAAGCTTCACCCCTGTTATTCTGTAGCCGCACCGACAGAGCACAGTGGGTGGGGAGGAAGGCGGAGATTGGCTGCGTGTTAGTGGCCAATGCAGGACTGGGGTGCAGGACTAGGATGCTGAACCCCAGGCCTCAGGGTTTAGAACTGCCCTCTGCTGGGCCACCCTCATCTCCTGTCCCTCCCTCCGTGTCCCCCCACAGCCTGGCAGAGCTGGAGAAGGAGATAGGCAACCTCAGGAAGGGCCTCAGAGCAGTCGAGGTGGTGAGTACAGCGTTCCTGCCGCGGGGGTTTGAGGGCTGCGGTCAGGGGCACTGGGTCAGACGGTGGGCCCCCAGGCGGCAGACCCTGTCAGAGCCTGCCCGGCCCAGCGCTCCTGGCTTGGGTGCTAGAATAATGAGCACAGCCTCTAGCACAGAGCTGGCCTCAGGGAGGAGGATTGGCTTATCGGGGGCTTAAAGTTAGTCTCTCAAAGGGAGACCCTGAGACTAACCCGGTCCCTGTCCAACGTGTGTACTGGGCGGTGGAGTGGACTGAGCCGTAGATCAGACACATGCTTAACTCTGACTCCAGTAGGTGGGAAAGAGGACCCACGTCCTCTGGGCGCCGGCGAGGGGCAGGTGGCACAGTGTGACACTGGGGACCGCTATCCCCAGGAGTCCCCGCCTCATGTCTCTTTACCCCTCCCAGGCCCTAGAGGAGCCTGGCTGCACTCTTTGCTGGAGACCCAGGTCTCTGGTCACCACCATTCCTGCTCCGATGGCTCCTCTGACAGCATTGTCTCTGGCCCTCGGCTAGGCTGGCTCAGTGTGGGGATGTCCCCAACCCTCTGTCCCCCATACCCGTCTTCACTGAGTGCATGTGTGTGTGTGGGTGGGGGGGGTCATGGGTATGGAGAATGAGCTTAGAGAACAAAGTTAAATATGAAAAAGAACCCTTCACTGCCACTCTGAGGGTGACAGCCAACGTATCAAGTGCTTCCCGAAGCGTGGTCCAGGCCAGCAGCGCCAGCGAGATCTAGGAACGCGTCCCCCACCTGGATGTGCACACGGCTCACCTGAGGGTCTCGCTAAGAGGCAGACTCTGATCCCATAGGTCTGGGTGGGACCCGAGAGCCTGTGTTTCTTCACCTTCCCCAGGTGAGGCCGACGCGGCTGGTGGCAGGCCACTCTTGGGTAGCCCGAATCTAGAGGCAGGAAGGGGGCAGGGTGGGCGAGGGAAGGAGAGAGGTAGATGGACTGGCTGGTCACTCGCCCAACCTTTTCCACCCTTAAAACTGAACCCAGGGTGCTCCTCTTCCCAAGGAAGGCTCACTGCCCCGTGACGGACAAGCAGGGAGGGCGGGGTGGTGACCCGGAATTCCCGACTCCGACCCACCGCCAATCTAACCAGCACTTCACTCTCCCCCCTCAGGAGCTGGAATATCAGAAACGCCAGGCGCGGGAACCAAATGATAAGTTCGTCCCCGTCATGAGCGACTTCATCACGGTGTCCAGCTTTAGCTTCTCAGAGCTGGAGGACCAGCTCAGTGAGGCCCGGGACAAGGTGAGGGTGCCCAAGCCTCCGCTCACCCTAGCCCAGCCCGCCCCACTCCTCTCTAATGCAGCCTTATGTCGACGGGACTCCTTCACCCACTCCTACTGGGTGCCCCAGAAGGGACAGACCCAGAATCACAGAGCCCTGAGGACCAACCACGTACTCACTCCCACCAGGAAGCAATAGCAACTCTGATGCAAAGACCCTAACCCTGTGGTCGGCCAACTGTGGCTCTCGAGCCACATGCGGCTCTTTGGCCCCTTGAGTGTGGCTCTTCCTAAGCCTTAGGAGTACCCTAATTAAGTTAATAACAATGTACCTACCTATATAGTTTAAGTTTAAAAATGTGGCTCTCAAAAGAAATTTCAATCGTTGTACTGTTGATATTTGGCTCTGTTGGCTAATGAGTTTGCCGACCACTGGCCTAACCCATTCTTCAGGTATCAGGCACCGCATTGCTTTACCCTGGTCTCATTGCCCACTTTATGGGTTTGTTGAACAGTTATTGGCCCTTTCCACAGATACGTGCACCGAGATCCAGAGAGGTTCAGGAACTTGCTATGCTGGACAGAGCTGGGTCAGAATGACTGGAGCTCAGCTTCGGCCTCAGTTCCTGCCTCCCCACTGACTTGCACGTGGACCCGTCTGTGGGAGTTTTAGTAAAACGTGCATCCTCCTTCAGGGGGTCCGGAATGGGGCCTGGGGTCCAGCAGTGCTGAGACACTCACGGGAGCTCCCACACGGGTCCGTGGAGCACACACAGGGCAGGGAGGTCTTCCTTGGAGGACTCTGAGTGTGTCAGGGGTGGTGGCTCTTATTGAAGAGCAGTGCCTGGTTACCTCTGTTAACTCGTTAACCCCCACAACAACACTGAAGTAGGTTCTATTATCATCCCCACTTTACAGATGAGAAAACTGAGGCACAGGACACGTAACTAACTAGCCCAATAACTGTGAGCTCTGAGGTCCTTTTGATTTCTGACCAGGCAATTCGGTCCCAAGGTCTGTAGCTCCTGTCCCATACTCACGCCGTGACAGACCCAGAAGTGGCTCTGGGCAGCCTCGTCAGCCAGCTTGGACCCCCATGTCCCCAGGGTGTCTACCTCCACCTTTTCCTTCAGCCTTGTCTGCACCCTGCTGACACGGGGGCTCCCCTTCTCCAGCCCTGACCCCATGCAAACGCCCCGGCTCTGGCTGGCGCCCAGCTAACCACGTGGCCCATGGTGCTCAGGGGTGACTCTCCAACCGCTTCTCCCCCTTACAGTTCTCCAAGGCCCTGGTGCACTTTGGGGAGCAGGACAGCAAGATGCAGCCAGACGAATTCTTTGGCATCTTCGACACCTTCCTGCAGGCCTTCTCCGAGGCCCGGCAGGACCTGGAGGCCATGAGGAGGAGGAAGGAGGAGGAGGAGCGACGGGCGCGCATGGAAGCCATGGTGTGTGGCAGGCAGAGCCTGTGGGGGGAGAGGCGGGTCCGAGTAGGGTGCCCCCAGGGGACAATGGTTGGAGTGTGTGCCAGGAGGGCAGGGGCTAAGAAACACTGTAGGGACTGATGTCACACACACCCCCACCCCCCGGGGAGAGAATGCCTTCAGCCTGAGAGAGCACAGGGCATCCTGGGAGGGCGGGCCCAGCTGGGAGGTACCCCTGCTGGGAGACCTGGTTTAGAGGTCAGGGGTGGCTGCTCCAGCCTCAGCCTATCTCCCTCCCCCTGCAGCTGAAGGAGCAGCGGGAGCGGGAGCGGTGGCAGCGGCAGCGGAAGGTCCACGCGGGCAACGCGCTGGAGGAGGGCGGCGAGTTCGACGACCTGGTGTCAGCCCTGCGCTCTGGGGAGGTCTTTGACAAGGACTTGTGCAAGCTCAAGCGCAGCCGCAAGCGATCAGGGAACCTGGCCCTGGAAGTCACCCGGGAGCGGGCAATCAACAGGCTAAACTGTTGACTTGGGCACTGGCCGCACAGGAGGCCAGGAGACAGGGATGGCCAGGGGCTGAGTGGAGGAGGCGGGACACTTAACCACATGGTGCTTGGCTTAGAGCCCTGGGCTGGGTCCTGGGGTGCGGCTGTGTGAGGCAGGACCAGGCGTCTCCCACATGTACCTGAGGGGCTCCTCCCTCTCCTCTTCCCATTACTCATCCTGCTTCTGGGCCCCAGGATCACCCTCCGAGGCCCACTGGGACGTCCCTGGCAGGCTCAGCACCCACATGTTGGCACAGAGCTGCCCAGTTCCAGCCTGGACAGGTCCCTGGGTCTTGCTCAGCTATCATGTGCGGTGGGCAGTACCTGGGGGGGTGGGCACCCCGAGAGCCAGGTGAAAGATCCAGGCTCCCAGCCCTCAAGAGGCGGCTAATGGGGCATAGACCTGAGCCCACTGCCCTCTTAATGGAGAAGGAAGAGGTGCTATGTATCCTGGATGTGCTCTAGGAAAGATGCTGAGGGTACCACAGGGACCAAGTCGTCAGGACACAGAGTAGCAGAGCCTGTTTCCTCCATCACCACTCACTCCAGCCTCTCGCATGTCTAAGCCTCCCCCTTCCTTCCCACTGCCACCTCCATCCTGTCTACTAATGCAGAATCCCACCTATGGGTTCCCTGGCTACGGCTCCCCATCAGGTACTTGATGAATCTGGTAAGGGAAGGGTTGCAACAGAGACCCCCCTCCTCACCATACTTTGTGCCTTGGGCATAGGGACCCTGGGCCATGGTCCTGAGAGACGGTGACCTCACACAGCCCTGCACCAGAGCTTTCTGGTCTACCGCTCATGTCACTCAGACCCCACACTCTTTTCGTCTGCCTCCGGGCAGAAGCCACGGTGACCTCCATCCTGTCCAGCACAAGGAGGCCCCCTCAAACCACGTGTGCCTGGCTGGCTGAGGCTGGCCCTGGGGTCAGTTCCTGGGAGGGTCCCGAGGGCAGGCTGCCCTCTGCATTTGCACATCATCTCTGAGGTGTCTCCTCCTCTGAGGCCATCAGACCTGGGCCGGCACAGACGGGAAGCGAGGGAGACGGGGTGGGGGGGGGGGGCTGACTTCCCTGGGGAGGGCACTGCCTGAAAGGTCACCCCCCTCATCGGTACCTGATTGGTTCTTCAACCTGCCTGCCCAGGGGCTCACTCTGGTCCTCTGTTCCTATTTCCCATTCTGCATCTTGAGCGGGTGAGTCGATGGCTGTATCTAAGCTAGATGCTGTCTTCTAAAGGAGGTGAGGTCACTTCCATCAGGACTCTTATTTTCAACCTCCCCCCCCCACACACACACACACACCCAGAGTTCACCTTTTGTCCTGCCTGCACCCCATCCAGGGGCTCCTCGCCTCCTGTTCTCCTGACTCTCCCTTTATGTTTCTGCCCTTCTAACCTGCTCCTGGCTCAGGCTCAGGCTCAGGGCTATGCCAGTGGACAGACTGGTGGGCTGGGCCCACGCTCCAGCTGCCTCTCTTCCCTACATCAGACCCCTGGGGGTGGGGCCATAGTCGCTTCCAGGGAAGAAACAGGGTTGGTGAGCCCAGCATGTGTGTTGGTTCGAGGAAGATTAGAGCAAACGCAAGTCTGGCCAGGACCTGGGTGCAGGGCCATCCTGGAGCCCAGGTGAGGGTAAGGCGAAGGCTTCCAGGAAGAGCTGCAGGGGCTGATACCGTCTGCACAGCCAGGAGCCCCACTGAGGGCAGGCGTGGGGATGAGGGAAGGTGGTAGGTGGGGCCTCTGGACTCCTCCCCCACCTGGCTGGGGTGGAGCTAACCCACGGGGCAGGGCACAGGGCGGGCTCCACTGCCATCTGACAGGTGTGCCACATCCTGGCCTCGCCACCCTCCACGGAGACTGGATGTGTCCCACGGAAGACAAGGGGTATGGAAGCTGACGGAGACACGTGGGATGCGCAGGAAAGCAGTTTGACCCTATAGAGGACACATACATTGTTCCAGGGTTCTGGCTTCTCACCCCGATTTTCCCTTCTCTATTTATTATTTTCAAGATCTGGCCAGTGGCTCTGGCACCGGGCACCGTTGTGGCCGGATCTCCAAGAGTGCCTTGGACCACAGACCATCGCGGCTAAGGGGCTAGCGCCCCGTGGAGACGGCTGCGCTGGTCCTCGATATGCTACATGTTTACGCCCGTGTTTGTTCCTTGGTCTCTTCCGGTGCCCTTCCTGCCACCCCCGGGTGAATGCCTCCCGCTGTCTAATTTTGTGTCCAATGTAAAATCCACTTAACCTAAGGCAACCTGTCCCGTTCAGCAGCAGCACCCCCTCCTGTGATGGAAGTAAGGTGTGTCTAGGGCAATGGGAGGAGCAAGTTCTCCAGGGGCAGGGAAGGGGCTGGCCCAGGCTCCCCCCAGCCCCATCCTGTTTCCACCCACTGGGGAGCCGTGGCCGTTCCCCCGCCTCTACCTGGGCCGCCTTCTTGCCAAGGCCGCTCTTGCCAGCGGTCTCAGAGGACAAATGAGGCTCGTGTACGAAATCGGCAGCGTCCTTTTTACCCACACCTTTTTTATAAGAATATATTGTAATACTAAAAAATATTAAACCCATACCACCCCAGCCTGCCTTGAAACCTGTGCTTTCTTCTCGTGAGGGGCTGGGGGGTGTGGGGAGCGCCGAGGGCCCAGAGGCAACACTTGCAGGGACTGTGCACTCCGGGCACCTGGACCGTAGCTTGACATCGGGAGCTTGGCCTTTCCCTTTCCCGAGCTGGCTGTTAAGCATCCCCAGCACCCTGGGTGCCGGGCACAGGGAGGTCCCTGAGGACAGACCCGAGGAGGCCCATCCACGTTAGAGGACCCAGCAGCCCAGTCCAGTGTTGGGGCTGTGACACCCAGGAACCTCTAACTACTTCCTGATCTCTAATAGCCAGTGACGAGCTTCGGACACCCCGACTGTCTTACTGCAGACGGTGCCCTTCCACACACATGCCCCCCCCACCCCCACCCCCACCACCTCGCCCACAGGGACCGGGGATGGAGGGCAGGCAGGCGCCTGCGGCCTCTCCAGCACCCTCCGGCGCCTCTCCCCTGGGGAGTGGCTTGGGCTGGGGTGCAGGGTGGGCATGAAATCCTAGCAGCTGCGCGCCCCGTGCAGACAGTGCTCGTTCTCCCGTCTCCGAAGTTGGCATCCAGGCTTTATTTGTGGGCCGTGGGTGAAGGCAATCTCCAGCCCTCTTCTTTCCCTGATATGTTCCGGAACAAAGGGGTGGGGCGGGGCTGGGACAGCAGTGCACGGGGCCAGGAGCCACCTGAGTGGCTGGTCAGGAGTCCTCAGGGCCGCAGTCCCCGGGGGTCCTGTTTGGGGGGCGGAGGTCGGGGAGCAGGCAGGACTGTGTGTTGTTAAACCGGAAGCCTGCCAGTCTGGAGGGATGGGCTCTCTGAGGATGGAGGGCGGCAGGCAGGCGGGCAGGGCTGTGGCTCCCGGACAGGCGGGCGAAGCTGAAGAGAAGTCCTGTTCCTTCTTCGCGCAGGCGTGCTCTTCCCCTCGCAGCGGGTTCCTCTGCTTCGTGAGCCCTTCTCTCTCCCCAGGGAAGCAGCAGAAGAGAAAACCCGAAACGAGCCGTGACACGGGCTGGCTGAATGGCCCGCAGATGACACAGCTGACTTCAGTCACTAGCATCGCTCGCTGCGACCCCTCCCGTCACGTGTCCAGGAAGGCAGAAGGGCCTGCTGGTTTCTCTCCGGATAAAGGAGGCCTCGCAGGTCACCATTAGCAGGACCTGGGGTTCCCACTGAAGGTCAACACTGACGGGGTTAAAGGAACTAGACGTCCTTCCCTCGGCCCGAGCGCATCCCTCGGGACCTGGCTGGGCCGTGGGGAGAGGGCAGGAGCTCTAGGTCCGGTGGAAGTCCCCCCGCTGGCCCCCCGTCTTGCTGATGAGCTTGATGTCCCCCAACACGATGTCCCTGCTGACCGCCTTGCACATGTCGTACAGGGTGAGGGCAGCCACAGCGGCTGAGGTCAGGGCCTCCATCTCCACCCCGGTGGGGCCCCGAGCCCGGCAGGACGCCTGGATCACCACGGCGTGGCGTGTGCTGTCCAGCTCCAGCCGCACGTGGACGTGGCTCAGGGCCACGTGGTGGCACAGAGGGATCAGCTGGCTGGTCAGCTTGGCGGCCTGGACTCCGGCCAGCTGGGCCACCACCAGGGCATCTCCCTTCTTCAGCCGGTTCTCTTGGACGAGTCTGAAGGCCACCGGCCCCAGGAGGACCATGGCGGAGGCCACGGCCACCCGCTCTGTGTCCGGCTTACCACCCACATCGACCATAGCCGCCCGGCCTTCCGTGTCCACGTGGGTTAGCTGGTCCGAGGTTGGCAGCGATCCTGAGTGGGTGGCAGGAGCCCGGGACCCGGGGCTAAGGCACTTGGGGTTGGTGTCTGAGTCTGGGTGGGAACAGTAGTGTCTCTGGGGGGAGCCAGGCCCCAGCCACCGCTGGGCGAGGGGAGGGGTCTGGGGCCCCCGGCAGCCCTTCCACAGAGTCGCCACCTGGTTGGAGAGACTCGCTCTGTGTCTCAGACCCTGAACGCCGAGTGGGTCCCAAGAGGAAATGCTTGGAATGGCTGGTGGGGAATCTTGGAGCATCAAAAACAATCCTGCAAGAAGGAAGACAGACTCAGGGCAAAGGGCATTCTTTTCCCCGCCTCCTCTCGCAACCCTCCCCTCCCCCACTCTGGTTCTGCCCACACCACACCACGGGAGGAGGCATGGAGAGCACAAAGCCGAGCGAGAGAGAAGCTGCCACGTGCAGCCCTGCATCAGAGGTGCTTTTGTTTGTGGCATCCCACGCAATGAGAGACGTCCTCATCACGCAGTTCCCGGGAGTTAAGGAGCCTGGAGGCTGCGATCGTGGCTGTGTCCTCCCTGACGAGGTGAGTAAGCGGCACTCCTAGCTTGCTGCTCAAGCTCTGCGCTGCGCAAAGGCCAGCGACACATCGCCCAGTGGGTGCTAACGGTCCAGATGTGCCCGTGCGCGGCCCACACTCCAGAGGGAAGACACCTGTCACTGCTCCCAAGCCAGGACGTCCCAGAGCCGAGGACAGGTCTCTGCCTTAACCCGGAGCTCTACATGTGGGGAATGGCTTGGCGATCATTAAATCCGGAGGACCCCCCAGTTTCTGGTGACACAATGACTATTCCTGTGGCATGCTTGGTGCAGGGGTGCGTGCAGAGGGAAGAGCAGAGGCAGTCAAAGCTTGAAGGGGCATGACAGGATGAGGGGGCAGGACAGGATGAGGGGGCAGGACAGGATGAGGGGGCAGGACAGGATGCGGGGGCAGGACAGGATGCGGGGGCAGGACAGGATGAGTGGGCAGGACAGGATGAGGGGGCACAGAAGAAAACCAGGGCTGCGAACACCGGGATGAAATGCAGGGTCTAGGGGTGCCTGATGGCAGGGGGCCCCACCCCACGGAACCCCAATGACAAGGGCGAGTGGTTACGTACTGCTGGGTCACCCACCGATGAGGATCATGGGCCGGTTCTTCATCTGGGAGATACTGAACATGCCTGGGGTGAGGGAAGGATGGGGAGGGAAAGCGGGGAGGGAGAGCAGGGGAGGGGAGAGAAGGAGGGACAGTTCGTGACACAAACATGGACACAGTGGTGTGACAGCCCGTGTACATGCACTCACCCAGGAGCACCCGACAAAGCCCCACTGTGTGCTGCGGGCCACCCAGGACCGAGCCCAGAAGTCTGATGCCAGGCCCTGCCCTCCTGACAGAAGACCGTGTGTGGGAAGAGAGGGACAATGACACCCCTTTCCCCACCAATGAAACAGCCCAAGAGAATTTGGGGGCCTGTCCCTTGTGGTCTCCACTGTGCCAGCCTCCCAGGAGGAGAACCATCACCGCACCCCAAGTCTCGGGGTCCAACGCTGAGTCCCCAGCTCCCTGTCAGGCTGTGCTTTGTCCTCCCCCCAAACTCTGCTTCCCTCCTGCTGACCGTGGCCCGCCCACCCCACCCCTTACCTGCGTGCTGCCGCTTCTTCCTGCCCACAGCGGCCCCGATGATCCCCAGCAGCTCCTCCTCAGACGCCCCCGCCCGCAGGTGATCCCGTAGGGAGACCTCTGAGTTCCCAAAGAGGCAGACCTGAGGGGGTCATCACGGGTGAGGACAATGGGCCTCCTGCATCCCTGGCCCTGGCCCATCCCTGGAGAACCCTCTGGGCTGAGACCAGCGTCCAGGCCTCCCACGGCTGGGCACAGTCAGGGCAGGACTTTCCGCCACCAGGGACAGGAGGAGCCGGATGGAGGAGTCTGGCTGGAGGGCAGGAAGCAGACTCAGACATCCCTGGCCTGTCTCTGGCTTGCGATCATGTCGCCTTCAACTTGGAGAGTGAACTTTAAAAAACGGAATTGGTGCCCATGGTGCACACTCTCCCAGGACCTTCCCTGGAATGGCCTCCTGAGGCGTCCTCACTGAGACCCAGCAGTCCCGTCTGCGCACCCCATTTTCCCTCGGGCCCTCCTGCTCCCTCGTCTCATGGACGTTACCTGCTGGCCCCCGTCCCACTCCAGTGCGGACAGCAGGGGGCTGGGGGAGGCCATCCTGTGGCCAGTCACACTGACTCAGGGCTCCCAACCCCGAGAGAGGCTGGCGTTCTGGGGGCTCCAGAAAGAAAGATACCCACCGCCCTCCCACAGAACCTTATAAAGCACCTACTATGTGCCAGCGCTATACTACAAGGCTCTGTGGACTCAGAGACAGAAGGATGTTTGAGGAGCCCCTGAGGGCAGAGACCACCCGAGAAATCTGCCCCTGGTGGCGTGAAATCTAAGTAAAAGGTACACCTACTTCTCCATGCTGCTCCCGGTCCTCACTCCCCACCAGGCCCCGGGTTCTACTCTCCGCCCCTCTCTGCCCCCAGGAGGCCCGGGGACTGCACCTTCCAGGCCCCCTCCAGCTGCCTCTGCCTGGGCCTGGGCTTGGCTGATGGGAGAGGAGAGCGTGAGAGGAAAGGGAGGCTGGCGCTTGCTCCCGCTTCCTCCCTGCTCTGACTTGTTGGAGTGGCTGCTTCCCTCATAATGACACCAACCAGGGGGCCACTGCGCCAGCCTCTGGCTTTCACTGGCCCCAGTGGTACCACCTCCTCCCCTCCCGCTCCCCCCAGAGTGGGACCAGCTGCTGCTCATGGGTGCCTCACACCCCTCCCAGCCCCCGTCACCTGCACCACCAGCAGCTCCCTCAGTCCGGTCCCTTCATACCCCACCTTCCATTTCCTGCAGGGCCCCGTCTCACCACCCACAGTTCAGGTCCATTTTAAATCCCAGCCCAGGAAAACCTTTTTGCTTTTTAGTAACAGCTGAATGATTCCTTCTGGATGGCAAACCTGAAGCATCTGAAACCCCCCACCCCCACCCCCAGTCCTAACCAGGTCCCAGAGTCCACATCCACCTGATGCCTTTCTCTCCACCCGCCGCCTGCACGACCAAGTCCGCTTTCCTCCTTCCCATCTTCACCGCACACTCCTACACATTTGGGACATCGCCAAATGGCCATCTAACCAGTCTTCCTATTTCCAACTTCAACCCGCAGATTATTTTTCCTAAAATGTGAACAGGGGACCAGGTCTCCCCCGCTGCTCAGAAACCCTGCACAGCGCCCCCCCACCCCCCGCAACAGAACACTCCGCACCTTCTCCCTTCTCCCTGGGCACTCGAGCCCCTACCACACTCCTCCCGGATCCCACTGTGATCTGCCCAGGATGCTGGGATTACCCAGACCCTCCTCCCCCGCCCTCACTTCCACCCGGACATCCTTCCAGGCCCACCACCCGCTCCCTCAGGTCCACCCTTTATATCCATCACCCTTATGTCCATCACTCATTGGACCAAGAATCCTGCACCTGCGCACATTAGCAGCTTTGTTTGGTCTTAGCAAGGAGCCTGTGTGCCCCTAAAGGGCGGGGCAGGTCTATGTCTCCCTTTCATCCCTCAGGGCAGGCGCACAGCACATGCTCATTAGACATGAGTAACGAGGCTGGTTTCAGAGCTGAGCCCCTGGCTGGTGGGAGGGGCCAACCTGGGGGGCGGGGAGGAAGGCAAAACGCACAGTGACCCTTCCCCACCTCCCCCACCATGGTAGCACCAAGTCCTGGAAAATGGCTCCCAATCAGCTGCAAGTTACTAGGAGGGAGGGGGGAAGAGAGGGAGGGAGGGGGGAAGGTTGCAGGGAGGAAGGGAAGAAGGACAGGGAAGGGATAAATCAGGGTGCTGGTTCCATGGGTGCCACCAGTTCACCTTCCCCTGCTGCTCCCATGACCTCCCCAAATCTGACACTATTTCACCCCCCACCCGTGTGCCCCACTGTCTCCCCTCCACTCGGGGCCGGTGGGAGGGATGTGCAGACACTCACCTTGAGGTTTCCGTCCGCTGTGATGCGCAGCCGGTTGCAGGTCCCACAGAAATGCTCAGACATGGACGTGATGAAGCTGAGCTGGCCTCGGAAGCCAGGGACGCGAAAGGTCTGGGCGAGGAGGGAGAAGGGCAGTGGCGGGAACCGGGGCGGAGAGGGCCGCTCTCCCTGCCGACCTGAGCCCTCACTCCACGGCCCCTCGGGGAAGCCTTCGGAAGGGAGCACCCCGGGCCCTCAGACCACAGAAGACTCAGGTACACGAGTGGGGACGAGCTCTGCCCGTGCCTGGCCTGCCGAGAAGACCAGCTAAACGTACAGGGACCGGAGCACCGCGGCCAGAGCAGGCCCGTAGGGGAGCAGACCGAGCACCCCTCCCCCACTTACGGGCGTGTGTCCTGTCAAGTCCCTTTACCCCTGCCTCACGCCCGCCCGGCCGCTTCTTTATCGTCTTGATCCGGGAGAAGGGAGGCTGCTGTGCTGGCACTGAAGGGCGTCCTGCTAACTGGCACTGCCCTACATCGCTGCTCTCTGACCTCCCGCAGCCCCTGCCAGCGCTCCTGAACTTCCCCCGCCCAGCCCCAGGCTGCCCCCAACCTTGGCCGTGCTGGATTCCTCCTCGGGCAGCTTCTCCAGCTCCGGCCACTGCTGCCGGAGGGTGTCCAGCATCTCCTTGTAGCTGACCATCTTCTTGACGTTCCACTTGTTACCTGTATGGGGGTTGGAGGCTCCCGAATGAGTCCAGCATGGCAGGAGCCCACCCTCCCCCACAGCCCGGAGTCAGGAGGCCCTGCCTATGCCTCTGACGCCCATGCAGCCCTAGGCTAGCCCTGCCAGGCCCCTCCCCACCATCTCTGGAGAAGTTTCTACACACACAGCAGGGCCGGAGGTCAGCAGCACCCACAGTGTGAGCCAGACCTTGCTGCCCCACACACCCTTCACGGGGGCTCCATGCTCTGCCCGCAGGCCCGGCCTCCTCTTCCCTCCGCACCCCCATCACTGACCGTCAAAGGGCATGTACTCTATGAAGCGCACGTCCAAGGGGAGGCCCTCGGTCAAGGCCACAAAGTCCAGGAGCTCGTCCTCGTTCAGGCCGCGCATCACCACGCAGTTCACCTGCCCGGGATGAAGGGACCATGGGCACTGCCCTCGGGGCTGCTTTGCAGGGGTGACCTTTGGGGATGTGGGACCTGCCTGGGCTCTCCAGTGGAGGTCCCGGTCCTTGCCCTTCACCCCACAGCTCTCCTTGGGTTTGGGGAATCCACGGGGGTCACAGTTCTGCCCTCCCTTGCGTTGTGAGGGGCAGGGCTGGATGCAGTGGGTAGGGAAGTGGTGGCCAGGAGCTGACAGGGAAAGACCAAGCCAGGGTGGAGGGACAGAGCAGTGGCCTGCCCTCACCTTCACGGGGCTGTAGCCCAGCTCGATGGCCTTGTGGATGCCCTCCATGACCTTGTGGAAGCCTGTGGGAGGAAGAGAAACAGTCAGGAACTCCTCCCTCTCCCCGGCCTCCCCCTCACAGCCCTGGGAAGTAAGGCATCTCTGGGACCACTGAGGCCTGGCCAACGAGCGTTTTCTGTAAAGGGCCAGATCGTAAATATTCTAGGTTTTGCAGGCCAAGAGGCAAAATTGAGGCTATTATGTAGGTGTATGCCATAAAGGTTTCATTGACGCAATTCAGAATATGATAATAATTGAGAATAGTTTTTGGTAATACAGGTCCATGTATGGGATGGAAGAAATTAATTATTTTTACAAGGATAATATTTTGCTTGGTTGGGGTTCCTAGTCAATGCTCCCTATCATTAAACTGATTGCAAATGTTACCTGTAAGCCCATTCTTGGTTCACAGGCTGTTAAAAGCAGGCAGGGGCTGGGTCTGACCCCTGGGCTGTAGTGTGCAACGCAGACCTGGGGGGGCCTTCTCAGTCCTGAGAGGGGACTGGGGTCCAGAGAAGCAGGGCCCTGCTGGCTGCTGCACACCACATCTCAGAACACAGGCTCCTGGCCCCGTATCCAGGCTTTCTCCCGAACAGCCTGTCCGTTCATATAATCTACATGTTCTCACTAGCACCTGCTGTGCGCGGCTGTGTCAGGGCTGGTGAGTGATTCCCATGCATGTGGTTCTCACCTGTCTCTGTGCTTACCCAGGCTGGCCTGTCTTCCCTTCACTCCCCTCAGCCCCCCTCAGCTCACTCCTGCACCCACTGCCTGTCGGTCTCACCCGCCCACAGCCCGCAGAGGCTGCAGATCACATGGGATTCCCAGCCAGGATGTTGGCTGAGGGCGGGTGGCCTGGGAATGGCCTTCATGCTGTCCCTGCAGCTGTTCTGGACCGGCCCAGTGAAGGAGGGCAAAGGGAGGAATGTGCAGCAGCTCTCCCTCCCTCGCTGGCACTTCAATGGACACCACAAACCTAGTGGCCTCACACCTCTTCAGTAGCCTGTCCTGCAGGGCAATGTCCTGTGTGTCTGTCCCCTCCTAGTGCCTGGAGCAGGCTTCACAGAGGGCGAGGCCCCGTGAGCACTTCAGCACATGGAGGGCTGTAACCAGGGAGGCACAGGGAGAGGCCGGAACCTCTGTCCCGATGTGCAGCGCACAGCCCGAGACCACAGGGACTGTGGCAGGTCTCCCTCTTGCCCTGCCCTCCCCGATGAAGCCTAGTGGGAGGAGGCTGTGGGAGTCCCTGCTGCAGGGCTGACGGGAGAGGCTTACATCCAGGATGGGCACAGGGAGCACCCTTGGGAGTTGCTGAGGGACCCCCACCTGGCAGTGCTGGCCCTGACCCTGGCACCTCAGGGCTGCTGCTTCCACCCTGGGCGGCCCCACATTTCTGCAGAACTCATCACAGGGCAACCAATTCAGCCCAGTCATGAGAAAACTGGGGACAGAGCACAGGGAGGTTGGTCACCATAGCTCTTAGCATCTGACCCCCAAAGGCCTTCAGGGCTGTGGCTACAAGGACGAGGGGCATTTAGAGAGGGTGAGGGGTGAAGCCCAGGATTATCCTTAGCCAAGACACCAAGGGTGAGAGAGAGCCCAGGCCTCTGGCCCCAGCCCCAGCTCCGGGGCCTAGGAGGGCACCTCCATTGGGAGCTGCATGGTCACCTTTCCTGCGGACGATGAACTCAAACTTGGCTGGCACCAGCGTGTCCAGGCTGATGTTGATGGCACTGAGACCAGCTTTCTGGAGCTGAGGCAGCAGCCGGGCGAGGTTGATGCCGTTGGTGGTGACGCCGATGGTCCTCAGCCCCTCCAGCCGATGGAGCTGGGCTGTAGGAAGAGAGGAGGAGGCATCAGCCTACTTGCTCTTGGTGAGGCCAGGAGAGGGCGAGTCCAAGTAACATGGATGGACCTCAACTAACCAGGCTCAGCTTAATCAGAAACAAGAATAAAAACAATGATAAAACTAACCAGAAGATTAAACACGGAGTGTTCACTCTGCAAGAGGCTCTGCTGAGGGCTTGGGTGCCTGAGCTCATTGAAGTGTCACGATAATAATGATCCCATTTAAAAGGCAAGAGAAGAAAGGCTCAGAGAAGTAAGAAAATGACAAAGCACACAGCTAGTAAGAGGAAGAGCCGAGAGCCAAATCCATGTGTATGTGACCCCAGAACGATGCTCTTAATAACTAACTCACAGGTCCTGATACTCTAGTTTGTTGACTCCTCCATTCCACCAAAAATCTCCAGAAACAACAGAAGGATTTAAAACAACAACACACACCCATAATAGCACTGGGAGGCAAGAAAGAATGTGTTCAATGGCCCATAATGGTGGAGAAATACTGAAAGACAGAAAGCAGAGGGGGACCAGATGGCTCGAGGAGACCACAGCCCAAGCACACAGAGGAGAAGGTTCTGTACAAAGTGGGAGGGTGACTGGCATGCACCACACTTAGCAGTCACACAGACAAAGAGAAGAAGGGTCCTTGGTTATGCCAAGGAGGTTGCCTTTCTGGGTAATTCTATTTGGACGAGTTGGACAAGCTGGGCAAATTGGCCTCCCTCTCACCTCTAGGATCAGGGAGAAGGCAGCAGCTTTTACCCAAGGCTAGAGCACTTAAGGCAGCCTAAGGGGGTGGGGGAAGCCCTGAGTAGCTGCTGATAGTCAGGAGACACGGGAGCCCTGAGGCCCAGAAGACTAGCAGGTCCTCATGCTCCTGTCCACAACCTCAGGGGCAACCAGCATAAACAGAAACCGCCCTGGCAGCCAGGCCAGCAGAGGCCGTGGGAACGGAGATGAGTACAGTCAAGAATAAGCAAACATTTTGAACTAACAAGCAAAATAGGGACAGACTCATAGAAAGCAGGCTGACAGCAGTCAATGGTGGGACAATGGTGGGAGGGGTGGAAGGATAGAGCAAAAAAATGGGGGAAAAAGAGAAAAAACTCATGGACAAGAACAGTGTGGTGACTGCTGCAGGGAAGCAGGTGTGGGGAGGTGGATGAGGGTATAGAGGTGATAAATGGTGATGGACAGAGACTTGACTTGGGGTGGTGAACACACAATACAGTGTACAGAGGATGCGTTACAGAATTATGCACCTGAAACTTGCATAATTGTGTTAACTAGTGTTACCCCAATAAATTCAATAAGAAGGAAAAAAGTAAAGACAATGCTGAGAAGGAAACATAAATTTCACAAATAGAGAAATAAAAGGAGACATGAAAGAGATAACAGATGATGATTCTTTTAAAATTCAGAGTTAGATGGACATAGATGCAAAAATTCTCAAAAATATTAGCAAAACAAATTCAACAATACATTAAAAGGGTCATACTGTATACCATAATAAAGTGGGATTTATTCCAGGATGCAAGGATAGTTTAACATCCACAAATCAATCAATGTGATATACCTCATCGGCAAAATGAAGGATGAAATACATACAGTCATCTCAATAGGTGTTGAAAAAGCATTTGACAAAATTCATCATACATTCATGATAAAACTCTCAACAAAGGGGTATAAAAGGAACATTGTTCAACATAATAAAGGCCGTAGATGATAAGCCCACAGCTAACATACTCAATGGTGAAAAGCTCAAAGCTTTTCCTGTGAGACTGGGAACAGACAAGGATGCCCACCCCTGCCACTTTTATTCAACATTAGAATTCCTAGCCAGAGCAATTAGGCAAGGAAAAAAACAAACAAACAAAAGGCACTTAAATCAGAAAGGAAAAGTAAAACTGTCACTATTTGCAGATGACATAATATAAAATATAGAAAGTCCTAAAGACTTCACCTAAAAACTGTTAGAACTAATAGACAAATTAGTGAAGCTGCAGGATACAAAGTCAGTATACAAAAATATGCTGCATATACACTAACAATAAACTATCAGAAAGATAAATTAAGAAAACAACCCCAATTACAATTGCATTAAAAAGAATAAAATACCTAGGAAACAATTTAACCAAGCAGGTGAAAGACTTTTACACTGACTACTATGAGACACCGATAAAAGAAATGGAAGAAGACACAAATAAGAGGAAAGCTATCCTGTGCTCATAGACTGAAAGAATTAGTATTTTGAAAATTTCCATGCTCCTAAATGCCAGAAGCCAATTCCAGCATGACAGCAGGGCTGAATCTGCAGTGGCTGAAGGGCATTTCCCCAAACCTGAAAAGGATGCATTAAATTGATTGTTTGTTGCCAGACAGCTCAGGGCATCTTAATCTACATGTTATTGCCTCCTACTGGCCAAACACCTGAACAGCCGTAGGCAAATTCTTCCATTCTGACAATGGACTCTGTATAAGAAACCCTGGCCTTTGAAATGTATATCTCTGCCTCGCCTCAGGACAATTTGTGTTAATAAAAAGCATGGGGTCCTGAGATGAGGAGATCTTAGTTTCTTTAGCTAGGCTCCTCTGACCCCTAAATGTCTTTCAAAATTATGCTTCGTCTCTGGACTTTTACTTAAGTTACACACAGCCCCTTCTCCAGATTGCTGAACCCTTCTAGATGCTGGAACAAGAACCCCGACACTTAAAGCAATCTACAGATTCAATGTGATCCCTATCAAAATTCCAATGTTATTTTTCACAGAAATAGAACAAACAATTCTAAAGTTGATAGACCCACAAAAGACGCCACATAGCCAAAGGAATCTTGAGAAAGAAGAACAGAGCTGGAGACATTACGCTTACTGATTTCAAATTATATTACAAAGCTGTAGCAATCAAAACAGTATAATACTGACATAAAAACAAACACATAGATCAATGGAACAGAATCAAGAGCCCAGAAATAAATCCACACATATATGTTTAATTAATTTAAAGCAAAGGAGCCAAGACTATACAATGGGAAAAGGACAGTCTCTTCAATAAATGGTATGGGGAAAACGGCACAGCCACATACAAATGAATAAAACTGGACCACTATATGACAGCATACAAAAAGATTAACTCAAAATGGAATGAAGACTTAATAGGAAATGATAAAACTCCTAGAAGGAAAACATAGTACACTTCTTGACGTTAGTCTTGGTGATGAATTTTTGGATCTGACACCAAAAGCAAAGGCAACAAAAGAAAAAAGAAAAAAAGCAGGACTACATCAAATGCTGTTCATTACAGCATTATTTAAAATACACCAAGACATGGAAGTCACCTATTTGTCCATCGGTGAATGAATGGATAAAGAAAATGTCACAATACACATAATGGGATATTATTCAGCCATAAAAATAAAATCTTGCCATTTTTTATATAGATGGATCTTGAAGGCATTATGCTAAGTGAAATAAATCAGAGAAAGTGATATGATCTCACTTATATGTAGAATTTTAAAAAAAACAACACCCAAACTCACAGATACAGAAAATAGGTTGGTGACTGCCAGAGGTGGGTAGTATAGGGGGTGAGTGAAATGGATAAAGGTAGTCAAAAGGTATAAACGTCCAGTTATAACACAAAGTCCAGAGGCTGTTATGTACAGCATGGTGAGTATAGTTAATAATAATATATTGTATATTTGAAAATTGCTAAGACAGTAGATCTTAAAAGTTCTCATCACAAGAAAAGAAAATATAACTATATGTGGTGATGTATATTAACCTCACTTATTGTGGTGATCATTTTGCAATATGTAAAAATATCAATTCATTATAATGTACACCTGCAACTAATACAATGTTATATGTCAATTATATTTTAATACAAAAAAAATCAAAGTTAATATCCTCCAGGAGTTAAATATTACATTCTGAAATGAGAAAAATAACTTATTAGAACTCTTAAAAATAAAATATATATAGTCATAGAAATATATATTAATTATGGAAAGTTAGAATATATATATATATATACACACATATATATACACACACATATATACATACATATATATATATATACATATATATATACACACACACACACATACATACATATATATGTCCATCGGTGAATGAATGGATAAAGAAAATGTCACAATACACATAATGGGATATTATTCAGCCATAAAAACCATATATATATGGTTGTAAAATATATAGTGTAGAAAGAAAAAAACTTAATGAGAAAGCAGAATGGACACATATGAAGAGCAAATGAGCAAATTGGAGTACAACACAATTCTCCCAGAATGTACACAAAAGAACAAGAATAAAAAAAACACCACCTACTGACATTTAAATCCAACAAAATCTAGAGAAAGGATACTGTGTCAAAATGTCCACCATGGTTATCTTTGCTCAGTAGTATTATTATAGGTGATTTTACATTTACTTGTCTGGAGATAAAATTTATTTCAAACCACTTGAATGCATGAATCTTGGTGAAGAATCAGCTTATCTCTGCATGAGAGCAGAAGCCAGGAGTGAAGTGCCCAGATGAAAATTGGGGAAAAGACTGCACAAAAGGCAGCAGAAGATGACACATTTAAGCATCAGTTTGTGGAGGGCTATGCAGAAGTGCACATGTTTCGGGTATAAGGCTAATATTATACCGCCTTTCTGGAGAGACATGTATGGTAAAGCATTGGACCTGAAGTTCCAAGTCTAAGAATTTACCTTAGGAAATAATTGTAGATGTGAACAATATTTAGTACAAAGATGTTTAGTAGTCAGCAATGCATAAGACAGTTGGAAATCATTCTGATACCCAACAATAGAAAACTGGCTAAATTATGCTTTGTTTAGATGATGGAATATTATGTAAACAAAAATGACTCTACAGAATAATATGTTCGGCTGTTGGGAGATACACATGCTATATTAAGTTCAGAGAGCAGGTTAAAAACAGTTGTTAATAGGATTTCCCTTATATGTGGATTCTAAAGAACAAAATACATGCTCAACAAAGCAGAAAAAGACTCAGATACAGAGAACAGATGGATAGTTGCCAGACTGGAAGAGGGTTGGGTGGCTAGGTGAAAAAGGTGAAGAGATTAAAAATACAATTGGTAGTTACAAAATACTAGTCACAAGGATGTAAAGTATAGCAGATGGAATACATTCAGTCAATAATATTATAATAACTATGTATGGTGTCGGGGGATCATAAGTTATGTAATTGTCTAACCACTATGCTGTACCCTGAAACTAACATAAAATAATATTGAATATCAGCTGTAATGGGGGTGGGGGGGGAGTTAAATAAAAAACAATAACATCCAGAAGTTTAAATATGAAAATAAAACACCAAAATGTTGACAGTGGATACAACTGGGTAGTAGTTATATATTGTTTTTGCTTACCTAAAATAAATATGTATTACTGTTGTAATAGGAAAATAAAAGTTTAAAAAGAAAAATTGTTTTAAAAAAGGGCAGAAAAAAGCTTTACCCTGGGGCTCTGCCAACATGGAAAATTAGCAGTAGTTGTTGGTTCCCTACACAGAGGGATTCTGGAGAAACACAGAATCCGGGACATTAATTAAAGAAAATCTAGAGAACTCATAGGAAGACGGACTGGTCTTCTGAACTAGTATGTGGGGACGGCGGGGGACGGGGCGGAGGGGGTTGTAGCCTGGGTTGAAGGTGCCGGTAGAGAATGTCAGCAATAATGGTAAGCAAGGCAGTTCAACTCCCTTCTTGCCCTCACCCACTGATGCATCAGAACAGCCACTGCTTGTCCCCTTACTGAAGGAATCAGTGGCATGCGCCCCAGAACTAGCTCAGCAGCCACTGGTGGTAAACTCGGGGGAGCTGCCCGAGGCCCGCTAGAGGAGGAGCTGAAGACACAGGTGGGGACCTACCAACCTCCTGCATTCATTCCTCCGCCTGCCAAAGCCCCAGGGCTCCTTCCAAACCTGCTTCTCCCTTAGGTAACTGCCACGTTCCCTGAGTCCAGGTGCCACTCTCATGAGCTAAATGAGCAGTATGACCTGGAGCTGCGCAGGCACAGCCGTGCTGGTCGTGCAGGGGGAGACAAACACGAGTGAACAACGGAGACGGTCTGGGATCTTGAGCTCCCTGTGCCTACCAAAAACTACACTCTGGCCTCAACCCTTTTTCCATGAAGCAGTGTCACGTGTGTGATGTGCCACTGAGTCAATCTGACTCCTGATGACGCCATGAATGACTGACACCCATATCCTGCCCTCAACAGCCCTGCTCCGCTCCTGCAGACGCAGGCCCCTGGCTGCTGTTATGAAGTCAGCCATCTCAGGTTTGGTCTTCCTCCTTTCCTGATGCCTCCTATTTCCCCAGCATCACTGTCTTTTCCAAAGAACAGACATGGTAGAAGAGTGTCCGCTTTGGCATTTTTTGCCTCCAGTGATGTTTCAGGTTTAATGTGCGCTTGGACCCACTTGTTCCTCTTCCTGGGGGTCTGTGGTATCTGTGAAGCTCTCCAGCTCCATCTTTCAAATGAATCAATATTTTCCCCTATCAGCCTTCTTCACTGTCCAACTTTTGCATCCATACTTAGCAATTGGGAATATGAGGGTGTGGATGACCTTAGCCTTGGTCTCTTTGACACATCATTGCCCTTGAAGATCTTTCCTAATTCTTTCACGGCCCTTGTGAGTCTCAGCCTTCTCTTGATTTCTTGGCTGCAGTATCCATTTGACTTGATGCTGAACCAAGGTAAGCGAAACCTTAAACAATTGCGATGTCTCCTTTGTCTATGCTAAAGTTGTGTACTTCTTCTATGGTCATGATTTTTGTCTTCTTGGTGTTCAGATAAAGTCCTGATTTGGCACTTCCTTCTTCCACTTTCATCAGAAGTCATTTCAAATCATTGGTACTTGCTGCAAGTAAGAGGGTGTCATCTGCATATCTTAGCTTTTTGATATTTCTTCCACCAATTTTCACTCCTTCCTCTGAGTTTAGTGTAGCCCAGTTTTTTGTATGATACAGTATGTGTACAGATTAAACAAAAAGGGAGATAAAATGCACCTTCGTCTGGCAACTTTGCCGACAGTAAACCATTCTGTCTCTCCGCATTCTATCCTGACCGTGGCTTCCTGTCTACAACACAGGTTATGCTTCAGGATAATCAAGTGCTGGGACACGCCCAGTTCTTCCAGAGCAACCCAGAGCTTTTCAAGAGCCACAAAATCGAAGGCTTTACTGTAGTTTGTAAAATCCTGAAATTCCCTGGAGCTCTCCCATATCCAACCAATGTTCACACTGAGATCTCAAGTGCCTCTTCCTTTTCAGAATCCAGTTTGAACATCTGGCATTTCTTGCTCCGTGTGAGGTAGAGGCCTTTGTCACATCACCTTGAGCATCACTTTACTTGCTTAGGAAATTAGAGCAGTGGTCCTATGGTTACTGCACTCCTTGGCATCTCCTTTCTTGAAAATTGCGATGTATATTGAGTGTTTCTAGTGTCATACAGAATAGCTAATATTCTAGGGGAGCAAACTTACAGGCTAAACTAAGGAATCCCTTGAGAACTATAACAAGTACCTCCAAAATAAAATCTAAAATATATACCAATAGAAGAAATAAGATTAAAATAGATAAATCAAGCAAATAAAATAGACATAATAAATACAGTTTAAAAAAGAATATTTATAATATAAAACAAAAATTTTCATTTAAAAAAAGGGGGGGAAATATTAAGTAAGAACATAATTGTAAAATAAGGAACATAAGAAATAAGATGAGCAGTGGTATGGACACGGAAAATACTGGTGAGTTAGGAAGTAGGATTAAAGAGCTCTCCCAGAAAACATGAGGAAGAGATTAAAAAATCAAAATATAATTGAAGAGCTGTGGAGGCTATAAGCAGAAGGGGCAACATCCAGACAACAGAGGTCCCAGGAAAAAAGATTAAACTGGAGAGAAGGAAATAATGGAGAAATAAGGAGAAAATGTTCCCCATATTTAAAATGGATGGCTTAGTACTGAAAGGACACTTTCATGGAATGCAAACAGAACAGACAAGGAAAAGCCTATTTTAGACATAGAGTAAAATTTAATAAAAAAAGGTAAAAGAAAACGTTATACTAACTTCTAGGGGAAGAGAGCATATCACCTGCCAACAGCAAGGAGCAGACTGACACCAGACTTTTCCCAATAGCATACTGGTGTAAGGAGACAATGCAGGGACATTCTTAACATAATAAAGGGGTGAACCCTGAGCCCAAAATTGTATATGCACCCAAATAACATTTTAAACTACTACTAGGCTACTTTAAAACATTATAAAAACTGCCTGGCTGGCCAGATCTAATCAGATTTACTATCAAAATTAGATTCACCATTAGGCCCACATCGAAAAACTGTTAGAGGAAATAAATACGATGAAAAACAAATTCAGAAGATGCTACAACAATTAAGGATGATCAAATACCTTAGTACAGTCGGTTGTTATCTTAAATGACAGACAGTGTGCTTAGGAGAGACACAGGGGAAGACTATTCATAATAACCCATGAGAAAGTTCTAGAAAATATCAACAATCAGTGGAGGTGAGGGGTTGGCAAAATCACGGGCCAACAACTGGGTTAAAGTTCTTGTCTTGGTAGGAAGAAAGAGGAATCATTTATTTTAAAAACCAAAAAGGAACAGAAAAACACATATTAAATATATGACAGATAAAAGACTGTAGAAAAAAGTCCAAATATTTAATTAATTACAATAAAGGTAACTAGAATAACTGGTGAGTTACCCATTAAGAGTCAGAGATTGATTATCAAATTTGATTTAACAAAAACAAAAGTAACAGCTATGTGCTGTTATAAGAGATATATCTAAAGAATAAGAACACACAAATAGTTTATATTCAAGTCTTACTACAGCTAAAAGCAAGCTGATACAGCTTTGGTAAAATAAAATACATAGATCTTAAGGCCCAAAGTATCATTATGGAGAGAAACCCACTATATAGTGATAAAAGGTTCAATTTATGAAGAAGACAACAATTCTAATCACATATGAATCTAATAAAATCACCTCAACAATGTATAAAATAAAAAGCAATAGGACCTCTGAGAGAAATGAACAAATCTACACACTTACTTATTACTGGCAGACCAAGCAGACAGAAAGCCAGCAAAGATAGAGATAACCAGAGGTTTGAACAATAAAATTACCCAGCTGTATCCAATGAACAAATATAAATGTCTCCATCCAATAATTAAAGATTAACCATTCTCCTCAAGCACAAGTAGAACATTTACAAAAACTGCCAATACACAAGATCATAAAGTCTCAATAAATTCTAAATGATTATCATGTAGATATATTCTCTGACTACCATATACTTAAATTATAATTTAATAATGAAAATATAAATGAAAAATCCTCATATATTTGGAAATTAAAAGCACTACTTCTACATATTTTGTGAATGGAAGAACAAATCAGAATAAAATTAATATTTAGATCTAAATGTTATAAAAGTGATAGGCTATGCCATGGTAGAAACAGAAATAATAAAATAGAACACAAATATACCATAAGAGGTTCAACAAATCCAAAACTAGCACAACAGATAAACCTCTAGTAAGATTTAAGAAAAAAGAAGAGTTAAAGCACAAATAAACTACATTAAGAAAAAAAGTTACAAAATTGCTAGTAAAATTGAGACTAAAAAGACAAGAAAGTATTACCAATAATTTCATACCAATAAATTTGAGATAAGAAATAACAAATGTCTAAAATAAAAATTTAACCCAACTGGTGTGGCTCAGTGGTTGAGTGTCAGTCTATGAACCAAGAGGTCATGGTTCGATTCCTGACCAGGGCACGTGCCCAGGTTGCAGGCTCCATCCTCAATAGGGGGCATGCAGGAGGCAACCAACGGATGATTCTCTCTCATCATTGATGTGTCTATCTCTCTCCTCTCTCCCTTTCCCTCTGAAATCAATTTAAAAAATTATTTTTAATCTGGCAGGCAGGAGGGTGGTAGGCAGTTTGTATCTGGGCTGTGAGGTGCTGGGAACCTCCGAGACCTTGCTGCCTGTCGCTTTAACACCAGAGGAGGCAATGCGGCATGGGAGGAACGGCAGAGCTGCAGATGTTACCAGAGGAGGAGGTGCCATCTGGCAAGAGGGCGCTGATAGAGAGGTACCAGAGCCTGAGCCGGGTGGCAGACGACTGCGAAAACAGCTACATACAGGCGACAGACAGGAGAAGAGCTTTAAAGAGAGCAAAGCCTACACAACCCAACCCCTAGCTAGTGCTGCTTATCGAATAAATGCATTGGCCAACGATGTGCTCTCACGCTGGACATCCAAGGCTCTCAGCCTCGGAAAACGAGTCTTCCATCAATCGTATCTCAAGGACGGTGGACAGTCATAAAGAAAAAGAGGCTTGAAGAGAGACTGGTATTTTGACAACAAATAAAAATACATCAAGAACCCACAAAATTGTCCGGGCCAGTGTGCCCAGTGGTTAGAGCGTCGGCCTGTGCACTGGAGGGTCATGGGTTTCATCCCGGTCAAGGGCATGCACCTGGGTTGCAGTTTCAATCTCCAGCCCCCATCAGATGTGTGCGGGAGGCCACCAATCAATGTGTCTCTCTCATTGATATTTCCTCTCTCTCTCTCTCTCTCTCTCTACACACACACACACACACACACACACACACACACACACCCCTTCCCTTCCACCCTCTCTAAAATATCAATGGGGAAAAATACCTTCCAGTGAGGATTAACAAAACAAAACAAAACAAAAACAAAAAAAGAACTCACAAAGTAATAGCACCTGCAAATATGAAGCACCTTGTCAGGTGTATTCGGAAACCTATGGACTATACAGTTCTGGACGATGAGGGCCACGGTGTCAAGCACGGACACAGTCAGCCTGCAAGAACTGGTGCACGGCTGAGACAAGTCCTCCCATTCAGGCCAGGGAATGCGGGAAGAAACACTCCTTACAAAACCCTGGAAGCTGTTAAACCCCCAGCAGTTCCTGATGAATGACTACATGGCAAGTCCTGCTAGGCGTGGAGGTCAGCATGGCTTAGGCAGGACAGCTTCCCTAAGCCAGAGACTGAGGACACACAGTGGAAGTGGTGTGGGAAGTGGAGGCTGAGAAAGCAGTGGCAGCAGCAGTACTGGCATTCCCTCTGCCATGCCTACATCTTCGCCACCCGCCACTGGACCGGCTGCTGATAGTCCAACTCCACCACCACCCCTCCACCAGATGACATTCCACCACCGCCGCCTCCACCTCCAGTGGGTCATGAAGGCAAGGAGGCTGCAGTAGTTCAGTATAATCGCCCAAGAATTATACTGAGAAAGTTGTGGCAACATGTGATATGAAAGACAAAGACAATGAGCGATCATTTATGCAGGGTGCAACATTTATGCAATAAAGAAGAATGATGACGGCTGGTATGAAGGAGTCTGCAATCGAGTGACTGGTCTGTTCCCTGGGAACTATGTTGAATCAATCACCTACTAGATGATTAAATTTTCTTTTGCTTTTAAAGTGGGTTCTTACTGTGGGACTATTAATGGTTAACAAAATTGTCTTAAAATGTGCCCATATTTTCAGGACATGCTATTTTATTGGTATAACTGAATGCCTACCTGTAAGCATTCATCTTTGAGACAGTTTGTGTATTGCTAAACAGCAATTTATAAAAGAGGCTGCCCATAACTGATTATGCTTAAATACTTAATTTCACAGTATTAACTCTGGGGGTGAAGGGTATGATATTTAATGATTCAACTGTATCATAACATGTTTCAATACAGCACGGTTACAAGTGCTGTGACAGACTGATATTAACATCAGAAACTTAAATGCTGGTGCTGATCATACACTATGTTTAGGTTCTCCCATTTTTGAAATATAACTAGTTGTTTAAAGCATGCACACAAATTTAAGTATTGAAATATACTTTAAAAACTCCAAGATGCCTCCAATTTGTGTAATATTTTCTTGGAGTACTCATACTTAGATCTCTTGAAATCAACTGAGTCTTTATTTAAGGTTTCCATGTGAAACAAAACAAACAAAAAAGAGGTTATCTATCTGTAATGTTATAATTTGTACCTAAGTTTTTTAAGGACAAAATTTGCATTATAAATTTTTTTTCATTCACAAATACATAAGTGAATCAAATGTTTCTGATCTTTTCTTCACTGATTTGCTTTTAAAAAATAAATAATAGGTACTGATTTATTGCATACAAAAAGTATCTACCAAAACTGACTCCAAAAGAAGTGGAGAACTTGAATAGTGTAGTAACTACTCAAGAAATTGCAGCAGCAGTTTAAAATTTCCCTGCATCCAACGGCTATGCATATATGCATATACATTCTTCGGTTAATCTCTCCCCCCCCCCACCCCCTTCCCTCTGAGATTCGTCAATCTGTTCCATGCTTCTATGTCTCTGGATCTATTTTGTTCATCAGTTTATTTTCTTCCTTAGATTCCACATATGAGTGAGATCATGTGATACTTGTCTTCCTCTGATTGGCTTATTTCACTTAGCATAATACTCTCCAGGTCCCTCCATGCTTTCTCAAAGGGTAAGAGATCCTTATTTTTTACTACTCCATAGTATTCCATGGTGTAAATGTACCACAACTTTTTTATCCACTCATTTACTGATGAGCACTTGGGCTGTTTCCAGATCTTAGAAATTGTGCTGCTATGAACATAGGAGTGCATATATTATTTCTGATTACTGTTTCAGGGTTGGTAGGATATATTCCTAGAAGTAGGATCACTGGGTCAAATGGCAGTTCCACATTTAATTTTTTGAGGAAAAGCCATACTGGTTTTCATAGTGGCTACACCAATCCACATTCCCATCAGCAGTATACTAGGATTCCCTTTTCTCCACATCCTCGCCAGCACTTGTCATTTGTTAATTATTGTGGTGAAGACCTGGGGTAGGGGGCGGGTGCAGGCTAGAAGGGGTCAATGGGGAAAAAGAAGGAGGGCATCTGTAATACTTTCCACAATAAAGATAAATTTTAAAAACAGAAATAAAGTAGCTTAATATAATAACAAAAAGTAAGTAAATAAAAAGTGGCCAGGTTCCATGAGTAAACATTAAAAGCAGCCTCCTATTTCCACTACCATTCAGTATTGTACTTAAGAGCCTAGATATTGCAATAGGACAAGAAAGGGAAATTAAAGGCATATAGATAGAAAAAGTAAATTGTCTTATTTGCAGATGATATGGTTGCTAGCACAGAAAACACCAAAGAATCGAAAGACATGTTATAAAATTGACAGTAGAGTTAGAGGATATATCAACAATGAAATGAGAAAATGTAACTTAAAAAATATGACACCGTGTCTGTTGGGATCCTAGCATAAAACAGAATTCATCCCAGATAGTTAAAATGAAGAGACTGTATTGAAAGAACTACAAAGATATGGAAGGAATTAGGGGCCTCAACAATAAATAGTACAGCACTCAGACTAGCAACATTGGGGACCCATTATTATATGTAAGGCCAAAGGACAGATACAAAGAGAAAGTTAAGCTAGGAGTCCAATTAAGGAGTCCATGGAGAGAGGCTGCCCTGTGGGAGTTCTAGTCTCAGAGGGAATACAGCTACTGTCAGAACCCAGTGTAGAAATAGAGCAGGGAGCAGTAAAAATAACCTGACCTCACTGGCGGGCTCAACCCATCAGGATCCCAACAGACAAGGGACCCTGGGTGATGTAGTTTCTTGGGTTCAGCCACCTGGAGCAAAAAGCAAAACAAAGTAGAGAGATGTCTGTGGGATGGTAAGTCTATGAATAAAAATGATATTAATTCTCCCCAATTTGATGTACATATTTTATGCAATTAAAATTTCAACAGATACACAATGAACATTCTGAAAAGAAAATTACAAAAACAATCCATTTATAATAGCATAAAAATAATAAAATGCGTAGGATTAACTAAAGTGAAAGACTTTAACAATGAAAACTACAAAACATCGATGAAGAAAATTAAAGAAAACATAAATAAATGGAAACACATCCCATGTTCATGGGTTGTAAGATTTATTGTTAAATGTCAATATTACCAAAGCAATCAACAGAATTAATGCAATCCCTATCAAATTCCCAAGGACCTTTTTGTAGAACTAAAAAAAAAAATTCTAAAATTCATATGGAATCTCAAGAGACCCTGAATAGCCAAAACAATCTTGAAAGAGAACAAAACTGGAGGATATACACTTCCTGATTTCAAAACACATTACAAAACTACAGTAATCAAAACTGTGCTACTGGCATAAAGACAGACATACAGACCAATAGAATAGAATAGAGAGCCTAGAATACACCCTCTCATTTATAGTCAAATGCTACTTATGGAGGCTGCCAAGACCATACAATAGGAGAAAAAACAGTTTTGGGTTTTTTTCAACAAATGGTGCTGAGAAAACTGGATATCCACATGCAAAAGAATGGAGTTGGAGCCTTACCTAACACCATATACAAAAATTAATTCAAAGTGGATCAAGGACCTAAATGTAAGTCCTAACACAACAAAATTACTGGAAGAAATTACAAGACAAAAGCTTCACAACATTCGATTTGGCAACGATTTCTTGGATATGACTCCAAAGGCACAGACAACCAAAGAAAAATGGACCTCATGAAAATTTAAAAATGTGGGCACAGAAAGATACTGACTATAGAATAAAAAGCAATCCACAGAATGAGAGAAAATATTTTCAAATTATATATCTGATTAGGGGTTAAGATCCAGGATAATAGAGGACCTTAAAACTCAATAACAACAATTGAACGCCCAACTCGAAAAAGGGCAAAAAATTTGAAAAGATTTCTTTTCCAAAGTAGATATATGAATGGCCAATAAGCACATGAAAAGATGCTCAACTAACCATTAGGGAAACGGAAATCAAAACTACAATGAGAAAAAAACAAAACAAAACTACAATGAGATACCACCTCATACCCATTATAATGGCTACTATAAAAAAAATAATAATAAATGCTGGCAAGAATGTGAAGATATTGGAACTTTGTCACTGTTGGTAGGAATTTAAAATGGTACAGCCAATGTGGAAAACAGTATGGAGGGTTCTTAAAAAAGTTTAAAAATAGGACTACATATGACCCAGCAATTCCACTTCCACTGTCTCTTTGAAAGCAGGATCTCAAAGAGATATCTCTGTGGTAGGCAGCTATACAGAAATGAGCAGAGTAAGAACAAGGACGATGGGACAGGTACAGAAGGTCACCAGGGAGACAAGTCCAGGGTGACCCTTCCTCCCCTAGCATATCGCTGGTCAATCTGTTTCGATCCCCTGACCTTTATTCTCTAGAGATAACATCCTGGCCTCAGTTGTATTTCAGCTCCAGGCTCAGAAAAGCAGCAAAACCAGACAAGCAACACCAAAGCTGACCTCAGGACCAGCTGCATTGAATAATGGCCCCCTACCTTGGCACCAATCAGTGGAGCCCACAACCCTGAAAGGGCACCTCTGGAAACCTGCTGAATATTCTACTGAGATCTTCCCCTGGGACCTCCCCTAAAATCTACACCCTTAAAACCATTAGGACTCAGGACTTAGCGTGCTCTCCTTCCCTGGAGCACACCCCTGCCTTTCCCTTCCTCCTCTCCCTTCCCATTCCCCCTGGCATGTTCCCTTAACCTTCCTCACTTTTAAGCTCCAAGAGCCCTCCTTTTGCCTCTGTAACTTGTTTCCTAAACCCATTTCTTCTATCACTCACTTCTTGCACCTCTGTGATTTTTCTAAGTAAATGTTCTCTTATAGTTTGAGTCTTGGCTCTGAATTCTTTCCCAGCCAGAACTCAAGTACTGATGTTGCTGACCCAAGTCCCGTCTGACCCCACCAGTCTAACACCTGGTGCTGTTATCCACGCCACCAACATTTCTATACCCGTTCATAGTAGCATTATTCACAACAGCTAAAACATGGAAGCAACCCAACTTGACCAATGAATGGATTATCAAAATATGATATATGTATACAATGGAATATTATTCAGCCTTAAAAGAAAGAAAATTCTGCAATATGCTATAACATGGATGAATTTTGTGAACATTATACTAAGTGGAAAAAGCCAGTCACAAAAGACAAATGCTGTATGACTCACTTATACAAGGTTCTTAAAGTAGCTAAAAATCATAAAGACAGAAAGTGCCAGGGCTGAGGTGTGTGTGGGAAGCAAGAATCGGGTTATTGTTTAATAGATATAGAGGTTCAGACCTACTAGACGAAAAGCATTATGGCTATGGATAGTGGTTATCCTATATAATAAAAGCCTAATGTGCTAAGTGTCTGGTCATCTGGTCGTCCATTCAACCAATCAAAGCATAATATGCTAAGGCCACCCAACTGCTCACTATGATGTGCACTGACCACCAGGGAGCAGATGCTCCGACCAATAGGTTAGTTTGCTGCTGGCGTCTGGCAGATCAGGATGGACACACCCTGGAGCCCTCCTGTGGTCCCTCCCTGGCTGGCCAACCTCCCACATCCCTCCCCTGCCCCAATTGTGCACCGGTGGGGTCCCTCAGCCTGGTCTGTGCCCTCTCGTAATCTGGGACCCCTTGGGGGATGTCAAAGAGCTGGTTTCGGCCTGATCTCACAGGTCAGGCTGAGGGACCCCACTGGTGCACGAATTCATGCACTGGGCCGCTAGTGGCTGTATAACTATTGCCAGGGAATCAAACTTCCCTGTCGCTCATGGGAGTGAGGTGGAGGTGCTCGGGGGACTGCTGAAATAAGAGCTCTCAGAAGCCCCCACGGGACAATGGGACGTGGAAAAAGGCTTTATTTGCATGAAGTTACATTGCTCGGGTTCCAAAGTTCCCTGCCCCTTAGCCAGTCCTGGAAAAAGTGCAGCTGGGGTTCCAGCAGTGTCAAAACCAAGACCAGTGCCCAGAGTGTCTGCTCCATGGTGCAGCCAGGTGTAGTTCAGCATCCAAGCTAATTAAAATCCATTAGTCCACTGTGAAAGTCCCACATGGCTGTGTGGGCGCAGGGGAGCACAGCCCCCTGCAACAGGAGTCACAGGTGAAAGAGAAAGAGCTAGAACTTCCTCTGTTTGGAAATTTAAATATTCAGGTTTCCTGCACTGGTAGTGGCCATGCCTATTCTAGCCCCTGACTCATTTAGCTTCCAGGTATGACAGGTAAGCATCCTCCCATGTCACTCAGGCCTTACTGGGCATGCATCTACATGTCCTTTTATCTCGTCCCTTCCCCCATCAATCATCTGGGAAGAGACTTGGAGAATATTAGATGCAACTTTTTGGCAAAGCTGTATAAATGGCATGCCTATACTATTGGGTCTTCCCTTTCCTCCTTCCCTGTTAAATAATAACCAGGTTATTACAACGGCATCACAACAATGTACAGGAAACACAGGGACTTAAGATTGAACCCAGGCCAGAAGGCACACGAAGTGGCCTGAACCAGGGGGCTGTGCCTGACAGCCTACCAAGTTCAGCAGGTTCAGCCTTTTCCTGGAACCCAGCTCTCTCTGAAGCTCCGAGGAACAACCAGAAAGACTGGTCAGCTTCCCTGGGACAGGGTGTCCAGCCCAGAAATAATGGCAGGATCCCAGGCCGTGACCACTGGTGGGTGGAGGGAGCTGGCCCTGGGGAAGGAAGGAGAGGGCTGTGGGGGTCCTGAGCCCTGTCAGATGGCAGGCTCCAGGGGCTGCTTCTGCCTACGGCAGTGTCAGGGGCTCACTGTGCCCAGCACAGGCCCAGACAGGACAAAGCACTCCAGAACACACTCGCTGAGCCAGCAAACGAGGCGGAGAGCCGAGGGTTGGGAGGTCCTACCTGGAACAGCTGGGGTGGGGCTGGCGGTGAGGGGGTGGAGGGCTCAACGATCAAGAACACACAACCTTATTTTCCTCTGATTTCATCATCTACAACCATGTGAGCAAAGGTCTCTCTGCCCGACCCTGGGGCATAGAAGCGGTGCAGGGCCACCCTTACAGAGCACTCCCTCCTCATTCCTCCCCGTAAGGCAGGTAAGGCAGGTACCGTCTCCGTCCCGATTGTGAAAGTTGCCCAACGGTATGCTGTCAGTCAGAGGCACAGCTGGGACTCACACATGGGCATGTCCTGCCTCAGAGATTGCACTTTCAACCACTCTCCTTTCATTGGACAAATCTTAGTGAGCACCACCTGTGTTAGGCAAGGTCCCAGGTGCTGGGAGCGCAGCTGGAACAAACCCTGCCACAGTTCCCACAGAGTCCCACGGCCCCCACAGAGCCCGATAGCCCCCCAGAGCCCCATGGGTCCCTGAAAGCCCCATGGGTACCTAAGAGCCCCATGACCCCCACCAGAGCTCCACAGCCCCCCCAGAGCCCCACAGCTCCCTGAGAGCCACACGGCTCCCCACAGAACCCCACGGCTCCCACAGAGCCCCAAGGCCCCCTGAGAGCCACACGGCTCCCCACACGGCCCCCCACAGAGCCCCACAGCCCTCTGAGAGCCACACAGCCCCCCACACGGCCCCCCACAGAGCCCCACAGCCCTCTGAGAGCCACACGGCCCCCCACAGAGCCACACAGCCCCCCTCAGAGCCCCACGGCCCCAGCAAAGCCCCACAGTCCCCCACTGAGCCACACAGCCCCCTGAGAGCCCCACGGCCCCCCACAGAGCCCCACGGCCCCCCACAGAGCCCCACGGCCCCAGCAAAGCCCCACAGTACCCCTCTGAGCCACACAGCCTCCTGAGAGCCACATGGCCCCCCACAGAGCCCCAGGGCCCACTCAGAGCTCTCATGCTAGTTGGTGGAGGGGACAGACAATGCAAAGCGAAAAACCATATACAACCAAATAACATAAAGTCAAAATGAGACAAATCCCGTGGGGAAAAATAAGGTAGGACAGGGGTGAAGTAGGCGCTGCCACACTTTTTCTGCAAAAGACCAGATAGTAAATATCTATGGCTTTGCCGCCACATGGTCTCCCTTGCAACTACTCAACTCTGCAAAAGCAGCCTGGGAAATATGTAACTGAGAGGCGTGGCTATGTTCCAACAAAACTTCATTAATGGACAGTGAATTTAGGATTTCATTTAATTCTCACATCACAAAATGTTATTCTTTTGATTTTCTTTTCCAATCTACAGAAACATAAAAAAAAATTCTTTGCTTGCAGGCCACACAAAAAGGTGGTGGCCCAGATTAAGCCTATGGGCTGTAGCGTGACAACTCCAGGGACAGAGAGTAGCTGGCGTGTCTATGTGGAAATGTACTTTATTTTTTTCATTTTTAATTATGTTTCAGGGTCTGTATGGAGATGTACTTAGAGTGGTCAAGGAGGGCTCCGCAAGGTGACAACATCTGAGCAGGGACCTGACTGAAGCAGGCAGTGAGCCCTCCGCTCCCAGAGAGGGAGCAGCAAGTGCCAAGGCCCGGCACCGTGCCTGGAGGAGAGGAGGGGAGGCAGGGAGGCGGGGAGGCGGGGAGGCGGGGAGGCGGGGAGGCGGGGAAGCGGGGAGGCAGGTCATGTGGTCCCAGGTCCCGGCGAGGACTTCAGTCTCAATGTGACAGCAAGCCTCTGGCACTTAGTAGCTTTGTGACCTTGGGCAAGTTAATGAACTTCTCTGAGCCTCATTTCTGAATGAAACGGAATAACAATGGTACCCATCTCAGAAGGTGGAAGGGCCTGGTGAGCATAAAGCTCTATATCAGTGATGGCGAACCTTTTGAGTTCAGCGTATCAGCATTTTGAAAAACCCTAACTTAACTCTGGTGCCGTGTCACATATAGACATTTTTTTATATTTGCAACCATAGTGAAACAAAGATTTATATTTTTGATATTTATTTGATATATTTAAATGCCATTTAACAAAGAAAAATCAACCAAAAAAATGAGTTCGCATGTCATAGGTTCGCCATCACTGTTCTAAATGAATGAATGCTGCCGATATAAGTACTAATATCGGAGTCCAGCTGGACGAGGCAGGAGCTGGGAGAAGTGGGACAGCTTCCGCCAGACTCACCCACGATGTCCACCACGTCGGGCCGGATGAGCGGCTCTCCACCCGTCAGCCGGATCTTGTCCACGCCTTCTTTCACAAAGAGCCGCGCAAGGGTCAGGATCTCCTCTGTGGTCAGCAGGTCAGCCTTGGGCGTCAGTGGGACCCCCTCCTCGGGCATGCAGTACTGGCCTGCAGGGAAAGAGCGTGGGGAATGATGACAGCAGCCAGGCCCATGATGTGCCCACCCTCACGAGGCCAGGACTTCCTCCCTCCTGACCCCACCCAGACAATGAGAAGTCTCATCAATCTGAGGCGGTACAGACCCTAGGCCAGATTCTCTCTGGGCCTCAACTTTCTCATCTGTGAAATGGTAACACTCCCTCCCCACGGAGGTGGGGGGGGGGGGGAGGTGAGGGTACAGGTTAAAGATAAGCCAGGTAGACAGCAAGCCTGGTTGAGGTAGGGGGACGCCAAAATGCTGACTCCTCAGTGCTGGGCATGGCCTGCCCGGAGGGCCAGGGCCGGGGCCCATTCCTTCTGGCATTGTTCACGCTCTCTCATTTCATCTGGTTTGGACAAATAGCTACCCTTCCGTGTGTGCGTCACGGGGTGAAAAGGCTGGGAAGTACCCTCTGGCCTGGCAAAGCCGCTGTTCTCTGTGGCTACCACCAGCCTATCTACTCCAGCCTATCTACTGTCAGGGCTGTTCGATGGGTTGGAAAACTCAGGTACTATTTCAGGGCCAGGTAGCAGAATGGGGTAAAGGAGGTGGGCCCTGGCGGGTGAGGGCGCCATCCCACCATCAGTTTGGGTGGCTCAGTGCTAACAAGGATTGGGACCAGATCTGTGAAAGGTCATGAAGGCTCCAGAATTGGTCTTTTAAGACTGAATAGATATGTTTGGTTCAACATTTACATATGCACACACATATTTCCTGGGCCATGAAGTGAACACATTTCTTACTGTGAACTACAGAGGAAGGGAGGGAGGGAGGAGAGGAAGGAGGGAAGGAGGGAGGGAGGAAGAGAGGGAGGAAGGGAGGGAGGGCCAACAAACTTGAGAAGTCAAGCAGCGGATACCCCCCAGGGCAGTCCACGTGGGGTTATGAAACGAGGACTCTGCATCACCTTGACACAGATGACCTTGGGCAAGTTAATAAACTTCTCTAGACACTGGAGTGTCTCCACAGCTCAAATGTTGGCATGGGCCCTGCTGTGGGCCTCATGTGTATAGTGTCTAGCAGGGCACCCTGGCACGTCCTGAACGCTGGGCACTGTAGGGCAACAGGAGGGAGGAAGAAGAACCCTGAGGAGTGAGAGATGCAGATCCAATCTCAATCCCAAGCACAACAGCAATTCTCTACTCAAATCTAATCCCACGTAGAATCCAGCTTCCAGGGTCATAAAACTCAGCCTGGACCCCAATATTGTCCTGAACCCCACCTGGCGAGCAAGGCAGCGGGCGGTGGGGAAGTCAGAAAGAGGAACTGGGGACATCGACAAGAAGCCCTGGCACGGGGAGATTTCGGCAGAGGAACGGGAGGGCAGAGAGGGCCCGGGAAGGAGACTCACATCGGAGGTTGCACTTCTCGGTGAGGGAGATCCGCAGGTAGCTGTGGTGGCGGCCAAAGCTGTCGGTGAGGAAGGCGGAGAAGGGGGCTGCGTGCTCCCTCAGGAACTGCCTCCGCCTGGACAGCTCCTGCAGGGACAGGTCAGGTCAGAGTGGAGGACACTTGCAGGAGTGGAGCCAGTTGAGTCCGACTGGGGGAAGCCTATCTCTGGGACATCATCCCTCCCCATCCGTGCAGCAGCACCTCTCACCCACAGGGCCATGTGGGTCCCACAGCCCTGAGGGAGCTGGGGTTCCCCCTCCCCCAAGACTGGCCTGAGGGAAGGACCTGATCAGTTGGAGTCCCCACCTGCAGGACATGCCCCCCCCCCCACCCCCCAGAGGAAGCCTGCCCAGGAACAGATATCTCTTGGACAGGTCCCTGGGACAGGAGGTCCAGGAAGGAGGCAGGAAGGAGCAGGTAACTGAGGGGCACCGTGGCGCCATCGCTGCATGGCTGGGACTTGGTGAGCCACCTCTCCAACCAAGGCCGCCCCTTCCCTCCCTTGACCATGGGAGGCAGAAAGAGCTCCAAGCAAAACCATCAACTCTGGGTGTCACACAAGCTGCCTCCCCCTTAACTATCTCCCTGTTGGCTGGGGTCCCCGGGGCATCCCCAATGCCCAGGAGGACCCAAAGGGCCAAGCCACCAGGAGCAGCTGGGGAGGATATACACATGGGAGGGCTCCCCGCACACAGGCCAAGGGGCGAGGACAGCACAACCTGGGAGACCTGCAGAAGGAATGAGGCTCCCAGCCCCCAAGAGGGCAGAGTGGAGGGGCCGGAATGATCGTGCAGAGATTACGCCAGTCTTTATCCTTCCCGACCCACTGCAGGAAGAATTACGCACCCGTTGTCTAAGGCCTAAGGGGAAGGAGGTTGCTGGAGGGTCCCTGGAAGGCCCAGCAGCTCCTGGGGAGAAAAGAAGGCAGCCAGCCTCACCGTTTCCAAAGTCTGATCTAGTCTGATCTCCACCTTCAGAGCAAAACCCTGGGTCAAGACAGATGCTGACGAGACCATTGCTCCAAGAAGGAACATTTGCAAAGCATCTTAAAGTTCCAAAGAATGTTCTCTGTTCAATTAATTCCCACATCTTCTCCATGAAGAATCCAAGAACACCCCTGGCAGAACTGGATTCAAATCCAGGTCTCTGATTCCAAGTTCTAAATCCCTTCCTCTGATGGACAGGGTGAGTCCGAGAAGACGCATGGGGCAGTATGAGGGGCAGGCGAGGAGAAGCCATTTCTTTAGAACCTTTAGAACAATGAAATCATGACCTTGGCAGTCATCCCCAAGGCCGATGGGAAGGGCTCTGATGAGGCAAGAACCCTAGTTTCTGGGCCAGGTGTGACCTTACACCCTGGGAAAGCGCCCTAATCCCTCAAGGCCTGTTTCCCAGCTGTAAAATAAGGAGAGAATAATGAGTTGAGGGGGAGGGCAAGGGAGGGGCCTGGGAGCTCCTAGGTAAACACCTAGGATTAGGATTTTGTAATCTAAGAGGCAGAAGGCCTCGGGCCCTCCTGAGGTCCAGGGTAACTTTCGCCTGCACCCAAGAGGGAGAAACATTGATGCCAGTGACCTCCTCAGCCCCGGCTGTTCCGCGAAACCACTTGGGAGCTTAACAAAAAAGTTCCTCTGGAGATCAGTGAATCTGATCTCTGAGCCCTTGTGGTTTTAATCTCTCCAGGTGACTCTAACGTGCAGCTAGGCCAAGGGCCACAGCCCCACAGCCCCACTCGGGAGAGAGAAGGGACAAGAATGAAGGTGTGAGGGTGTGAGGGTGTGAGGGTGTGAGGGTGTGAGGGTGTGGGGGTGTGGGGGTGCTCCCGTCAAACTTCCCTCACGCTGCCCACACTGAGGCCAGTTCCCCCTGTCCTCTGAGGAACCCTGCTCAGTCATGGCCAGGGAGCAGCAGTCACTTCTCAGAACTGCAGTCTAACACCATCCTAACCATACCTTCCTCCCTCGCTCCCACCGCCTTGCCGGCGGTAGCCTTGAGGGTGGGGTAGGGGACGCTCAGAGCCAAGAGTCCCACTGGCCACCAGAGCCCAGGAGGTCAGACACCTGGGAATTGGGATTCAGGGCAGAGCTGCACCTGCTTCTCCATCAACAGCTATTTGCAATTCATTAATTTGTCAGTCACCCCAGACCCCACCTCCTCACTTGCCAAGATGCCTCTCCTGACCCTCATGGTAACATACAGGGGAGGCGGCTGGGTGAGGGAGGAGCCAAAATAAATCCAGGAATTGGGAGTAAGTGAGGGCCAAGGAGTATGACTCAGCAGAATCAGGGAGCAAGCAGTGTAATGGGGCATCCACAAGGAAATTAGATGCTCTGTTCTGGCCAGGGAGCAGCAGGCCCATTTCCACTTTGCAACCTGGAGTGACCTTATCTAGGTTCATTTAGACTCTGTACTGCCAGCACCTGCCCAGCCTCCTACACACACACACACACACACACACACCCTCTCTCTCTCTCTCTCTCTCTCTCTCTCTCCCTGTCCCTCTCCCACTTTCTCAGATATTAACAAGCCTCACCCCTGCCTCTTTTCTCCTCCAACACTGCATGTCCTACTTTTGTTCTTCCAGTTTCTTCCTTTCCCTTAAATCTCCTTGAGGAAAAAAATACCAGTGCCAGTCAAAGGAGCCCAGGGCTCAGAGGGCACAGCCACAGGCAGGGTGGCCAGCAATGCCTCCCCCAGGAAGGGCTAGACATATCAGAAGCAGAAAGCCCAGCTGCTCAGATTCCTAGGGCCCCAGCCTGGACCAGGCTGCTTCCCAGCTGGGGAGCCGTCCTGTGGGACTCAGTATCCTGTGTCCACACTACATGTCAGTAGCAAGTGGCAAACTGTGTCAACAAGCCAAGAGGCAGGCTCCTACTCCAAAGAGAAAGTTGCACTGGGGTCATCACGCGTTTCCGGGTTGGCCTCTGCTGCCCACGTGGTGTGGGGTGGTACCGCGGCTCCCAACTCTGCTTGCCCGGCAGCATCACTGCAGAGCTTCTAGCACCGCGGCCAGAGCCTGCCAATGGCTCTGGGCGAGCTTTGGAGTTGTGTTTGTTTGAAGAGCTGTAGCTTTCTCCCTGCAGCCGGCCTGAGGGCCACTGGCCCAGCCACCCCAGGACAAAGGCAGCAGCAGCTGGTTCACTCCGCTGGTGGCTGTGGCTCCAGCACAGGCTTTGAGAGCAGGCAAACCTGAATTACAAGCTTGGCTCTGCTCCTTACTAACTGCCTGTGGAGCTAATTCCTTAAGCCTTGGCTTCCTCATCCATATAGTGTGGGTAACGTTTCTACCTAACGATGGGCGGTGTTCCTGGCACAGAGTAGGTATTACATATGCGATTCCTGCCATTTTCTTAAAATAACTCCTACTTACACGCATGCAACCATCAATCAAGCATTCTTGAGCAGCACTAGTTGTGAGTGCCGTGACTAGTTCTCCCACCCTTCCCGGTCCTGCGAGGCCCTGGCCTTCCCACCCACGGCTGGGACTTAGACCTGCTGCCACAGCACCCAAGGCAGGACAGTGGTGTCCGATCCCTCCAGGACCACCGGTACCAGTGCCAATAACCAGTTCTCAGCAGCCTACCACATGCTACCACCTGCCTACCTCTTGTCTCCCTGCCCAGGGCAGATTTGGGCAGAGTGGAGTGGCGTGGGCCAGGGTGGTACTAAGGTGTTATGTGCCTCACCTGGCATTAGTCACTTGGGCATTAGATTTCAATGGTAAAGGCCAGCCCCCGAATAGCTCTAGAGCAGTGATGGCGAACCTTTTGAGCTCGGCGTGTCAGCATTTTGAAAAACCCTAACTTAACTCTGGTGCCATATCACATATAGAAATTTTTTGATATTTGCAACCATAGTAAAACAAAGACGTATATTTTTGATATTTTTTTGATATATTTAAATGCCATTTAACAAAGAAAAATAAACCAAAAAAAATGAGTACGCGTGTCATAGGTTCACCATCACTGCTCTAGAGTATACACAGGGTAGCAGGGTTATGCAGGAGAAAAAGCACACGCCGAACTCGAGTATCAGTGGCCCTGCCTGACCAGCAGTTTGCAATGATGTATACCCCGGGTGCCTCAAAATTAACTCCTGCCACGTGAGAGGACTTAGCACAGCGCCCAGCCCCCGGCCTCACTCCCTCCTCCCCTCACCACCCCCTAAGTGTGAGGTGTACACACCTACAGCTCCCTCCCCCCCTCCTCCCCACCCTAAGTGTGAGGTCTACACATCTATGGCTCCTGGGGAGGAGTGTCACACTTACGGAAGCAAAGGTTTTACAGAGCTGCCCAGGCTGGGAGTCCAGATAACACCCTGCTTGCCCTCTGTCTTCTTTCCCTCCACGTGTCCTGCCCCAGGCCAGGCCCTGCTGTCCTTCCTACCTTCTCCTATACCCAGTTCCTTCCTCATAACCCGTCTCCATCATCTCTCCTTTCCAGCCATTTGCACAGCCGGGTGCCATGGCCTTGCGGAGTCCCTCTCTCCCCTGCCTGAGGCAGCAGCCCCAGCACCCGAGACCGGTCCCTTGTTGCCCCAACAAAGCCCACATGGAGCCTGAGAGGGCAGAAGAGGGGTGCAGTGCTTCTGGACTGGGGTAAGCCCTCTGGAGAAGACTGTCCAGGCCGCCCCAATCACAATGGCAGGTAGCCATCTCTCCCCTTCCACGTGCCCACGTGCCCACGTGCCCACATCCCCATGTGCCCACACGCCGCCACTTACCCTTTCTACCTGTAGAAGCTGCTCAACCTGTCCTTGGACCAACCCCAAGGCCTCCTTTCAGCTAGCCTCACAGCCAGCTCTCACACCCACACCCCAACACAGAAATGTTTCTACCCAGTGGCTTGCCCCTCTGTCTCTCCAAGCAACCCCCGCGCCCATCCCAAACCAGAGGGCCCAGGTCCTGTGCAGGGTGTGGGAAAAGGTACCCTGCAGGAAGGAAAGGGGGATAGGGGTCCAGGGGCCCCCACCCCTGATCCCGCCAACTGGCAGGCTCTGGGATAGGCTGAACACATGTGCTTCCAGGCTTGTCTCACCTTGAGAGCCTCCAAGACATTCTGTGCCCTCCCCACTGTGTAAAGACAGGCTGCTTCAAGCCTCTGGTTTTGAAGACCGGAAGAGGGAAGAAGTGGCAGCCCAGGAGCCAGGGAAAATTGGAGGCCGAGCAAGATTGTAAACTTGGGGCTCCCTTTCCTGTGCCTACGGTCCATGCCCCTCACTTGGGTTGCAAACAATCAAAAACATCTGCTGACTCCACTGCAGGCAGATCCCCGCGCTGCGCGCTGTGGGAAAATTCCAAGAAAGGCAGGAGAGCATCCGGCACTCCAGGGACAACCTGTCCGCTGAGGACAACTCCAGAGGGGAACGACCGAGATGGGCGGGCTGTGGTCCAATAGATGACAGAATGACTATCTTGAATGTCCAGGTGGGAGGAGGCTAACGGGACACCGCATGGGCCAGTGGCAACAAAGATAATAATTACCACAGACACATGCTTACCAGAGCACGTACGCGTGCCAGGCTTTGTTCTAAGTGTGCGTGTGTGTGTGTGTGTGTGTGTGTGTGTGTGTGTATACATTATAGTCCCTATAGCCACCTGATGGAGTAGACACTATTATTCCACTTTACAAACGGGAAGAGGGGGCACTGGGAGGTGAAGCTCACACAGCTAGGGAGCAGCAGGGCTGGGACTCACATCCAGGTCCTCTGTCCCACCGTCCATGCTCTCCCTGCTCACGAGAGCTCCCTTCCCGGTGCATAGGAAAGGGTGGGGGCAGGCTCTCCCCCATCCTCCCCACAGGCACCAGAGTTTGAGTTCCTGACCCTTACAGCCCTGTGACTCCATAAGCCCTCACACCTGAAATATACTCTGCTCTTCAGATTTACAGACTCGACTCCATGATTTCCTGTGAGGGCTGACGCACTTAGCACGGGTCCTCTCCTGAAAGATCTAAAATGAACTAGGAGAGGGGGAAGCAGGAACATCCCTTTTCTGGAACTGTTTAAAGATCTCTCAGCAATCTCGGCTTTCCTACTTCCCCCTCAGTGGAGTGCAGAGGCCAAGAATACTGAACATTTTCTCCATCTCCCAGCAACTGGACCGTCTTATCTGAGGATCCCAGAGGGGACCGCAAATTAGGCTCCCCCTCATTGGGCAGTAGTGTGGGTGGTGGGGAAGCAGGAGCTGCTGAACCCCAGGACTTGAAGGCTTGTGCTGGCAGATGGGAGGAGAAGGACCAGATGGGTCTAGAAATAGGTTTCACCAAATAAAAAGAGATGCTTCTCCCCAAATTATTCTCTGGCCACAAACACAAAACAAGAGCAAACTTAAAACTTGTGATTATAGGAACCACTCTGAGGGATGCTGTCAAGGACTGGGGTGGTGGGGGGAAGGGGGCTCCCCACCCTGAAGAGATAGATACCGAACCCCTAACCTGAAGGGCCCAGGTCCTGCTCCCTGCTGGCTGCCCTAAATGCGGCTGAACCCTCCAGAGGGGAGTGAAGATGAAACAGAAAGTCAGAGCCCTGTGACCACTGAGGTGACAACTACTGGTGGCACCAAGGTGACATTTCTAGGCAGTGTCACACTTTACAGAAGGGTGTCTCAGGAACACCTGGTCATACCCAGACAAGTCCGCTGGGGGGTGGGGAGGAAATGTTTAAGGAAGAGGTTGAGCGTGGGGCGGGGCTGAGAGGGGTACTGATAACATCTCCTAGGACCCAAAGCCCTATCCGCCTGCCCCCCAGCCCCGAGGCCACTCAGACCTGGTGGGGGCTGCAGGGCTGGTGGGCAGGGAGGTGCTTAAGCAAGACCCCCAAGGAGCGAGCCCCTCCCCCACCCCGAAGTATGAGAGACGGGCAGTCCATCTAGGGAACATCACTGCACCCCTCTCCCCACCCCCAATAAGCGACGAGGCGTCCCTCCCAGGCTAGCCTGGGTGGTTCTCGGGGCATAGGGGGCAGCTTGCCAGGCAGCCGCCCCCGGGAGGGTGCAGATGCGGCGCGCGGGCTCACCTCCGCCGCAGATTGGGAGGGCTCCCCGGGTCGGGGCTGCGTCACGGGAGCCCCTGAGCTGCAGCTCCGGACACTGGACCTCAGGACCCGCCGCAGCATCCGGGACATCGGCCGCGCCGCCATGGAACCTGTGGGCCTGGGCGAGACTCGCCCGAGTAGCCGGCTTCGGGAGCACTCTCGCCCGGGACTCGCCGCCCTGGGTCATCCCGGCCAGGGCGGGCGGGGCGGGGCCAGCGCAGCCAATCGGCGTTGGTTCCGAGCCGTGCAGCCAATCGGAGAGGGCCCCGTGCCGCGCGGCCTTTTGGGAGTTGTAGTCCACGCCGTCTGCTCTTGTTCTATGCCAGGTAATAGTTTCTAGGGTTTGGAAAGCACAAGCTCAAACTCAGGGGAAATCCGAGGTCTTTTCCTTCAGGCTTCTCTGGCTGTTCTGGTCCTGTGCTTAGGCCGTGATGTAACTGACACAACGTTCTGTAGGCAGAGCAGGACTAGGGACAGGTGAATAAAGCATTGCTTTGGGTGCAAAATTTAAATAAGAGCATGCCAATAAAGTAGGTAATCAAGATAAATAGTATTTTAATGCAATATTTTGAAAAGTCAGAATCAATGCAAAAAAATTATCAACATTTTATGTAAAAACGTGATCTCACCCTGCATACTTATGACTCATCCCACTCCTTCTACTGTAGTCTAGGCCCTGGTTGTAGACGGTCAGCTGCCTCTTTCAAGGTATACTTCTCCACTTGTGCTCCCAAAGAACATTCACAATCTTGGCCTCACCGTTTTAAAAAGAAGAATATGGAAGAAGTCATAGACTAAGTGGATACCATTTTTGTAATGCTTCCTACCCTCCAAGCAAACTCCATGCTAGGCATCATGTGCACCTACAATAATCCTGCAATGAACAGAGCATCAATCTGGCAGCTGAGGAAACTGAGGTTTAGAGAGGTTAAGTAATTTTCCCAAAGTTGTATAGTTGATAGATGGAAAAGCTGGGATTTAAACCCAGGACAATCTGATTCCTAAAGTCAAAGTTTAGTATGTGTTAGGAATGGATGGGGAGATCTCTCTCTCTCTCTCTCTCTCTCTCTCTCTCTCTCTCTCTCTCTCTCTCTCTCTCTCTCTCTCTCTGAAACAAAGAGCTACAGTCTTTTAAGATTTTGGATGGTAACGCACACTCAATAATGAATCTATGTACTAAGAATCTTTATACTCAAACCAGCCTATTTATTGCATCCAAAACTCTATTGTTGTGGAATAGCAAGACTCAAGCATCCACTGGAACCCACCAACTGCCAAGTGCATATTAGGAAATGGGTATAGAGTTTCTGGTCTTGCAGAATCAACAGACTAGTGGAGAGGAAAGAATAACTGATTGTAAAACTGACTAGAACAAAAGGCAGCAAGACAGTCAGAAAAGCTGAAATGATTTTAGCCTTAGACTCAAGATTTCTTATGATGTTATTCAAAACATAGACAGTACATTACAGAGGGTGGGGGTGTGTCTGGATATGTTTGAAACTGGTGGGGACAGGCCTGACAGAAATCTGTTTACAAAGGGCCTGAGGACCACCGAGGACTGTTCAAGGCTCTGTCCACTGCTGAATTTGATGTCTGGATTTGTCAGGAGAACTGGGTGTGGGGGTGAGGAGAACAAAAGCCATATTTTCACAAGTGAGAAGTCACATGACATAATGAACTTGATCCAGTATCAAGTCCTTAGGATTTAGAGGAAGTGGACATTCTGTCCTGAGCTGTTGACTTTTCATATTACTGCTGTAACAAGTTGCCACAAACTGGTGACTTAAAACAAAATTATTCTCCTACAGTTCTAGACCAGCGTTTGAAATGAGTTGTACTGGGCTAAAATCATGAGGTTGGCGGCTGTGCTCCTGCCAGAGGCTCTGGGGAGGAGCTGTCGTCTTTGCCTTTTCCAGCATCCAGAGCTGCATTCCTTGGCTCAGGGTCCCCTTCTTGTCCTCAAAGCCAGCAGCACAGCATCTTCTCTCTGTGACTGCGTCTATCCCGTGGCCTGCTTCTCTTCTGTCTTAATTCTTCTGCCTCCTTCTTATAAGGATATTTGTCCTTGAATTTAGAGACCACCTGAACAACCAGCCCCCTGTCTCTTGTGTCCGAATGGATCTGGCCAGTAGGAGGCAGAGACAGGAGATCAGAGAGCAGAAGGAGAGAGAATTGAGAGCTCTGCTTTCTCCTGCTCCCTGCCTGTTTTGATGTGGTTGTGGCAATGACTGTGCCCTTCTAGAACCACAGCTGGCGTCACACAGCTCCTCTGCAATGAGTCCAGATCTTGCCAGGCCCAGTAACACCATGCCTAACCCTGTCCTTCGGGCTGCGGTGGGGTTGTCTTTCCCCTGTTGATTGCCATGAATGCCTCCATATCCCTGTTGGCCACTTGAACCTTGCCCACATCTCAAAAATTGTTTCTTCAGTAAAAAAATAAAATAATAAAATAAAATAAAATAAATCCCTTCAAAAATCCCAGGTAAGTATGCTATCTGATCCTTGCCGGTTCCATGACAGATGCAATTCTCAAGGACTTCTCCCTCCCATCATCCCCTAGCTTCACCTTTGTTAAAATAGTGGTAATTGCAACAGAGAGGCAGTTTGTTTGTTTGCTTGTTTGTTTATTATTTATTTGTTGATATGCCCTTTGAGGGTGGTGCCAAATCTAAACCATTTGTAATCGTAGCACCTAGCATTGTGTTTGGTGCACAGTAAGCTCCCAATAGGTATGCATTACATGGCACATTTTGTATCCTTTACTTGCCTTTCTAGTCAGGTGGCTGTATCAGTCAGGAGGAGACAGATTGTGCTGTTATAACAAACAACCCCAACATCTCAATGGCTGAAAACCACACATGCTGTTTTTCATTTGTATTTTATGTCCAGCAAGGGTTAGCTAGGGATGGTCCCCCATCAGTGTTGTCCTCACCCTAGACCAGTGATGGCGAACCTTTTGCGCTCGGCCTGTCAGCATTTTGAAAATCCCTAACTTAACTCTGGTGCCGTGTCACATAGAGAAATTTTTTGATATTTGCAACCATAGTAAAACAAAGATTTATACTTTTGATATTTAGTTTATATATTTAAATGCCATTTAACAAAGAAAAATCAACCAAAAAAATGAGTTCGCGTGTCACCACTGACACGCGTGTCAGGTTCGCCATCACTGCCCTAGACCCTGGGCTGATGGGGCAGCCAATAGCCACATGGAACATTGACAATTACCAAGAGGGAAAGACTACAGCAAAGAGCAAAAGTGGCTCCTGGAGCTTCTTCCTGAAAACGTCACACATCACTCTGTTCAGAGCAAGTTGCATGGCTACATCTAATTTCAAAAGGAAGTGAACCTTAGCCTTCCCACAAGGAGTTCCTGGGAAGCAGATATTAGTAAAAATCTTACACAGGAGCTAAATTCCCCTTGTGCTCTGATGTGCCATCCAGGCTTTTCCATTCCTCTGGGCAGCTCTTCCTTTTAGTCATCCCTGTGGCTCCCCTCTAACACTGAGATTAGCCCCGGTGGCCTTGCATGTCTGGGCAGGTCAGCCATGAAGTGCTGATTTTAGCACTCCCTTGTTTAGAGTCTGCCATCAGCAAAATTAAGAGGAGAGTTTGTAATACCTCTTTAATTTAGTGGTTCTCAAAGGATTTGTTTCTGAGGTCAACTATTTTCATAATAATACTAAGATTCACCTGCCTTCTCATGCTCCTGTGGCTCTTCAGAGTTCTTTCCCCACAGGTTATCTGTTTGTGATTTCACAACAGATTGAATGCAGAAGCAGATATGACAATCCAGCTGATTCTACTAGGCCTGACATTTAAGAGATTTGCAAAAATACACCACCATGCCACCGTTCTATATTTTTGAAAATAGTTATTTTAACGTTATGTTAACATGTAATAGGTATCATTGACTTTAAAGCATTTAACTCATTTAAAAATAATAATTTTTTCCTGTTTTAATTTCTAATATGGTAAATATTAAGTGAAGTTAATTGATACAGTAAATAGATGTTAAATAACACACAAGCAAAGATTTGGGGTCTTTGATACTTTTTAAGAGTATAAAGAGTTCCTGACCAACCGTTTGAGAATTGCTGCCTCAATATATACTCACTCATCTTCTGGAGAACCAGCGGCAGCCTAGTAGTGCTTTGTAATTGCTCTGTGTCCACATCCGTCTCCCCAAACCATTGAAAATAAAAGAACCTCCTACCAACTCCCTATTGCCCTGGGCTCCTGACGTGAGCTCCCTGTTTTGCTGAGGGGATAGTGGTGGGTGATGGCTTCAGGGATCCTGCCGAGCAGACCACGTTCAGTGCAGGGCCCCTTGCTGGGGAGCAACCCCACGTTTCACGTCTAACCTCTGCCACGCAGTCTCTCTCTCTCCTGGTGCAGGTTTCTTGTCAGTTGCAAATCATAAACAGGTCTTCAGCTTTGCTGGGATAATGCATACATTGTTGAGCAGGTGTTCGGTTGTTTTAAGATATTGTTGGGGAGTCAGGAGTGCCTTACTAGAGCCACTGAAGCAGCCTTTCTCCCACATGAAAGAGATTGTAGAGACTGATTTCTTTAGATCTGTTAAGCCTCTGGTAACTTGCCGGAGGGATGTGTGGGTCCATTATAAACCATGAATACTCCAGTCAAATTAGACGAACTGTTTCTCAAGAATAAGGAGCCAAGCAACATAGAGGGCACTGGGGTAGGTATAATAATGAGTGGGGGAGATTAAGAAGGCGCGGGGATTGCCAACAAGGATGGGTCCCTGCAGGGCTCCACTAACAGGGTGTCCCAGGGCCCTTGGTGTCTGGGAGGAGAGGAGGGTGTGGATGGGCACTGAGAACCTTCTTCAGAGATCTTCTCAGATCTTTGGCAGACCAACCCTCCATTTCTATTATGAAACCACCCTGAACAATTTTCCCTTCTAATCTCCTTCCAAGTATATGGTGGTTTTAAATAGGTTCTTCAGTTATTAACTACTCCTCACTTCAAAAGGTGGAACCTAGCCCTAACCGGTTTGGCTCAGTGGATAGAGCATCGACCTGCAGACTGAAGGGTCCCAGGTTTGATTCCAGTCACGGGCATGTACCTTGGTTGTGGGCACATCCCCAGTAGGGTGTGTGCAGGAGGCAGCTGATCAATGTTTCTCTCTCATTGATGTTTCTAACTCTCTATCCCTCTCCCTTCCTCTCTGTAAAAAAAAAAAAAAAATCTACACTAATAAAAGAGAAAAATGGTAATTGGCGTACGACGATACCCTTTTCATTGGCTAATCAGGGCTATATGCAAATTAACTGCCAACTAAGATTGGCAGTTAACTGTCAACAAGATGGCGGTTAATTTGCATATGTAGGCACAATGCAGGGAGGCGAAAGGGAAAGCAGGAAGAAGCCCCCTGCCACTGACAGTGATCGGAAACCCAGGGGGGAGCTAAGAGCTGGGGGGCAGGGCAAAGGCGGCCCTGGGGCCGCCTTTGCCCTGCCCCCCAGCCATGATCAGAGAATCAGGTGCCTTTTCCGCCCTGGCCAGTGATAGCAGGAAGTAGGGGTGGAGCCAGCGATGGGAGCTGGACACGGTCGAAGCTGGCAGTCCCGGGAGCTAGGGGTCCCTTGCCTGGGCCTAAAGCGGAGCCCATGATCGTGGGGCCGCTGCAGCTGTGGGTCCCCGCTGCCCAGAGGCATTAGGCCTGGGAAGGGGCGGAGCCTGCAACCACGGGGAGCTGGGGGTCCCCTGCCCAGGCCTGACACCTCTGCCGGAGGCCTCAGGCCTGGTCAAGGGGCCGATCCGGTGGTTGGTGATCGGAGGGTGATGAGGGTCAACTCCTCTGGCCGAGGCATCAGGCCTGGGCGGGGGGCTGAGCCGGGGATTGGGGGGATATGATGGTCCCTTTGCCCAGGCCTGAAGCCTGGGTCAGAGGCGTCAGGCTTGGGCGGGGGGTGGAGCAAGCGATCAGAGGGAGATGGGGGTCCCCTGCCCAGGCATGATTCCTGGGCCAGAGGCCTCAGTCCTGGGCGAGGGCCAGAGCCAGTGATCGGGGGGAGATGGGGGTCCCCTGCCCAGGCATGATTCCTGGGCCAAAGGCCTCAGTCCTGGGCGAGGGCCAGAGCCAGTGATCGGGGGGAGATGGGGGTCCCCTGTCCAAGCCTGACACCTTTGGCGGAGGCGTCAGGCCTGGGCAAGGGGCCGATCCTGCGATTGGAGGGTGATGGGGGTCAACGCCTGAGGGCTCCCAGTATGTGAGAGGGGGCAGGCTGGGCTGAAGGACACTCCCCCCACCCCCCCCACCCAGTGCACAAATTTCGTGCACCGGGCCCCTAGTATATATATATATATATTTTTTATTTATTTATTTTTTTTTTTTTTAAAGGTGGAACCTAGTTCCCCTCCCCTTAAATGTGAGCTAAACTTGGGAATTCCAATACATGGAATGTGGCAAAAGCGATGGTGTGATTGGTAGGCTTCTGGAGGTAGTTGGTGAAAGGATGAAGCTTTCTCCTTGCTCTCTCTCTTGAATCACTCCCTCTGGGAGAGGCCAGTTGCCATGTTGGGAGCAGCTCTTCGGAGAAGTCCACGTGGTCAGGAACTGAAACCCCTGCCTATGGCCAGCAAGGAACTGAGATAATTATTGACTTTATTAGCCAACAGCCATGTGAGTGAGCCATCTTGGATGCAGGACCTCCAGCCCAGTCCAAGCTTCAAACATCTGCAATCTCATGGGATACCCAAGCCAGAACCACCCAGCTGGCTGCTGCCAGATCTATGCCCCTTAGGAGCTGTGAGATAACGAGTGCTTGTTTTAAGCCACTACATTTGGGGTAACTTGGTCCACAGCAATGGATAATTAATGTTACTGGTCTAAAGGGACCCATCTGCCTGTGCTCATCAAAGCCCAATCAAATGCAAACAGGTGATTGCAGGCAAGAAAGTAAGGATTTATTAGTTTAGGAAATGGTGCTGCATTGAGAGTCACAGGTGAGCTAATGCTCAAAGACCTCACCAATGGCTTCCAGGGGATGGGTTATTTGGAGGGGCGGGGGGGGGGGGGGGGGGGAGGGGCATTAACTATGCTGACTAAATGAGTTAGGTTAGGGTCTTGGTCTATACTGATTGGTCGGCACTAGGGTGCTGATTGGCCAGCGCTAAGATAGGCCTGAGGCTTTGTTCCTAAGTTTGTTTAATGTTGACCAGGGCCTCATTGTCCCAGGGATTTAATGATTAAGAGAGCAGACATGTAGGGGAGAAGGAGGCAGGTAAGTCAGAATACTTGAAGAGGCCGGTTTGAATCAGAAGGAAAGAAAGGAGAAAAGGTCAAATTAAAAAAAATGAAGTTTCTGCATGGTTACATTAATGCAGTGTGTGAATTCCTCCTGTGAATTGCTACTTCTTAAAAATATTACCTATCCCCATTACAGGAAAGAGATGCCTTTGCAATCTGTATTGGTGGAATTCTGGGGCGATTGTTCTCCGTTTGCCCACCCTTCCCTGGGATCGAGTTCCGCCTGTCTTTGCTTTGCTCTGTGCTCTGAGAGGCTGATTCCACGGACTCCCTTGCCCTCAGGCTTCCACGGTCGGGAAGCAGTGGTCAGGATGAGAGAGGCCCAACACCCTATCCACTGAGCCAAGCTGGCTACGGCTGTACACTCTGACTCTGGTAACTTGCCTCTGGACCCCTCTGACTCTGCTTCACTTCCCACCGGTCCTCGGGAGGCAAGAGATGATATGACATGTGGCTTTATTTTACGCCTACCTGCAGAGTTGCAGTGTAGCAGGTTAAAACCCCACATTCAGGAGGAAAAACAACTCACTTTCGGTTCTCCCTTTGAATGGAAAATAGCATGTAATTCTTCTAAGACAATCAAATCCACTTATTCATCCCTGATTCCTCTGCAGGCAAAATAAAATTACACTGTGTGGATCATGTGATTGTTGTTTGTTAAATCAAGTTGGGGTAATTACGGGGGTGGAGATACGAAACAAGGAATATCAAAGGTTGACATTTCTGGAAACACCCCAGAAGCTCCTCCTGCTTGTTTGAGAAGTGGCTGTGCCAAGAACACCATATGACCTGCCTCCCTCCTGGAGCAGTCAGGGAGGGGCAGGCCCCTTTAAATGAGGCAGATAGTGAATTGGAAAGAGCCCAACCTTGGCAGCAGAGGGATCTGACTGCCAGGCCTCACTTGCCACAAGTTCATTCCCTATCCAAATATATTAACTTCTCTGGTTGCCTCATAGGTCAAAGGAATACTTGCCTGTCTTAGCTACTTCATAGGAGGGTGGTTGTGAAAAATCAATTAAATAGCATTTTACTGTATTATTCAAATATAAAATAAGGCACAAAGAAGTTAAGTAATTAGAGAAGAACACATAGCTAGTGAATGGTGAAACTGGGATTTAAACCCAGAAAGTCTGGCTCTAAAATCCATTTTCATAACCATTGTCCTTGACCCTGACCACAGCCCTCAAATAATCTTTTCAGTAAATTCTCCTTGAGTATCCCTTAAGACAGTGGTTCTCAACCTTCCTAATGCCGCGACCCTTTAATACATGTTGTGGTGACCCCCAACCATAAAATTATTTTCGTTGCTTCTTCATAACTGTTATTTTGCTACTGTTATGAATTGTAATGTAAATATCTGATATGCAGGATGTATTTTCATTGTTATAAATTGAACATAATTAAAGCATAGTGATTAATCACAAAAACAATATGTAATTATATATGTGTTTTCCGATGGTCTTAGGCGACCCCTGTGAAAGGGTTCTTCGACCCCCAAAGGGGTTGTGACCCACAGGTTGAGAACCGCTGCCTTAAAGTCTCTCCTTTCCTGCTTTAATTCTGTTCTATAATCTATTATCTGTTCTATAATCTATTATCTTTCCTAATCTTACATAATATTCCAAAGGGGCAGGGTGATACTAAAAAAAAAGTAATTTTGAGTTAAAAAAACTTTTTATATTTTATGTCAAAGTCAAATTGTATTTGTAAAGAAAGTCTATTAATTATAAATAAAAAACAAAACACACCATATTCTTCCCTAAAGAATGTTATGGATGTGTGAATGAGAACACAACTCTAAAATCTCTTATCTCGCCGAAACCGGTTTGGCTCAGTGGATGGAGCGTCGGCTTACGGACTGAAGGGTCCCGGGTTCGATTCCGGTCAAGGGCATGTATCTGGGTTGCGGGCACATCCCCAGTGGGAGATGTGCAGGAGGCAGCTGATTGATGTTTCTCTCTCATCGATGTTTCTAACTCTCTGTCTCTCTCCTTTCCTCTCTGTAAAAAATCAATAAAATATATTTAAAAAAAATAAAGAAAAACTTAAAAAAAAATAAATAAAATCTCTTATCTAAAGACACAGGAGCTAAATAGATTTTGGAATTTAGAAATGTCTTGGAATTTGGAAAAGCCATGAACTTATATGCATTGTATGTGTGTGTAAAAGAAAAAAAAGTATATATATATATACATCCTATCTAATAAAAGAGAAACATGGTAATTGGCGTACAACCGCTATCCTTCCCATTGGCTGATCAGTGAGATATGCAAATTAACTGACAGCAAAGATGGCGGCCGGCAGCCAGGCAGCTTGAAACTAACATGAGGCTTGCTTGCTTCAGTGACGGAGGACTCCAGCGTTCCCCGCCTGCCACTGCAGGCCTCTGAGCTGGCAGTTTGAAACATAGTTACAAAAATAGAAGCTAAACAAAACCCCAGAAACCAGCTTTCAGCTAGCCGGGATCTCAGACCTGGAGTTGATACAGAGTTTCGATTGTAGAACCGACACAAACCAGATACCTGCTTTCAGGAGCGGAGGCCTAAGAGCTGGAGCCTCAGAGCTAAAGCTGGCTCAGAATTAAAAAAAAAAGAAAGAAAAAAAGTAGCAGTTGGGAGCTTCAGTCCCAGCCTGAAAACAGCCCTCAGCCCCTCACCCAGACTGGCCAGGCACCCCAGTGGGGACCCCTACCCTGAAGGGTGTGTGACCAGCTGCAAACAGCCATCATCCCCTCACCCAGGCTGGCCAGGCATCCCAGTGGGGAACCCCATCCTGATCCGGGACACCCTTCAGGGCAAACCAGCCAGCCCCCACCCATGCACCAGGCCTCTATTCTATATAGTAAAAGGGTAATATGCCTCCCAGCACCAGGATCAGCGGAGCTTCGAGGTCTCCCGGCACCAGGATCAGCATGACAGGGGGCAGCGCCCAAACCCCCTGATCGCCCTGTGGCTCTGTGTGTGACAGGGGGCGGGGCCACAACCTCCCTATCAGCCCTGCTCTGTTCCTGACAGGGGAAGGCGCCCCAACCCCCTGATTGGCCCCGCTCTGTGCCTGATAGGGGGGAGCTCCCCAACCTCCTGATCACCCTGCGGCTCTGTGTGTGACAGGGTGCAGCGCCCCAACCCCCCCACCCCATGGGCCCTGCTCTGTGTGTGATGGGGTAGAGCCATAACCTCCCCATCGGCCCTGCCCTGAGTGTGACAGTGGCGGCGCCCCAACCCCCTGATCAGCCCTGCTCTGTGCATGACAGGGGGTGGCGCCGCAACCTAGCCATCTACCCTGCCTTGAGTGTGACAGGGGGCGGTGCCCCAACCCCCCAATCGGCCCTACCCTGAGTGTGACTGAGGATGGCATCGCAACCTCCCAATCATCTCTGCTCTGTGCATGACAGGGGGCGGCGCCCCAATTCCCCAATCGGCTCTGCTCTGAGCCCGACCAGGGGCTTCACCTAGGGATTAGGCCTGCCCTCTGCCACCCGGGAGCAGGCCTAAGCCAGCAGGTCGTTATCTCCCGAGGGGTCCCAGACTGCAAGAGGGCACAGGCCGGGCTGAGGGACCCCTCCTCCTCTCCCCCTCGCCCCCGAGTGCACAAATTTTTGTGTACCGGTCCTCTAGTATATATATATGTAATTTTACATAATGCAGGTCTATGGAAATCTTTGATAATCAGCAATTTTTCTGCAAGAAAACAAATATATTCACACTAAGTGGGATAGATAATGGTTATAAATCGTTCATGTCAATAGGTCATGTTTTGCTGATCAATGAAGTATGTAGAAATTCAGTTTCAGAAGTACATTGGAATTTGGAGTTACAGATAAAGGATTGTGGGTATGCAGAATTTGGCCAAGGGCAATCAAAATAAACTTGAGCATTCATCAGAGAGAAGAGTCTACACTCCCCCCTTTTGATTCTGATCACCTCTTCAGGAAAGAGGATGGTGTTTTAGAGCTCCATCCCTTCCCCAGGTCAAGATGAAAGAGATTTTTTATTTCCCTTTAGGTTTGGTAAACTGGGCAGTCTATATGCTATGAAACACCGGCTCTAAAAGAGAAATCAGGTTTTTGCTTTTTGGAATGAGGATATTTTCTGTTTCCACCTCCAGACCTCTTCTCTGGAAGGGAGATGTGAAGGGACAACCCTCATCTTCTGCATTCTGACTGGGTTTGTCCAGTGGGGATCCATGGCAAGAGATCAGAGGGGAGAAGATGTCCAGGTGCTCATCCCTTACTCAGCTCCTTCCTGAGTGGCCACCCCGGGATGGTCATGTCCTTCAATGACAGCCACAGCTTCTGTCAAGGCACTCCTTCCCAAGTGGCTCTCTCCTGCCTGGTGTCTATGATCTGTTCCCCTGTCCTTGCTCCTTCAGGCCTAGGTGTGGTTACCTGTGGAGAGTGGCTACAGCGTTTGCACAGGATCAAGCCTCAGACTGACAAAAGGACACGGTCCTCTTGTGGCAAAGCCACATACAAGTCCCAGCTTGGAGGGCAGAGCCCTCCCAAAACAATTATAGCCAAAGGCTATGGTTGTATGTAAGCTTGACCTTATAGTCTGACCTTGGAGTCCTAGGTAGCTGAGGGATGTGGGCTGCAGGAGGTACAGCAAGTGCTGCCAAAACAAAGCTTGATAGAGTTCAGAGAATTGCAATAACAGGAAAGAAGCAGATTTGAAACTCACAAGAACATTGTAAATATCTTGATCACTCCCTTGTTTTGCTTTGTGTGATCTGACTATAAAATAAAGATTTGGCTTACAGGCGGGGTCACTGTGTCCTCATCCAAGAACAGGGATCCACCTGGCCCCAACTATATTCTTATCTGTTTTCTTTAATCCTTCACTGCCCCTCCTCAGGTTCACCATTGGCCATGCTGGGCGCAGTTCAGTTACCAGCCCCTCCTACCTCCCACCCCCGCCCCTGGGTTTCCTGACACCTAGCCAACATCTTTATAAATATCACTTTATTGGACTCTCCCAATTTGAGTGTGCCCTTTGGGTCCTGACAAGCTATTGATTGGTACAAAAACCAAGATCAATTAAAAAAAGTGATAACAATTGAAACAATCTGTGCCTAAGAGTTAAATCAATTTAAATTTTACTTTCAAATAGTAATTTAATAGATAATTACTATGAAACCAGTATCATTTAAAAACCATTTATTTATTAAAGACCAATAAGGATAATAATTTCATAGGTGAACAGGAAGAGGGCTTCTGCTGGGGGATTAAAGAAGGAGAGGAGTGTGCCCTTGAGCAGTGAGCGGTACCATCTGAGTCATGGGTGTGAGAGTTTGATCGAAAGAAAAATGTTTATCTCCAACTCTAACCACAGACCTGCCATAATCTTCCACTCCATTTCCAAGGCAAGTGCACAGTTGACTCCTCCTAAATGCTTGTGATTCCCGTTTCCCCTTTCCCAGCATTTGAAACTTTCCCAGAGTCATACACATGCATGCTACTTCCCCATGTGTGGCTACTTATGTGGCCTTCTTTTTTTTTTTTTTTTAGACATAAGACAGACCCCCAGAAATGTGTGAGGGGGGCTGGTGATCAGACAAACATATCAAGGGTGAGGTCATCAGGACAGAACCAAGATCACAGGCATCCAATTGTTTAGCTCCCTTCCCATGGGCACCACAGGGATCGCTCTTCCTGGGAGTCTACCCTAAGTCACCTGGCTCTGTGCATTCAATGTGTATTCAGAAGGCGTGTATGTGCCCTCACAATTCTGCCTCTACAATACCATAGAAGGGAGACCTAACGGTACACGTAGAGATTGTTCACGGGACTCACAACTCAGCCAAGCTTACCTCGGCTTTAAGCACTGCCAGCCTCTTCCAGCCCTCTCTGCTTTATTCTTTCCCCAGTCACACCCTCATTTGCTTCTTCCCTTGACCTTTTGAGAAAGAGGTGAGAGTGGAGAGGACCAGTTCATCTTAATTCCATATTTGCTTCCATATGTGCTGTCACAGTCCTGCAGCCAGCCATGTCTTGGCTAGGTCTAAGGTTCATTGCCTCTAACACATGGTGCATGATCAGTAAATGCTGAGAAACAATGATGGTGCAGGTGCATGCATGAAAAGAAAGGTCAAGTCAGCAGGTTCTCTATTTAAAGTAGAGTGTATAGCCCTAGCCGGTTTGGCTCAGTGGATAGAGTGTTGGGTTATGGACTGAAGGATCCCAGGCTCGATTGTGTCAAGGGCACATGTCAGGGATGTGGGCTCAATCCCCAGTAGGTGTCGTGCAGAGGGCAGCCAATTAATGATTCTCTCTCATCATTGATGTTTCTATCTCTCTCTCCCTCTCCTTTTCTTTCTGAAATCAATAAAAAATACATTTTTAAAAAAGATGTCTGATTTAAAAAATAAAATAAGATATGTATAGAGCTCAGTCACAGAGAGGAATAATGTGGTCGGATGACCTAACAAGGGGTTGACCCTGTCCCTCCCCCCTCTTCTGACACTAAGGGTCAGAGAGCAGAGCATTAAAATAACATCTGCACTTCTCCCTACTCCTGTCCCCCTTACCCTACTTTACTTGTACTTCCAAGGTTCACCTCCTGAACAGACTACCTGCATCCAGGTACTCACCCAGCGTCTGTTTCTGGAGCAATCTAAACTAAGATAGTTGGAAAGTAAAACAAAGTCATCCATAGTTGCTTTCTCTTCCTCCCACTTAGCTCTCACTTACTCTCCCACCCCACTGAAAGCTGGCCTCTGTCCCTGCCACTTTGAAACTCCAGCTATTCTGTCCTATCATATTGACCTCTCAGTAGCAGTTGACTGACCATTCTCTCCTGGGAGCACACTCCCTTGGCTTCTGGGGTGGATCTCTCTCCTATTTTCCTCTTATCGCTGAGCTTTCTATCACGGTCTCCTTCAAACATGCCCTTTTTTCCCACTTCCCCGTAAGCATCCACATCCCCCAAAGCTCCATCTTAGCCGTCTTCTATTCTCATTCCTCACACTTGCTGGGAGGTCCCACCAATTTCAGTGGCTTCCATTTACCAAATGCCAGTGATGCCCCAATCTATGTCTCTTGCCCAGGCTTCTGTGTTGAGCACCCCTCCCCAGGCTTGTATGTAAACATGTCTACTGAGTGGAACCTCTTGATTGCTCCATGGATCCTCATTAAGCATGTCCCCAACTGAATTTTATATATATACTAGAGACCCGGTGCACAAAAATTTGTGCACTCGGGGGGAAGGGGGGGGGTCCCTCAGCCTGGCCTGTACCCTCTTGCAGTCTGGGACCCCTCGGGAAATAACACCCTGCTGGCTTAGGCCTGCTCCCGGATGGCAGAGGGCAGGCCCAATCCCTAGGTGCAGCCCCTGGTCGGGCTCAGAGCAGGGCCAATTGGGGAGTTGGGGTGTGGCCCCCTGTCATGCACAGAGCAGGGCAGATCGGGAGGTTGTAATGCCACCCTCAGTCACACTCAGGGTAGGGCCCATTGGGGGTTGGGGCGCCGCACCCTGTCACACACAGAGCCGCAGGGCAATCAGGGGGTTGGGGAGCTCCCCCGTATCAGGCACAGAGCAGGGCTGATCAGGAGGTTGGGGCACCTTCCCCTGTCACAAACAGAGCAGGCCGGATAGGGAGGTTGTGGCCCCGCCCCCTGTCACACACAGAGCCGCAGGGCAATCAGGGGGTTTGGGCGCTGCCCCATCACGCTGATCCTGGTGCCGGAAGGCCTCTTGGCTCCGCTGATCCCGGGGCTGGGAGGCATATTACCCTTTTACTATATAGGATAGAGGCCTGGTGCACGGGTGTGTGCTGGCTGCTTTGCCCTGAAGGGTGTCCTGGATCAGGGTGGGAGTCCCCACTGGGGTGCCTGGCCAGCCTGGGTGAGGGGCTGAGGGCTGAAGCTCCCAACTGCTCCTTTTTTTCTTTTTTTTTTTATTCTGGGCCAGCTTTAGCTCTGGCTCCAGCTCTGAGGCCTCTGCTGCTGAAAGCAGGTATCTGGTTTGTTTGGGTTCTATAATCGAAACAATGTATAACTCCAGCTCTGAGATCCCTGCCCGCTGAAAACAGGTTTCTGGGGTTTTGTTTAGCTTCTATATTTGTTACAATGTTTCAAACTGCAGGCTCAGAGGCCGGCAAGGCAGGTGGGGAACGTTGGTTTCCTGGGTCACTGAAGCAAGCAAGCCTCATGTTAGTTTCAAGCTGCCTGGCTGCCGGCTGCCATCTTGGCTGGCAGTTAATTTGCATATCACCCTGATTAGCCAATGGGAAAGGTAGCGGTTGTACGCTAATTACCATGTTTCTCTTTTATTAGATAGGATTGATTTCAGAGAGGAAGGAAGTGGGAGAGAGAGAGAGATAGAAACATCCATGATGAGAGAGAATCATGGATCGGCTGCTTCCTACAAGTCCCCCACTGGGGATCGAGCCCACAACCTAGGCATGTGCCCTTGACCAGAATTGAACCCAGGACCCTTCAGTTCACAGGCCGATACTCAATCCAGTGAGCCAAACCGGCCAGGACCCCAACTGAATTCTTTGTGATAGCACATTCACTCCCACCCCAAGAAATGTATCAGAGAAGAATAGAAGAGAGGCAAGAACATAAGGAGGTGAGTTATGAAAGGTTATGGCTGTTTTTATTTTACATTGGAAAGCACTTGAACCAGAATGAAAGGTGCATGAGAAGGATTAGTGGAGAGAAGACAAAGACATGGGAGAAACTGAGTTTCTGAGAAGGTGGAGGAGAAAGACTAAAAGGAAGGCAGGAGATAGGTTCCCATTCAGAAACCGGTGCCAGGGAAATAAGTTGATGGCATTAGTTGACTTCTGTCTCCTCTTTGAACCAGAAGGCAAGATCATTTGCTGGGAGTGGAGTAAAGTGAGGGATTTGAGGGAACAGGTAGATTTTGAAATGAAGCAAGAATGGAAAGCTCAATACAAACTGGCTTTAAAAGAAGCAACCAGGACATTTACATGTAACGTGACAGTCAGGCTAAAGGCAGACCTGGACCTGGGCATGGTTAGGCCCAGAGGCTCAGGATTCCATCTAGCTCCTGTGATTCTCTTGTTCACCTGCCCCTCGTGTTTCAGCAGCTATAGATACCGTACCCACACTGCAACACCCAGAGGGAGGTCTCCTCTGGGGATCCTGCAGAAGAGAGAAGTCTTACTGGTATTTCCCAGAAGCCCCTACAATTGTCACCTTGGCTCAAATTGGATGGTGTGTTTATTTGGAGGAACCAATCATTATGACTAGAAGAACAGAAATGCTGATTAGCTGAAGCTCATCTGGCCCCACCCCTGAAGGTGGGAATGAGGCCTAACCCACCCAAACTATAGCCTTGAGAATGGGGGAGGGGCACTTCCTCAAAGGAAAACCTGAGGGCCTTCGGGAGGAAAAGTGGGGAATGGATTCTGGGAAGTCAATCAATAATGTCTAGTTCATTTCGGAAGGGAAATGTGGGAAGCCACTGTTGAAAGATGTGCAAAGGCATGCTTGTGCTGGGGAGGGGTTGTGATGCGTGTGGAGCGGAGAAGTTTGCAGTGGCTTCATGCCTCATGGTTTTATGATTGCCTGTGGCAGTCCAGACGAGGCTGATGGTGGGAAGGAGAAAGTGAACGATAGGATTGATCCAAAGTTTATCACATATATGTAAGGACAACTGGGCAAGAATTGAGTTGAGGGTAATAGAGTGCTTGAAGTGATGGATGGACTAAGAAAGGAATTTGGAAGGGAGCTGATAGACTAGGATACAATGGAGTGGGTTCAGGGAAGGTTGTGTTGGGAGGTCAGGGGAGTATGAATGCAGACACAGGTGACAGCAAGCAAGATGTAGTGAGCCAGAGAGAGAAAGCTAACAAATAAGGATGCAGGTAAAACATTGGCATCTAAAACCCAGAGGGAGACAGTGATGGCAAAGGGCTTTCTGGGCACTATTTTCTAAATTAAGACATCATGACACACGTGTGACAACTTACATGTACTTGATAGTGACACAATAAACATGTAAAAGCCCACACAGCCTCATAAATCTGAGACATGCCCACAGGGTACCTCCTGCCTGGGTGTCATGTTCCCTAAATGTCACCTAAGTCGCAAAGAAGAAAGTCAGCTGCAAAGAGTTCACCCATGCCATGCCATGCCGTTATTTCTTGTCCCTGGAATGCCAATGGCCACTGCCACTAATCTGCTCAATGACAGAAATCCAACTGATGATAAGCACAATGCCTCCTCAGAAGAAAAAGATCACTGTAGCCCAATGTAGATACTTCAAAGAATCGAATTCTTTGAAGACAGCAGTTCTGAAAGTGATTCTGATGTGGAACTAGAGACCCTTCCACCAAGGAAGCTTCTACTTAGCTAAAGAATGGGAGCAGCCCTAACGGGTTTGGCTCAGTGGATAGAGCATCGGCCTGCGGACTGAAAGGTTTCAGGTTCGATTCCAGTCAAGGGCATGTACCTTGGTTGTGGGCACATCCCCAGTAGGGAGTGTGCAGGAGGCAGCTGGTCAATGTTTCTCTCTCATCGATGTTTCTAACTCTCTATCCTTCTCCCTTCCTCTCTGTAAAAAATCAATAAAATATATTTTTAAAAAAAGAATGGGAGCAAAGAATTGTCCACAGGTCATTTTAATTCAGAGTCTGATGAAGCCCAACCCTACTGTGAACCTGCAATGCTGAAAATAAACACAATGCCACAATGCCCAAAGCAACCCGCAGTCTCCCTTCCTGGGAGCAGTTTTCACTGAAGACAGACACGAGGAAATTTACTGGTGCACAGAAGCAGGTATGTTCTCTGATATTTGAGGTTAACAGAAAAGTTGACATCGAGTATTGAATTTTGGAGCAAATACACAGACCTGGTTTGTCAGTGGACCTTTCGTTTGGTGTTACATGTGACCCAGACTGTCTGACCTCCATTCCCTCTGCTTGGGTCACTGTAACACCAAAATGACTGTCAAAGTTTTACGTGTTAAAAATTCTGGGGTCATGTTATAATCTACTATGGTTTCTGCAACCCATGTCAAAAGGCACGTGAAGCTCTCTCATCTTTCATAGCAAAGCACAGTAGACTGCTAAGAATATATTTGAATTCTTTACAAAGACATTAATTTATTTTTGCCTTTTCCACTATACATAGCAAGCAATAATGAGTCCTTCATCAATGATATTTCCACGTCTGTAAAGGACTCCTCTAAGTAATTCATAAACATCGACAAGCTTTCACATTGTCAGAAGCTATTGCAGAATGGGAAGAAATACAGAATAATCACTGAACCAGAAGCTGAAATTGCCCCAGAGGTTTATAGTTTAAAAACCAACCTGGAGTAACGGCAAGGATGTATATATCTTAGATATGGTACTTTGAAGGGGTCAAAATAATGCATTTTGCTCTCATTTTTATTTTTCTATTTATAAGAAAGCAATTGTTTTTGCTAGACTTATAGCTTACCTAAAGATGCTGTTAAATTTCTTGATTAATCTTGAACCATTGCAAAACTAGGCTATCTGATCTCTCCCTTTAAAAAGGTTCTACATTTTCTTGAAGTTTTTTATTAAATTTGCCAAAGGGTTAGCTTCCAGGGAATACAAAACTTGTTTAATTTTCAATCACAGAGCATTAAAGGTTAATGGAAAGGAGTTTCTAACAAGGGATATTGGGTTTCTCTTACTGGAAGGCATTTTAAAAATAGGTAGGTGGACAAATTGTCACTAGATGTCAACCATTCACTCTATACACCATGACATTTCTAAGTGATTTGGGTTTTTCCTAAATGGCTAAGTAATTTTTATTTCTTTTAAATATATCTCTATTGATTTAGGAGAGGGAGAGAGAGATAGAAGCATCAATGATGAGAGAGAATCATTTATTGGCTACCTCCTATATGCCCCACATTGAAGAATCGAACCTGTAACCTGGGCATGTGCCCTGACCGGGAATTGAACCATACCCTCCTGGTTCATTGGTTGACACTCAACCACTGAGCCACACTGGCTGGGCAGTAATTTTTAAACTTATTTTTATTATGTGCTCTGAATGTGTGTCATAGCTTATTCAGCCTACATGTCTGTGTGGACATTCCTTTTGTACACCTCTTTTTGCTTGCTTTATGGTTTATGAAGTTAAAACATGTTTCTATTCCATTACATTAAAGTGTGAAGCAAGAAAGAGCTAAACAAACAAAACCAACATGAAAGGATAGAAAGTCCACTCATAAGAGAATACAAAAAGATAACACAAGGAAAACACTAATCAGAACAAAGCTGGTATAGCTATCTGAAATGAGACAATGACTTTATCTCTTGAAATGCTTTTTGCTTTAAGGAGGGTCACTCCATAAGGATAAAATTTTAATTCATAAGGAAGATATGGTTTCTAAATAATACATATATAAAACATAGACTCAAAATATACAAAGTAGAAATTTGAGAGAACTTTAAGGGAAATGTAAAATCTACAATAGAAGGGGATTTTTATTTTTTTTTAGAACGGGATTTTTAAAACTTAGTTTCTGATTGATCAAGCAAATTAAAATGTAATAAATGTTTAAAAGCTGTTGATAATATGAACCCTACAGTTATCCCAAATTAAGAATTACAAATTTTATACAAATAGAACATTTATGAAAATTAGCCATGTATTATGCCACAAAATAATTCCCCACAAATACTATAAGAATCAATACCATACTGAATACATTATCTGACTACACTACCATTAAATTAGAAAACAATAACAAAAAGATAATATAAAATATATTTGAAAAATTTAAAACCACACTGTAAAGTAATTTTGGGGTTAAAGGCCATATTATAAGGAACATTAGGAAATATTTCAACTAAACAACAATAAAAATTTACATGTCAAAACTCATGGGGTGCAGCTGAAGCAATATTTTTTCATTTTTAAAATTATATTTTATAAATTTACAGGCTCATATGCTCAAGAAATCTGGAAATTTATGAGTTAATCATCTAACTGAAAAAAATTATAAAGAGAACAGAGTCCAAAGTAATTTACATGGAGGATAATAAAGATAAGATCAGCAATTAATTGGGGCAAATTGGATTATTGGTTTCAGTTCTTCCCTGTCCTGTAATAGGATTATATATCCACACTCTTTCCCCAAAATGGGAAGAGATTGCAAAGTTATGTCAGAATATACTTCTTTTTTAAATGTTTTTATTGATTTCAGAGAGAGGAAGGAGTGTCCTGACTGTGACCTCCTGCTTCACAGACTGATGCCCCACCACTGGGCCACACTGGCCAGAATATACTTCTTTGTGCCACTGAAAAGCGGGCTCATCCACTTGCTTTAGCCAGTAGAATGTCAGTATTCTGATGGGAAAAGGAGACTTAAATATGCCTGTGCAATTTGGTTTGGTCTCTGCATGCCTGTCAGTCACTGTGAGAAAACATGACACAGGCAGCCACTGGTTCAAGGAGGATAAGGCTTGAATACAACTTGCAACTTGGACTCTGAAGCTTGGCTTTCAGCCTCGCCCAGCTGAGTGCAGCTGGCTCAGACATCATTTAATAAGAAGCAAAAGCTTGCTGTTTAGATGCAGAGTTTTAGTTTGTTATGCAGTATTATTATTGCAATAGGTAATCGGCTCATAAAACAGAATAGTTATAGCATAGCATCACCAAACCTAAAACATGGTCTTCTGAAAAGAAAACTATACACAATCCATTGCCAAGGGGAGAAGGAGAGAGAGAGAGAGAGAGAGAGAGAGAGAGAGAGAGAGAGAGAGAGAGAGAGAAGAGAAAAGCAAACAACCAAAATGATGACCAGAAAAGGAGATATAACTATGGATATATCAGAGAACTTTAAAATGAAAGAACTGCTATGAATAATTTTATGCCAGTAAAACTGAAGACTTAAAGTAGACAATGTTCTAGAAAAACATAACTTATTAAAATCAACTAAAAATAAAAATGGAAAGCCTGAATAGGCTTATAGCTGTTTTTAAAAATTAACCGGTAATTTTGACTTCTGATGGAATCGCTGGAGCAGATGACGGAGTAAATGCACTTTTCTCTGTTTCTTACTCAAAGTCCAACTAAAAACCCTGGACATTAAATGTGAAACAAATATAAAGAGACTCTGAAAGGTGGAGAGAAGAAGGAAGACCAGCTAAAACCTGAAGATCCAAGGAACAACAAGGTAGTAATGAGTTTCCTGTGTTTTCTTTTTGCCTAATATATCACAGATTTGAAGCTGAAGATCCTCAAAATCAACAAGCCAGTGGGTATAGACAAAAACGTCACAATACCAAGCCTTCTCTAGCTACAGGAAACACTGTGGCCCCACCCCACCCCACCCCACCCCACCCCACCCCACCCCACCCCACCCATGCCTGCAGAGGCCCTGTGGGGAGCCTTGGCCAGGTTGTGAGGAGGCATCAACACCCACCCCCACACCCGGACTCCCCCTGAACCCCCTTGCTGGTGTCATAGGAAGAAATCCAGCAGAGAGTTGGGGCTTTCATGGCCACGCAGTGGTAATGAGGCCACCCTCCAGCTCCATGCTGTCAGTGGAGGTCACTTAGGAAGCACTCATGAGGCACTCCGACACCTCCCAACCAGGGAGGCCTGCTGGGGAGCCAGACTCCCACCCCTGTCCAGCAGCAGGAAGGAGCCCCCCATTTTTATTCAGGTGTTAATGGAGGCTGAATGGGAAACCTGGACTTTTACCCCCATCTGACAGTAACAAGGTAGCACTTCCCTTCCCCTAGCAGAGCACTGTCCAAGGAAGCCAGCTAGGTCAGAAGGTTTAAATAAAATTCAGGTTCTTGTGACATTATACCCAGTGTCCAAGTTTTAGCGAAAAACCATTCATCATGTTAAGCACCTAGAAAATCTCAAGCTGAATTAAAAACAAAACAAATCAACAACAGTTGCAACATCAATGACACAGAGATGTCAGAATTATCTGATAAACAATTTAAAGTAGTCATCATAAAAATGAATGCACAAAAATCAATCCAATTCAAATATGGGCAAAAGACCAAATGTAGACAAAGATGTTAGAATTACCTGATAAATACTTTATAGTAGTCATCATAAAAATGAATGCACAAAAATCAAACCAATTCAAATGTGAATAGATATTTTTTATAGAAGATATATGAATGGCCAATAAGCACATAAAAAGATGCTCATCGGCACTAGTCATTAGGGAAATACAAAAAAGACCACAATGAGATACCACTCCACACCCATTAGGATGGCTACTGTGAAAAACAACAACAACACAGACAGTAATTAGTCTTGGTGAGGATGTGGAGAAGTTGGAACCTTGGTGCACTGTTGATGAGAACATACAATGGTACATCCACTATGGAAAACATACTGGTACTTCAAAAAATTAAAACTAGAATTACCACATGATCTAACCATTTCACTTCTGAGTATATGCCCCCCCCCCAAAAAAAAAATTGAAAGTAGGATCTCAAAGAGATATTTGTACACCCATGTTCATGGCATTATTCAAAGCAGCAAAGAGGCAAAAGCAACCCAAATGCCTAATAACTGATAAATGGATAAGCAAAATGTGGTGCATACATACAATGGGATATTGTTCGGTCTTAAAAAGGAACGACATTCTGACACATGATACGACATGGATGAACTTTGAGGATATTATGTTGTATGAAATAAGTCAGTCACACACATGCATACACACAAATACTGTATAATTTAACTTATATGAAGTATCTAGAGTAATCAGAATTATAGAGACAAAAAGTAGAATGGTGGTTGCCAAGAGCTTAAGAAAGAGAGGAGTGAAGACACATTGTTTAATAAATATAGAGTTTCAGTTTTGCAAGATAAAAGGAATTCAGGAGATGAATGATAGTGATGGGTAAACAGTGTAAATGTACAAAGTATCGCTCAGCCATACACTTAAAATGGTTAAAATGGTAAATTTTGCTATATGTATTTTACCATAATAAGAAATTAGAAAAAAAGTCAAAAAGTGATTATGAACGTTGAAACAAATGAGAAAACAGTTTCAACAAAGAAATAAATGAAAATTGTAGAGCTAAAAAATACAATAAGTTAATTTAAAAAACTCAAGAAATGGGCTCAATAGCAAAATGGAGAGGACAGAGGGGGAAAAATAATAAATTTTAAGGTAGAATATTCCAAATTTATGATGTTTGAACAACAGAAAATAGACTTAAAATAATTAACAGAGTGTCAGGTACTTGGGAGACTAGATTTAATATTTATTTATATCATTGGTGTCCCAAAGGGATACAAGGAAGAGGGTAAGGCTGAAAACACACTGGAAGAAATAATGGCTGAAAATTTTCCAAATTTGGCAAAAGACTATAGATTAAAGAATCTGAACAAACTCAAAAGAGGATAAATCCAAGACATACACAGTCAATTTTCTGAAAACTAAAGACAAACACATAATTTGGTAATTTGCCTATCCCTCAGACAAAGCAATACAAATATTGAAGACTTTTGGGCAAGATGGCAGCTAAGCACAGACACAACTACATCAAAAGTAAAACTATAGACTAACCATCATTCAGAACTGTCTGAAATCTGGCTGAGTGGAAGTCCAGTAACTAAGGAGTTGAAGAAGATGCCACATCAAGACTGGTAGGAGGGGTGGTGACTCAGAATGAGCTGGTCTCACACCCATGTGTGGCAGATAAAAGTTGGGAGGGATATCTTGGCTATAGAGGGCTCCTCTGGGGAGTGAGGGGTCCTAGTTCCACACCAACCCCTCCATATCACGGTTCCAGTGCCAGGAAGTCTCCATAAATTCTGGCTGTAAAAACCAGTGGGGATTGAGGCTGAGGAAGACAGAGGGCTGATGGAGTCCCAGGCAATTCCTCTTAAAGGGCCTATGAATGGACTAACTCAGACTCACTCTCCCTCTGAACCCCAGCACTGAAGCAGCAGTTTAAAAGGAACTAGATAAATAAAAAATAATAAATAAATAAATAAATAAATAAATAAATAAATAAATAAATAAATAAATAAATCCAAAGACAGAGAAACAGCAAGCAGACTATCAATCCCCAGAGGGAAAGTAGGGGAGGGTGGGGGTAAGGGGAAGAGATCAACCAAAGGACTTGTATGCATGCATATAAGCCAAACCAATGGACACGGACAACAGGGGGATGAGAGCATGAGTGTGTGTGTGTGTGGAGGGGGGGGGGGTTAGTGGGGGGGATGAGGACACACTTGTAATACCTTAACCAATAAAGAAATTAAAGATTAAAAAATAAATAAATAAAATAATAATAAAAATAAAAAATAAATAAAAGGAACCAGAGCCCTAACCGGTTTGGCTCAGTGGATGGAGCATCAGCCTGCGGACTGAAGGGTCCCAGGTTCGATTCCGGTCAAGGGCATGTACCTTGGTTGCGGGCACATCCCCAGTAGGGGGTGTGCAGGAGGCAGCTGATTGATGTTTCTCTCTCATTGATGTTTCTAACTCTCTCTCCCTCTCCCTTCCTCTCTGTAAAAAAATCAATAAAATATATTTTAAAAAATAAAAGGAACCAGAAACATATCGGGAAGGACTGAATTGTCCAGCACTAGGGCTAAGCTTACAATTCTTTCCACCTCCCTTCTCTCCTCCCCGCTTCTGACACTGTTGTGTTATTCTTTTCACTTTGTCAAAGTCTATACCATTTTTGTTCTCAAATTACTTTTTCTATGTTCTTTCTTCAGATTGATTTTGACAACGGAAACCAAATCAATTTACTTTCAAGACTGAGATTATTTAGCTTGTATTTGTAGCGGAATCCCAAGCTACAAATGTCATCTGTGCCTTTTGAAAGGGACTGGGTCAGGCACGGAGGTTACATGGGCCTTCTCATACTATTCAGCTTTCTTTGCTGGTTCTCGGATGTAATCAGCTCCTACTGTTTCTCATATTTCACTCCATTTTCTTTTTGGATTCACTTTTCTAAAGCACAACCTTCATGTTTAACACACAGAGATAGTGGGTGGCAAACTCTGAATCCTTACATATCGGAAAAGACATCGGTGGCTGCCACAAGCACGTCCCTTTCAGATGTCTGGCTGCAGAGCATGTCATCGACCCACAGCCCCCACTGCTACCTGAGATCCATCAGTGAGTTCACTGGGGCTTGAGCCGATGATGAGCAGGGAGACGCAGGCTGCACTTGGGCTTGAGCACTTCCTGAAAACCTTCTTGAACTCTTTTAAAATTGCACTGCAGTCTAAGACACTCTCACCCACCCTTCTGCCCTTTGTGTGGCGTCAGATTAGCACTGAGGTCTGACGGCTGGTCCACCCCTGACTCCCTTATCTCTCACAGGTGTTTAACTTAATATATTTTGGTACAAATAATCCCATCTTGGCATGTTTTCCCAGAGGACTTAGACTAGCACGACATCTTTATTTTAACTCACATTTGTTTTTATGTGTTGCATCTAGAATTCTATACCCAGCCATTTTCTCTCTAATTTTTGAGGGCACTGTACTATTTTCCGTTAGTTATCTAGAATTGCTGATGAGATCTTATGTCTTTTTTAGTCTTGTTTCTTTGTAAAAAGAAATGAATACAAATATATATGTATAGATATGTATATATATTAACAAAATAAACACATATATGATCTTTTTCTCAACTTTGAAAGCTTTTGAAATTGTCTCTTTATCCTTAAGATAGAGAAATGTCACTAGTACATACTTAAGGTGAGTGTATTTCAGATTATTTTTCTGTTTAATAGTTGATGGCCTCTTTAAATTTAAAGACACATTCTTAGCTATTATTTTCTTAATTCTTTTCTTTTTTTTCTTGTCCTATCCTCAGTTTCTCTATTCTCTTCTTCTGTGACTTCTATTAAAACCCCTACTACATTTTTTAAACTCCTGAGAACTATGTGTTTTAGAGAAAAAGCTGGGTATTTATTTATTTATTTATTTATTTATTTATTTATTTAGTAGTAGTTGGTTATTGGAATATGAGAAGCCCAGGGCAGGTTATAGAACTTGAACAGGATTTTCCTGGGCAGGAAGTCCTGAGAGAACTACAGGGAAGTAAATCTCATTCCAAGTGTGTGCGGCTTTGGATTCTTACCAGGTAAGACTGTGAACTTAAAAACATGCTAAAACCTTTTGTGGTCATGGGTAATTTGTTTCAGTACACAGTGTCTTTATTTATAAATGTACAGTGATGAAAATATACAATTGTGTGATGTGGAAAATTCACTGTATTGGAAAGCTACCGTACCCACCCCTTCTCAGGACCCAGTGACCCTGAGCCCCCCTGGGGAAGCATCAAAGGTGATGATGTTTGAGCTGGCATCCTGAAGGCTTCATGGTAGAATCTAGGCATAGGGATTAGCTTGACCTGTGGCCAAGAAAGTACAAGGTAGTTTCGGGGAGGGTTATGTTGCCCTGATGCAATGGGGCATTCATGAGATGAGGCTGGGATGGAGGACTGGGGAGTCAGGCCACAGCAGGGCCTCAGGTGAATGCATTAAATGTGGGCTTTCTTCTCAGGAGCCTCTGAAGCTTTTTGAACAGGGGAACACTATGACCTCCAGATCTGAGGTTTTATAAGGATGCTGCTGGTGGAAGGCAAATTTAGAGTGAGGGAGACAGGAGGCTGTCCATATTAAGCGCAAGCCAGGATTTGTTTCTAAGATTGGGACTGGGTAGTTGGTGATATTTCCAGAATTTTGGTAATGGGGAGACTGCGATACAGAGAATCAAGGCAGCAAATGTGGGAAGGCCCAGAGAAAGCAATGGGGAGAGCACCACTCTGCTCCTCTGACAGAAAAAGAGAAAAGAGTGAAGGAAAGTGGGTGATCTTCCTCTTTGCTAACGAAGAAAGAGGCCATCTGCAGGATGTGAAGGAGTCAAAGATGGGGAAAGTGGAAGAAATACTCTAGGATCTGGCTCTGTGGACTGCTATATGATCTTAGTGGCTGCCAAGAAGTTCCAGCATGTCAAGTTCATCTGGGTTTCCTGCTACCCTGTTTCAGTCTAGTTGGTTCTTCCACCCTCTAGACCTCCCCATGTCAGGGTGTCCCCAGGGCTCAGTCTTTGGGCCTCTTCTCCATTTTCTCCCACTCCTTAGATGACCTCTCTCAGCATTTTGGCTCTAAACATCATTGGTAATTTGATGACCTCATTTATATTGTCTATCAAACTGTTTGCTCAGTATATCTACTTAGACATCTAATAGACTTCTCAAGCATATCAAAGGAACTACTTTTGATTTCCTCATCACTGTCCACCAACCTAGTCCTTCTCTCACAATTTCCCATCTCATAAAATGTCAACTCTCTTTGCCTTGGAATCATTCCCAAGTCTGTCTTATCATCATTCCCTTAGGAGTCACATCCAATCTCCCAGTGAATCCTGTCAGTTCTACCTACAGATCTGTCCTGCCCCTGAGCACTTCTTATCATTTCCAATAACTGCCACTGTCTAGGACAAGCCACCAATGCTTCTCCCCAGAATTCCTGCAGTGGCACCTGGCTGGCTCTGTTCTTCTTCTGTGATTCCGTCATTCTCCTACTCAACCGTTCCCTTTCCAACGGCTTCGTATCACATTTAGAGTAGAAACCCAACATGCCCCCAAAGCTCTATCTGAGCTGGCTCTGGCTTCCATTTCCTACCCCTCTTTCTCTCAGTCAGCTCGCCCAGCCACTCTAGTCATCCTGTTCCTTGAACACATCAGGCACATTTCCTACCCCAGGGCTTCTTCCTGAAATGTTCTCGCCCAAGATATTCTCCTGGCTTACTCTTTTACTCCATTCAGGTCAAAGATCCCACTCCTATTATCCCGTTTTAATTTTTCATAGCCCTTCATTGCTACATGCCATGTTGCATTTGCTTTTTACAATGTGTTTTTATTTCTTTTATGAAAATTGTCTACTGCCACTAGAACTAAGTCCCAGGAGGGATATTTTGTTCCTCACTGATGTATCCTCAGCGTATAGAAAAGTGTCTGGCCCATGGTAGGTACTTAATGAGTCTTTATTCAAAGAATAAAAGAAAACATGGGTTGGCCCAAAACTGGAAACTGGCAAAGTAGAGAGATCAAAGGTCAAGGGCATTGGGGATTTGAGGGAGTTGGTGAGAACATCGTTGGAATGTTGGCCATGGATTCCAAGGCATATATGGAGGTGAGAGAAGTCTGGTGACTGGGTAAACTGAGAAATGGGTGGTGGAGGTGGTCAGGGGATCAGTGAGCAGGTACAGTAGGAGAAGGGGAAGAAAAAAGCTCTAGTCAAAAAAGGAATTCTGGAGTTGATTATTCTGGGGGGGGGGGGGAAAGGGAAGCATGAGTAATTGAGTAATTACGAGTTTTCTCAGAACAGGAGCTACTTTTTTACCTTTTAAAAAAATCTTTTTATCTTCTGTGCTCTGTATAGTTTAGTACATGCCAGACTCTCAATCTGTGGGTGTATGAGGAGACCCAATTTATAGGCCCTGCAGGTACACACTTTTATTCTGGTTACTTGTGTTCCTCAAGTGGTACAATGAGAACATCATATTCTTATGCTGTGTTCATTTCTTACAATCAATGATCCCTTCATTCATTGCCCCATGGGCTTCTCCTTTCTTCCTAAGAAACTTGGGCCAATGCAAATCCGGCCACCTGAACTAGAAGTAGAAAAACTTGCCTGATGTTGTCCAGAAACATGACAGGATTAAGACTCAAAGCACCTCATTGGCAGAATAAGTAGGTTTCACTAGATGTTCCCCCCAAATTCTTCCTGATTTCTGACACTAAGCTTTCATACTTGCTCGTTTTAAATGTCTCTGCAGGATGTCTACTTTTTGAATTTGCCCTTGCAGTTTCTGCTATTCCAGTCCACCTCTCCCCTCGACTACTGAGTAGCTTCCTCCCTCATTGTACCTATAGTTTTGCATAACACACACAGATCAATCTTCTAGATATCCCCCCGTAGCCATGACACTCTGCTAAGTTGTGGATTTCTTGCACTCAAGGTTGTGGTGAGGGAGACAGGGGAGTGTTGTCCTGGTAATAACAGCTCTGGAAAAGTTTATGTTCCTGACAATGGCACCAGTAGCTCAGATGTTAGAGAACATCTCCAATATCTCACATCGGCATTGGTAGCTCATAAAACATAAAGAAGGATAATGCTCATGAATAAACTGAAAAAGGACACATCAGCCCAGTGAGATAAAATAGAGAGGAGTTTTGAATGGATTTTAATTTTTAGAATTTTTAATTGGTTTTTAGAAAGAGAGGAAGGAAGAGGGAGAGAGAAAGAGAAACATAGATGCAAGAGTGAAACATCGATTGGCTGCCTCCAGCACATCCCCAACTGGGCATCGAGTCCCCAACCCAGGCATATGCCCTGACTGGGAATCAAACCAGCAACTCTTAGCGCATGGGATGACATCCAACCACCTGAGCCACCCAGCCACGGCTAAAATATAGTCCTGAAAACAAACATTACAGTCATCGAGATGACCAGAGTTGTCAACTGGGAGTGACAATTCTCAAAATAATTGGGGAAGAATATGAGGGGGCTGAGGTCATTTAAAACAGAGAGTGAAGGGTCCAGAGGAATGCCATGCTGACAGTATTGCCATCTATGTGTGTGGGTGCTGACTATGAAGAGGGCCAGTGAGGCTGATGAGCATAGCTTGTGCGTGTTAGAGCTTATTCCCATGTAGGGAGCTGTGTCCATATGCATGGCAGTGGAAGGACCTGAATTTAAGAGAGACAATCACTGAGGCCCCAGGCAGAGAGGATGGGGTGTCCCTGCCTCCTAGGTTGGTGGAGGCACAGAAGTAGTTTGGGGTGATCCTGTGAGATGACTTCCAAAGGCTTTCACTAGATGGCGGTGTCGGTCAGCACATGAGTCTGTAAAGGTTTCTCAGAGAATGGAGCATGGGCTGAATAAGAAATGTCATTTCACAGATGAGAAGACGGAGGTGGATCAGTAAGGCCGGGCAACGTGGTCCAAGGTCACTACTGACTAGCCTTGTCCCATTCTCTATTCCTCAGACTTCTAAGGACCAGCAACGACCTTAGGTTCTGCTTCAAGAACTGTTGAGAGTATTTTTAACCTCTAATCTCCCTTCTTTACCACCTAACATACAGTGCCAATGTGAAGCAAATCAGATTTAAATCTAGAGCAGCGGTTCTCAACCTGTGGGTTGCGGCCTCTTTTGGGGTCGAACAACCCTTTCACAGGGGTCGCCTAAGACCATCAGAAAACATATATAATTACATATTGTTTTTGTGATTAATCACTATGCTTTCATTGTGTTCAATTTGTAACAATGAAAATATATCCTGCATATCAGATATTTACATTAGGATTCATAACAGTAGCAACATTACAGTTATGAAGTAGCAACAAAAATAATTTTATGGTTCGGGGTCACCACAACATGAGGAACTGTATTAAAGGGTCGCGGCATTAGGAAGGTTGAGAACCACTGATGTAGAGGTCAGGGTTCGTGGATGGCAACTGCACTGTGGCTCCCCGTGCTGTGGGATAAAGGCCAAGTGCTATAACATGGCCTACAAGGTAGTCTGCATGCTACAGGATTTCCTTTCACTATAGTTCTATGTTCTCTGAAGCTGCTTAAACTGTGCATGGTGCTTTTTGTGTTCCGGAGCCTATGATGTCAACAGCCCCTGATCTGCTTTAGAGGGAAGCATCCCCCAATTTCTTTAGGGGATTTGACCTTTTTTGCCACTACCTTACCTAATCTCATTAAAGATGTAGGTTGGAGGTGGTATGATGGTCAGGGACCCAACATTGCCTACACATCCCCCCTTAACAATCCCCTTCTTAAGCCAGTCAGGACTTTCTTGGGTGAGACACAAATCCAATTACCCTAGACCAGTGGTAGGCAAACTGCGGCTCGAAAGCCACATGTGGCTCTTTGGCCCCTCCAGTGTGGCTCTTCCTAAGCCATAGGAGTACCCTAATTAATAAGTTAATAACAATGTACCTACCTATGTAGTTTAAGTTTAAAAAATTTGACTCTCAAAAGGAATTTCAATCATTGCACTGTTGATATTTGGCTCTGTTGACTAATGAGTTTGCCAACCACTGGCCTAGACAAAAAGTAAATGTTACTGATTTCAGGAAGGGCATAGGTATAGCTGGGCAAGGTTGGAAGCAGGATGACATGATTTCTTTGGACCGTCCTTGCTGCTCTTCTCCATTGCTTTAAGTGTCAAATTCATTCTCTCCTATGGAAGACTGACATTCTCTCACTGGTGGAGGACATGGATCCTAACTGCTTTATGCTCATCTCTTGCAAACATCACTACCAGAAAGGAAAAAGCTCTTCTCAATCAAGATTCAGTTACACAACAATAAGGAATGACACTTGCAGAAGATGGACATAAGACTAAAGCAGGGCCAATGATTACTGTTGTCAAGGGATCAGGCGCCTTGATTGGTCTCTCTTGGGTCACCTGTGCAACCATAGCCTATGATTGACAGCCTCCCACTCAAACTGCATGATTGGAGTAGGGAAGGAGAATTTTTCAAAAGGAAAGTACTCTTACCAAAGGAAAATGATAGTTGGAGAGGAAAACAGTGCTGGGCAAGCAATACTGAATGTCCGTTTCCCAGCCCCCTCAGGTACACAAAGGACACATTGACAAGAAATGAAAGCAGAGCTACACTGAAGTGTGTGTATTACTTACCAGGTTAATGACATGTAGCTCTCAACACAGAGCTCCAAATTATGCACAAGACTTGAGTTAAGCCTTGGGTCTGAGGCTTACTTATGCAGGGTTGCTACCTACCTCCCAAACTCAAAAGTCAGATCAGTAACCAACATGCTTAGGAAAAGAGAGAGCAGAGCTTCAAATGCAAGGAGAAAGAAATTTGTGAAGTCACCCACACAATACGGACTAGGAAGCTTTCTCTCATTCTAACTGACAGAATCAATACCCTAAGTGAGGAAGCCCCCGGGAGGCTTAGCTCTGCCCCAACTAGTAAATGAGACCCGATCCATATCACAGCAATCTGGCTGGCCAGCAGGTCCTCTCTGGGTGGTGAGTAGGAGTTAGGAAGGGGCGGGTTGATTGGTGAAAGTGCTTTCTCCTTTACGTTTACCCCTTTGTGATGTGGTAGCCAGTGGGCTCAAGATTATGGTCCTGAGCTGGATGGTGAGTGCCTTGGGGGCAGGGCCCCTGCCCCAGCTTCCTGTGACTGCCACTGTGACAGCACAATGCCTGCCTGCAGAGGCAGGCACTCAGGAAATATCATTGGACAGAAGGATTCAGAGCAAACTGCTACCCAGAATGTCAGCTGCCAAGGGGTTCTGGTGGAACTGAGGGGCACATAGTTGGTGCCTGGAAGCTGGCCTCTCTGGCCACTATCTCCAGTGGGCAGGAAGTTCACTGGGGCCCACTTGGTGAACAACCCCTTCTGCCAACTGGGGCACTTCAGCTCAGCCCAGAGTAGAGGTGTCAGGAAATATCTCTCTACCCAAGCGTCCTTTCCCAGTTCCCAAACTTAGAGGCCCAGCATAGGGCCTAGAATTCACTGAGGCTTAGTGGCTATTTGCTCAACAATCAATCAATCAGCATGGATCACCGAAGCCGATCTCGCAGCAGAGGCCTGAGCCGAATCCCCGGGACTCAGACCCGAACCCCCAGTGCCCCACTCCCCTTGCACGTGGAACAGGAGGCCAGGGAAGGAGAAGAATGGGAGCAGGGAGAGCTTGCTCGTCAGAGGACTGCTACCAACCTGCCCGTGCAAAGTGGAGAGTTGGCAGACAATGTTATGGTTTCCAAGCCAGCACCTTATTGGGAAGGAACCGCTGTGATAAATGGAGACTTTAAGGAGCTCAAGTTAACTGATTATCGTGGAAAATACCTGGTTTTCTTCTTCTACCCACTTGATTTCACCTTCGTGTGTCCAACTGAAATTATGGCCTTCAGTGATCGAATTGAAGAATTCAGATCCATAAACACGGAAGTGGTAGCATGCTCTGTCGATTCACAGTTCGCCCATTTGGCCTGGATTAACACGCCTAGAAGGCAAGGAGGACTTGGGCCAATAAAGATTCCACTTCTTTCAGATTTGACCCATCAGATCGCAAAGGACTATGGCGTATACCTGGAAGACTCGGGCCACAGCCTTAGAGGTCTCTTCATTATCGATGACAAAGGGATCCTAAGACAGATGACTCTGAATGACCTTCCTGTGGGTAGATCGGTGGATGAGACACTGCGTTTGGTCCAAGCATTCCAGTACACCGCTAAACATGGAGAAGTCTGTCCTGCTGGCTGGAAACCTGGTAGTGAAACAATAATTCCAGATCCAGTTGGAAAACTGAAGTATTTTGACAAACTGAACTGAAAATACTTCCTCAGGCTATGATGCTTGAATGCTTTCAATAAAGGATGATTAAAAAAAAAATAGTTTAAGGTCCTTTCTCAAATTTATGGCCAACCAGGAAGGACATAACCCCCTTCAGTGGAGGAGACCATCAATCATCAAGGGAAACCCTTGAGGCTATCCCCTAACATTTACCACTAATTTTTATAAATTCCTGGGACCAGAGAAATGGGCAGTTCCACTTCTGACTCTAGAAACTTCTAAAATGGACAGAAGAAGACATTTAGTTCAAGGTCACAGGCTTACCAAATATTGACCCCCTATTTTATTTCTCAACCCAAATAATTCCTAGTCTTATAGAAAAACTAGAGGCCCAGTGCATGAAATCCGTGCAATTGGCGGGGGATGAGGGTGGGAGGGAGAGGTTCTCAGCTCAGCCTGTGCCCTCTCGCAGTCCAGGAGCCCTTGGGGAATATCCGCCAGTTGGACATCCTTAGTGCTGCTGCGGAGGCAGGAGAGCCCCCCCCCCTCACCACCACCACCGCTGCACTCGCCAGCCATGAGCCCAGCTTCTGGATGAGCGGCGCTCCCCCTGTGGGAGCACACTGACCACCAGGGGGCAGTTCCTGCATTGAGTGGGATCGGGCTGAAACTGGCTCTCCAACATCCCACGAGGGGTCCCAGATTGCAAGAGGGCACAGGCCAGGTCGAGGGACCCCACCGGTGCACACTCGGGGGTCAGGGAGGGATGCAGGAGGTTGGCCCACCAGGGAGGGACCACGGGAGGGCTCCAGGGCATGTCCAACTGTCTCGCTCAGTCCCAATTGACCTACCAGTAAGAACATCTGCCCCCTGGTGATCAGTGCACATCATAGTGAGTGGTTGAGTGGCCTTAACATATCATTAGCATATTATACTTTGATTGATTGACCAGATGACTGGATGACCGGATGACTGGACACTTAGCATATTAGGCTTTTATTATATAGGATGTTGTTCACCAGAGCATTATACACGTGAGTAGCATATGTATAATGCATATGATATAAAAAATATCCCAAATTGAAACCATATGAATCTCCCTTATTAAATTCTCTCAGAGATATTTAAGTTCTAGTACAAACTCTTTCTTGGTTATCATGGAGAAAATAAAATCTCTCTTCCCTTGGGGAAATTAAAGTCAGTGAGAAATTGGAGATCAGAAGTCTCATTGTAATGTTCTCATTCTGCCCAGTCCTAGCTAGAGACAGCCTGACTGTGCTGATTGTGTTTACTTCCCCGAGCACCCCTTTCTCTCCCCCTCACCTTTCTCAGATCCTTGCCCTTCTCTCTGCCTTGGGAGGCTGGTCTCTGGGAACCGTATTATTGGCATTCCCTCCCTAATTGGTTTCTTGTCCTATTCAGGCAATGAGAGCCATTCATAGGAGATTGGCAGGTTGGCTTCCTCCCCGCTTTGGGACACATTTCTGGCAGTGACCGTGTACTTGAATAACTACAGGTTTTGTCTAGAATCCCTTTCTCCCCAGTTCTAGCTCTCACTGCGCTAAGATAGCACTTTTTCCTTTTTGTTTTTTCTTCTTATTAGTTAAGGGTATTACCAGGTTTCTGCTGTTCCCAGGACAGCAGAAACCTGGTAATACCCTTATTACCAGGGAATCTGCAACAACCCTGCTGATTCCCTTAATCCTGTCCATAGCTCTGAAAGTCCTTTAATTAAGGCCTCTTCCTTTGAACCATCAGAGTTGCATCCTGTTTCCTGCTGTGACCTTGACTTCACACTGAAATACCTGGCACCAGGCAGCCTGGGTAAAGTGGTCCCTCTCCAACAGCAGCAATCGCGACGTCTTCCACCAGAGTGCATAGAATCAATTCCAGCACCTGCACTGCTGAAATAATTCCAGCTTCGAGTCTCATCTGTTCCACTTTTCCAAAGTTCCAAAGGGTAGGAGGACATATGGAAGTCATAGCACCAAGCCTAGACTCATACCATTTAGTTACAACAATAGCATTTTCTAAACAGGAGTGATGTTTCCAGACACAGTGCTATTACAGTCTCCAGCCCCACATTGCTGCTGCCAGCTGTCGACACTAACACAGAGGAAGTGTTATCTGGGGGGGATTAAGGTAGACAAGAAAGCAAAAGAGAAGAGAAAATCTGCATTTCAGCTCCACTGGGATGCCAGTGGGGATCGCCAATAATGCTATCCATCAAATGCCCATCTTCCCCATCCCAGGTACAGAAAAGGACTCTATTCCCTGCTCTCTTGTGGTTGGGTGGGGTCTTATTGCATAATTCAGCTAGAGCAGTGGTTCTCAACCTTCTGGCCCTTTAAATACAGTTCCTCATGTTGTGACCCAACCATAACATTATTTTCGTTGCTACTTCATAACTGTAATGTTGCAACTGTTATGAATCATAATGTAAATATCTGATAGACAGGATGGTCTTAGGCGACCCCTGTGAAAGGGTCGTTCGACCACCAAAGGGGTCGCGACCCACAGGTTGAGAAGCGCTGAGCTAGAGAATCATGAGTAGCACTGACGGGAAATGTGTGTCTATTTGTGGGTGAACATTTAACACCCGGTGCCTGACTCTCCAGAGCCCTCTTTCCTTCTGCCAAATGGTGGACCATTTACAGCCAGGGCCCCTGAGTGACTTTGATGAGCAGAGCACTTAGTTTAGTCCGTTATGAACATGAAGTCTGAGAGAAAAATCCTTGAGCCACCAAAACGTGGAGATTGTGTATTACAAATCACACGATAAACATTTGTGATGAAAATATTTTTACATCGTAGAAGCCCAATGAACGCAGTGATCTTTACCACTTGCTTCCTCCCTAAGCCCTGCAGGAGCCCAACTTAAACTACAAAACCTGTGCCTAAGGTAGGCTTCAAAACCCAGTGAAACGCACTGGGGCCTCCCCACCCTCTAAAATGTTGTTCTTTGGGTCCCCCAGGGCTTGGTTGATTTTATTACCCCAAAGGCAGCACCCAAATCCCTTTCCTCCACCAGTGTTTCTGCAGCATCAGCTCCCATGAAGAAGAAGAAAAAAAAATTCCTGAGCAGCATTTGAGAATAAGTTTTTGAGATGAGGGAGGAGGAGTTGTGATAGGAAAAGCTCTTCTACCCAAAGATTAAAGGGCTCCTTTTAAAATTGCATTTGCTCTGGCCCAGGCGAGAGCCCTGCCCTCAGTATTTGGAATGAGGTTACCCAGCTGAGACTTATTATATGGGCAGCCACTTCCGCAATCTAATGTTAATGTCCCAGAGTGAGTCTTCCCTGGTCCAAGGAAAGGTATTTCTAATGCAGGCCAAGAAAAAAATCTAAACTTATTTTAAAACCCCAAACCAATGATACACAAGAGAGCTCAACCTTCTATTACAGTTCTTGGCTCCCAAATTCTGTGAATGTACTCACTTGATCTATCCTGACTACCCAAGTGTTATAAGTAGGAGTTTAATAGCATTTGATGGTATTTCCATTTTACTCCAGAATGTCAGTCAGCCCTCCAGTCCACAGTGCCTTAGAGAAGCAAGGGAACAGGAGCTGAATTAGAAAGCCATCACTGCTTGATAATTAGCGAGGCTAGGACCACCTCCTTTTGATGTTTAGTCTTTGATAAAGCGAGGTAGGAGGTCTAAGAAGGTAGAGTTGCCAGCTTCCAGTGTGGCTCTCAATGATTTCCACCTCATAGTATTCACACTCTTGTGTAGTCCCCTCCTACTTTGTACCAGGGTTGATCAGTGTGACCATGCAGAAGTGATGGCGTGCCACTTATGGAACTAGATTACAGAAGACACAGCAGTTGCTCTCTTGGGTTCTCTCTCCCTCGTTGATCCCTGGGATCTACCTCTCGGCGCTGGGAAAAGCCAGTTGCCATGTGTTTTGAACACTCAGGGAGCCCCTGTGGAGAGGCCCATGAAGCCCTCATTCCAACAGCCTGGGAGGAACCAAGGCCTGCCAACACCCAGGTGAGTGAGATTGGGAGCCGATCTGCTAGAATCAGACACCTGATGCTCGAGACAATAGGTTGACTGCAGCCCCTAGAGCCAGAATCACCATACTAAGCTACTCCTGAATTCCTGATCCTTAAAACTGTGGAAAATAATGTTTCTTTTAAGATGCAGACTTACGAAGGAGTTTATTACATATCAATAGATAACTAATAAAAGGCCACTGGCTCTGTGAATCATGGAACCTCCCCAAATTTCTGGTGACCTGCATTGTACCGGAACTTGAAGCAACATTCAGCCTCTAGCTTCTGCATTCTAGGGTTGAGGGCCAGGGCTGCGGGCACTATAAACAGGGCCGAGTGACCAACCCTTTCTTTTGGAGGGAGCAGAGGGGCAAGGGAATAGGGAGGAAATAGGTATAGAAACATATTTATGATGGAGACAATGGGCTTGAGATTTATTTTCACTTTCACATATGTCTCAGTTAATTATCTGTGTAATTTTTTGTTGTTGGCTGAGCTGGGCCTGGCTCATTGTATAGGCAATGCCTCCACTTCCTTGTTCCCAAACACACCTGCCTGTGTGCATAGATACCGAATGCGAGGCTTTGCTTTGTACCTGGGGTAACTGTTTGGTTGGAGAGGAAAGCCCAGGAAGCCATGTAAACTAGGATAATGAGAGCTCTGAGTGCTGTCTATCCCAATAGTGAGTGAGAGAGGCTAGACCTGCTCCTCAGGAGAGACTGTGGTACACAGAGTGAGGCTCTGAGCCCAAGGAGATCCACTCAAGGGTTGAAGAAGCTTGTCTCCCTCTTCCTGCAATAACCCAGGAACTCAATGATCTCCAGGATGGAAAACCCTGCATGCGTACCCAGGAGGGGATGTACCCCTCTTCCCTTGCAGACAAAGACAGGATCAGGCTGGATTAAGTAACCAGAAGCAGAGCAGCTGAGACCCACCTTGATTTAAATCCCTTTAAAATATTTGGAGTGGTTTCTGTTTTCTTAACTGGACCTTAACTAACACAGGCCCCAGCACCTAGGAAATCAGAAGAGGAGGAAGATGAGGGAGAGAATAAACATGGTGTTTCCATTTTTTCACACCAATTCTGACACCAACTGGGTATCTAACAATTCAATTCAATTCAATTCAATTCAATTCAATTCAATTCAATTCAATTCAATTCAGACACTAAAAGCCAAGTGAGAGATGTATAGGGCTAGGTATGGGATGAGGGTGGCCCAGAACTTCCATGCCTTCTCCAGGTGTGCTCCCATCCCAACACTTGTATGTGTTCACCACTGGTAAGATCCTGAACTTCATCATTTAGGCCTTTTTTACAGAGGTTTCATTAGGTAGGCAATGTGGATGAAATTGTTGGCCATTGGTGATTAACCTCAATCTCCAGCCCCTCCCTTTCCCTGGAGGTTGAGGGGTGGAGCTAAAATCTTTAATCTAATTATGTGCTAAAAGCCTGTGGTTTGTGTGAAAACCAGCCCCATTCTGAAGTTATCTAGTGATACCCTTCAACCATAAGTCATCTCATTAGCATACAAAAGACACTAAATTCCAAGGGTTTGAGAAGTTCTGTGCCAGGAACCTGAGACAGAGGTCAAATATATATATTTTTATGATATCATATGAGACTCTAGAACAGCCATGGGCAAACTACGGCCCGCGGGCCGGATCCGGCCCCTTTGAAATGAATAAAACTATTGAAATAAAAGACCGTACCCTTTTATGTAATAATGTTTACTTTGAATTTATATTAGTTCACACAAACACTCCATCCATGCTTTTGTTCCGGCCCTCCGGTCCAGTTTAAGAACCCATTGTGGCCCTCGAGTCAAAAAGTTTGCCCACCCCTGCTCTAGAATAAAATGACAGAGAATTGGAGCAACTTTTGAATCTCACCAGGAGCATACCCTGCCGGGCGTCTCCAAAATGGGCTGCACCAGGTTACAAGCCTATGCCCCACAGATCAGCGCTCTCATCCGCTGGAGGAGAGGGAGCCCAAAACGGGAAATGTTTTCAGAAAGGAGTCACTTCAGACAGAACTGAACACATTCAAAATTGCTTTGCCCTGTCTGCTTGGGGATTGTTTCAAGCAATGTCCCAGGTTACGGTTTCCTTCGCACTAGGCCAAACTTAAGGTATAGAAAGAACGCAGGCTCTGTTACCTTGAATAGTCATTTTCATGGGGAGTTTTAAAGCATAAAGAATAAATGAGACTGTGTAACACAGGAAGCAAATGATTCTTGGCTCCAGGGAAAATCGGACTAAACATACTTTGATTTCAGTGCAATTGAATTACTTTGGCAATTTAGCAAGCAGCCCAGGAAACCTATGCTTTTCCCTTAAAAAGGCGGCTTTATTTCCCCCCACTTCATATTAATTTTTTAAAACCTTAAGTTGAAAGCTCTATTACCAACCCAAACCCGGTTATGGCTCCTCAGTACATTTGATTGGATGAAACTGATTTCATTGGGTTTCTCATATGACTAGATCATGCATTTGGAGAACCAAGTTTGTATCGGCCTCACCCTTCCCTGGGAGTGGGACTGTCTTCATGTGAAGGTAAGGTGGGGTGCACTGAAGTGAAGGGAAATAACCGAAGCTATTTCACTTACTTTAGCAATTTTCTGCAAAACCAAATATCCTGGAAGCAAATAAAGTAACGGTTCCTGAGACTTGCCCTATAGTGTTCTATTGCACACGATCTCAAAAAATAAAGTGAATCAATAAACCAGAGTTACTTTTTTATTTTCTTATGGGGGAAAATGTACAAAACTGTGGTAATATATATATACTTACAAGTCCCCAAATGTGCCTATTACAGATGGCAATGTTTTCATAAACTTGCAAATGTTGAGATAAGTCAAAAGTACTTCAATCTTGTACGATTCGTGTATAGAGACTAAGTTTTGTATGTAACTCTTTTACTTATTAAAAGCCTGTGGTTTAAAAAAATGTGGTTTGGAAGAATTTTAATTCTTGTTTGGTTATTTATTTATTTACATTTTTGCCCTCCTTCCCCCCCCCCCCCCCCCGAATAAGTTTTGCTTTGGTTGTTTATAAAAAGGCTGGTCAGGACATTGAAATATTGAAATGTTTTTAGGAATTAAAGAAAAAAGAGTGTAGTGTAAGGTCATATACAAACTCCAAGTCAGGCAAGAGGGATGATGGTACATTTGGGTCACATGCATCTGATTCCTCATCAGAGATGTTCTATTAAACCAGTGGTTCTCAACCTTCTGGCCCTTTAAATACAGTTCCTCATGTTGTGACCCAACCATAAAATTATTTTCGTTGCTACTTCATAACTGTAATGTTGCTACTGTTATGAATCGTAATGTAAATATCTGATATGCAGGATGGTCTTAGGCGACCCCTGTGAAAGGGTCGTTCTACCGCCAAAGGGGTCGCGACCCACAGGTTGAGAAGCGCTGAAACATTGATTGGGTATTGGCAATGAAAATTCAAGAATGTTGTATTGAATAAAGAAAAAGAAACCTCAGTTTAATCAGTGGTTTGGTAACAATTTTTATTTTATAGGATTCAGTTTCCTTCTGTGTAAATTGGTAGTTAGAGATAACATTTCTAAGGCCAATAGGGCTTGTTTTTTAAAAAACTCATTAAAGGTTAGAGACTCCAGCTTCACAGTCCACCATTTAAACAGTATCATCTCTATTAGCTGTAGGCCAGGTCGCTGTTCTCAAATGGGCTGCACACTGGAATCACCTGGGGAGTTTCAAATCATCTGGATGACCAGATCTCGCTCAGGGATTCTGATTTAGTTGGTCTTGGGGATTACGCAGTGGGAGTGCCAGAGATGGGTGGGGAGTGGGGTGGTGGATAAATGCTCCTTTGGTGACTCTAAAGCAGGGGTGGGCAAACTTTTTGACTCGATGGCCACAATGGGTTCTTAAACTGGACCGGAGGGCCGGAACAAAAGCATGGATGGAGTGTTTGTGTGAACTAATATAAATTCAAAGTAAACATCATTACATAAAAGGGTATGGTCTTTTTTTTTTTTTTTTTTTTTAGTTTTATTCATTTCAAAGGGGCCGGATCCGGCCCGCGGGCCATAGTTTGCCCACGGCTGCTCTAAAGCATAGCAAAATTTGAGAATCACAGGTCTTGGTCATGCATTACAATCACTGAGATTGTTCCTAAAGAAACAGATACCCTGCTCCCAGGCTCAGAGATTCAGATTCAGTGAGTATTTGATGGAGCCCAGAAAGCTACCTTTTAACAAGTTCCCCAGTCTTTTGTGCAGGGGTTCTCAGGGCCACACTTTGAAGGAACACTGCTTAGGTACTTCTTGGATGATGCTCACTAATGGTTTCGATAAGTAGGATCAGCCCTAAGCAACAGCTCCTCTTATTTGGGTTCTCACTTGGGGAAATTGGGGGTGGATGAAGAACATTGTGACAAAAGGTCATTTCTCACAATGGGTATAGATGGGGATTCATTTGAGAAAAATTAGAGATGCTGTTAAAGTCACAGGGTGAGTGTTGAAAAATCCCTGTGAAAACAGAGCCTCAGATTTGCACTGTTTAGACATGGCTACAGGAGGCCATTCCATGTGCCAGCGTCTGAGCCACCTGCTACTTTTTGTTGTTTTCATGAAGAAAAACAACCACCCAGTTTTTCTGGGTTCTCACAATTTTGAACATAAGTGAAATATTCAGTGACATCCTGTGATAACTCTTAGGCCCAATGTCACAGTCATCATGATATGATAATGGACTCATCATAATAGGATACTCAACAGGCCTAGCACAGTATCATCAATCACCAGTGCCCTCCTCTGTCGTCCAGTGCCCTCATGCCATCAGGGCCCTCACTGTGCTGGTAGAAAGGACCAAAGGTGTCTGCTTGGAGGCAGCAGAGGCTATGGGGGCCCTGCCCAGACTGCTGGCCTCACTTCCATCTCCCATCATTTGCTACCTGCTCCTTCTTGCTCTGTCCTCAAACATAGTCACACACACACACACACACACACACACACACACACACACACACACACAGTCCTCAGCTACTGATGGATGGGAGTTGGCATAGCTCCCTTGCCTTTTGAGTGAGATATCTCTGAGGCATGTTTCCTGTAACAGGTTCCAGAATTCCTCAATGGAATTAAGGCTTCAAGGCTCACAATGGCAGGTAATGCACCCTTTATCAGTTGTTTCCCTTCCTTGTCTCCTATCCCCAACCCCTAACAAGTGTTTCCTGGAATCACATCAGAGATATACTACTTGTGCTCAATTCTTTATTTGGGTTCCTTCACGAATACATGCCCAGTCAAAGGCATCAGGATTGCCTGTTTCTTATAACTAATCCCCCATGTTTATAACTCAGCTACTTCTGCATATCTAAAGCTTTTTGTTTTTTTTAAATGATTTTTATTTTTTAGAGAGAGAGGAAAGGAGAGGGAGGGAGAAACATTGATGTGAGAGCACAACATCGATGGACTGCCTCCTGATCTCCTACCTGCCCTCTCCTTCCCCACCCTGGTCTGCATTACTTGCCAATCCTACTTTGGGCCCATGCTGTTCCATATCCCATCTAGGGCTGTGTTAGATCCTGTCTGTTGCAGGGCAGAAGACAGGCACAGGTGAACTTTGCTCAAAGAAGTGACTATTGACACACACTCACACGCATAAACTATGTAATTGCTCAGAGCTTTCATCTGCTACGTTTTCAGAGTTCTAGTTACCCATCATTTGCTACCACAAACCCCTGTGATTTGGAACACAATTTACTTCCCTTTAATATACTCTGTGAAGTGAGTGACAGCTAACAGACGGCGTCTCGATACTGCGGTTCTCCTTTTAGCCAAAAGAGGACTTCCTTACTGATCACTGTCTAGAAGTCCTCCCTGCTGCGCAGGACATTAATGGATATTTGCTAGTTGAATGGTGACCTTCTGGCAGGTCCAGTCAGAAACCCAGGTGCCTGTTATCACATCATCACGTGTGGATAACCCACAGCACACACTCTGGGCTTCACGGGCATCACCCTTTTTCTAAATTCTAAGAACCTGGAAGGTGAACAGCAGGGACAACCTGGCAGAGATCCAGCTGTAAGTTTTATTGCTGGTAAGTGGAGGATTGGAGACTGTGGCTTGAATCTGAACCCCAATCAGATTTCCTAAGATTCCTCCTCCTGCAGTCCTGCAGGTCCAGACCTTACCTCCTAGAGGAGAGAGGGGGCCTATAGGGCAGGTACACATGCCCAGAATCACTGGGTGGAATATATGACTTGATTCTAGGAGAAGGCCTTGGCTCAGCTGACCAATTCCACCCATGGATGAGGCTGGCCGGCCTGTCTTAGGAGGCCGCTGGATATAAAAGAGTGAGGGAAAACATACCACATAAGAGCACTGACACAGTGACCTTGCGCACTAGTAAGACATGGCCTGTGAATGTTCCATGGTGACCTATTGCATTGGCCGTCCTCTCCCAGGGAGCAGCGAGGAGGTGGTAGGCATTCCTTTGTCCTCATGCTCGCACGTTAGGGCTAAAGGAGGCCTCTTCTTTATTGTTCATGACTGTCCAATGGCCATTCCTGCACTGATCGCAAGTCTACTAAGTGGATGGACTTATTAAATCTCTTTCAAATCTTTCCATTCTTCTTTATCTCCTGGGCCAGGCCCCTGGCTCAGGCCACCATTATGCTGGAATTATCACTAGAGCCTCATCTACAAACTTTTTTAAAATTTTCCCTCCACATCCTTCTTTGTGCCCCAGGAGGCTGCCCTCCATAGACTATGAATCAGATTCCCATCCCACCTGTCTCTGGTTAGGTTAGGCCAGTGGTCAGCAAACTGCGGCTCGCGAGCCACATGCGGTTCTTTGGCCCCCTGAGTGTGGCCCTTCCACAAACAACCACGTGCGGGCACGCACGTAGAGTGCGATTGGAACTTTGTGGCCCATGCGCAGAAGTCGGTATTTTGTGGAAGAGCCACACTCAAGGGGCCAAAGAGCCGCATGTGGCTCACGGGCCGCAGTTTGCCGACCACTGGGTTAGGCCAACCTGAAGCATGGACTGAGGTCATAGAGGCTAGCCCCCACCCCCACCTTCCCACCCGCAGGGCGTGGTTTGGGCGGTGGCTGCACTCTCCACAGCCACAGCTTCTGTTAGGTGGCCCCTCTCCCATGGCTCCAGCTTCCTCCCCTGACCCTACGGCTTATGTGCTAAAGCTTCCACCTTTGCTAATCCCTGAGGGACGCATCATCCTCTCAGGGTTGCCTTCATCTCTGTAAAGGAAACACTATAAATAGTCCTTCACTAAACTTTCTCCAGTAAAGCCCTCGGAGGGTGCCTGTCTTTCCCGTGGGAACCCTGACACACCCTCAGGTACGCTCCCTGCAGTAGGCCCCTGTACCCCATTCTGCACGCAGCAGCAGAGTGACTCTTTCTAAATACAAGTCTGCTCTTGCTCTTGCTCCCCTGGTTAACACCTTCCAACGTGACTGACTGCCCTCAGGCTACAGTCCAAGCCCCTCCGAGGCCCTGCATGGTCTGTTCATTCTCATATCTCCCCCTTGTCATTCTCTCTGTTGCTCTTAATTCTAGCCACACCGAACTTCATAGTTGCTCAAAACCCCCTTCACTTGGTTATGCGTACCGCTTTCTGCCTGAAACACACACTTTTCCTCCTCTATCTTCCACCTCCAACCCCCCAAATCCCAATCCTTTATCTGGATAGATCCTATTTGTACCTTAGGTCTCAGCTTGAATGGCATCTCTTCTCTCAACGGCAGTCTGGATTAGGGACGCCACTTTCATGGCACCCATTAATCTTCCTACATGTCCCAGCAAATCATGATTCCCTGCCTTCCAGTCCCAGGAACAAGGCCTGGCAAAGGGTAGAAACCAAGGAGCAGGATGGTCAATAGGTCAGTAACTACTCTATTTGTTCATTGTTCTTGATTTATGCAGAAATTATCATCTCCTGCTTGGCCTTTAAATGTGGTATTTCACTGAGGACCTTATAGGAAAAGGAATATGAGAAATAAACACTCAGGCTAATTGGGATTGTATTTTAAAAAAAGAAGTGTGGGAAACTGTTTATTGCCTTCACTATCTGATAAGCATAGACAAAGAATCTCCCCCCCCCCCCCCAAGGCTGGGTGCCTTTGAAGCCCTAGCAAAGGTTGGAGCTAGGTGCCACCTCTGTTTGTCCAGACAGTGGTAGCTGAAACTATTCCCCCATTTATTATTATGTAAATCCTTGCTGATGGGCTAGTCTGCCTGTTAATGGGGAGTCGCCTGCCTAAGGGCTATGCTATGGGTGCATCCCAGATCAATAAAAGCTTGGTGAGGCCTGAGCACGGGTGGAAGTCCTTGGAGGAAGTCCTTCCCCTTGAGTTGGACTTGCCCGCCTGGCCCCCCAATATTCCCAAATTATCTCTTGTCTTTTCATTTTCATTTGTGTGCGGCTCTGCTTCCAGTTCCTGAACCCTGATCCACGTGGGACGTGGGAAGGAAACACTCACCATCTGGCGCCCAAAGGGGAAAACTGGAAGTGAAGGTTTCGCTAGAGCAAAAAAAGGAAGAAAGAATTCACTGAGAAAAGGTGTGGAAAATTCACCGAAAAAAGGTGGGGAAATTCACCACACGCAATGCCCAGGATGAACTTCAGAAGTCGCGAGCTGTAAGTAGGCTGGGAATGTTTTCTTTCACCAGGCTTATGGGGCAGGATTCGGCTTTAAAAAAGTAAGAAACTTTATTATAGACTTTTGATTTGCATGCTTAAGGAGTTAAAATTTTAGAAGGTAATCTCTTACAGTTTTTGCATATTATTATAGAACATAACCCTTGGTTTCTTGAAAAAGGTACATTAGATCTTAAAAGTTTGCCAAAAAGTTAATCAGAACTTGCCAAAAATTGTTTCCCCTTGTGGAAAACGGTATTTCATTTGCTAGAGCCTTTAGGAGAGGTCAAGGAGGATAGATCTCCTCCCCCTTGCACCCTCTGCTCCTTAAGAGGAGCAGAAAGAAAAGAAAAAATTGGAGGAATGGCTTTCATGGATCCCTCCACCTCCATGTCCTAATCCTGAAATGTTTAATTCTCTGTTAATAGAATCACCTGTGCAAAAAGGCCAAATTATAAAGAAATTGGAATATTAAAAGGTATTCTTTTAAAACAGGCTGGAAAAAAAAAAAGAGTGCCATGGTCATCTTAATGTGGTTTCTTGTCCAAATTAAAATCTTAATTTGTATTTGGAATCTAAAATCTGTAATAAGAAATGAAACCCTGCTGCCGAGTCCACCTCTGGTGTGGAGAGATTCAAAGGTGGCAGGAGAGGGCAGAGCTACAAGCTCTCCCACAATGAGATTACTTAATGTTTTGTTTAAAAATTACCGGAGAACATCTTATGACAACCAAACTTTGGCTAAGATTACCTTGGGTGCTAGCTATGACTTTAGAAAGTGAAATAGGAAAAAATTTAAAATGTCTTTTTCTATTAAGCATGACTTTGGGAAAAATACGCCATCTGAGTCATTTGCTGAAACTTCCCCCAAAGCAGGATGTGGGGGAAGGGAAGAAGAGAGCATGTAGCAATCCAATATGGATGCCTCCTCCCCAAGTATTCTAATTTAAACTCTTCTCGTGATTGAAAAGTTTTACAAAATTTAGAAATGCGTCTGGGATTTCTGTGCACGTGTAAAGAGAAAAACTGGCTTGAAACTAATGCGCACATCATCCAATTTTGGACATTTAGATAGAGCTTTGAGCTGGAGTCTCTTTACAAATGTACAAAATAAAACCCAAGACTGATTATTTCCTAAGAAAAATGGCGAATTTAACTCAACAGTAAAAAAGATGCAAGCTGGTTCTAGCAACAAGATTGATATTTCCATAATAAAGAGTAGTCTTTAAAATGTTAATGAACCACATTCCAAAGTTAACTTCAAGGCCAAAAGAAAATTCAGTAAAATTGTCTCTGTTAGAAAAATTTGCTAAAGAATATGCCTTAAAATAATAATTTGGATTTGAATCTCAAAAATTATTGAAATATATCTTTATAAAAATCTGAGTAGCCAAGGTAAAAAACTGGTCCTTTGTAAATTAAGAAAGCTTTTCTTAATGGAGGAAGGGGATAGTCGCTTCCTGCCTGTAGCAAAATCTTAAAGAATGTGGTCAATTTACATCTGAAAAGACCAGGTAGGCCAGAAGCTGTTTTGCAAGGCTCAAATGTGGTTTTCCAGAGCCGCTTGAAAGTAAAAAGTAAAGTTTACTAAATCAAATTATAAAAATTGCTCAATAATCTAATTTGCCTCATGAAAAATCTAGAGGACAGGATTAAATCTGTTGGTTGATTATGTCTTGCATTTTTGAAGTTTATTCTTAAAAATGTTACTGATTGAGAAATGCTAAATATTTGAGTTGCCAGCTAAAAGTTTAAGGTTTGGATTGAATTGGAGAAATTGTGTAGTTGTGATAGCTACATGCCTAAAGTTATAGAAATTTATTTTTGAGAAAATAGTTTTTGTTTTCTCTGAAATAATTAGGAATTCAAAATATGTTGCTTATTGGTCTGATTAAAAAGAGGATTAATTTTGTGATTGCAACTGATATTTTTAATACAAAAACCAGTTTAAATTTAATTGATATTCTTTAAAATAATTATAAAAGGTATAAACAGCTAATGGGATTTCTGCTTGTCTGAATATAATGTTGGCCATGTATCTTTTAGGGGTTTTGGTTTGCTCTGTCAAAGAACAGTGTAGACAGCCTCCACTTTGGGCTGTGTGACTTGGCAGCCACCATGTTGGCCACATGGCTTGCCGCTCCCCTGGGGGCCACCATCTAGAAACAGCAAAGGCTCCTCCCTCTGACTTAGCCAATCACAATAGGAATGTCTACTCACTGAGGCAGGATGGGATTTCAGGGGTGGAGTTTTAAGGCGGAGTTTTACTATGAAAATGCGGATGGGGCAGAAAGTGTGCTTGCCTCTCAGATTTATTTAATAATATTTTTAAGAAGATATTTTTAATGCTTAATAAATTAGCAATCATGGTCTTAATATAATTTCAGTGGTATGGTAGACCAATGTTTTGAGCAGTTGGCTTTATGAGGGCCGACAATAGAGCTCGTATTTCTTAAAAGGCTTGTAGATAGAGACATTTTTTAAAAGATATCTTAAATTCTCAGTAGAACCACAGTTATACATATATCATAAACAAATTAAGAGTAATTGATTCCATGGTCAAGACTAGATCCTATTATGTTGAGAACTGTTTTTAAGTGTTGAAAATGTTTTAATTAGATATGTATTTGGAAGTTTTTCCAGAGTGCAATATTTCAAAATATAATATGCTTGGTTGCATAAGGAATTTCTGCCAAATAAAAGAAAAAATTGATTTATTAGTAGCAATTTCTTTATTTAAACTAACAAAAGCACCACGCCGCTGCATTTTAAATTAGACTGGAGGTGGGGCAGCATTTGCATTTCGTGTATCAGAATAAAACTTTACTAAATTTACTAATCTTTGTAAGCAATTGAATCCTAGTAAAGTAAAATTCTTCTAAAAAGTTACTGAAGGCTTCCCATGATCCCTCTGTATATGCAAATAAGCCGAAAGGGAATGCTGTTTAAAAATATTATTTTAAATTTAATAAAAAGAAATTTTAATATTTTGAAATATCTTCCATAATATTTATAGGATAATCTAATGATTTGCTGTTAAAATACCAAATCTGAAAATAAGTACAGTCACCATAAATGTTTAATGACTTTGACTTGAAATACATGGCCTTGTGGCACTATCAGTCAACATCCAAGAAGTAACCATGTAAGTTCCTTGGTGTAAAAAAGAAAGATTTTTCCTTTTTAAGTTGAAGTTCTCCAAGTGTAATCCAGCAGGAGGAAGACAAACCAGACAACCAACAGCCCAGAGACCACCTGGGGCACCGTAAAGTGAAGTATGGTAACAATTAATTCAGGTAAAAACTATAAGTTTCATACTGGTCTTAGAAGGTACATTTTTCCTTTACCTGGGAAGGACAGCACAGCTATCCCAAGGTCAGAGGGCTCCAGTTAGTTTATCAACCCAGTGTTCTGGAGACCCAAAACTGTAATTTAGATAAAGTGCCTAAGTTTAACCAGGTCACCCAAGGGTTCTAGATAATGTGTTTACCCAAAACTGTAATTTGGATAGCATGCTGTCTCTGCTTCTGTAAATTGCTTTCTCTCTCTCTCTCTCTCTCTCTCTCTCTCTCTCTCTCTCTCTCTTTTTTTTTTTTTGCAAACTAGGTTCCTCATTCCAAACCTTGAAATAGCCAGTTTAAAATTAAGTTGTCATGACCTAGAGCAAAAAATATTCTTACATGGTATTATTCTACAAGTTTCATTAATAATTTTTGATGCTTTACAACAGCATATTGTACATTTATCCCAAACAAACTTACAAGCTAATTCTTTAAATGTTTGGCAGCAATTTAAAGACATGAAAGGATTTACTCCCTTCCACTGTGTGGCAGGCCCCCTGGGAAGGCACTTGAGCATTCTATATTGGCCTCTCCTGACCTTTTTGCCAAGAGGATTCCCTCTTCTCACAATCTAATTGCCTACAGCTGTTACCTGACTTCTCCGTTCAAGCTGAAATCATGGTGACTGGTACCATGGACCTGTCTCTTGCCCAATGGCGTAAGCTGGGCCCTCTCTGGAAAAGAAACCTGGGTTCCCCAAGATATGTGATCAATGCCGGGGCCCTGCCAGCAGGTGAGGGGATCCCAAGGCAGTTGCTGGGCATGGAGGCCACAGGGGCATAGGCTAACAAGGAGACAGAACTGAACCTCACATCACCCTACTTGGCCCAGAGGATGGCTGGTAGTCAATGACGGGTAAGATCCCTCAGGGAGGGACAACCTAAGACAGGCACAGTCGAGGGGCCAGTAGGAGAAAACTTGGGGTTCAACGGAGGTGGGGCACAGATCCTCACCCCCCCAATTGTGCAGGGGCTTGAACACTCGCTCCTTCTGAGGGAGGTCTCCTGCCCCCATGGCTGCTGCGCTTCCCATGCCCAGCCCAGATTGGGAACCAAATAACAAAAGAGACTTGGTCCAGCTGAAATCAGTATCCAGATAAACGGAGGCTTGGCTAACAGACCCTATGTCTAAAGCTAGCCTAACAACAGGAATGCTCAGGCCCCCCAAAGGATGTAAAATGATCCTTTCCATTAATATTTACAGTGTACATTAAGATTATTGTTAGAGTAATAAAAAAATGGACAAAGGACCTAGATAGACACTTTTCGAAAGAGGACATACAGAAGGCCGAAAGACATATGAAAACCTGCTCAAAGTCACTAATTATACGAGAGATGCAAATCAAAACGACAATGCGTTATCATCTCACACCTGTCAGAATGGGTATCATTAACAAATCAACAAACAACAAGTGTTGGAGAGGATGTGGAGAAAAAGGAACCCTTCTGTACTGCTGGTGGGAATGCAGACTGGTGCAGGCACTGTGGAGAACAGTATGGAGCTACCTCAGAAGACTAAAAATGGAACTCCCATTTGACCCAGTGATCCCACTACTAGGAATATATCCCAAGAAACCAGAAACGCCAATCAGAAAGGATATATGCACCCCTATGTTCATAGCAGCACAATTCACCATAGCTAAGATTTGGAAACAGCCTAGGTGCCCATCAGCAGATGAATGGATTAGAAAACTGTGGTACATATACACAATGGAATACTATGCTGCGGTAAAAAAAAAAAAAGGAACTCTTGCCTTTTGCAACAGCATGGATGGAACTGGAGAGCATTATGCTAAGTGAAATAAGCCAGTCAGAGAAAGATAAATACCACATGATCTCACTCATTTGTGGATTATAGAGAACAACATAGACTGATGAAAAGGGACAGACCCAAAGACTGAGAAACAGCGATCAGGCTATCAAACCCCAGAAGGAAAGTAGGGGAGGGCGGGGGTAAGGGGAAGAGATCAACCTAAGGACTCGTATACATGTATATAAGCCAAACCAATGGACATGGACAACAGGGGGATGGGAGCATGAGTTTGTGTGTGGGGGGGAGGTTGGGGGTTAATGGGGGGGATGAGGACACATTTTTAATACCTTAACTAATAATAATAATAATAAAAAGGTTATTGTTAGAGTATTAAATTTGACAGTAAAATAGTTGTCAAGTTTTCAAATTAATTAAATTTGGCTAATTTGAAATAAGTAATTATTCAAAAAGTATTAACCAAAATTTTTATTTAATGGTAAAATTGCTTAACATGTTATGAACCTAAAGCAGTCATATTTTTGTGCAAAAAAATTAAAATTTATAGTTATCTAGACTGCATTATAAATTTTCCAAAAAGCCTTCTAATTAAAAAAAAGGGGGCATTGTGGAAAAATATAGTGGAAGAATACCATGTAAGGAAAAATATCCTGTAACTAATTTACATCTAGAAAAAAATTATTTTTCATTTGTAATGCTAACAGCAAGACACCCATGAAAAACATATGTGGTGTCAAAATAAGCCAAAGGAAAATCATTTAGGCAAATATAAAAAGGATCCCCCAAGTAAAATTTCCTGTATTAACCTTTGGTCGAGAATACGTTTGTATATTTTCAGAAAAAACTCCAAGACCATGTGGATTCCTGCAACAAGGGATACCGGAGAGAAACTGACCAGATTGCTCTAGCCACAAAGACAGGAGAGACAGTTAAGAGATGAAGATGGTGAAGACGCCTTGCCATGCTAGCAGTCAGCAGCTGTGCATCGCTGCAGGGTGCCCAGGACCAAACCAGAGAGGACCGGACCTGCATTTGTCCACCATCCAGAACCAGCATTTCATTGCTGGCATGTACACATGAACTGTCAGACATTAAAACTTGGACTCAGAACTGTTGGACATTGAAATTGGGACTTGTTCTTATATGTTTATTTCTGGTCTGCAGATACAAGATCCTTAAGGAAAAAATAAGGGGGAGATGTGGGAAACTGTTTATTGCCTTCACTATCTGTTAAGCGTAGACAGAGACCTCCCCCACGCCCCCCGCTCGCCCAAGGCTGGGTGCCTTTGAAGCCCTAGTAAAGGTTGGAGCTAGGCGCCACCTCTGTTTGTCTAGACAGTGGTAGCTGAAACTACTCCCCCACTTATTATTATGTAAATCCTTGCTGATGGGCTAGTCTGCCTGTTAATGGGGGGTTGCCTGCCTAAGGGCTATGCTATGGGTGCATCCCAGATCAATAAAAGCTTGGTGAGTCCTGAGCACGGGTGGAAGTCCTCGGAGGAAGTCCTTCCCCTTGAGTAGGACTTGCCCGCCTGGCCCCCCAATATTCCCAAATTATCTCTTGTCTTTTCATTTTCATTTGTGTGCGGCTCTACTTCCAGTTCCTGAACCCTGATCCACACGGGACGTGGGAAGGAAACACTCAACCAAGAACTATCTATTGGTTTCAAGTCACCCTGCTTTCAGGGTTTAATGTGGGTGGATGCTGCACAACCATATTTTAACTCAACCCCTGGGTGACTGAGAATCCCTCCACACAGGTAGCACTCTTTTCACAAATTAGTGATAACAGGACCACTTACATTATCATGTTTTTTAAAAATCTCAGTTGCATAGATTTGGATTATGAATTAGTGATAATCCTGGTTTATAAAGCATTCATCATCAATCCATGAGTAACCTGTCATTTCTTTTTCTCCTTTTGATAATTATATAATAGTCTCCACCTCCCAAAATATTAAGATCTTGATAATCTCCTACATCTAACAACACATTTTCATCCAGTCCATGCCCCCGTTCTTCCTGCCAAAGGTGTCCACCATCCTGAATCCTGTTTTGTCAGGAAAGTGACAGGTCACTTCCACTCATAACTCATTAGCCAAAACTAGACCCATGGCACCACCACCCACAAGGGACCAGGTTGTACATTTTCAAAAACAAGAGAAGCAGATATACTTGAAAAAGGGTTTGAATACTTAGTTTTTGGAGGTAATGCCAAATACTTATAATCCAGCAACATATATATATATATATATATATATATATATATATATATATATATATATATATATATATTTGCGCACTGTGGTATTTCTTAAAGTTGTCTTCCAAACTGATTGCACCAATTTATACTTCTACCTGCAAAGTATAAGAAATCTTGTGGATACATAGATTTTCCAACCTTTAGTACTGTCAGACTTTAAAAAATTTTGCCAATTGAATGTGTATAAAATAGTTATCTCATTAGGATCTTGATTTGCATTTTATGATCACAAAATGTTGAGCATCTCTTCATATTTCATTAATTATATATGTTTCACCTTCTAAGATATACCCATTTATGTCTTTTGGCCTATTTGCTGTTTTTTATTTACTTGTAGGACTTCTTTCTATATTCTGAATACTATTTTTTTTGTAATTAGTGTATATTGCAGAAATTTCTCAGTTTGTAACTTGTCTTTTTCTTTTCTTTATGGATAAACAAAAGTTCTTAATATTTAAATAGTCAGGTTTATCAATTTTCTTTTATGGTTAATGCTTTTTGTTTCTTAAATTTTCCCCAACTCCAAATTTCAAAAAATAAAACATTTAACTCTGCCTAATATGCAAATTGTCCCCACGGGAGTTCGACCAGGAGACCGATTGCTCGCTATGACATGCACTGACAACCAGGCGGAGGCATGGAATGAAGGAAGGCCCCAGCCGGCAGCCAGAAGGAAGGCCCTGATCGCAGGCAGGCCTAGAGACCCTACCTGTGCATAAATTTCATGCACTGGGCCTCTAGTAAGTAGATTCTTTAATTCAAGTGAAGTTATTTTATGTGTGTGTGTGTGTGTGTGTGTGTGTGTGTGTGTGAGAGAGAGAGAGAGAGAGAGAGAGAGAGAGAGAGAGAGAGAGATGTATAAGGATAAGGTCCAATTTTACTTTACTCCATATGGTTAAAATTGTCCAGCTACATTTGTTGAAAAATTCTTTCTTCACCCATCACATGTCATCCCACTGTCATGGTTTCTCAGGGGTTCCCTGTTCTATTACATTTGTCAATTTGTCTTTTCTGTCAATAGCACCCATTAAATTAATAAAGCATCATATTTAGTAAATACATTTGGTACTGAAGACTTCCTGCCTCATCCTCTTTTTCTTAGAGAGGTATTTTTTTTTATAGAGGTCTTACCTATTTTTGTTAGATTTATTCTTAAATTCTTTATAATCTCTGATAGTGTTGTAAATGGTGTCTTCTTTTTAACTACATTTTCCATTTGCTTGCTGCTGGTAAATAGACATACAATTAAATTGGGTATACTCTTCTTATACCAAGACTTCTCCGTACATATAATAAATTCAAAGGAATCTACAGACAAGTTTTCTTTATAGACAATTTTATTCCCCCCTTTCCAATCTTTATTACTGTATTTTTCTTGTCTTATTACTTTGGTTAGGACCTTCAAATACAACATTGAATAAACTAGTTATAGTAAAAATTCTTGTTTATTTTCCTATTTTAAAATGAATGCTTTTAATATTTTCCACTTGAAGTTTTTATCAAAAATGGTGTAGAATATTATTACATGCTTTATTGTGACATTTCCAGATGACAATTGTCATAAAGAGTCTGAGATTTTACTCTCCTTGCAAGCCAGTAAGTTAGCCTGTTTTATAGATGCAGGCAGAAGACTTAGGACTCTTGTTTAAGAGATAAAGGACTATGACTTATGGTGCAGCAGGCAGCATGATATTCATGTACATGTCAGTTCCCCTCAAGCCCGATGTAAGCAACACAGGGCAGCCCAGGTGGATGCTGCACATATAGATTTATATCACAGCTGAGAAGGTCTAAATCTTTAAAAATAGGCTACAAGAAAATCTGTCCAAGATTTTCCCTGAAGCAAGATATTATTTTTATTATAGTGGGTAATAAAAAAAAAAACACAAAAAAAAACCCCAACAACAACCAAAAACCTGCCATCTGCTTCAGAAAGAGACAATATAACTTTCAAGGCTATTCTCTATACAATCATCTTTGAAAGGTTAATCTCAACAAAGGTCATGTGCACTCTGCTCACAAGAAGTGCAGAAACATAAAAGATCCATGGAGAATTGTCTTAATATTTGCGGGGGTTTTTTTGTTAATCTGCTGATGTGGTGGATTATATCTATGAGTTTTCTAATATTAAACCATCTTTGTATATATCCAGCTTGAATATGGCATATTATTTTTTAATACACTGTTGGATTTAATATACTAATATTTTATTTAGTATTTTTCACCTATATTTACAAAGGTAATGTGCTTGTAATTTTATTTTTTTTTCATAATGTTTTCAAGGTTTGCCATAAATGGTGGCCTCTTAGATTGAGTTTGGGAACACTACCTCTTTTTCTATTGCCTTTATTATTTTTTATTAAAATTTTTTTCATGTTGACATTGCAGGTGTCCTGTCGGCACCCCCCCCCCATATCCCCCCTTTGCTCATTCCACCCACCCCACCTCCACCTCCTTTGGCCTTCACCAAACTGTTGTCTGCACCTATGGAGTATGCATATATGTTCTTTAGCTAATCCCTCACCTTCTTTATTCAGTCACCCCCACATCTCTCCTCTCAGGCACCAGCCAGTCTGTTCCATGTAGCCATTGCCCTTAATTAAAATAGAATAATCTGATCTTGTAATCTGTCTAGGCCTGGCAATTTCTTTGGAAAAACATTTTCAACTACTGTTTCAATTTCTATTACATGTTTGTTTGTTTCAATTTTTTAAAATTTATCTTTATTGTTGAAACTATGACAGATATTCTCCTCTTTCTCCTATTGACCCCCTCCACTCTGGTCCCACCCCCTCCCCAGGTCTTAATCACACTATTGTCTGTCCATGTGCTATGCATATGTGCATATAAATTCTTTGATTAATCTCTTCCCCTTACCCACCCCCCTTTTCATTTTTATTTCTTCTTGGTTCAGCTCTGATCAGTTGTCTGCTTTTAAGAATTTATTCATTTTGTCTAAGTTTTCAAAATTGTTGGTGTAAAGTTGATGGTATTTTCTTATTACGTTTTGAATATCCACTTTATATATAGCTATGTCCCTATTTCATGTACATTATTTGAGTGTTTCCTTCTCTCTCTCTCTCTCTCACTCTCATTCATATCTCACATTGGCTTTGTTGGCCTCTCTATTAAAAATCTGTTTTCTATTTTATTCATTTATCTTCTTATTTAAATAATGTATCTACTAGAGGACCAGTGCATGAAATTCGTGCACCTGGGGGGAGGGGTGTCCCTCAGCCCAGCCTGCGCCCTCTCGAAGTCCAGGGAGGATCAGGCCTAAGCTGGCAGTCAGACATCCCTCTTGTAGTCTGGGGCCCCTGCAGTCAGGGACCCCTTGCTCCTTGTTTAACTTATTTCAATAATTGAGAAAGACATATTGACATCTTCCACCATGGTATTGTATTAATCAGCTTCTTTCTGTAGTTTTATTAATTTTTGTTTCCATATTATAAAGTTATTTTTTAAATTTATGAAAATTAAAAATTACTATATGTGCTTGAACTTATTATTTTAAGGTTAAATATTACCTTTTGCATCCCCAATTATACATTTTGTCTTATTGTATTTTATCTGCTCTTAATAGAGCTATACCAGTTTTCTTTTGCATTAAATTTGCCTGATATATTTCTTCATTCTTTTAAAGTTTATCTTTATGCATTGTTTCTCTTGTAAATAGCTTATATCTGGATTTTGCTATCGTTTAATCCTTTTGTCAATATTTCTCTTAGCTGGTGAATTTTGTACATTTATTAATTAGTATTAATTCTGATTTATACCACCTTAAATTGTTTTTTTTTAATTTATTCCACTTATTTGTATGTCTCTACATCATCTTCTTATGTAATTAATACCTATGTCTTCTTCTAACATGACACGAATTTTAGAATTTTAGCATGCTTTTACAACCTTTGTTCCTCCCCCTGCCCACACAACTTCTCTTTTCATAGCATACAGATTCTTAATTCTGGGTTATTCCAAATATTTTTCCTATTTCTTTGTAAAGCTACTGTCATCTTAAGAAACAGCTAAGACCCAAGACATGTGATCATTTTTGTTTTATTTCTCCTCTGCAACAGCTCCTAGATTAATCTCCTCGCTTTGTCCAAAACTGTTTCAACATAAGCTGTTGTATGGTAAGCGCTCAGCCTTTGAATGCCTGAGAATATTTAAATCATGTGTTAGTTTGACTGGATATGCATTTCTAGAATGTAACTTATTTTCCATAAATACTTTGACATCAAATTTTTCAACAGAAACATTAAATGCAAGAAGACAACAAGTCTCTTTGTATAAACTGTAGAATTTTCTATTGTCTTTAAAATCTTAGATTTTACTATACTGTGTCTGGGTATGAGTTTTTTCTTCTCCCTTCTCTTTGGCACTTTATAGGCCTTTCTGATCTGAGAGGTCTTATTTGATTAATTCTGAGAAGTTGATCTCTACCAGTTTTTCAAACATTTCCCCACAGTCCTTTTTATTGAGCTCTTTTTCTGTAATCTTTTCATTTCTATTTCTATCCTTCATGCTGGCCCAGCATCGAGAAGGGTTCAGGAATCTGGAAAAGGCTGTGTGTAGATGACATAGGAATCCAGAGACTAATAGAGAGTCCGGAGACAAAATATAATTTTGAAAGGCACTGGGGGTCAGAGGAGTTTAGCTAAAGGAGCTAATATCCAAGATCTTAAATCTAAGGTCTTAGGTTCTCTCTGTCCCCAGGACCCCATGCCTTTTATTAACACATCTTGTCCTGAGGCGAGGCAGAGATATACACTTCAAAGGGTCAGGGTTTGGTACAGAGTCCATTGTCAGAATGGGGGAATTAGCCTATGGCTGTTCAGGTGTTTGGCCAGTAGGAGGCAATAACATGCAGATTAAGATGCCTTTTAGCTCTCTGGCAGCCACAATCAATAATCCCTTTTCAGGTTTGGGGAAATGCCTTTAGCCTTTCCCAGCAGGTGACTACATGTGTGACTCAACCCTGTTGAGTCCCCAAGTCTCATCAACCTTTTGATGAAACTCTTGAAATTATGATATGCTGGAATTGGTCGCCGGCACCTTCATATATTATAAACATTTTTTTTCTTCTCATGTTTCCTTAATCTAATCTTCCAATTTGCTAAATAATTCCTCATCTCTATCCATAACACTCTTTATTTCACCTGTTGTGTTTCTTATATAATATTTATTATTTATTATCCTATATAATAAAAGCCCAGTGACCAAACGGTGGAAAGACCAGAAGGACCGGTTGACCAGTCGCTATGACCACCAGGGAGAAGCTCCTGCATTGAGTGTCTGCCCCCTGGTGGTCAGTGCACTAACACAGTGGGAGTAGGATGAGCGGCTGCTCCCGCTGCGAACCCTGGGTCCACCAGCAGGAACCCAGGCTGTGATTGTTGCCTCCTCTCCCCAGGCTCCTCCTCCTCGCTCCCTGCTGCCTCCTCCGGATGCCCACAGGCTACACAGTGCCACCACTGCTGGGCTTGCAGAGCTGACCCTGGAGGCTGGGAGGCAAGTTCATGGCTGCCACGGGACTAAGGCCTACTCTGCCACCTCTCAGTGCTATTGTCCCTAGGCTGGCCCTGACCAGGTCCCCTGGAGAGGTGAGTGCTCCAGCTCTATGGAAGATGGCGGACCAGGGAGCAGCTTCCCAGAAGGCAGGTCCACAGCCGCTCAGCTGATCAGCATGAACGGTGCTACCACAGCGTGCTGATCCCTGCAGGCCACGCCCCCCACCAATGCATGAATCCCATGCACTGGGCCTCTACTATTTTTCGTAAATATTGTTATTTGTTCTTTTTGGTATTTTCTTGTTCTTGTTTCCAACTGAAATATCTTAATTTTTTGGCATGTTTATTAGGATAATTTTAAATTCTTGGTTTACCTTTTCTAATCTGCTTTTTGGATAGAACTTGTAATGCCCTGTGTATATGTTTTAATAGTTGACTTACTAAACTTCTTATTTCCACCTATGAGCTTATTTTCCCCAGGGGTTTTTTTATCCCTAATGTCAGTCAGTGCTTATGGGAAAGGCCCAACCCCAATCCAGGTTGCCCCAAAGCACTAAGGGATTTCAGGGGGATGCCTCTCACCTGGAGAGCTGCAGGCACCAGAGAACCCCAGTCAGCCTTCACCCTTGCTCTTCAGAGAAAAGCTGAGAATGAGGGAATACTCGACTATAATTCCCCAATCCTGGGACCCAGGACAGTGAGATTTGCCAGAAGGCAAGTGCCTGAGGCCAGTTGATCTCCTGTTTTCCAGCAGCTTCTCCCTAATGAGGCTCCTATGGCCCTGGTTAGAATCCTGGAGACAGAATCCTGGAGACAGGCACATTCCGCTGGGGCAGATATTCTTTGCTCCATGGCAATGGCAGGAAAATGCAAGGAAGGGCAGGATTGTAAATTTGTTTCCCATTTGCGCTCTCCCATTTCCTCATAACATTCTCACTCTCATTTTCCCCCTATTCTCACTCCCCTCCATCCCCCACTCTATCTCTTATAAAAGTTCTACCTTCCACCCTGTGGGTTTCCTCACTTTCCTCTTTGTTTGGGTTTCCTGCTTTAGTTCTGGCTAGTTTTGACCTTGGAGGAAGGAGTGGCACTTATTGGCTAGTTCAGCACCTTGGTGGGCTGTGGTGGCTTCTCTTTATTCAGCACAGCCCTCTGTGAGTGGCTCAGGTATTGCTCACCCACCTACATATGGGAAAGTCAAGGCTTGCAGGGTCCAGTGACCAGCCCAAAGGTCAGAGGACCTCCATGCTCAAACCATACCATTTTAGGCTGGGCCAGTCTTCTCTGACATTCCACCTGCAAAGGTCTTGAGCCCCTCCTTCCTAGGAGTGAAATTTGACCACCCTCTTTGCTATTTACTAGGGACATTGACAAAGTGTAAGATGTCAGTGTCATCACACTGCACCACTGTGGTAGTGGGCTCCCTCGCTAAGTAGTTTCTTGAAAGCAAAGGAATTCCCTTATTTAAAAAAATATATATTTTATTAATTTAAGAAAAGAAGAGAGAGAAAGAAAGAGAGAGAGAGAAACATCAATGATGGGAAAGAATCATTGCTCAGCTGCCTCCTGCAGGCACCACACTAGGGATTGAGCCTGCAACCCGGACATATGCCCTGACCAGGAGTCGAACTGTGACCTCCTGGTTCATAGGTCAAAGTTCAACCACTGAGCCACTCTGGCCAGAATCCCTTCTTCCTCTCTGCTCTCAGGACCTAGAAGGGTAGCATTTTGTAAGTTTGTTCATAGACTGTTTCCTAGGGCAGCCTGTAGGATGCATCTCTTTTGCAAAATTCCTCGCCTCCTTCCATCGGGCCTAGGGTTGGTGACAGCTCCCCTGGGGTACCCAGTGCAGCACACTGTCCTTTGGGGGCCTCACTTTGCAAAGAGCCTCCTTACAAATAAACCTTCCTCTAACTCTAATATGAGTGAGCCCTATTTCAGACAGACCTTTGACTGATTTTCATAATTTTGTAAAGTATATGTATAAAATATAGATTATTTATATAATGTCATTATAAACATGCTTATCTATATATATGAAAGTCTAAGCAACCAGATGACTGGACGGTAGCTATGATGTGCACTGACCACCAGGAGGCAGATGCTCAATGTAAGAGCTGCCCCTGGTGGTCAGTGCACTCCCACTGCCAATGGGTGCCAGAACCCAGGCTCACTGCTGGCGAGCGCAGCTGCAGTGGCACAAGCCTCTCCGGAGGACACTCCCCCTGCGTGCACCTCCTCCATCTGGACCTGGACCGGTATTGGGACTGGCATCCAGTCAGACTGAGCATGCGCCCGAGGCCACTTCTCTGGCGCCACGTGAGGAGCGAGGCTGCGATGATGAGTGGCTGCACAGTCATGGGCGTGCCGATATCGCCCTAGGACGGGCATGCGAAGACCACAGCAAAGTGGCAGCAAGCCTACTGAGTGGCGCAGCAGCAGGCCCAGGCTCCGGCTCCTCCCCGGCTGCCTGCGGCTTGGTGCACTACTTCATGCTGTGTGGGATCGACAAGGACAGCGGCTGGAGCCCGAGGAGCTAGAGGGTAAGGCTGAGCTGCCGCGGTGCATAGGTCCACTGATCCCTGCAGGCCAGGCTGAGGGACCCTACTGGTGCACTAATTTGTGCACCAGGCCTCTAGTATATTTATAAATGTCGTTATAAATATACTTGGTTTACTATTGTATTACTGTATTAATAAAATATTTCTTCTGAAATATATTGTATTGGGGGCCTGCATTCAGAAAGGTTCAGTGAGGAAATAAAAGACAGAAGATGAAGAACCATTTGGCCTTTAGGGGTGCTAACCCCCCACCCCAAGGGACAAACAGCCCTGTTTCTTGGATGATGAGCAGCACTCTGAACATCTTGCTCCAGCACCCACTGTGCTCAAGACGGAGCTATATGCAGCATCTGGGCTTGAGGGAGGCCCTGGCACCTGCTGGGATCTGGCCCAACTCATGGCCAGGCTTTGTGTGGCAAGGGAGCGGAGGCCACAGGCTCCAAGCGCCCAGTCACCTGAGGTGTGTGGGGCGAGGAGAGGTCAGCTCTGACTGTCATGGGCTGTGGAGCCCCAGCCAGGTGTCTTCTTCCCTCTGAGGTCTCATCTGCAGAGGACCCTCAGCCACCCAAATGATGCCAACATCCTTTTAAAATATTTAAACTTCATTTGCTGGAGCAGCAGGAGAGATGCAATTAGGTTTTTCAATAAAAGACTTCTGAGGAGAGCTGGTTCTTTCTGTGTTTAGGGACACTCACTCGCCCTTCCATTTCCCACCATAGGGCAGCACCTTCATTCCCCAGGCTGGGCCTACAGCTGCCCTGGCGTGTGGGATGCGCTGAGGACATGCTGCAAAGCCTGATGGGAAAGGGGCTTGAGAAGGGGAGGGCCGTGTGCTAGAGATGAAGGAGTAGAGAAAGGTGCTGCCTGTGCAGGGCAGAGGCTGAGACTTGGAAAAATGGGCTCTTGTTTTGGGGCTGATTGTATAAACTGGAAAAACATTAGCAATAGTTATTAGTCTTTTAAAGTTTACAAAATGCTCTCATATTTGATGTTTATTGAATCCTCAACAGACCTCTGAGGTCAGATTATAATTCAAATGAGTTTAGAGTTTTGAGAGAATTTCCCCAAAGTCTCAGAGCTGGCCCTTCAGTCCAAGTCTGCGGACACTCCTCTCTAGACCATGACAGGGACCCTCTTGTCCTCCCAGCCACCTCTTACTCCAGCCCCTGCAGCCTTGCTCTGCCCGAGGTTTCTCCCACTCCTGACTCCAGCCTGCACAGCTGGAACCATGGGAGCCTCACACAGCGTCCAAAGGGACAACTGTTGATCAACGGAGGAAGGAAGCCAGGACATAAATGTCCCCCTGTTCTGTCCCTTGGATGCCAATTAGAGGGCTGCTACAGCTCCCTAGACTCCCAGTGAGAACACACCTCCATTGCCCATAGCAGAGACCAGTTTAATAGATGGCACATGCTTGTTTTGGCATCTTCTTCATTCCTGTTTCACTTCATCTCTTTCCTCTGTTGATTGCTGAGAATCACTTCTCAAACCAAGTTGCCTGCTCAAAAGCCCTTGCTATAGGTTTTCATCTGTGTCTTTCGAGCAAAGACCATCACGATTCATTCTTCCACCAGTCCCGGTGGTGGGGGTGGGAGAAGGGCAGATACAGATGGCTTGTTAATTACTGCTGTATATTTCTGTGGGCTACTGTAACATTTACCACAAACTTGGTGGCTTAAAACAAATTTATTCTCTAAGTCCAAAACCAAGGCGTCACCAGGGCTACACTCCCTCTGAAGGCTCTGGGGGAGAGTCCTTCCTCGCCTCTTGGAGCTCCTGGTGCGTCCAGGTGTCCTTGGCTTGTGGCTCTGTCTTCACATGACTTCCTTCTCTGTGTGTCATCTCTCCTCGTTCTTTTTCTCATAAGGACACATGTCACTGGAATTCGGGCCCATCCTGAATCCAGGATGATCTCATCTAAAGATCCTTAACTTAATTATATCTGTGAAGACCGAGTTCAAGTAAGCTCACATTCACAGGTTCTAGGGTAGACTTTGACATATCTTTGTGGGGGCTACTATTCAACCTACTATACAACCCCTTTTGCACAAAGTATGGAGACACCCAGGCACCTTAAGCAGAGACTCTCAGGATCTGAAAACCTAGAATAGATGGCAGGTGAAGAAACCGTGTGAGCCCCAAGGAAGTTACAGGGGAAGGAGAGCCAGTGTGCAGATGTGGCCAAAATCAGAGACTGGGGAGAAGCTGGATGTGACCAGTGTGTGGGCAGCTCACCTGAATCCTGAGGCCAGGTCCTGCAGGTGGGATCAGGGCTCCAACAAGATGGCCCGTAAAGCAAGTTCAAGTGTAAATAGATCTCAGGTAGGTTACTGTGCGCCTTCATGGAGGATGGGATGCACAGGCCAGGGCTGCACAGCTATGGGTGGGAACAGACTAGACCTGCCCAAAAGAAAGTGCAAAGGCACCTCTTCTGGACTAAATGCTGGCCGTGTATTATGAGATGGAAATACAAGGTTCCTGGGTTTGGTTCAGAGAGAAAGAAAGAGTACAAGATTGAGGGTATGGGTGGAAAGACAAGAAATGGAGAAAGAACAGGCTATGAGCATCAGGCGTCTAGGCACTGGGTATCGTGGTAGATGCCACCCCAAGTCTAATTCAAAATGCATAAGAAAACAACTAGGTGTTTTTAAAGCAATAAACACTGATTATAGGCACATATTCTGCTACAGACGCTATGTAACTCACAAAGCATAAATGCTGCCTATAATCAAACCAGCCAAAAAGTCACTGTTATATTTTATGTCCGCAAAAATGAGATTGCACTGTATAAAGCTTTAATTCATCACATTTTGTATTTTCACATCAAAGCACATTTTGACATTCCTCCACGGCTGTAGTACATTCTAGAGTATAGAGCTGCCATAATTTAATCACATTGCTGAGCATTTACATTGTATTTCTAGTTTTGCTATTATAAGCACTGCAATGACTGCTTTTATACACTTGTCTAATGACATAAGAAATTCTCTGAGTGAAATTTGCTAAGGAGGCATGTGAAGTTTTTTTTCCCTTCAAGCTTAATTTTCTTTTATTGGGGTAAAATTTACACACAATTCTCAAGTGTCCAACCCAATAACATTTGACAAACATTTATCATCTGCTCAAAATAGAAATCATTTTCATCACCTAAGAAAGTTCCTTCATGCTCCTTTTCAGTAGTTGGTCCCTATCCCAACCTTCTATAGGCAGACCTGTTCTGACTTCTTTTACCATCGATTAGTCTTGCCTGTCCTTGAGCTTCCTAAATATGAAACCATACAGCTTTTCTCTTTTGTGTCTGGCTTCTTTCACCAAACTTAATGTTTTTCAGATTCACCCATATTGTCACATGTATACACAGTTCATTCTTCTTTATTTTATGTTTTATGTGAACTTATATATTTATTATTTGTATTATGTATTGTTTTTATTCCATTATAAGAAAAATACCACCATTTGTCTTCTCCTATTGATTTTATATTATCAAATATAAATATCTCCTATGATTTTATATTATTACTAGTGGCCCGGGGTCCAGTGCACAAAATTCGTGCACAGGGGAGGAGGTGTTCCTCAGCCAGGCCTGCATCCTCTCCAATCTGGGGCCCCTCAAAGGATGTCCTACTCCTGGTTTACAGGGAGGGTACAGAAAGATGTTGAAGTCCTGGATTGTCAGAGTCCAAAGGATTCCCACACCATTGCCCCTGAAAATAAGCTGGAAATGATCTAACACCCGAGAGGATGGTGATTTGCTCATGATCACGCAGTTCTCTAGCGTCTCTGAGAGTCTTTAGGCTAGAGATTGCTCATGAAAACTTCCTTCAGAGAAAGAAAGGGAGTGGAGGGGGGCGCTGAGAATACTGTATGCAAGGGCTGAGTGTCTGGATAATAGAATTTCCTCTGCCTGGTAATTTAACAATTTCAGTACTCCAGGGGGCAGTCACTCTGAAGGAGGCCCGTTAATTACCGCCAGGCCAGAGAAAAATTTCCCCAAGACCCCCATATTCTAGGCTGCATTTCATACCAATTAAAGCCTAATCCAGTGTGACTCTTTCCCAGAAAATTAACATTATGGAATTTGATGAACTGATGCTTTTAATAGACTGTGGCATTTTGGTGGACTTAGTCACAGCTGTAACACCTCTCTTGCTCCTCAGGGAGGTCAGCGAGACTATATTCCTGGGATTTGGGCTATTGGCAGAGGGTGGCTGAGCGCAGTGGGAGTGAGGGAAAAGTGGGAGGTTCAGTTAGGAAAAGCATTCTCAATGAGTTCATTCATTTTTTTGACCAACTCTATTTATGGTCAGAGGCAACTGACAAGGAATCATAGTGTTGTCGGATTTCATTCAATCATTTGAGCTCTTATATTTATGTCAGGCACTGGGAAGAGAAAGATAAATTTGACTATTTCAACCCTCCAGGAGCTAGGAGTCCATAGGGAAAAAGCTCCCACACCTGCCTCCACATCACATTCACACCCCAGATAATGCCTTCTGGTTTCACAGTTGTTCTTAGGAACTAAAGCTTTATATCTGGGATGTTCTGGTTAATAACCTATCACTCCAAGGATCACCTGTACCTTAACCTATAACCTGCCCATAGAACCCAGAGAGAAATGCTGGACTAGTGAAGACGAAGAAGGGAACACATGGACACAAAGACAACCAGGAAATGTCGGGAGCCACATGCTATTTCAGAAATGACTTGGGTGATGCCCTAATTAGTACTATGTCTTCTGTCTTCATCCACGGTTCCTGGCTCACAGTCCCCAAAACCTTTGGAATTTTCTCAGTGCGGGGAGTGACAAAGGTGCCTTTTCTTAGGTGACATTTGTAAAGCACCTTATGATGGGGGCTGGATGCCAGTGATTAGAGGGTTGGAACTTTCAGTCTCTCTACCCTCCCTCCTTCCGCCCCCCAACACACACACAACCTCTGGGAAGGAGACTTGAAGTTGAATCAATGGCCAATGATTCAATCAATCATCTGTAATGAAGCCTCCATATAAACCCCAAAGGACTGGGTTCAGAGAGCTTTTCAGTTGGCAAACACATGGAGATTCAGGGAGAATGGTGCACCTGGCGAGGGCATGGGAGCCCTGCACTTCTTCCCCGTACCTTGCCCTATGCCTCTCTTCCATCTGAATGTTCCTGAGTTACACCCTTTTATAATAAACTGGTGACCTGGTAAGTAAAATATTTGACTTCTGTTAGCTGCTGGAGCAAATTAAGCAAATCCAAGGGTTACGAGAACCTCCTATTTATAGCCAGTCAGAAATACGGGTGACCACCTGGACTTGTGGTTGGCATTCTGAGTTGGAGGGGGTTGTTGGAACCTCCAATTTGCAGCTGGTTGGTCAGAAGCACAGGTCACGACCTGGGCTTGTCTGGCACTGAAGTGGAGGGTGGGCTTGTGGAAATGAGCCCTTTCTCTATGGAATTTGATTCTATCTCTGGTAGATAGTGTCAGAATGGAGTTGAATTCTTGGACACCAGCTGGTGTCTGGAGCATTGTTTGTGGATGTGGGGAACTACCTCCTCACAGTGAAAATGGGTGATCAGAACACAAAAGACTCCCACTTACCAACAACAAAAAGTTTTGATGATAAAAATGCTACATTAGAAAATCTAAGGGAAGCACTTTTTTCTTGCCCTGTGATTTCTAAATGGAATTTTAACAAAGTATTTGTGGTACACCTGTTCTACTAGTGCTGTGGGCTGAAGGAGGGAAAAAGAAGCAAGGGGTGGTTAAAAGAATCACCATCTCTTTAGTCTGGAGGATAGTCACAAAATCTAGACTATCTGACAGCCTTAATTTCAGATGAGGTCGTGCTACAAATTATTTCAGGGCCCATCTAAGTATGATCAGAGATCATCAGGAGATTAGATTTGATGATAAGATTGGGAATTCTAGCTCCCAGAATTTAAATCATTTAAACATTGGCGACAACAATCAAGGCTTAACTACAACAAGACTGCACACAAAGACCACTAAGGGGTGCACCAAGAAAGCAAAAAAAAATGCGGAGACAAAGAAACAGGACAAAACTGTCAATGGAGGATATTGAGTTCAGAACCACACTTTTAAGGTCTCTTAAGAACTGTCTAGAAGCCGCCGATAAAGTTATTGAGATCCTCGAGAAATCTAATGAGACCCTCGATAAAGAACTGACTAGAAATTGAGCATACACGGACTGAAATAACGAATGTTGTACAGACTCCCAACAGCAGACCAGAGGATAGCAAGAATCAAGTCAAAGATTTGAAATGTGAAGAAGCAAAAAACACCCAACTAGAAAAGCAAAATGAAAAAAGAATCTGAAAATACGAAGATAGTGTAAGGAGCCTCTGGGACAGCTTCAAGCGTACCAACATCAGAATTATAGGGGTGCCAGAAGATGAGAGAGACCAAGATATTGAAAACCTATTTGAAGAAATAATGACAGAAAACTTCCCCCACCTGGTGAAAGAAATAGACTTACATGTCCAGGAAGTGCAGAGATAACCCCAAACAAAAGGAATCCAAAGAGGACCACACCAAGACACATCATAATTAAAATGCCAAGAGCAAAAGACAAAGAGATAATCTTAAAAGCAGCAAGAGAAAGAAACTCAGTTACCTACAAGGGAATACCCATATGACTGTCAGCTGATTTCTCAACAGAAACTTTGCAGGCCAGAAGGGAATGGCAAGAAATATTCAACGTGATGAATGCCAAGAACCTACAACCAAGATTACTTTATCCAGCAAAGCTATCATTCAGAATTGAAGGTCAGATAAAGAGCTTCACAGATAAGGAAAAGCTAAAGGAGTTCATCACCACCAAACCAGTATTATATGAAATGCTGAAAGGTATCCTTTACGAAGAGGAAGAAGAAAAAGGTAAAGATACTAATTATGAACAACAAATATGCATCTATCAACAAGTGAATCTAAGAATCAAGTGAATAAATAATCTGATGAACAGAATGAACTGGTGATTATAATAGAATCAGGGACATAGAAAGGGAATGGACTTACTATTCTTGGTGGGGAAAGGGGTGTGGGAGATGCGGGAAGAGACTGGACAAAAATTGTGCACCTAGGGATGAGGACAGTGGGGGGGGGTAAGGGCAGAGGGTGAGTTGGGAACTGGGTGGAGGGTAGCTATGGGGGGAAAAAAAGAGGAACAAATGTAATAATCTGAACAATAAAGATTTACTAAAAAAAAAACAAACAAAACAAACAAACAAACAAACAAAAAAAACATTGGCCCCTGTTTTCTGGACCTAAATCAGAGATCTAGGGTCTAAAGTATTATGTTTTCTCCTGCTACAACTTTAATCCACAACTTCCTGTTTTAAACCTGATTCAGGCAAAAAAAAATTAAAAAAATAAAATAAAATAGCCATCGACACTACCTACCTCAAGATCATGGTGAAGATCTCTACCTAGCTGTCCCTCATTAAGAAATGTTGCTAGGTAGAGATCTTCACCAGGATCTTGGTTGAGGGTTCTAAATAAGTCCTTAGAGGGATTCAATCAGCTCAGGAACCTAGTAGCTAATCTTAAAAGATCTTGGAGGAAAATACTGGAAACTCCTCATCCTTGTCAACAGAAAAATCAGGGGTTTGAGTGCCCTGGACCTTCTCAGGCTAAGCTCTTTAACTTTGATGTAGCAGGCGCTAACATGGACACACATGATAGGTTGGACAAAAACAAAACAAAAAACCCATAAAATAAATGACCATAAGTATCCTTTATTCCCAAACCCTCACCTTGGGTATAAGCACTATCAGAAGAGAGTTTTGCCTTAAATTGACTTGTGCAGTTGTTCAAATGTGGGTACCCACACTAAATACCTCATTCCTTGAATTCATGCAGGCCTTTACATGTTCCTTTATACAGAGAATCTCTTTCCTCTTTCTCTACTTCTTTCCTTGGCCAACTGCTACTCATTCTTTTAGCCTTAAGTCTTAAGTCTTCCAGACTTCTGAGAAGTCTGATACCTTCCAACATTTTGGAATCTTCTGTAGCAGGAAATGTCTAGCAGATAATACCACTAATCACTGATATTCTTAAGGGGCAAAGGGGATCGTACTTCTAATCCCACTTAAAGCTAAGTGTGCCTATAAAATGTGATTCGTGTTACTTCTGGGTACAAGCATTTAAGTGCCCATGATTGACTCATTACCTTCATAGTAGTGGAAGTGAATGTTGATGTGGAGATGCAATGTCACATGGAAAGAAGCTACTCTGGAGAGTCACTGAGCCCCAAATTATATTTTTCATGAGTTTTGTTTTTTTTTTTTTAAAAAAACACACACATTAAAACTTTTTGCTGTATCAAAAACCTGAGATTTTGGAGATGTTTGTTATTATAGCATACTCAAGCATATTCTGCCAAATACATAGTATCAGATTCTAAATATTCTAATTAGATATCAACAGCTCAATGTCTTAATTCCTGTGTCTTTACCTTCAATTTTCCATGTATGTTCTTATCTTATTTCCCAAAGCACTAATACCAAGACTATTTAAAAGTCATTTCAGACAGACCTGAAATCTTTCACTTAATACATTAAAATGTTAACTGTTGCTCACATAAAGTACAGTGTAAATTCAGTCACATCTCTAAACCTTGCTATGCCATCTGAAATTCTTGGCCTTCAAGATTACCTCGGCAGGAGAAGAGGTCAGAGGAAGGAGAGCCTATCAACTACCTCTCCCTAGAAGTAATATGTTATGGCCACTCATATTCCATTGGGCAGAAATGGTCCTCACCTAATTGCAAGGGAGGCTGGGGATGTTGGGGAGCACATGGAATACTTGGTGGAAACTAGCTGTCTCTAACTTACCTATTATCTATCTTTTACTGAGAAGGTAAGTATGCACGATGAGGGATTATATTCTTGCAAATCTGGAAGCAAAATGAAGATCCTTCTTGAGATCCTCAGCCAGCACCATCCTAGGACATCTCTCCCTGGCAGCCCATCTGCTACCATTGCTTGCAAGTCTCCTCCTGTCCTTCTCTTTCCAGATGAAGGTCAACGGGTACTTATACCTTTCACCCCCACACTATGCTATGGACTGAGTGTTTTGTTTTTCTAAAGAAACATACTAAAGTTCTTGCCTAAACTGCCTTCTGACACAATCTTCACTCTTAACTAGATAGATGATCTACAGAAACTTTAAAATTAACTTTTCCACCTTGCATTAGAGAAAATTCTCCAGAAATCCTTCTCCTAGTAGTTTCTAAATCAAAGGTGATTGCTAAAACATTTATTCTCGCATTGTTTAGAGAAGGAGCTGCCTGTTTTTGTAAAGTTATATGAGAACATGGCCACAGCCATTCTTCAATGCAATGTCTACAACTGCATTTAGACTACAGTGGTGAGGGTGAATATAATGGCAGAGACCAATTTCTGTCCCTTTAAGAAAAAAATTGTTCAGAGCATGTGGTGTCCATGGATTCTCTCCTCTTCTTCACCCCTCACACTTCCAGCCATGGATGCGCAGCAGATCACCTGGGGGAGGGGGTAGAATTTCATCTTTGAGGAGGAGAAAGGGGTGGTCTCTTAGGTGGTACAGTGGGCCTGTTCTGAAGGCTTCTTCTCCCCGTCTGTGTGTGACCACTGGCGTAGGGCTCACAGTGGTTTCGGGATGCTGAGCTGGTTGGTGGGGAAAAGCAGAGGAGAGTCAAGTGATCTTCTCCAGGGAAATTCTGGATTGGTCCCATGAAAATGGTTTCCAGGTCTTTACAAGTAAATGCCAATTATAAATAATCTGTTACCAGGGGATCAAATTATATTCAGTTAGCCAGGGAAGATCAAATCACAAATCAGCGCCAGGAAGCTGTGCCAGGTTGCAAACTTCAATGTAAGACTGTAAGCTACCTCAAGGAAGGCAGGGCTGTCCTATCCATCTTTAGTCCTCGTGACAAGCAAGATGTTTTAATAAACGTGATATATGTCCGTGCTCAGAAAATTGCATGTTTAAACCAGTAAAGGAGTTTAGGCAAGAACTTTAGTATGTTTCTTTAGAAAAACAAAGTGGAGGGAACTTTCTTCTTTATATCCATGACTTTCTCCTGGGAAGCCTCATTTCAAGCCTCTCTTTTACAGTCTTTCCCATGATACTGTGACTGCCTGTTTACTTGTTGTGAGGGCCAGCAGTCTATTCCTCTGCCTCATTAGTTACTCTCCCGTCTCTACATGAGCTGACTAAAGGTGCCCAACCCATGTGCTGCATGAATGAGCTTTGAAGTTCTCTCTCCGAGGTCTGGCCTGGGAGAGTAGTTGCCTTTCCTCTATGTTTTCCATGAGAATAGGAATGTTGTGGGAACCGCCAAAAGGTGAAGACTACTTGGAGGGGAGCTTTCCAATGAAGGCCTGGAATGGTTACCGAGGAACCGAGGTAGAGATTCTCCCAGACCTTGGGACAGTGGGTGGGGCATGAACATCTAGAGCCCCCAACCCAAGGTCTTCAGTGACCTCAACACAAAGATCATTTCTTGTTGGGGTCCAGCCCCAGCAGGTCCAGGGGTACCCAAAGGTGTGGATGAAGTCAGCGAAGAAGAAAAGACTCGGAGGCAGCATTCAGTTGATCAGAATGGTTGGGTTCTCTGGCCTGGTTCTAGCCAGGATCTCCAGCCAGGTTCTGTCCAGGTTGTCTTGCCATGTTCTCTTGCTAGGTTCTCCAGCCAGGTTCTGTCTAGGATCTCCAGCCAAGTTCTGTCCAGGTTCTCCAGCTAGGTTCTGTAGCCATGTTCTCTCTCTAGGTTCTCCAGCCAGGTTCGGTCGCCAGGTTCTGTCCAGGTTCTCCTGCCATGTTCTGTCTAGGTTCTCCAGCCAATTTCTATAGCCAGGTTCTGTCCAGGATCTTTTGCCATGTTCTCTCACTAGGTTCTGTGTCCTGTTGTCTTGTTACACCTGTATTTATACCAGTTGATTCTAATCCTATCAATCTCTATTCCAAAGGTTAGGGCATTTCTTATCTCCATTCCAGGGAGTAAAGATTATGTAGCTTAAGCATGATTGTTCGTAGTTAAAGTATTAACTACCCGCCTGACACTTAGTTAAGGGGTTTTATTCCCTCCCTAACTTCAGGGGAAAATCCCTACCTGAGGAAACAACCCCTCTCAGAGAGGCGGCCCTGGTCAAAACACACAGTGCCAAGAAGGCGAGCAAACATACTAAGAACAGTATGCCATACACGACAGGTCCCCCGAAACACATGCCGTGCAGATGCTTCTTCCCTACAGCGACTGTGCCAAGCAGCAAGGATGGACCGGCTACCAGCAATTTCTCCGTGTTCCCGATGTCAGGGGGTGGGAAGCAATGACGTGGAACTGGGCACCAGGGTCAGGGACATGTCAGTAATCAGGTCTAATAACCAGGGTCCCCGAGGACCCTAAAGGTATTCTGAGCTGAAAGCTCCTTTCACAAATGGGGCAGGTCTGGGCTGATGAGAACCAAAACCATGTGGAGCCTTTCTGGGTGGGGAGGCTGGGAGGGAAAGGAGCATAAACAGGAAGATGAAGGACCCATCCCCTGTTCCGTGAAACCTGGCTGCCCACTCCACTTGGTAGCTTCCAAAATAGTTCACTGAGGCAGGCTCTGCCTCATGTTCCAAATGTCAGGACTATAATTACTTCTCTCCTCCAAGGACCCTGACATTTGCAGAGCCCAGCTCTCGGAGCTTGCCTCCCACAGCCCGGACAGCCCCAGGAGCTCCTTTATTGGTTTAAACATGCATTTTTCTGAGCACGGACATATATCACGTTTATCAAAACATATTGCTTGTCACGAGGACTAAAGATGGATAGGACAGCCCTGCCTTCCTTGAGGCAGCTTACAGTCTTACATTGAAGTTTGCAACCTGGCACAGCTTCCTGGCGCCGATTTGTGATTTGATCTTAGCTCCACCAAGCTTCACCATAGCCCCCTCCCCACATGAGGGTGTGGATGCTAAAGACTCACCTTGTGACCCTGGTCACATATATCTTGTTCATTTGTCTGGTGACAAATGATAAAACCCTTGTCATCCTACACAATTTTACTGCTAGTCCCAAGAGGTGTGACTTTTGCAAAATTGATCTTTCCCATTTTTCCCACCCACAATGTTCCCACCCACAATAACACTTGCTCTGAAGATTTTTTTTTTTAAATTAGGGAAGAAAACACACACACACACACACACACACACACACACACACACACCCCACAGGAGCCAGGCTATCCAGGTGGGGAAATTGGAGAAATTAAACTAAGGACCCTAAGCTGATAGAATCCTATTATACTCTCAGCATCCCATCTATATCCTTTATCTTTACTTAGCTTCCTTCCTTCCCACAATGCCACCTGAAGTGCCATCTCCTATGAGAAGTACCCTAGGGCCAACCAAGGAAGCTGGAGGAGCACTTCTCGGTCCCGGTGAAAGTAGAAAACAGAAAACCAATGGAAACTGCTTGATACATCCGGTACCACTGAATATAATTTGATCCCCTGGTAACAGATTATTTATAATTGGCATTTACTTGTAAAGACCTGGAAACCATTTTCAAGGGACCAATCCAGAATTTCCCTGGGGAAGATCACTTGACTCTCCTCTGCTTTTCCCCACCAGCTCAGCATCCCTGAACCACTGTGAGCCCTACGCCAGTGGTCACACACAGATGGGGAGAAGAAGCCTTCAGAACAGGCCCACTGTACCACCTAAGAGACCACCCCTTTCTCCTCCTCAAAGATGAAATTCTACCCGCTCCCCCAGGTGATCTGCTGCGCATCCATGGCTGGGAGTGTGAGGGGTGAGGAAGAGGAGAGAATCCATGGACACCACGTGGAACCACAGCCAGGCCAAGGTTCCAGCTGGAGCCCAGTGAGCTGCCCCAGGCTCTTGCGCCTGAACTCCAGTCCCATCCCTCCCCAGAAGAGAGTGGTTTGGCTCCAGACTAAGTTTTACTTCTGTTGTGATGGGAGCAGCCAATGAGCCTTCCAGGTTTGAACCAAGAGGCTTCTCACTTTGCTGACAGTGATGACCACCACGAGCAGAACCGATATTAAAGACAGAGAGGTCAGCAGACAAGGTATTTTGGTAAGAACTTCCATGTAAAGATACACCTGCCTATGTTTGCCACCACTCTTCCTGACAGGCTGTGACCTCCCTTGGGGGAAACAATTCATTCGAAGCTAGCCATAACTTTGCTAATCCTTCAATCAGCCAGAAAAAAAGCCTTCCCTCCCTCAAATTCTGTGGGTATAGGGAGAGGCAGGACTGTCTGGAGATTAGAAGAATATTCTTCCGAAGGAGGCAGCGGCAGACACCCACACAGCTGACCCCTCAAATGGACTACACAAGGGCACAGACTCACCTTAAGAATCTGGAAAAATGCACTGGGGCTGATGAACAGGTATTTCCAGGGCAATGTGACATTAAGAACTTGTCTCCCTACCACAGTCTGTGCCCTGGTTTTAGAGGCGAGCCTTCAGCTAGCCTTAGTTCTTGCTCTGGACATAATAACTACCAACCCTTTGCCTTCTGCTACCAGAGTTATTATGGTCAAGATTGTTGCCCTGCAGGTGATTAAGTAGAATAAGCAAGAGAGGCCAATGATGAGGAAATAGCCCCTGAGAGTTTCCTCCTCCCTGAGCCATAGGCTTATCTTCCCTCCACTGGGGCATGTAGCCAGGAACAGTTGGTGCATATGGTGCTTCTCTTGGATTCAAGATACCAGGGAGCGAAAGGGAGCTCTTCAGGTGCCCAAGACTGAGGTCAACTCCATCAGCCGAATCTATCATCAGTTTTCCACGTGTGGTGATGCCAAATCTAGCGATCAACCAGTGTCCTCCCTTAGGAAGAGGAATGTGGAAGGGAATTCTAGAGCACAGTGGAGAGAGAGATCTGTGAGCCATGATCTGTAAGCCGATCAGTGTGGGCTTATTTCCAAAAGAGCTCATTTCAGAGCTGTGGGTGGAGGAAGAATCTGGTATGTCGGGAATATAATCAACCTTGATGGAATTATCATATAGCGGGGATGGTTGGATTTGTATATATTAGATTTAAATTGACTAGGGGATCTTAATTTCATTGTGCCAACCATCCACAATACGTACTGATTTAATTTGACAGATGCTGATCTAACATTGTTCCATGACTTGAAGTCTAATAATGGGTAGGACCACATAATGTCTTCTTGGCACTGAGGTTAACATCCCATCCCAGGTCTAGGGTGAGGGCTGTAGGTAGAGGTTTGGGGAGATAATGGCCTCACACAGTAGGAATGTCAGAGATAATAAAAATTCTAGATAGGAAACAGTCCAAGGAGGTAAGGAATACTGATCAAGGCTGCTATAGAAAGACATGAGACCTGAGGGAAGAAGGTAGGCTGGTGTGAATAGGAGTATAACCAAAGGGTTTATGAAGAGTGCAAAAGTCTCAGGAAGACTTCAGAAGATAATATTGGGTGGTCACATAAGGCACGTGGCTTTCAAGTCATTTTTGGTTTTGAATCTGGCCCAAACACTTGAAAGCTGGGAAAACTTGGGCAATTTTCATGGTTTCTATTCTAATAATTACCTTTTTAAATATATAAAATGGGAATTCATAACTACCTCCTAAGGATGTAAAAGGATTACAGCAGCCAATGGATGTGGGTAGACTGGCCAGTGTGGTGCCTGGCACACAGCAAATGGTCAAGAAGTGATGGTCGCTGCCATTATCACACCATGTGTGAAGGCCGGTCTCTGGAAGAAGGTGACAGTGATATTGTATGTCCCTGACAGTAAAAGAGGAAGACAGACTTGTTTGGTGTTAGAAGGCATTCCCTGGCTCTTCGGGTTGTGTGAATAAGAAGGGGGGGGGATCCTTTAGGAATTGGGGGACCCTCCTCCTTTATTGGAGCAGAAAATGCTGCAGGCTCACTCCTTGGCTGTATGGAGTATGGGGACAGCCTGGGCTGGGTGGTCGGACAAATGAGGAGACTCAGAGGCTGCTTCAGATTCTGTGAGAGATGTGTGTTCATCTTGGTTTTTACCACTCAAGTGAACCCTGTTCTGACCAAAAGCTCTGAAAACAATTTTGTTTCTAAATCTTTTCTGTTTAAACCTTATTGTATCTCATTACCTGATCAGGGATTTTCATTAGAAGAAGTGAGGTAGAAAATAGGTATGAAAAATGTTTTGCAGTCCTTTAAATCTAAGTAAAAATGAAATTACATTCCAGCAAAGTTATTACAAATTGAGATTCTGCAAGTGGTCATGCCCACCCTGGAAGTGTTCTTGAACCTGCGCAAATTAAATCATCTTCAATGCGCCAGGAGAGAGCTTGATGTTTAACTCACATCGGAGGATGGTGCTCATGGAACAGGATTTATAATAAGATGGCTGGATTTGTATATATTAGATTTAAAGTGACTAGGGAAAAGCAATTACTTCTTATTACAAAATGAGTGTTGTGTTCCTGTGAGGGGATTTTTAGGATCATTGGCTAAGAGTGACAGAGGGAGTTAGGAAAAGACAAAGACACCAAGCCCTGCTGATTCTGGCTTTGCCAGGGAAGGTCTTGCCTGAGTCCTCACAGGCTTCATCTTTGGGTGTCACCTGGTTATGTACACTGACTTGTTCCCACCTGAGGCAGAATCTGGGAATCCGCCCATTTCCCTTGAAACTTGAGAGTCCCGGGACTGACTTTCGACTGTCAGGATCAGCTCTGTGGATGACAGCATTTTCTGAAATTGCCCAGCAATTGATAGCAGACCCCAAGCACTAAGCAATGCATATTCCCTAAGAGGTGCACTCAACTGGTGATTGACAGGGGTATAAATACCCCACCTCCCACCCCCACACACCTGAGTGAGATTATTCTGAGGCCTTTGTTTGGTACCATCACTCGGGGTCTCCAGTGCCTCTGTGGCTGTATTGGTGTCCTTCCTTGATCCTTGTCACTCCCCCGAGCCTCTATCAGTTCCTCTGTACCACGTGGACCACTTGCACTGGATTCTTGTCCTCCGGCCTGTTTCTGGGGGAATATAGACTAAGATATGATCTATGTGAACTCCTTTCCAGCCGCATTGGATTACTGAATCGGAGGCCTGTGTGCAGGAGCACGCAGGCGCCCTCTGTCCTCCATAGTTCCTGCAAGGAACCATTGGGGGGTCCAGATTTGAGGGATTCAAGTCAGAAGAACTCTTGGCAATTTCTGACTGGTCTCTCATTAGTCTCAGGATTTCAGGATGTGGCCTTCTCATTTTATAGATGACTAGAGGCCCGGTGCACAAAATTCATGCACGGGGGTGGGGGATCCCTCAGCTCGGCCTGCACCCTATCCGATCCGGGACCCTTTGGGGGATGTCCGACTGCCTCTCGCAATCTGAGACCACTGGCTCCTAACCGTTTGCCTGCCTGCCTGCCTGATCACCCCTAATCTCTCTGACTGCCTGCCTGATTGCCCCTAACCACCTCTGCCTGCCTGCCTGATTGCCCCTAACTGCTCCCCTGCTGGCCTAATCACCTCTAACTGCCTCTGCCTCGCCCTGCACCCAGGACCCAGGATTCCCTCCTCCAGCCGGTTTCAGGCACCTGGGAGCTGGGTTTCCTTCCCTCCCTCTGGCCACCTGCAGGCACCCAGGACCTGGGCCAGCTTAGCCTGGTTGGACCGCAGGGTGGGCAGCTTGTCCGTCTCCTGGGCTGCAGCCTGGCTGATCCCCATTCCTCTCTCCCCTCTGTTGAGTGTCTGAACAATTATGGAGTGAAGGCATGAGGGTGTGATGACCATTTGCATATTAGTTCTTTATTATATAGGATACTGGGCAAAATCATTCTGATTTCAAACCAAAGCCACAAAGTAACAGAACGGGAAAGTCAACTGTTGGAAACAGCTGCCTGGGCCAAGTCTCAAGGTTGCTTAGGCCACCTCAAGTTGAAACGCCCCATGTCTTAGGTTGCATTCTTATAGTAGGAGCCCCAAGATAAGGATTTGAGAGAAAGTTGCTTAGTATCCAGGAGATGTGTCCAGGAAAATACTGATAAGGGGAGGAGAAATGAGACAAAGAAGATAAGGCAGTCAATGAGTGGTATGTCATCAAGTTCATCACTGCTGTGGGTACCTGGAACACATTTCCCTGGACAGTTTGGAGAGCCCTATAGCACATACACCTCAGGGAGCTGGAGTGTTTATATCTAAACTCCTGTTAGTCACTGGCTGAGGGCTGCCTTCACTGGTGAAGTCCCTGACCCTTTGAGACTGCCATGGGTCAGATTTCAGCAGCCAGAGAATCCCTGCAGGCAAAGAAGCCTGGGTGCAGTGACAAGGGGAACTTGAGTGTGCTGCTGGGTAACAGCCAGGGGGTGTGGGCAGCCCACCACGACCATGTGACTTAAGCAGGTTTCTCACATATGAAGTCAAGTTTGGTAGCACCTATTTAAAGTGCGTTGTAGCATGGATTTCAAATACCCTGGCTGCACAGCCTTGGAATCCCTAGCCTGGTAACATCTTGACACCTAGAGTCTGGTTCTTGTACCTGCGGGATAGTCTTACCTTGGTCATGAGACGTTGGGGGCACTAGTCAACCATGCACACCATCTGCTACAAATGTGAAAGCTGAAAGACTTCTCGTCTCATCTGGAGTTGATTTTCACCATCAGCCTATATCAAGAGTTGGCAAATGTTTCTGTAAAAATGCAAGATTCTAAATATTTTAGGATTTGAGGGCCATCTGGTCTCTGAATTATTCAACTCTTCCTTTGTAGAATGCCATGGCAGCCATAGCCAGTATATAAACAGTCCCGGGCAAACCAGAATGAGTTGGTGACCCTACTCAGAAGTGTGTGCCAGCCTCCTTGGGAGCACACCCTCCGGCCCCAGTCAAGCTTTCAGATGACTGCACCCTCCCAAGGTACCCTGAGCAGGCACCACCTGCTTAGCTGGCTTAGATTCCCGACCCACAGAAATTACAGCATAATGTTAAGCTGCCAACTTTTAGGGTAATTTGTTGCACAGCAATAGATGATGAATCTAAGCACATAATAACAATCAGCCTTTCAGCCAACTCTTGGGATTGATCTTTGATGGGGACACATACCAAATGAAGAGAACATTAGAACTCTGTCCCACGTGTGTTCCCTTGTGCCTTGAGTTATCTTCTCCACCATTCCCTACTCTCTCTGCCCTGGGACGCTGAGTATATGGAAGGATTTGCCCCTTGCTCTCTGGGTCTGGGTTGAGTTTAACCCATGTGGAGGCCAGGTGTATATCAGAGTAAGGGAGGGAGTCACTTCCAGCTGGCTGTCCCTTTGACCAAAGGTCATGACTCCTCTCAAGGCTGCTTTCTCTTCAGGACTCACTCCCCATATTTAGTAATGTTTCTCCCTCCTCCCTTCCAATCTTCATCCCAGAGGTGGTCACAGCTTTGTTGCTTGTTATTGACTACTCCTGTGGTCCCCTTGTAGCCACTCACAGCTCTGAAATGAGCTCTTTTGGACATAAGCGCACACTGATGGATCTAGCCTTGAGTGGGGCCACATGTTCCCTACGGGACCGCACCGGCAGAGATCCAGAGATGAGATGCGTGGAGCACTGCTGGCCTCAGTATCAGCAGCTTCACTTGGTGGGCAGCTTCCCTCTGACACTGCAGGGGGATTTGCAAATTGGTCACAACTCTGCTGACAGGCACCTCTGAAAGTGAGACAGAACAGCCATCCTCTGCTAGATGTTGCATTACCCTATTCTAATAAGCAGTATTTTAAGCCATGCAAGGAGTCCCTGACAGTCGCAGGACATACCCTGAGAGGCGGCATCAGAAAGACCAGCTGCAGTTTCTGGGAAGCAGTGTCCAGGCATCCCCCTCCAGGTGGGATCCTGAGACTCAGGGGAGAGTGTCAGCACTTATGGGCATGGGCTTAGCTCAGTCCTGAGGGGCATTTGGGGATGTCTACCCACCCAGGCCCTCCTCCAGCTGTCTTCCTGACCAGAGCTAGGCTAAAGAAGTAGGCAGTGCAGGCCTTGCATGTCCAGACAGCGTCTCCAGGAGATAAGTGACTGGGTGGTCAAGTGGCTGAAATTGGAGCCGGGTAGGGGACATAGGCAAACGCGCCCTCGGGTGTCATCCTGCCACACAGCACAGCCGCTAGTCAAACACCCCAAGTGTAACATCAGAGTTTGTCTGTAGGCCTCCTGAGTTGATAGCAGCTGCTCTGACCTCAGTTGGCTGTTCCTCAGCTTTTGGGTCAGACAGCAGGGTGAGCCTGGCTCCCCTGCTCTTGACACTCAACCATCAGCAGGAACCCCCAGGATCCACAGGGCGGGGAGATGGGCGAGAGTCGCACCTGTGCTCGCTTGTGGGTGAAGGACAATGGGCGCTCAGTTCCAGGATGGCAGTGGGGAAAGGAGCCGAGACAGGGAGAGCATTCTCCCCTCCTGGAAACGTGGAAGTTGGGCTCACAATGCGTTACTGGTGTTTATCTAATTACTTCGTTCCTTATTGTGTGCATTGCGCTGTGATCACTAGCCCTCTGCCTAAGAAGGATTCCCACCAGCCTCTGTCCTGCTGACTTAGTCTCCGCGTCTGGCTGTTTTGGGAAGGAGGGAGCAAGCTGAGACTGAGTTTGGGTCCAGCCAATCCTATCAAGACGAGTTTAAGTCACACCTTGACCCAGACCACGCAGAACCTATGACTAGTAGGAACTACTGTGATTCATGGCAGGAGCCCACTGTCTCACGTGGGAGCAGCAGAGGCCCCACCGCTCCCGCGTCTGGGATTCAGGAGTTGTTAGCCTCCCCCTCCCTAGTCTGGAACCAGCACAGAATTGGCAGTGTAGCCTCATGTTAGAGATGCACCAGGAAGATGCCCACAAGGCCTTCCCCTCACCATTCCTTCCCGGGAAGTTTGTGCCTCGTGAAAGAGGGGTGTGGGCATAAGGGCCTGGTCATTCAGCCCAGTGGCTCCAGTGGGTGCAGAGCTCTGCACGGATGCTCAGGCATCATCCAGTCTGTGTCAGTTCTCTCTCTGTCCATCCTGCCCCTCCCTTACTTTTCTAGGTGTTGGTCCCTATGACATACTGAGGAGATACAGTCCCATCCTTAACGGAGTTCCCTGTGTGATGGAGATAGGATTCAGAGTAGAGTTAATTAAAAAATTGTTTAAATGCAAGCAGATTGGGAAGAAACGCAGAATTGCTCAAATGAGCCAGAGGCCACTCAGAACAAATGGCTTGACAGTGAGAATTGGCTACACCTTAACTTGGGGTGTCAGCCTGTTCCCTTCATGGGAAGCACATTTTGACTCACTCAGGCATGTTCTCAGACCCCACCTCCCCTCCCCGGGAGGATGCTGTCACTGAACCGCTTAATCGCCTCACTCAGAGCAGCACCATTTAAAATTGTCCTGGAGTTTCCCTTGACAGCATGCAGGGAGCTCCACATAGGGCTGACATGCACGCATGCCACTGGAGACACAGTGACAGCATGTACAGGCAGATTCTCGCACACTCCATGGGGAGTGTGTGACAGGGATGGGATGCATGGGTGTGTATACCTTCTTGTTACAGCTCCAAGAGCCCTATATATGTCCCTAAACTGGGTAGGCCCTCACAGATGAAAGGATACCGGGTTCGCTGAATTTTGCACTTTAAGAGAAAGGATGGAGTAGCGGGGTTCACAGGAGATTCATTGGTTTGGTTTTTTATTAGTTATTAGAGGCCCAGTGCATGAATTCATGCACAGTTGGGGTCAGGCCAGCCCACCAAGATTGGGTGGGGGCGGTGGGGGGCGTTCAGCCCCTCTGTCTTTGTTTGGGGATGCAAATGCAAATCATTTATTCCCAAGTGTCCTTGGTTTAGGGAAGACAGATTTACAAAATGGCTCCAAATGTCCTTGATTTAGGGAAGATGGGATTTAAGGATTTAGGGAAGACAGAATTTCTGCTCAGTTTCCCTATTCTACTTGTCCCAGCTTACTGGCCTGTCATCCATTCAACTTTCTTTCAACATTTCTCTTTACCTTCCTCCATTACACCAAAGCCATACTTTCCAGTTAGTTAGAACTGTTAGCCTTAATTTTTAGGTGACATGTAAATAATTATCATTCCTCAGATTAGCAATACTTTCATATTTTTTTAAGAGACAAACAAATTTCACTAGCTAAACAATTTTAAACAACAAAGACACATATTTAAACAATAAAGACAGATAACATTCCCCATTAAAAACTTTGAATCACCACGGAAACTCGGGAGAGGTTTAGAAAGTTTGTTTTTTTTAAAAAGAAAACAAAACAAAACAGAAACAAACATAAAACCCTTTTACACTGGTGCGCGCCACATTTACACCACAAAATACCACCAAATCAGTTTCAATTGTGCAGAGATACAGAACAAGTCCCTGAACAGAGGCAGTAGAAAACTGCCTAGGAACACTTCTCTTCTACCTTTTTTTTAAAAAAGACAGGCCAGACTCGAACCCTTAGCCAGTCTGAGTTTTGACTTCCCTCCAGAAGTCCCAGAGATGGTGAATACCTTCTAGAAGCCATTCCTCCAGATACAGGACAAGTCCCTAGTACACAAACATAGACAGAAATTTTTACTAAGTGGGCTGATGCCTCCCATGATAGAGAGCAAACGTCTCTGAGAAAAATAACTCACTAGCGCTGCTTGAGACCCCTGCAGACCCTCACGGGTTCAGCTTTCAGTAAATCAAACATTTTAACCAGATGAGTGAACAGAAAATCAAAGTAGCTTTCGCTTTCACACAGACCAGTTAATCATACTCTCTCAGAGTAGCCCAGACTGGAGCTGAGCAGATAATGCCTAACTTCCCAGATGGGCATGGCACCCACACCCCAGACCAGAATTCTCGACCGATGTCTCAGTGAGAACCTACCGGAGGAGTTAAGGCTGTGTCCAGCCACCCCCTTCTCAGTGGCAAATTGGCTAGTCCCACACAAACAAAGAGTGAACCCGTAATTCCTTAATAGAATCTAAATTCACTCACCTCTGGAGTCCTGATTCCTGATTACCTGACGAAGTCCTATGACTTCTGGGGAGGTGATCAAGCTCCCGCTTCTACTTACTTGGAGTAGGCCTGGGACCCTCCATTACAGATTCTGTCGACGGGTTCAGAGGTGTCCGTCCACTTTCTCCAGATGCTGGACGGGTCCTGGGCTGAGGTCCGGGAGTGCCTGGCATTCCCCCAGGTTCAATTTTGCTAAATTCAGCAGTGGGCGCCTTCCGGAGGCCTGTCCCGCACCCCCGGGACTCAAACCCCGTCCACTCACCAGAGGCTAAACAAAGCCAAAACACGGATAGCTTCCCGATTCAGGGAAACATATGTTACAGAAGAGCAAAGAAATACCAAGCACGCTTCCTAGAGAAAGGGAGGAACCCACTTATTAACACTAGTGACTAGTGGACTCTGGGAAATAATTTCCAAATCAGAGTGAAGTAACATATAGAGGCTTTGCTTTTTATAACCTTCTGGGGTCTTAGTCTTGCAGATATGGTTCCACCCCCTTGTGGGCTTACAGGAAGGCCCCCAGGTGTTGGGGTTCCCAGGTCATATCAGATGATCTGTCCTGGGGCCAGTGATAATGACCTTCCCCCCCACCCCAGGGCAATGCATTGTTCGGTTTTTATGGCCTGAAAAGCCTTGTAAGACTAGTTTCCTCCTCACAAGGAAGCAGCCACAGGTATATTTCCATAAGACAAGGGAATTGGAAGTAGCCAAGAAAGGTCTGTATTTACAAAATAAAGAGAAGGAAGCCCTGCATCCAGAAGGAGGAGAAGAAAGCCCAAAGGGAATAGGAAAACAATAAGGAAGGAGGGGGAGAACCTCACATGTCCCATGTGAGGTTCAACCTTTGAGCCCAGGAGCTACTATAGTAACCAGTCTAAGAAAATAGTGACCAATCAGGGGGGATATCAAGGCACCAGGATCTGCAGCCTTTATAAGCCATAGGGAAAGGGAACCCAGTGGGACCCTTTTCCCCTTCCCTACGTGGGAGTCCATTCTGTGGGACTCTTCCTTCTCCCACATGGGAATCTGTACTTGTTCTTCAATAAAACTCCACCTTTGCTATACCACTTTCTGTCCATGGATTCATTCTTTGATTTCAGAGGACAAAGAATCTGGGTTCCAGTCCAAAAATTCAGTAACAACTAGACCAGCCGTGGGCAACTACGGCCCACAGGCCGGATCCGGCCCGTTTGAAATGAATAAAACTAAAAAAAAAAAAAGACCGTACCCTTTTATGCAATGATGTTTACTTTGAATTTATATTAGTTCACACAAACACTCCATCCATGCTTTTGTTCCAGCCCTCAGGTCCAGTTTAAGAACCCATTGTGGCCCTCGAGTCAAAAAGTTTGCCCACCCCTGAACTAGACTTACCCTACAGAAACAACAGAGGGAGTCCTTCCAGTTGAAAGGAAAGGGTGCTAGACAGTAATGCAAAGCCATATGAAAATATAAAGTTCTCTGATGAAGGTAAATATAGGTTGTCTCCCAAAAATGTATATGTTAGGACTTCAGGGAGATATAATTCTCAATGGCCATTTTGTAAGCTTCCCACCACAGGAGAACAAAGACCAAGAAGAGTCGTAGGACAGGGAATGCCAGACATCAGGAATCAAACCATGTAAGGAACTAAAACTGCCAACAAGCACACAATTGCACATCTGCATTCCTGTTGACCCAACCCCACTGCCCAAGCCCGCAAAACCCACTGATGACAAAAGCTTCCTGCCAGTGGCTGCATATAAGGATGAGACTCCAGCTCCTAGGGGCTGCCTTCATCGACCCAATACTCCTTGGCTGGGTGCTGTGTAGTCCTTCCCTTTGGATATCCCCATCCCCCACCCCTTTTCTTTAAATAAATTTAATTTTCCTTTATTCACCATCTGAGATTGTTATTTAGCCTGCCTGTGCACCACTGACTTGAACCTTTCAGTATTTACACACTTTGAATCATTATAAAGGCAATGTTTATTAAAATGCATTTCATTTTCAAAATTGAGCTATCAGCTGTTAAATTGTGTATACATTTTTCGGGACACCCTGTATATGTGCAAATATAAAAATCTGTACTATTGTAATTTTGGCTCATAACTCTTAATTGTTTTGTAAGATTTCAAAGACAAAAGCATAAAAATCAAATCTATGTTATTTCGTAAACCATATATACAGATGTCATTGGGATGTAAGATCAAGTGTGGGAAGTGAAACTGTTAATGAGTAGTTTTGTGTTCAGTTGTGTTATCAGTGTAAAATATATTTTTATGCTTTAAGATGTCTTATGTAACCCCCATGGTAGCCACAAAAACATCTATAGACTATCCACACACACACAAATGAGAAGGGAATCACTATGAAAAAAGGAAATCAACTAGACACAGAGGCAGAGAGTAAGGAAGGAAATGGGGAATAAAGAAGGCTAAGACATACAGAAAATAACAAAATGGAATTCCTTAAGTCCTTCCCTATCAGTCATTTAAATGCAAATGCCTTCAACTACTTGACCAGAGGCAAATTGGTAGAATGAATAAAAACACAGGATCTAACTATAAAGCTGTCTACAAGAGACTCTTCTTTGATGCTCTTCCCTTTTTATGGAAAACTGAGTTTCTGGCCTATCATTTTTTGTAAAAAGAACTGTAAGAAATATTAGTTTCATATGTCAATTATACCTCCATAAAGGTGGAGAAGAAACCTTAGGAACTATATAGCTTTCATAAAGTTAGGGAGAAATATGTCCCCAATCTCTCGGGGCTGATTCCTCTCCTGCAGAGGTCTTTTTCGATGTCTCTGGAAAGGACTCCCCTCCTCCATCTCTGCTGTTTCTACAGCTGAGTGGTCCACAGGAAGCAGTTTAGCAACTCTCCTAGTTGTCCTGTCCAAGGCCAGCCTCTCAGACCCAGGGGTAGGTCCTCCAGCAGATGTCATTCCACTGACGCTGGGGTGCACGTGGGCACAGTCCTCACCTCCACTGCCCTGGCTTCCCATTCTTGAAGTTGGTCTTATAGTCTATCCTACCCACCTATTTCCTGACTCCTTCATCCCGGTGTCTGAGAAACCTTTAGGTTCCTGGACAAAATTCTGAGATGACAGCAGATCAGTGCTGACTTCTCCATAACACAGGCAACTCCTTGGACTAGCAGTTCTAGACTTTAGTTGTTCATTAAATCAGCTGAGGAACTTGGGAATCTAAAGGACTTGTTTTAACATTTCTCGCAAAGCAGGTCTACTGGCAACACATTTCCTTAATTTCTTTGAGAGTTTTTATTTCTTCTTTATTTTTGAAAAATATTTTGCAGGGTACATGATTCTAGGTTTGTGGGTTTTTCTCTCAACACTTTTAATATCTTTCCACTCTCTTTTTCCCTGTACAATTTCTGAGAAGTCAGGTGTAATTTTATTATTTTCCTCTGTAGGTAAGTTGTTTTTGCCCTTTTGCTTCTTTTTGGATTTTTTTCTTTATCTTTGATTTTCTATAGTTTGTAAATAATATTCCCAGGTGTAGTTTGTTTGGGGTTTTTGGTATTTAGCCTGCTTGGTGTTCTGAGATTACTAGATCTGTGATTTGATGTCTGACATTAATTAGGGAGAAATGATCAATCATTATTGTTTTAAATATTTCTGTGTTTTTTTTCTTCTCTTTTTGATATTCCCATTATGTAAATGTTACATTGTCCCACAGTCCTTGGATATTGTTTTTTGTTTTTTTTAAAAATCCTTACCAAGGATATGCTTTTATTGATTTTAGTGAGAGAGGAAGGGAGAGACAGCGAGAGAAAGAAACATTGATGTGAAAGAGAAACATCAGCAGGTTGACCCCCATTACACACCCCAAACAGGGATCAAACCTGCAACCTAGGTTATGTGCCCTAAGTGGAAATCAAACCCACAACCTTTTTGGTGTAGGGGATGATGCTCCAACTCAGGGGTCCTCAAACTACGGCCCGCGGGCCACATGCAAATACAAATATTGTATTTGTTCCCGTTTTGTTTTTTTACTTCAAAATAAGATATGTGCAGTGTGCATAGGAATTTGTTCATAGGTGTTTTTTTTTAAACTATAGTCCGGCCCTCCAACGGTCTGAGGGACAGTGAACTGGCCCCCTGTTTAAAAAGTTTGAGGACCCCTGCTCCAACTGATTGAGCCACCCGGCTGGGGCATGGTGGTTGTTTCTTTAAGTCTATGTTTTTGCTATTTTGCTTGAGGATTCTATTGACATATCCTTCAGCTCAGAGATTATTTCCGTAGCCATGTCTAGTCCAAGTCCAAAGCCGTTCTTCACTTTTGTTATTGTTCTGCTTTTTCTGTCTAGAATTTCTTTTTGTTTTTCCTTTAGTATTTTTCTTAGAATTTCTCTGTCTACCTACGTTGCTCATCTGTTCTTTCTGTCTACTTTATCCGTTAGAATCCTCAGCATATTAATCAGTTGTTTTAAATTTCCAGCCTAATATTTTCAACATCCCTGCTATGCTTGCTCTGTCTCTTAAAACTGTATGGTTTTTTGCTTTTGGTATATATGCCTTGTAATTTTTAAATTGAGGTATAATTGACATGACATTATATTAGCTTCAGGTGTACAGTATAATTTGACACTTGTATATATTGTGAAATGATCACCACAACATAACTTTGATAGTCAGACATGCTGTAGCAGGTAAAAGGAAGGGCTTACAATAAGTAGGCCTTTAGTCACCTGGGGGTAGGGTGGGAGTGGGGGAGGGGCAAGGCAGGGGCAAGGCAGGGGCGTGTTCTATAGTGCTACTATTGGGACTTTTAGGGAGTCTCTGGCTAGATTTCACAAATGTTTGTCAGAGTTTTCCCACCCTTAGGAGGGGCTGTTGGGCTAAGTGGGCTGGAGTTAGGTATTCCTTCCCCAGGTCCCTTAGGCCCTGACAATGCTGAGCAGGCCAGGCTCTGGATAACAGCTTCCCCTGAGGGCAGGCCTTGTGCAGAAGAACAGAGTGCTCTGGCATACTTCAAAATGATCCCCTTTCCCCTCCCTCTGTAGGAAGCCTGAGGAGTTTTTCTCCAACATATACTGTGGGAACCTGTTGCGCTCCTAGAGCAGTGGTTCTCAACCTTCCTAATGCCGCGACCCTTTAATACAGTTCCTCATGTTGTGGTGACCCCCAATTTCATTGTTACAAATTGAACACAATTAAAGCATAGTGATTAATCACAAAAACAATATGTCATTATATATGTGTTTTCCAATGGTCTTAGGCGACCCTTATGAAAGGGTCGTTTGACCCCCAAAGGGGTCGTGACCCACAGGTTGAGAACTGCTGTCCTACAGGTAAATCTCACAATACCATGTAGCATGTCCCCTGGACATGGTACTGATTTTCCTGCCTAGCACTGGTTCCTCAAGTTTCTGCTTGTGAATCTTGACCCTGGTAAGCCATGACTACCTGTATCCTCTTGTCTCTCAAATCATGGGGACAGCAGCTTGTCCTGTGTCCTCCCCTCTTTTATTGATCCAAAAAGAGTTGTTGATCGTTTCAGTATTTAGCTTTTCACTTGTCAAGATGAAGTAGTGACTTCTAAAATCCCGAGACATGGAGCCTGAGACTCACTTTAGATCGAGGGCATGCTTAGGTTGAAAATAAAAGGATGGAAAAAAGATGTCATGCAAGTAGTAACAAAAGAGTAGAGTTGGCTATAGTATCAGACAAGTTAGTCTAAGTCAGAAACTGTTACAGGAAACAAAAAAGGACATTATACAATAATAAAAGGGTTAATTCACTAAGAAATTATAATGATTATAAACATAGGTGAGGAGGAAACTGGTCTTGCAAGGCGTGTCAGGCCATAAAAACTGTGAACAATGCACTGTCCTGTGGGGAGGGGGGAAAGTTGTTGTCACTGGCCCCAGGATAGATCATCGGATATGGCCTGGGGACCTAAACACCTGGAGGCCTTCCTGTAAGCCCACAAGGGGGCGGAATCATATCTGCAAGACAAAGACCCCAGAAGGTTATAAAAAGTGAAGCCCTCTGCGTGTTTCTTCACTCCGATTTGGAAATTACTCCCGGAGTCCACTAGTGTTAATAAACGGGGTTCCTCCCTTTCTCTAGGAAGCGTGCTTGGTATTTCTTTGGTCTTGTAACATATGTACCAAACATCAGAGTTCCTAAATACATGAAGTAAACACTGGCAGATTTGAAGGGAGAAATAGATGGTTCTACCATAAGAGAGGACTTTAATACCCCACTTTCTATAATGGATAGAATAATAAAGAAAGAAGAGCAATGAGGAAACAGAGGACTTGAACACTGCAGACCACTGTCTCCTGACCTATACAGAACATTCCACCCAACAAAAGAACTCACATTTTTTTCTCAAGTTCACATGAAAGTTTCTTCATGATCGACCACATGTTAGGCTGCAAAACAAGTCTTAATACATTTTAAGGGATTGAAATAATGCAAAATGTCTTATCACAATGGAATGAAACCTTCTTCACTCTTTGAACACACATTCCTGCCTCAAGCTGCTGAGAAAATATCTCAAGTGTGAACTCCTCCAACTCCCCACCTTCACCCCCAGAGTGACTTAGGCTCTTCACCCCCTTCCTTACACTTTTGACTTAGCAGGACATGGTGTCGTCTGAGGTAGAAGATTAATTCTTCCTCGTGTTTCCCAAGTCCCAGGCTTTCCCTTCTTTCTTTGTGACATATGCTATCACTTATTTTTTTCTCCTGCACTTTCAACTTTGTTTCCAGTGGTTTCTTCCTCTTAACCCCAAATTCCTATCTTACCCATCTAACTAAAAACAAACAAAAACTTCCCTTTTTTCTAATATTACTGATTTCCTTACAGATCAGCTCCTTAAAGTTACTTGTTCGTTGTATCAGCAGACTATATTGAGATAGATGTACCCTCAATCAACCCTAATAAAAACTCAGTTAATGTTGGTAAATTCTCAGGAGGATCCTGGTCACACAGGTTGACCCCTACTCATCTGTGCATTGGATGGTCAGGGGCACCTGGGACACACGAGACATGGGCAGAGAGGGAGCTCTCCAGCCTGGAGATGCTGACCAAGGTTCCTCAGACATGGCTCTGCCTTCACTCCACAATGTGCTTCCCTAAATGGACTGATGGGTTTTACTTCGTCATACCATGGGGAGCCTGTGAATTAGACTGTGACGGTGAAACACAAATTGAAGGAACTAATACAGAACTGTTGGGGTCCAACCCCAGCAGGTCCAGGGGTCCCCAAAGGTGTGGACGGAGTCGGCGAAGAAGGAATGACACGGAGACAGCATTCAGTTGATCAGCAGTCTAGCCAGGATCTCTAGCCAAGTTTGTCCCAGATCTCCAGCCAGGTTCTGTCTAGGATCTCCAGCCAAGTTCTGGTGTTTATTGTCTTGCTACATCTGTATTTATACCAGTTGATTTTAATCCTGTCAATTTCTATTGCAAAGGTTAGGGCGTTTCTTATCTCCATTCCAGGGAGTAAAGATTATGTAGCTTAAGTGTGATTGTTTGTAGTTAAAGTGATTAACTATCAGCCTGGCACTTAGTTAAGGGGTTTTATCCCACCCCTAACTTCAGGGAAAAATCCCTACCTGGGGAAACAACCTTTCTCAGAGAGGTGACCTTGGTTAAAACACATAGCGCCAAGAAGGGGAGCAAACATATTAAGAACAGTATGCTCTATACGCCAGGTCCCTTGAAACATATGCTGTGCAGATGTTTCTTTCCTGCAGTGACTGTGTCAAGCAGCAAGGATGGACCGGCTTCTGGAAAATTCTCCCTTTTTTATTTTTTAAATGATAGTGCATGCAAATCAGTGGCCACCTCTCAGATTGGGCCATTTAAGACTCGGAAGAAGACTGGCAAGCAATGACAGTGAGCATAGCTATAAACATAGTGGATGGAGTACACAAGGAGCCCCCTTCCTGTAGAAGGTTGCTGGCCTTTTCAGTCAAGGGATTTCAGCTGTCCTCAAGTTGTTGGTTTGATTGTCTTTGTTGGTCTGGCTAGCGGGTGGTGTCACTGGCGACGGGCTTCCCGAAGCGTCAGCGAGTTGAAGGGCTGCATCAAAGGGTCCATCAGGGCTGTGGTTGATGGTGGTGTTGGTGTCCAAGGAGGAGTAAGCTGTGCCCTCTGGTCAGCTGATATGGAAGATGGAGGGTAGTAGAGAGAAAAAGATGAGAAAGCAAAAGAACTACAAGGCATGGAAGTGTTTAGAAAAAAGATGGAGAAGAAAGGGAAGAAGGCAGCATCCTGACACAGCCCTTTCCTTCAGCTGCCCATTTCCCTGTGGTCCAAGGTAGAAATGGGAAACAAGTCCTGTTGCAGTGAGAGGGCAGCTGCTGTCAGCCAGTCTCTGTCTTTACCTGGGTCCCGATCTGAGCTGGGTGTGGGAAGTGGGAAGCAGCCATGGGGGCAGGAGACCTCCCTCAGAAGGGGTGAGGGTTCAGGCTTCTGCAAAGTTGGGGGGATGAGGGTCTGTGCCCCATCTCTGTTGACCCCCAAGTTGTCTCCTGATGGCCCCTCTGCGATTGTGCCTTTCTTAGGTTGTTCCTTCCCTTAGGAATCTTACCCGTCTCTGGCTAACCAGCCATCCTCCAGGGCCAAGCAGGGTGATGTGAGGTGTGTGAATGAGGGAGGGGCAACGCCCCCCTGCAAGAGGTTCAGCTGGTTTAGCTCAATGGATAGAGCTTCATCCTGTGGACTGAAGGATTCTGGGTTCAATTCAGTTAAAAGCACATGCCTTGGTTGGGAGCTGGATCCAGAGTAGAGAGTGTGCAGGAGGCAGCCAATCAATGAATTCTCTCTCATCACTGATGTTTCTATCCCTCTCCTTCTTCCTTCCCTCTGACATCTATAAACATATATTTAAAAATAAAGTAACAATAAAATTATAATTTAAAAAAATTCTACCTACTGCCTAGAAGTCACAGGAAGAAAATGAACCAAAGTAACAGTTCATCCTTCCTAATCTCTTAAAACACGGATGGTAAGAGGTTTGGGATCACATCCGATATAGAAGTAAGGCTTTAGCACCTCAGAAAATGTATCCCTGAAGGAATGGATGTGAGACATGTCATTCAAACTGTAAAAGGAAACATGACCTATCTCATAGTCCAGGTAGATGCCAATCCCTCTGGGCATTTCCTGCAGCACAAGGGTGATAGGAACAGGCCCGCGAGCCACATAGTCACCATCCTGCAGCTGAATCGTCCAACATCTGTCCTCCTGTCTGAGCAGGGGCTGCTTTCTCTCCTTGGAAAGGGAGTCTTTACAGACCCCCACAGCCCACTCAGGCTTGTCATCCACCTGGACCTCCCAGTAATGTCGGCCACAGTCAAACCCTTCAGAACCCAGGACAACTGCATCGTCTGCAAATCCATTTGGATTCTGATGAACTCCTTGCTTTTCCCTCACAAATGTCACAGACTTTTTATCCTCAGACACAAGCAGATTAGCATGTGCAGTTTCGGGATCCAGAGTAACTTCTTCTCTAAATGTCTGCATGATTTGCAGCAGGGCCGAACATTGTGGAGGAAGACTGAATTCTTCTCTCTTATACTTCAAGCAATAGACATCTGGAGGTTCTAGGTTATCACAACGGGGGAGGACACCCTTGATGTTCATCAGCAATTTTACATCTGACACCACACTCGTCTCTGCCATCTCCTTTCGTAGAACTCTAAGTTTGGAAATGTGGTCTGAAAATGCAGCTTTGTTTGCAGTGAGATTCTGTAGAATGTGCTTCTCTTGTGCAGCTAGCCTTGAGTGAACTGCCGCTTGCTCACACTCTATGGATGCTATCACACTCTCATATTCAGAGGCTAACTTCGCTCTCAGCTTTTCCACCTTTCCTCTCAGTTCTGATCGTTGCCTGTCTTGAGTGACTAATAGTTTCTGAAGGTCTGCCAGCTGCTTCTTCAGGGGCTCAATGTAACTTCTGAGCTTTTGTCTGTGATGAGAGGCAGCCTCCTCCACAGGCCTCACGTGGTGGGCCTGGTGGTCAGGGGGCTGAGTGCACAGGGGACACAACAACTTTAGGTCGTCCTCACAGAAGAGGGTCAGGGCCTGGTTGTGCTTCTCACACAAGGGCCTCTCTTCCTGCTGTTTCACCTTGGCGACTATGATCTGGAGGTGCTTGGCCATGTCAACCATCCTTCCCAGCTGGGTGTTGCTCCACAGGTGCCTCTCTTTGCATGTGTGACGGCACACAGGGCAAGGGAACCTGTCCTGCACATCAGCCCAGGACCTCTCGATGCAGGAACGACAGAAGTTGTGCCCACATTCGATGGTGACAGGATCTCTCAGGATATCCAGGCAGATGGGACAGTTGATTTCTGTCTGGAGTTTTGCCATAGCTCCTTCACCTGCCATTTCTCTTTGTCAATTAAGGTCAGGCCCTGGTGTCCTGTGAGGTCCTTAGCTACAGAGGTAGGTGCCTAGAGGAGCTCCACTGCCCACCTGCAGCCAATCAATGTAGCTGGAGGACTACTGTCCTTGGCAGCTCAGATGTTGGGGTCCAACTCCAGCAGGTCCAGGGGTTCCCAAAGGTGTGGATGGAGTTGGCGAAAAAGGAATGACACGGAGACAGCGTTCAGTTGATCAGCAGCCTAGCCAGGATCTCTAGCCAGGATCTCCAGCCAAGTTCTGGTGTTTATTGTCTTGTTACATCTGTATTTATACCAGTTGATTTTAATCCTGTCAATTTCTATTGCAAAGGTTAGGGCGTTTCTTATCTCCATTCCAGGGAGTAAAGATTATGTAGCTTAAGTGTGATTGTTTGTAGTTAAAGTGATTAACTATCAGCCTGGCACTTAGTTAAGGGGTTTTATCCCATCCCTAACTTCAGGGAAAAATCCCTTCCTGGGGAAACAACCTTTCTCAGAGAGGTGACCTTGGTTAAAACACATAGCGCCAAGAAGGGGAGCAAACATATTAAGAACAGTATGCTCTATACGCCAGGTCCCTTGAAACATATGCTGTGCAGATGTTTCTTTCCTGAAGCAACTGTGTCAAGCAGCAAGGATGGACCGATTTCCAGCACAGAACTTGAGAATAAGACTTGAAAAGTTGATAGTTTCCACTCCTAGCCATGTTATGAGATACAACAATCAGTTCAAGAAATCTGTCAGAGGATTGTTAAATTGAAATGATCAAGACTTTTAGGGTAATGTTTGTTATTCACAGCAGAAAAAACAACACTTTCTGTTACAGAAGAGCAAAGAAATACCAAGCACGCTTCCTAGAGAAAGGGAGGAACCCATTTATTAACAATAGTGACTAGTGGACTCCGGGAGTAATTTCCAAATCAGAGTGAAGTAACATACAGAGGCTTCGCTTTTTATAATCTTCTGGGGTCTTTGTCTTGAGGATATGGTTCCACCCCCTTGTGGGCTTACAGGAAGGCTCCCAGGTGTTGGGGTTCCCAGGTCATATCAGATGATCTGTCCTGGGGCCAGTGATAATGACCTTCTCCCAACCCCCAGGGCAGTGCTTTGTTTACAGTTTTTATGGCCTGACAGGCCTTGCAAGACCAATTTCCTCCTCATTCCAAAGTATATACATTATATACTTCAGCACGTTAATGTTATTTTTGAAGTCTTGCTAATCCTGATAAATGCATACTAAGCATGCAGAACATATAAGATAAACTCTACAATTCTGTCCATGCTCTGTAGCGTTATGCAATTCTATTTGAATACTCCACAACATTTCACTAAATTTAGCAATAATTGATTAGGAGTGAAAGATAAAATTTCATTTACCCCTGGTGAAACACTTTGTTCTTTCTACCATAACAGAAATTTCCAGAACCCAATAGAAACAATAGAACAAACCAAATGTATTTATCACCAAACATTATCAGCAGATGCACAGAAAATACCTAAGATGTGAAGATACAAGGCTTAAAACAAATTACATAGGGTGGGAGGTTGCTATTGTGATGAATTGAATATCAGTAAAAAAATTTAACAAGGATGGGGGCAAGGATAGGTAACCAGGCATAACTCCAAGTCTCCCACTCCCAGACATCGGTGTCGAGGTCCTGATTAGACCCTTGTAACTGTAAATCAAGGACGTTTGTGTTTTCTGTGGATAAATCTCGAGGAAGACAAAGCTCAAGGCTGTTACAGGAAGAGAAAGCCTGTGGCAGTCACTGGCCAGTTCAATGAATCCTCGCTTGCTGTTTGAGACCTAATTGCAGTTGGTGGTCTTATTCTCGCGAATGTTGGTCCACAACACTATACAGTTGGCTGAAAGTATAAATCTTTTGAACATGTCTGAGACTGTAATATCTGCCAGATTCTATTTCAAAAATGATATACACCGAAAATTACTTTTGTGAGCCACATTTAACATTAAATGACCCCTTTATGGGAAGTATAAGTGTGACCACTGTTGTTACAGAGTAAGTTTATAGATATCACACAGCATATGCAATTCATCTAGCTCATCTTTCACAAGCAGGAGTTGCCAGGAGGAAGATGAAAACAGTATGTAATGCCTAAAGAGTTCACTGATGGGACTAATTTCATGAAAACAAGACCTTAAAACCACAGTCAACTCTTTATGATACAAGAACCACATGTCTCAGTGGAATGAAATAATTGATCACTCCCTCCCACAAGAGAGAAAAGGACAGATGAATGATGCATGTCTTAAAACTTCAAATGCTCCACGTTTACTGCCCTTGATGCTCTCTTGGGGAGGTAAAATGAAGTGCTAGCGATGAGAAGGGACAGGCTGCCTTGGAAAAATTCATGCTATGGACAGTGTTATAAAAGCACATTTTGACATGCTTCCAATGTTGATATTTTGTTCTGGAAAAAAAGGTGTCTTGTCTGCATACTAAAACCTGGGAGAGCTTTAAACAGATTAGAAGATTATGTTTTCAAACAATTTCAGCAGGTTTGGGCTAATTGGTTAAAAATGTAGAAATATAACACCTTCCAATTAGTTTACAACAAGTTATTGGCATCAGAGAAGATGAGAATTTTCCAGAAGTGTCTCGAAAACAAAGAGTTTTACATAATTGGTAGATGGAACTAAATTGTGAAATTCACAATTCAATAACAGCAAACAGTGTAGTCCCTTCATTTGGAGCCACCAACCTTTGTAAAATACAGTTCTCAGCTATACCAATCCTTAAAACCAAGCATCTAAACAAAGTAAGCTTAGATCTTCCAAAGTATCATATAGTGTTTAAAAAAAAAAAGCTTTAGAAAATAAAACACTTTCATTCACAAATTAACATTTTTTTTTGTATTGTGAAGAATTATTTGTGACTAATTTTTTGGAGAATATTTAGAAACATACTGCATTAATACAGTAGTGTATACATATGATAGACCAGACTACCCAGATCAAAATGCAGTTACTGCTCAGTATGTTGCAGCCTTGCTTTTATTTTTTCATCTCAGGAGGTAGACTTTAGCTAATGACTTTCCACCAAATTTACTGGTCACAATCTACCTTGCTTGATTTTTGCTACATTTGACACCACTTTTCTAATTCCTCTTCTTTCTTGGGTTTTGTGGTAAGTTTTCCTTTTTACTATTAATCCTTGAAGTCTTCTTCCTGGCTTCTTGTTTATCTGTCCCTTAGAAGTTGATGTTGCCCAGGGGCTCAACTGTATTTACTTCTCTATAAACTCCCCTGGAGCGGACTGGAGATGTTTGTGCACTACTTCAAACTCCTTGACCTTGCCTCTCCTTGAAAACATTGCTACAGGGAACTTTTTCATCTAAGAGAAATCCAAAATCATCTCACCCCACCAGCATCCTATCCTGGAGCTTATGACACTGTCATGCAGATGGATGCCTGTGGGAATTTGCTCAGTGCTTATGCAAATGTAACCCAGAAAGCCAAGGCAATGGAGCCTTCTAGATAGATGCTTTCCCCTTTCTTTCTCTGGAAGATAGTTCTAAGGCCTTGCCTGAAATTCCCATGGAATAGCACCATCAGTCACCTGTAGTAGGGACCAACTCAGTGATGCATCCATGTATTGGCTCATTTCCCACTACATCTAGCTCTTGCTATATTCCCGATAAACTACCTGCACATCAGCCTCAGCTTAGGTTCCCCCCCAAAGCAGGGTCTGAAATAAAGACATCCTGTCTGGTCAATGGCTAATGACCTTGTACTTTCTCATCTGCAGGTCCCCTTCTCCACCTAGGCCTCTGTCCAGGCTCTCTAATTGCCAATGCCCATTTCTACCTGACTGAGCTGCATGCAGGAATCTCAGGCTCCAACAGAATGAAACTTCTCTCAACTTGACCCTTATTTTTAACAAGAGGTACCATCATCAGCCACAGAGACTGAATCTGTCAAAATCCTAACAAGAATATGTCAACAAATATGAAAAATAAGCAGTTGCCTACAGACTAAAAATGATATATATCCCAAGTTTTGAGAAAGGAGATGCCGAGGAGTGCAGTAACCATAGGACCACTGCTCCAATTTCCTAAGCAAGTGAAATGATGCTTCAGGTGATGTGACAAAGGCCTCTACACCTCACATGGAGCAAGACATGCCAGATGTTCAAACTGGATTCTGAAAAGGAAGAGGCACTTGAGATCTCATTGTGAACATTTGTTGGATATGGGAGAGCTCCAGGGAATTTCAGGAGGTTAGTCTATGTATTGCAGACCACAGTGAAGCCTTTGACTGCATGGATTTTGAAAAGCTCTGGGTTGCTCTGGAACAGCGGTGCTCAACCTGTGGGTTGCAACCCCCTTGGCAGTCGAATGACCCTTTCACAGGGGTCGCCTAAGACCATACTGCATATCAGATATTTACATTACGATTCATAACAGTAGCAACATTACAGTTATGAAGTAGCAACAAAAATAATTTTATGGTTGGGTCACAACATGAGGAACTGTATTTAAAGGGCCGGAAGGTTGAGAGCCACTGCTCTGGAAGAACTGGGCGTGTCCCAGCACTTGATTATCCTAAAGGGTAACCTGTATTGTGGACAGAAGCCACTGTTAGGATAGAATATGGAGAGACAGAATGGTTTTCTACAGGCAAAAGTGTCAGACAAAGGTGCATTTTATCTCTCTATTTGTTTAATCTGTACACAGAACATATCATACAAAAAATCAGGCTACACTCAAAAGAAGAAAAAGTAAAAAATTGGTGGAAGAAATATCAATAACTTAAGATATGCAGATGATGCCCTCTTACTTGGTGATTTGAAATGACTTCTGATGAAAGTGAAAATATAAAGTGCCAAAGCATTGCTTCATTTGAATATTAAGAAGACAAAAATTATGACCATAGAAGAAATACACAACATTAGCATAGACAAAAGAAACATTGAAATTGTGAAAGGTTTTACTCATCAATTGGTTCAGTCATCAATTCAAATGGAGACTGCATCAATTCAAGAGAAGGCTGAGACCCAGAGGGCAAGGAAAGAATTAGGAAAGATCTTTAAGGACAAAGAGGTGTCATTAGAGACCAAGGCTAAGATCATCCACACCCTCATATTCTCAATTATTATTGAAAGAAATTTTAGAGACAGGACAGGCAGTTTTAGGCAAGAAGGGTGGTCCATGGCAGAGGAATGCATATGTGAAGGAAAGAGATAGCTTCAGGATGCTAGGACCCTTATTATTTTTACAGAGGACAGAGAAATGTTATAAGGGGGAGACATACATTCACAGAGGATAGAAACATGTTACAAAAGGAAAACATACTTTCACAGAGGATAGAGGAATGTTGCAAGATAAGGAGGAGCAAAAGAGGGAAGCACCAGGTGGCCTTTGACCTTTGAAACTGATACTCTGCAGAAGAATGACCCCTTAGGAAAGCATGGAGGTCATAAATTAAGGAAGGATCCAATTAGAAAGGGTCATGAAGAGACAAAAAGCTACAGCCTTTATAAACCAGGAGACAAAGAGACTCAAGAGGATTTTAGATTTTTTCCCATTTTAGAGAGAGAGAACAGGTTTTTCCCATTTGGGGATCCCTCCCCCAGGGGTAGTTTGTATATGCTTCCAATAAACTTCCACATTTTTATTTAAAATATTTTAGTCCGTGAATTTATTCTTCAAACTTCATAGGACAAGAACTCAGAAGGAGAGTTTGCTTGCCAAACCCCACGTATCACTATAAGTGAAATTTGGACAGTGAAGAAGGCTGATGGGGGGGAAATGGATTCGTTTGAAAGATGGTGTTGGAGATCTTTACAGATACCCTGGGCCCCCAGAGAGATGGACAAGTGGGTCCTAGAGCACATTAAACCTGAAACTCACAGGAGGAAAAAAATGACAAAACCAAAGCTCTACTAGTATGGGCATATTATGGAAAGAGTTCTTTGGGAAAGACAATAATATTGGGGGGAAAAATAAAAGGCAGCAGGAAAGAAGGAGGAACAAATATGAGATAAATTGACTCTATAAAGGCAGCCATGGGCCTGAGTCTCCAGCAGCTGAGCAGGGCTGTTGAGGACAAGACACGTGGACATCACTCATTCACGGGGTTGCCAGGAGTTGGAGCGGACTTGAATATACATAATTCACATGACATCATCTGAGTTGGTCACTTCTGAGGAATTTGGAATCATTTTGAAGATTTTAATTTCCTCAAACCTTTAACAGGACACATTTCTGAACGTTGCACATCTTACCAATTCTGTATATTTATCCAAACACTGAGGCCTTTCAACCCTCCTCCTAACTAAACACTCAATTGCAATCTGATCTCTGTTCTTTCACCCCCTTATTTTTGACCTGCTCTAAATATTTTATTTTATGAAATTCAATATAAGAGACAACTTTAAAGATTATTAAATACCTATGTGTATAAACAACTCATGTATATAAAATAGAGCTTTCCCAATACCTTCGAAGCCTTTCATTTCAATCAGGATTCAAATCCAAAGCCATTGTGCCTCTTTTAACAAATAGCTCCTTGAAACTAGATAACCTAGTCCGTAAGTGGTTCCAGAATCTAGGTTTTGCAGATATTCCCAGGGTGTCATTCATCATGTTCTGCCCCTTCTATTTTCTATAAATTGAAAGTTAGATCTAGACACTTCAGATCAAATCTGTATTTTGGCAAGAACAGTTAACAGAGGACTATTTTAGGCCAGGTATTCTGGGAATAGAGCCTGAGGCAGAAATATTTGCTGATACTTTAGTGCAAAAAAGTACCATCTCAAAAAGGAAGGGAAAAACCATGGAAGGAGAGATGGCAAATATGACAAAGTATGTTTCTTAGTTGACCGTAGCTTCCTAACTAGCCGTTGTCTCAGTTTGCCCAAAAGTCTTTATAGAGGCCCAGGAAGTTATTTCCCCCAAATCCCATTGAGTGGGGAAGAGAATAATTTATCCACCGGCTCCTTTCTGCCACTGTCAAAGCTTCCCAGGGACTGTTAACTCCCCAACACATCTGATATGAACTCAGAGGGTCTTCAATGGTCTATCATTCCCAGAGGGAGGCACCATAAGGCAAGGCCGTGAGCAACCTGAAGACTCATGATGCAGCCCTTACAAATCCCTCGTTATGTGGCAACAGCTGAAGCAGCAGACATCTCTCTTCCCAGATGGCAGGAAAAGTGCCAACCAGTGTTAGAGCCCTTGGAGTTGGACTCAGGGCAGGTGAATGAGTCCAGAATGCTGCATGTCTGAGTTCAGAACTGCTGTGCTCTTCAATCAGGAGGCACACAGTATCTGGTTGTGTCTCCTTTTTTTTGACAAGGGAAGACATTAAAGATTATTTTCTAGAACCATCATTTTATTTGTGGTACAAGATTTTGGTAAATCCTTAATTGTAAGGTTTATTCATGTTGTTGGCTATTTTCAGTGTTTATTTTAGTTTCCCCAGACATCAGGGTGCCTGGGTTAATAGCTGCTCCTCAGCTTTGGGTGTTCTTAGCAGGAATCTGTGTATCCTAGTCCGATTAGAAGCCATCTAACTACCTATCAGCTCATCTCACCCCAATTATCAGGATGGTCCATTGTAGTTAGGCTAAGGAATTCTGCTAACACTGAGCCCTGGAGTGAACCCACACTGTGGTAGGAATAGGAACTCTACCAAGTAAGGAGAACAGCATGTCCTACATAAATGAAAACAAGTATGCTGAGTTCAGAGAGAGGCCGATGGCAGCCTAATATTTATCAGGCCACAAAATAAAGGACAGCAGTAAGTGGACAGCCTTTGTAACTTAGGGGAGAGCAGGCCACACTGTAAGTGGGAAGGTAGGCAATAGGGAAGTACAAGCACATGGTTAAGTCTGCTGATGTGCTCTGCATCCATGTCAGCTTTTCCATACAACTTCAGCTCCCCTCTGCCTGCCAATATGATGACTTACCCTGGCTAACGGAACTGTTTCCAAGTGTCACCCAGCCTGGAATTGGAACCTGCAAGTTCACTGGCTCCTTTGGGGTCTGAGCCAGTCCTAGAGACTCCCCCTGCTTAATGGGAAGTTCTGACCTGCACACTCTGACTGGGTGAAGAAGGGAACCGATTCGTGGTCTCGTATGGCACAGTATGGGACACTGATGGGCAACGCTCACACAGAGCACCTCGTCAGTTTGGATGAAGCTTTCTCTGGCATGCCTCACAGTTTGCCTTCTCCATTTGCCCAATCTGTATCCTTCTGTTTGTTTCACAGGTGCTACCCTGCAACAGATCACCATCTATATTATATTTCTCCCCATTCCAGATTTTTCTTTTACCCTCATATCTCATTTGCATGTTCTAAGGTCTTGCAGAGAGAGGTAGCCGGACTGTTGTGCCTAAGGCGTCCAACCCTGGTCACCAAGCTCTTGGTTACTGAAATTCATGGTTGTCCCCAGTCATGGAAGCACCAAGAGGTCCGGTGATCCCCAGACATGCTCCTGTCTCCCCTCATTATGTGACATCAGCCTTCGCACTTCATCACAAAGAAATTTATATAGTAATTTTTTTCTTGTGTATCCTTGGTGAGAAAAGTTTCCTCTTTCCATCTATAGAAAAATATCAGAAACCCCCTTCCAATAGATCACAAAGGTGTGGCAAAGTAAGAGTGGCCACTCATAGCTACCCCTTGGTGATAGGGAGAAGGCAAGAGCTTTCAGTTGGTGGCATCAAGTAGTAGCTGTTGGCACATGTCGTAGCTGTTGGTACAAAGTGGGTACATTTTCAAGATAGATTTCTCTCACTCCCAGACCTCACCTGCATGGTCTAAATTATTTGCCCAGAAGGTAAACTCCGATGTTCATTCCTAGGTAGTCTGAGACCTGGCTTACCAGTCACTTGCCAGGTCATGGAAGAAGCAAAGGTGCCTGGTGAATCCAATACATGCTCCCTCATGCTCTCAATTATGCAGCAGCAACCCTGACTCCTCACCACAGCTAGAGTCCATTACCCTGTTATTACCTTCTTTGCCTGTTGATCCCACAGGGTCTGGCAGTGTTTATACTTTATATTTGGTGGAGATTGTGTGTCCATAGGTGGGAACATTACCCACATTCATCCCTCTGTTAGAAACCAGTTCTTCTAAGATTATGTCAAGGGGAAGCATAAGTCCCTAAGTTAATCCCTAAAGCAGTGGTTCTCAACCTTCCTAATGCTGCGACCCTTTAATACAGTTCCTCATGTTGTGGTGACCCCCAACCATAAAATTATTTTCGTTGCTACTTCATAACTGTAATTTTCCTACTGTTATGAATCATAATGTAAATATCTGATATGCAGGATGTATTTTCATTGTTACAAATTGAACATAATTAAAGCATAGTGATTAATCAGAAAAACAATATGTAATTATATATGTGTTTTCCAATGGTCTTAGGCGACCTCTGTGAAAGGGTCGTTCGACCCCCAAAGGGGTCGCGATCCACAGGTTGAGAACCACTGCCCTAAAGGGATGATATGAGTGGCTATTTCCACCTTTACCCTCATGTATAGGGTACTCTCAGGTGCTACTTACCTCTCAGGCTTTCAGTAGTGGCTGTTGGTTTAAAGTGTGCAGGCATTGTTCAGACAGTGAGGTGCCAAAGGTAACAAAGCTGATGTACCAGCTCTGGACAAGAGGCTATACTCAGAAATGTCAAGCTGATAACCTTTAGGCTTTATGGTATGCTGTAATAATTGGTTCCTTTGGTGCCTGTGATTAGGCTCAGTCATTATCCACCATGAGTCCATCTGATTATTGCAGATGCCATACATGTGGTCATTTAACAGGGATATGATTGACAGGGGTCACAATTCCCATCTCCTCTAAGACATTCGGAAACAATAGTTATCTACCATTCCTCCCACCTCTGATATTAATTGTTTTCTTATATAGGGTGTAGTTTTATGGACTTGTCCCTTGAAAGGTAGGGTTTTCCCACCATTTTAATTGTCTAGAGGGTGGGTGCATGAATTCATGCATGGGTGGGGTCCCTCTGCCTATCTGGCGACTGGGGCTGATCAGGGCCCGACTTGCCCAGTCCCGATCTGGCCGGGAGGTTGGCCAGCCAGGAGGAGGGACAGTAGGAGATTGGCTGGCGGGGGGGGGGGGGGTTTGGGGCGGGAGGTTGGCTGTGGGAGCGCAATGACCACCAGGGAGTAGCTCCTGCATTGAGCGTCTGGCCCCTGGTGGTCAGTGTGCATCATAGCTACCTGCTGGTCATCCAGTCATAAAGGTCACTTAGGCTTTTATATGTATAGATTCCACGTACCAGGAAGCAGCATGAGGGCTTTACCAATGGCAAGTAGGTCCGACCCGCTCAGGCCTTCAAATGCAATGGGAAATGAGCACAGGGTGGATCAGAGACCCAGTGAACCCAGCAAGACTAACTTGGGAAGGGACTTTAACAACTACCCCTTACTCTAATAAGAAGGTCATGAGTGTTTTGGGTCCTTCGTATCTGATTCTGTATTCAATAGCTCCTACATGATCTGAGGAGCTCCCTCGTCACAGGATGGAGTTTCTCAGGTAAGTGACCAGGTGTGATAACTGAACAAGGGATAATGACTCTAGTGGGGCAGCTGTCTCAAACTTCTGCTCACCCCCTCTATCCCTTTCAGTTTGGTAAGCCAGGTGATACCTTTTACCATTATCCAGCTTTATAGTCTGCACCTCCTGTTCCCACACGTTCAAGATGGTTAGCCACCCATCTTTGTCACCGCTTCATGGGTCATGGTCTAGTAGCCCCATGCTTGCCACTCTGGCTTGTGGTTCTTTATGGCAACCCTCAGGTCAATGTGGATGCAATTAAATTCTGGTGCCAGGCCCCTGCTTGTCCAAATACTACCATCCCCACAGATACCAGGGAGCCCAGCTTCATGTATCCCCTCCCACCAACCTTGCCCCACCAGCGCCTCACACAGGCTGTGTATTCTCACTAGTGCTCTTTTTTAGTTCCAGAGAAAGGAGTGACCACTGGGGCCCCCCTGGAGAACATAGTGTGTGGCTGCTCTGACCAAATATTCAAGCCATCCTGGCCACCTACTTCATATGCTTTACAACTTAAACCCCAGAATTTGAAACATCATGATGATGGTTTTCCATGTATGCTCACATTTAGGTGTCAAGGACTAGGGAAATAAACAGTGGGATCAGAGGCTACTTGGACTAATGAAGAATCCTCCTTGTTTGAGGACTTTATTAAATGGCCTCATGCATCCTTAGTCTAACTGGAAATTCATGAGCATTTTTTCTATCCTTCATATCACTAACAAGTTTAACCTCTACCCAACAACTCCTAATGATGTTACTATCTCTTTTCCCCAGTATCTAGTTCCTCAGATAAGTGATCATACATTCCTTTTGGGATGGAGTTGGGGGAAATACTTCTTATGGTATTAAGGTTTTTCCCCTCAAGGGGACTTAGCTAGAATTGGCTCGGATGTGAGAAATGAGGAAGGGAGAGTGACGTCCAGTGGGGCAGTTGATGTAAGTCTTCTCACCCACTCTTGATCTCTTTTGTTATACAGGCTAAGCAATACTTTGTGACCACCAACCTTTCAAAGCACCAAATGAATCATGATCTGATTGCCTTGTGAACCAAAGCCTGAACTAAGGCCTTCTGCTTGCTATTCTGGCTTCAGAGCATCATGGATATGATTAAGTGCTGTTGCCTGGCCTCTGCCATTTCTGAATCCTACCAGCCACATAGATATCAGTTCAATAGGAATATCTACCACCACCAACCCTGGCCGATGGATGGCCACCACCCCTGTCTCTCAGTGAGGTTGGTGTCTCCCATCACTAGTGCTTTCCTTGTTTTAGGGAAAGGACTGACCTCTGGGGCATCCTGGGAACATTCTGGCTCCTTTGGTTACATATAATAAAGCTTGTTTAGTGGGCCCACCTGAGACCTTTCTCAAAACTTTGCTGAGGTAACTCGGCCATCTCCCTCCTCATTTGTTGTATGTCAGGAGCGCTCATGCTTGGCTGCAGTTAAAATCACCTGGGGACTCATAAAACTACTGATGTTTGGCCTTATATCCTGAGATTCTGAGTTATTTGCAAAATATTGAGAAGTTTAAGGGTCAATATTTTTTAAAAATATCTCCCCACATGGCTTCAGTGCACAGCAATATTTGTGGATTGCTGCTATGGGCCATCTTTCTGCACCCCCGCCCTTTCCCAGAACCTCTGATTGCTATCCCAGCAGCATGCTGAGACTGGTTCTATATGTCTTTGCCAGAACATTAGTCAGTCCTGTGAGCGTCCCTGTATCAATAAGCTCTCCATTATCCAGCCTTATATTCTGCATCCTGTTCCAGCACCTTTAAGATCCATTTCTAAGTCTGTTCCCTCAGCTCCTACTGACACAGAGTAGGCAGCTTCTATTGATCCCTTGGCAAATGATCCCTTCTTTGTTGTGAGGATACACTGCCCCTCTTGGGCCATGGTGAACTTGACACTAATAATTGGCCTAGGAGCTGTGTGAGAGAGACGGGGCATGTAATGCAAGCATCAAATAACGTTTGATAGATGTGCCTCAGAGGTGAGGCCTCTGCTTCACCCTTACGCAAGGGGAGAGGCCAGAGGATTCAGGGAAACGGGGTGACTCAAGGTCTGAGTATCTGCCTAGGTGTCCCTTCATAAGCATCCTATTCCTTTATCAAGGCCCGACTTGAATTTACAAGATTTGCCAGGGATGAGAATTTAACATCCCTTATAATTCTACTCTTTGTCCTAATCATATAATGGGCCTGATTTTTAGTTCCAAATGCTGAAATGTGTTTCACAAGATATAGCAAAGTTGAAGGTAAGATGTAAGAAGGTGAGCCTAGTCCCTGTGACTGAAGAAAGCTGGGTGGTGTGGGTGTGAGTGGCTGGGAGGCTTCTCTGAGTTGCGGGCGAGCAGAAGAGCCCAGGAGGATGGGGGAAGCCTCTCTTTCTTTCAAAAGGGAGTGCTCTGGGTGGGGATGCGGGGCTCTCAGTCTCCAAAAGCCAGTCTGTCTCTAAGAGCCGGGGTCTGGCTCGCTCTCCCTGGAAAAGCCGGGGTCTCTCTCCCTCGAAAAGATGTAAGAAGGTACCAATTACATACCAAAAGCCATATCAACATGATCTCAAAGTCTGTTTTGTCTGAGAAGTTATTATATGTACACAAGCTGGACAATATTCTTTTCAAGTGACTATCTCTAATATATCAACCAAAATTTGTAGTTCCATCAATGTGAAAGACAATCCCATAAACACATTGGATTATTAATATACTTCCATCAGTATTGATATAAAGTAGACGAATCAGTAATGATTTGACCACTACAATAAATAAACTGAAGCACGTATATGGAACCACACACAGTAAATGCAGAATACATTCAAGCACATGGGGAACTTTGGCAAAAAAAGGGCAAATAAGCCCTACTCCGTTTGGCTCAGTAGATAGAGCATCGGCCTGCCGACTGAAGGGTCCCAGGTTCTATTTTGGTCAAGAGCATGTACCTTGGTTGCGGGCACATCCCCAGTAGGGGTGTGTAGGAGGCAGCTGACCGATGTTTCTCTCTCATCAATGTTTGTAACTCTCTATCCCTCTCCCTTTCTCTCTGTAAAAAATAATATATATGTATATGGCAAATAAAATTTCAAAGGGCAAATTATACGGAGTGAGCTTTGATTAAATGCAAACAGACTAGAAATCAGTAAAAAAAAAAAAAGACTGGAAAATTATCCTGTATTTGGAAAGTAATAGTCTCACTTGTAGCCATGGCCCAGTAGCTCAGTTGGTTAGAGTGTTGTCCCAATACATTAAGGTGCGGATTTAATCTCTGGTCAGGGCTCATACAAGAATCAACCAATGAATGCATAAATAAGTGAAACAACAAATTGATCTCTCTCTCTCTCTCTTTCTCTCTCTCTCAATCTTCTCTCCTCCCCCCCTCCCCATTTTTTTTAAATTAAATCTTTATTGTTCAGATTATTACATTTGTTCCTCTTTTTCCCCACATAACTCCCCTCCTCCCAGTTCCCGCCTCACCCTCCGCCCTCACTCCCCACCCACTGTCCTCATCCATAGGTACACGATTTTTGTCCAGTCTCTTCCCGCATCTCCCACACCCCTTTCCCCACCAAGAATAGTCAGTCCATTCCCTTTCTATGTCCCTGATTCTATTATGATCACCAGATTATTTGTTCACTTGATTCTTAGATTCACTTGTTGATAGATGCATGTTTGTTGTTCATAATTTGTATCTTTACCTTTTTCTTCTTCTTCCTCTTCTTAAAGGATACCTTTCAGCATTTCATATAATACTGGTTTGGTGGTGATGAACTCCTTTAGCTTTTCCTTATCTGTGAAGCTCTTTATCTGACCTTCAGTTCTGAATGATAGCTTTGCTGGATAAAGTAATCTTGGTTGTAGGTTCTTGGTATTCATCACTTTGAATATTTCTTGCCATTCCCTTCTGGCCTGCAAAGTTTCTGTTGAGAAATCAGCTGACAGTCGTATGGGTATTCCCTTGTAGGTAACTGAGTTTCTTTCTCTTGCTGCTTTTAAGATTCTCTCTTTGTCTTTTGCTCTTGGCATTTTAATTATGATGTGTCTTGGTGTGGTCCTCTTTGGATTCCTTTTGTTTGGGGTTCTCTGCGCTTCCTGGACCTGTAAGTCTATTTCTTTCACCAGGTGGGGGAAGTTTTCTGTCAATATTTCTTCAAATAGGTTTTCCATATCTTGCTCTCTCATCTTCTGGCACCCCTATAATTCTGATGTTGGTACGCTTGAAGCTGTCCCAGAGGCTCCTTACACTATCTTCGTATTTTCGTATTCTTTTTTCATTTTGCTTTTCCAGTTGGGTGTTTTTTGCTTCTTCGCATTTCGAATCTTTGACTTGATTCTTGCGCTCCTCTGGTCTGCTGTTGGGAGTCTGTATAGTATTCGTTATTTCAGTCCGTGTATGCTTAATTTCTAGTTGGTTCTTTATCATAACATCAAGGGTCTCATTAGTTTTCTTGAGGATCTCACTACATTTATCGGCGGCTTCTAGACAGTTCTTAAGAGACCTTAAAAGTGTGGTTCTGAACTCAATATCCTCCATTGACAGTTTTGTCCTGTTTCTTTGTCTCCGCATTTTTTATGCTTTCTTGGTACACCCCCTAGTGGTCTTTGTGCACAGTCTTGTTGTAGTTAATCCTTGATTGTTGTCGGCAATACCGGGGGTGATTTGACCTCCAGGCTAACTGGCTATGAGAGTCTGCTGTGTCTGCAGTGGGAGAGCTTCTGTGCTGGATCTCTAGGGCAGTGCTAATCTAGCGTTTGCCTGAGGCTATCCGGCAAATGGTTCTGTGCAGGGCTTGGGCGGGGCGGGTCCCTGGGGATCTACAGGGTGGGCCAGAGCAAGCAGTTATGGCTGCTCTCAGTTCCATCCCTAGGGGCTCTTCCTCACAGAGTCCCAGCAACCGCTGCAAACCTCGGAGAGAAAGCTGCCTTCGAGTTCCGACCAAAGCCAGACAGTCCCGCTTCTCCCGTTTGAGTCTGAGTCCCTAGAGACTCGCCCGGATCTGGAGCTCAGAGTCTGAAACTCCCTCCCGATTGAAAACAACAACTGCACCCTCCGCTGTCAGCCCGCTCGCATGCACTCCGCACCTGAGTATTTCACTTCAGCACTGCGCCTCCTCTGAGTCTGGGTATGATATTCTCTTTCCTCCTAGTTGTAGAATTTCCACTCAGCCAGCCTTCCTGTGGTTCTGGATGATGTCCGTTCCGTCTCCCCCCCCCCCCACCCCATTTATTTAGAATGTAGAAAGCCTCAAGAGGGAAGCCTCTTCACTTAAGAAAAAAACAAATCTAAAAAATGTAGCCTTTTTTGAGCTTACAGGGTCAGCCTGTGAATTAAGTTCCAGAGTACCAATGCCCTGGGGGGAGGCAGGACATGCCCATCTCACATCCGGTCGAGCACAAAAGGAAGGGATGGAGCGTCCCTATAGGTGGGTTAGAAGAATGTTCAGGAATTATTAAAGGCCTACTGTGGGCTCAAGTTTCCAATACATAAGAGAACTTAACACTGATTCACAAGCTCTTTGCAAGGGTCTCCCTCCAACTGCCCATGAGGAAGCCTGGGACAGAGACCAGAAAGCCCTGCTTGGTGGTGCACACAGGCAGGACAGGTAGCTGTGGCTGGAGGCCAGGTTCAAGCACCTCTTCATTCCAGGGATCTTCTCTCAGAAGGCTCTTATGCTCCTGGGGCTTGGGTGAAAAATTCTCTCCCTCCCAGAGCCTGGCAAAGACCTAAAACTTTTGGATGAGGACGTGAAGCAAAGCCCATCTGCTTCTGTAGGAGGGAAGGCATTCTCTCTCTTTTGTTGCCAGGACTAAAGGAAGGAGCCACGGCTTCTGGGAGAGGAGAAGCAGGAGGCCCCACAGCCTGCCCCTAGTCCTACAGCAATACAAACAGGTCTGCTGCTGCTGGGGGAAGCAGAGGGCATGCTTTCCTAGAAGACTAGGGGGAAATGTGGTTGCCATGGGGATGGGGAAGAGTTGCTTGGAAACCTCCACCCTAGAGGCCCAGGCATAGAGAGCCAGCCTGACACTATGGGTAATCAAGAACGGAGGGCACTTCTGATCCCACTGTAAGCCTAGAACTGATAACAAGCCCAACAGTCTACTGATGGGAAGGGCAAAATCAGTAGATAAAAGATTTAGTGGGGAGGGTAGAAAATGTACATAAATAGATGGAGAATTTCAGCAGAAAAATGGAAACTATAAATGTTAAGAAATAGATTGTGAAATATGGGGAGAAAAGTGAATAAAATGGATGCACAGAGGAAAAAAAATAAAAACAATTTGGAAGATTAAAAAAAAAAAGTTAAGAAATGGAAAAGAAAAAAAACAACAACCCTGTGGCATTGGACAGACAGCTTTCAAATGTTTCAGAAGACTGGACTCAGCAGAAGGAGGAACCAGTGACCTTGAAGACAGTTCAACAGCAATGACCCAGCTGAAACACAAAGAAAAACAGAACCCAAGAATTGTCAACAGTGTCTTACAGCTCAACATTATTAAAGTGCCAGAGAGAGAAGGGAATAAAAAGGATGGAGAATATTTAAAGATGGACAGGTGGAGTCAGGAGGTATCATGTGGACACTCCCATTTCTATTCAATTTTGCTATGAACCTAAAACTGTTCTGAAAGTCTATATTAAAGAACAGGAGGGGAAAAGGTACTGAAAACTTTAAAAAAGAAATGACAGAAAGCCCTACCCAGTTTGGCTCAGTGGATAGAGCATCGGCCTGCGGACTCAAGGATCCTCGGTTCGATTCCGGTCAAGGGCATGTACCTTGGTTGCGGGCACATCCCCAGTAGGGAGTGTGCAAGGGGCAGCTGATCGATGTTTCTCTCTCACCGATGTTTCTAACTCTCTATCCCTCTCCCTTCCTCTCTGTAAAAAATCAATAAAATATATAAAAAATGACAGAAAAACACAGATTCTGGAAGCTCCAGGAACAGAAGCAGAATGCCAGTATATATCCATAATCTCATTTAACATGATTATGTTAAACCCCAAAAGTATTGTTTTCCATAGTAATTAACAAGTTAGTTTTAAATTTGGTTGGGAAAGCCAAGGGGACAAGAATAGCTAAATCACTGCTGAAAAAAATGGTACAGGCATGGTCTCTGAAGGTTTGTATTGGAATGAATGCTAATGGATGGACTGGAATAAAGAACTCAGAATAGACTCAAGTATGCAGAAGTCTGAAATAACACAACTGCTCCCTCAGAGCGAGAAGGAGTGGGATAGGAATGAATGCCTCAAAAAATGAGTTGAGGGCAAAAAATTATTTATATGGGGAAAAACTTGAGTTTGCACCCCACCACTCACCATGTGCAAAAAGTATTTCAATTCCACACATATTAAAATGTAGATGTCAAGCCAGCTTATTCTATGTTGTTTTCTAAAATTATTTTATGGTTTTGAGGTAACATAGAAGAAATTCTTTGGTACATAAAAAGTACACATTAAAAAAGTACTGATTAATTTTTGCTATATTAAAGAATTAATGAGGCATCACAGATGGAAAATACATTGTAAATGAGGAGAAAATATTTGTACCATATAAACAAAACAAGAGACTAGTGTTTAGGTTATATGATAAATTCCTATAAATCAGTAAGAAAGGAAAAAACCTCAATAGCAAGTGGTACACAGATTTCACATAAATAGAAATAACTAGTTATCATGAAGATGGTCCACGACACTAATGACCAGGGAATGGAAGTTAAACACCAGATTACAGAAGCACCCGACTAACAACGATGAAAAAGCCAAAGTATGATGGGATATACCACCCTAAGTCCTACGGGAGGCAAATGAGTTAAAAAACTCAATTTAGACTGTGAGGTGGGTTTTTCAGACCAAGGGGTCTCTGCACAATGGCGCTGGCAGTGTGTAGGGGAAGCACACTAGGGAGTGTGCTAACAAGGGAAGAAGCTGTTTCCTGCATCCTGGCAGACCTTTCTTCTGATCTCTCGCCAATGTTCCCCATGACGGTACCAAGCAGGATGCTGAAGGGCCTGGGCACCTGAGAGGTGAAGGCCATTCAACTCAGCCTCTGGGAGCAGAGAAAGGAGAGTTTGGGGAGCTAGCAGAAGAGCCCTGAAACACAGAAAATGCCAGAATAAAGAGGAAGATTGCCTAAACGTTTTACCAAGGTACCTTAGTTGATACCATAGAGAATGAAAAAGGCAAGCTGTATGTCAACCTTAACAGATGCAAGGAGTCTAAGAATATTGAAAAATCAAATATGGCAATGTATTAGAATAATATATAGGGATTAAGTAGGATTTGTCTCAGAAATGCAAGGTAGATCAATATTTGGGGGGAGGGTATCAACAGCTGACTGCATTAACACGTTAAAGGAGGAAAAACCCCCACATTATCTCATTTTAAAAAAGCCTTTGCAAACTTTTGTCAATGAGTGATTTTTGTCAAGCTAGGGATAAAAGGAAACATCTGTAATGTGATACAGGGAATCCTCCAATGGCTTAGAGCAAACATCACATTTAATAAAGAGCTATTAGAAGCATCCAATTTAGTTAGAAAAAAAACAGCATTACTGTTATTACTGACACTTTTCACCACCATAATATTGTTCCAGCAAATTAAGAATAATGTTAACATTAGAACAGGAAAAAATACTTGTAGCTATAATCATATTTCAAGTTCAAGGTGGCATAAACTGAGTACATGCTGAAAACATCCCTATTATTTTTATCTTATACTAGAGGCCTAGTGTGTGAAATTTGTGCTTGCCGGGGGTGGGGGGGCGTGCGGAGGAGGGGAATGACACCTCAGCCCAGCCTGCACCCTCTTCAATCTGGGACCCCTGGGGGGATGTCTGACTGTTGGCAGTTGGACATCCCTCTCACAATCCTGGACCGCTGGCTCCTAATTGGTCACCTGCCTGCCTGCCTGTCACCCCTAACTGCCCCCCCTGCTGGCCTGATAACCCCTCACTGCCTCTGCGTGCCAGCCTGATTGCCCCCAACTTCCCCCCCTGCTGGCGTAGTTGCCCCACACAGCCTGCTTGTTCAGTCATTCTGTCATCCCTCACTAACCCCCCTGGATGTAGGTAGCCATCTTGTGATGGTCAATTTGCACATTACCTCTTTATTATACAGGATGTCAATGTTTTAGAATGAGAGAGTTCATAAACTGCAGCGTAGCCATGCTTAAAAATGAGGAGGTTAAAAGGGGTTACACTCAAGACACTGCTCTGTAAGGAGCCCCTGACACAGGAACCCTAGTTGTGGTGGGTGACAGCCCTGCCATTGACACCCCCTCTTTCCCTCCCCAGGGGACAGGTACAGAGATAACTCTCTGTGTTCCAGGCTTAAAGATGGAGCGTTGGAAGGGACCTGCACCAAACAAGATAGACTTAGTTGCTTAGGCCTCTTGACATCCATAATCTCAGACACACTGGCTCATTAGTTTCAGAGTCAAATGAGTGCTAGTATTTACTTAACTTTATGTAGTAAAACCTTACCCTTTCATGTGCCCCCATCACCAAGTTTCATTTTAGCTTAGAGATGGTAAGCTGAAAGTGAGATTAAAAACAGTTTGTCCAAAGCTAAATGGCTAGTTAATGGCCAGGTCTCCCATCATTTATTATTCACACATGTATACCCCATAACCAAGAAAAAAGCCAGTGGAAGTCTATTTCTCAACAGCCCAGTACCTAGAAGGGCCAGTTCTTTATCAGCACTGTGCTGTAATGTATTAATTTCTGTTTTTATTACTTTTCTTATTCTTTATTGATCTCAAACAGAAAAAATATTTATGGAATTTGGCTAAAGCTATAGTTATACTTGAATATCTTACAATATTTTTAAAAACATGTTTTAAAAAATTATCTAAGGCTACAAGTTTACCTCTGATATTTGATTTATTCTTTGATTCGGTAGCTATGAAGCAGAGCACTTTTAATTGCAAGGGCAGGGGAAATTGTTTTCTATTTCCGTTGTGTAAGCTATGTTCTCTTGTGACAATGTAATTTCTGCTCTTTGAAATTTAAGGTTCTCTGGCCTGACATACAATCTTTTTTTATTAGTCTTTTATGGGTGCTTAGAAAATGTATACTCTGTTAATAGGGTATAAAGTTCAATGTATAATTACCAATTTAGCACAGAGCTCCTCTACTCTAAGAAAATCATATAGGCGATGAAGAAATGTAAGCCAGCAGTCACATTCCTGGATATATCCCAGAGTATTCGCACAGAGTCATAAATATTCCAGAATATTCATTTTGGTGTTGAGAAAAGTTGGCAAAGAACCTAGATGTTCATTACAGGAAATGAAAAGTTAAATTACTGAAGTTGGAAACCATAAACTACATGCGGCATAACAACCACCACCAATCTTGGAGTGTTAAGTAAAAATGAAAGATCTATAGCATAATGACTTTTATGTAAATGAAAAATACATATAACATTTTATATTACCCAAGTATAAATGTATATTTTCAGACATTTGATACAGAGGGATTATCTAGTCGAGAGGTTGGGATGGGAATAAAGAATCAAAGATAAGGAGAGAAAAGGAAATAAGATAGGCTACAATAGTTCCAGTTTATATCATTTGATATTTGATACTTAAACGATCAGGCTCATGCAAATCAATTGTTTTGTTCTCAGACCTTTTGCCTTTCCCTTCTCCTGAAAAACTATACTTTCCAGGCCCTGATTTGACGGACCATCTCTAAGATAGCCCTCAAGATCCCTAATCCCTGCCTAGCACCCTCCCCGCCTTCAGTATGGGCAGAACCCTTCACTTGCTTCTAATCAATAAGACATAGCAAAAGTGATAGTATGTCATGTCCATGCTTATCTTACACAAGATGAAGGTGGTAATTTCCCTTTGGGCTTTAACGAAGCAGGAATCTGTATTGGGGGAATCCACATGGCAAAGACGTTAGGGAAACCTCTAGAAATTGAGGCCTTGAGCTCATGGAAGTGAGTTTTATTAGCAACCATCTGAGTTGAGAAATAGATTCTTCTCCAGTCAAGCCTCCAGATGAGAATGCAGTCCAGCAAAGACCTTGAGTGAGACCCTAAAGCCAAGGTTCCAGTTAGTTAAAGCTGAGCCTGGATTCTTGACCCATAGGAACTGAGATAATGTGTATTGACTCAGGCTGCAAAGTTCATAATAATGTCCTTTTGCAGCAATAGATAACCCGTTCTGCCCCATTGATCTATATTATCAACACAATACCAAACAAAATACCAGCAGCATTTGTCTATAATAATTGACATCCTAAAATTCATATGGAAATGGAAATAGAATAGCCAAAGCAATTTTAATATGGAAGAACAAAGTTAAACTTTTATTATCTGATTTTAAGACTTAATAAGGCAACAGTAATCAAGGCAGTGTGGTATTGATATGTAGATGATTTGTCTCTCTCCCTTCTCCTTTCATCTGTCTAAAATCAATATAAAATGTTTTTTAAAAAGGTATAATGACCATAATCTTGACAGAAAAAATTCAAATGAAGTTGAACACATTTTCATGTATATAATCAAAGCAATGAATAAATTTGTTTGTAGTAGTATATCACTGTATTTCTGTTGCATTTTTTTTTGTGCCAGTACCAAGAGTTGGCAAGATGTGGAGCAGAGGGAAATCTTTTTATTCTGTTGATAAGAATATAGTTTGGTGCTGCAACTGCAGAAAAATATTCATGTAAGTAAAATTAAAACCCAATCCCAAGTATATAACCTTGAAAAATATTGCATACCTGTACAAGAAGTTTCCAAGAATGTTCAAAAAAACATTGGTTATAAAGGCAAGTGTCTGAAGCCAAAAAGCCCACCAACAGGAAAACATCTGAAGCTAACAAGTTATGTATTGAAATAATTTGGTGAAGACAAATGTGAGAATTATAGAAATATGCATAGTATATGCATGAATAAGTTTCACAAACAATAAGTAGATAAATTCAGAAGGATTATAGTAGTTCATTTATATACAAACCTGAAAAGCAATCACAAATACATGGGTGCTTAACAATATGTTGTTCAAAGATATAACAAGGATGCCCTAACCGGTTTGGCTCAGTGGATAGAGCATCAGCCTGCGGACTCAAGGGTCCCAGGTTTGATTCCGGTCAGGGGTGTGTACCTTGGTTGTGGGCACATCCCCAGTAGGGAGTGTGCAGAAGGCAGCTGATTGATGTTTCTCTCTCATCGATGTTTCTAACTCTCTATCCCTCTCCCTTCCTCTCTGTGGGAAATCAATAAAATATATTTTAAAAAAAAAAAGATATAACAAGTAATTGATGAGCAGTTCCAGACAGGTTACCAAGAAGTGGGTATTGGAGTAGCAATGAAATGAATTGGTGGGTCCATTGTGACAGATATTTCGTTTTATTTCATTCTTCAACTAAAGATTTGTGTGTTTTTTTAAAGTCTTCATTTATATATAAGGTATACACAATAAAATGCATATATTAAGTGTAAAAGTTAATGAGCTTTGACATCTAAACCTACCCAACCATGGGGCAAGATATAGAATATTAGAACATTTCTATCACCCCAGAGTTTTTTTTTTATCCAGGAAACAACTCATCTGATTTCTCTCAGATTCATTTTGACTGTTCTAAAACTCCATACAAAAAGTTATAAAATGTGTATCTTTGTTAATCTCAGGGTTGCTTCACTTTCCCCATTTAACTTCTCCAGTCTTCCATCACCCATGTAAAAATCAGTTGTATTAGAAACCACTCTGATGTTTTAAGCAAAAAGACTGTTTTCCTGACTGGACCCAGACTGATAATGCCAAACTTGCATTCCTAGAAAAGTCAATTTTAGTGTTTTTATATATGCATATTTTGCTAAATCAGATCAGCTATTCTTTTGTTTAAGATTGTTCATGAATACCAGCTCCAAAATTTTCCTGCGCTCTCCTTATTTAGTTTCACAAATAAGGTTGGTTGGGCTTTGAAATGAGTTGAAAAATGCCCCCTTTCTCTGGAAGACTTTTTAAGATTGGAGTTACCTGTTTGAGAAAGCTTATTTATGAACCAGTCTTGGCATGATTTTATTTCTCTCAAAGTAATATAGAGCTATTTAGGTGAGTCATTTTTACGGTAATTCTGTTTTTCTAGAAATGTATTCATGTCATCCACGTTTTCAAAGTTATTGGCTAATGTGGCTTACAATATTCTTATTCTATATCTGTAGTTACAGTCTATTTCATAAGTCCAAATACTGTATACTTGGGACATCCTGCTTTTTGACCAATTATATTAGGGTCTGCTTTTGTGAAAACAAACTTAAGACAAGAATTTAAGTGAGAAGAGAAACCAAGATGGCGGCATAGGTTAATGCCGGAGATTGCTGCCTCGAACAACCAATCAAAAATACAACTAAAAGACGGAATGGACATCATCCAGAACCACAGGAAGGCTGGCTGAGTGGAAATTCTACAACTAGGAGGAAAGAGAATATCATACCCAGACTCAGAGGAGGCGCAGTGCTGAAGTGAAATACTAAGGTGCGGAGTGCACGTGGAGCGGGCTGGCTGCAGAGGGTGCGGTTGTTGTTTTCAATTGGGAGGGAGTTTCAGACTCTGAGCTCCAGATCCGGGCGAGTCTCTAGGGACCCAGACTCAAATGGGAGAAGCAGGACTGTCTGGCATCGGTCGGAACGCGAGGGCAGCTTTCTCTCCGAGGTTTGCAGCAGTTGCTGGGACTCTGTGAGGCAGAGCCCCTAGGGATGGAACTGAGAGCAGCCATAACTGCTCGCTCCGCCTGCCCTGTAGATCCCCAGGGACCCGCCCCGCCCAAGCCCTGCACAGAGCCATTTGCCGGATAGCCTCAGGCAAACGCTAGATTAGCACTGCCCTAGAGATCCAGCACAGAAGCTCTCCCACTGCAGACACAGCGGACTCTCATAGCCAGTTAGCCTGGAGGTCAAATCACCCCCGGTATTGCTGACAACAATCAAGGCTTAACTACAAGACTGTGCACAAAGACCACAAGGGGGTGTACCAAGAAAGCATAAAAAAATGCAGAGACAAAGAAACATGACAGAAATGGAGGATATAGAGCTAAAAACTGCAATTTTAAGGTCTTTCAATAATTTTCTAGAAACTGCCGATAAATGTAGTGAGATCCTCAAGAAATCTAATGAGACCCTCGATGTTGTGATAAAGAACCAACTAGAAATTAAGCATACACTGACTGAAATAAAGAATATTATACAGACTCCCAACAGCAGACCAGAGGAGCGCAAGAATCAAGTCAAAGATTTGAAATGCGAAGAAGCAAAAACACCCAACTGGAAAAGCAAAATGAAAAAAGAATACGAAAATAGTGTAAGGAGCCTCTGGGACAGCTTCAAGCGTACCAACATCAGAATTATAGAGGTGCCAGAAGATGAGAGAGAGCAAGATATGGAAAACCTATTTGAAGAAATAATGACAGAAAACTTCCCCCACCTGGTGAAAGAAATAGACTTACAGGTCCAGGAAGTGCAGAGAACCCCAAACAAAAGGAATCCAAAGAGGACCACACCAAGACACATCATAATTAAAATGCCAAGAGCAAAAGACAAAGAGAGAATCTTAAAAGCAGCAAGAGAAAGAAACTCAGTTACCTACAAGGGAATACCCATACGACTGTCAGCTGATTTCTCAACAGAAACTTTGCAGGCCAGAAGGGAGTGGCAAGAAATATTCAAAGTGATGAATACCAAGAACCTACAACCAAGATTACTTTATCCAGCAAAGCTATCATTCAGAACTGAAGGTCAGATAAAGAGCTTCACAGATAAGGAAAAGCTAAAGGAGTTCATCACCACCAAACCAGTATTATATGAAATGCTGAAAGGTATCCTTTAAGAAGAGGAAGAAGAAGAAAAAGGTAAAGATACAAATTATGAACAACAAACATGCATCTATCAACAAGTGAATCTAAGAATCAAGTGAACAAATAATCTGGTGATCATAATAGAATCAGGGACATAGAAAGGGAATGGACTGACTATTCTTGGTGGGGAAAGGGGTGTGGGAGATGCGGGAAGAGACTGGACAAAAATCGTGCACCTATGGATGAGGATAGTGGGTGGGGAGTGAGGGCGGAGGGTGGGGTGGGAACTGGGAGGAGGGAAGTTATGGGGGGAAAAAAGAGGAACAAATGTAATAATCTGAACAATAAAGATTTAATTAAAAAAATCATGTTTATGTTTTCATTAACCTTTATCATGAACTGTTCACTTGTGATAAACTTACAAAACACACACACACACACACACACACACACACACACACACACACACACACAAAAGAATTTAAGTGAAAATAAATTATTTGGAAAACACAAGTAGGCAGACTGGGGAAGTCAGGCAGCCAAAGAAATATATGATGTGTTAGTAAGCCTCTTATCACTGAGAATGACGAGCCTAACCACAAGGGGACATTCTGAAGGTATCTCATTAGAGGGGCAAGCCCAAGGAGCATTTACATGTTAGCTCCTATCAGTCACAGAGTAACTCCCCCGCACACAGGGCCTGCCCTATGCATAGACAAGGGGTTTTCTGTGGCTTTGGGGAAAGCCCTCATGCAGAGACATGACACTGCAGAGACATGACACTGCAGAGACACGACACTGCCTACTGAGGTGTTAAGACCCGAAGGATCTGGGTAGGCACCAAGACAGCCACCATATCAGTCTTCCAGATTCGTCTATCTCCTTGTCTTTCAAATAATCAATGTTTTGACATTTGCTCACCAACACATAGAAAGTGCTAAACTGGTTTAAATTTTCCTCTTTAAATTCTACTTTTTGTTTCCCACATGTTTTGATTTATGGCATTTATTATAATTCATTCTTAGTTTTTGAACTTACATAATGGTTTGTTCTTGTACCAGTGGTCGGCAAACCGAGGCTCGCGAGCCACATGCGGCTCTTTGGCCCCTTGAGTGTGGCTCTTCCACAAAATACCACGTGCGGGCGCGCAGGTACAGTGCGATTGAAACGTCGTGGCCCATGCGCAGAAGTTGGGTTTTGGCCTGGGCGAGTCTATTTTGAAGAAGTGGTGTTAGAAGAAGTGGGGGCTGTCGGTCGGTCGGGCGACGGGAGACCCGGTCAGGCGGGCCACGGGATAGGCAGTGCAGGGAAGGTGCATGCGATTCATGCACGAGTTGAGTGAGCCAGTCAGTCAGCAATCTCATTGTGCAGTGGTTAGTGCTAGTTGCGTTTGCAAATCGCATGCGGGTGACAAAAGTACCTACTCAAAGCATAAAGTTACTTGTATTTTTCCAACTAGCTGCAAATCCTCCAAGTATTTTTGTCATCAATTTAAGAATTGTAATTCTTTTGTGTTGGTGGCTTTATTAGAAAATGAAACATTTTATTAGGTGCCCTGTTTGAGATGGCTACAAAGAAGAAGCAAAGAAAAACGGAAGACGAAAACCATGAATTTAAAGTTGAATGTACCTACCTATATAGTTTCAGTTTAAAAAATTTGGCTCTCGAGGAGAACCAAGATGGCAGCATAGGTTAACGCCGGAGTTTGCTGCTTTGAACAACTACTTCAAAAGTGAAACTAAAACACGGAACGGACATCACCCAGAACCACAGGAACGCTGGCTGAGTGGAAGTCCTACAACTAGGAGGAAAGAGAAACGCACACGGACACTCAGAGGAGGCGCAGTGGTGAAGTCAAATTCTGAGGTGCGGAGTGCGCGGAGCGGGCTGGCGGCGGAGGGCGCGGTTGTTGTTTTCAATCGGGAGGGAGTCGCAGACTCTGAGCACCAGATCAGGGCGAGTCTTTAGGGACCCAGACTCAAACGGAGAAGCGGGACTGTCTGGCTTCGGTCAGAGCGAGTGCAGCTTTCTCTCCGAGCTTTGCAGCGGGTGCTGGGACTCAGAGAGGCAGAGACCCTTGGGACAGGACTGAGAGCCGCCATAACTGCTCTCTCCGGCCCACCTGTTGATCCTGTGCGACCCGCCCCGCCCAAGCCCTGCACAGAGGCATTTGCCGGATAGCCTCAGGCAAAGGCTAGATTAGCACCTCCCTAGAGGACAGAAGTTCTCTCACTGCTGACACAGCTGATTCTCATAGCCACTTGGCCTGGAGGTCAAACCCTCCCTGGAATTAGCTACAACAATCAAGATTTATCTATAAGACTGTGAACAAAGACCACTAGGGGGTGCACCAAGGAAGCATAACAAAATGCGGAGACAAAGAAACAGGACAAAATTGTCAATGGAAGAAATAGAGTTCAGAACCACACTTTTAAGGTCCCTCAAGAACTGTTTAGAAGCTGTCGATAAACTTAATGAGATCTACACGAAAACTAATAAGACCCTCGATCTTATATTGGGGAACCAACGAGAAATTAAGCATACACGGACTGAAATAACGAATATTATACAGATGCCCGACAGCAGACCAGAGGAGCGCAAGAATCAAGTCAATGATTTGAAATGCGAGGAAGCAAAAAACATCCAACCGGAAAAGCAAAATGAAAAAAGAATCCAAAAATGCGAGGATAGTGTAAGGAGCCTCTGGGACAGCTTCAAGCGTACCAACATCAGAATTATAGGGGTGCCAGAAGATGAGAGAGAGCAAGAGATTGAAAACCTATTTGAAGAAATAATGACAGAAAACTTCCCCCATCTGGTGAAAGAAATGGACTTACAGGTCCAAGAAGCACGGAGAACCCCAAACAAAAGGAATCCAAAGAGGACCACACCAAGACACATCATAATTAAAATGCCAAGAGCAAAAGATAAAGAGAGAATCTTAAAAACAGCAAGAGAAAGAAACTCAGTTACCTACAAGGGAATACCCATACGACTGTCAGCTGATTTCTCAACAGAAACTTTGCAGGCCAGAAGGGAGTGGCAAGAAATATTCAAAGTGATGAATACCAAGAACCTACAACCAAGATTACTTTATCCAGCAAAGCTATCATTCAGAATTGAAGGTCAGATAAAGAGCTTCACAGATAAGGAAAAGCTAAAGGAGTTCATCACCACCAAACCAGTATTATATGAAATGCTGAAAGGTATCCTTTAAGAAGAGGAAGAGGAAGAAAAAGGTAAAGATACACATTATGAACAACAAATATGCATCTATCAACAAGTGAATCTAAGAATCAAGTGAATTAATAATCTGATGAACAGAATGAACTGTTGATTATAATAGAATCAGGAACATAGAAAGGGAATGGACTGACTATTCTTGGGGGGGAAAGGGGTGTGGGAGATGTGGGAAGAGACTGGACAAAAATCGTGCACCTATGGATGAGGACAGTGGGTGGGGAGTGAGGGCGGAGGGTGGGGCGGGAACTGGGAGGAGGGGAGTTATGGGGGGGAAAAAAAGAGGAACAAATGTAATAATCTGAACAATAAAGATTTAATTTAAAAAAAATTTGGCTCTCAAAAGAAATTTCAATCGTTGTACTGTTGATATTTGGCTCTGGTGACTAATGAGTTTGCCGACCACTCTCTTAGACCAATAATTTATCAGTGTTTCCTAAATTCCAAACATGTGGGTGTTAAACTGAAATCAACAAAGAAGATAGAATTGTATTTTGGTCAGAGAAGGTGATCTATGTAAAGCAGATATGGTGGCTCTACTCCACCTCTTGGCACACCTGATTTCAGGTGAAGCACAGTGTGAGCATGCTGACCTGTCCTATCGCAAGGGTCTGCCACCCCTCTCCACTCTCTTCCTCCGGGCTTTCTCTGAAACCAGGAGCGCATCAACTTGCATGTGCGTAGCTCAGAAGTGGGGGAGTTGCTCCTCCTGGGGGCAACCCTCCATCAGCAGGGGATGAGGGGTGATGGATACACACTTTGGCCTCCACCCACAGAGGCCCACCTGCGGCATATTCTCCAGGGCTCCTCCGAGATCCCCACTGGGGCCTGCCCACAGCAGCGACTCACTAGATAATACTTTACTGCCTTTTCTTGTCACTCTCCATATTCGTCTCTTGCTCCTAAGGATCACCTCCCAAATAAATCACCTGCCCCCGACTGGTTTATGGGGAAATCAGACCAAAACAGGATGATAGAGATGTCTTAAAGTTTGCTCAAATTTGCTTTGTGCCTAGTATCTGGTCATTTTACAAGCACTTTAAGTATACCTGAAACTGAATATAGTCTAAATTATTGGGCTCAGAGATGTGTGTGTGTGTCCCTTATGTCATGTCATTTAAATGTGTTTTGGTTCAATCTTCAACATTCCTATTGTTACCTATTTGACACGTCATATATACAATATGGATGGGACACCTATTACCACTTCAGATCCTTAAGTCCCACCTGTCTCTTGTTCCAGCAGCTGATTATATGTTCACATTAACATAATCTAGCAGCTTACTGCATCGCATTCATGATGTCACCTCAACTCCTGCCCCTGCATTTCCCTGTTCAGATGGAGGCATAGGGTGCCCCAGATCTCTCCTCAGTGCCCATGCACATGCAAATGAGATGTATGGGGAAGGTCATGAGGCATGGGGTCAGCTTCTGACTCATGGAAGAGGGGAATTGGCAGATCAATTCTCTCCCTGAATGAACTGTCAGGAACACGGATTAGGCAGAGCCTCTGAGGAGGGTCTGACAATATTGAGAAGTCAGTTGCACCAACTTCTCCCTCTTTCCCTGAGTGTAATAGGCACTTTTGTTTCAAGTCACATCTCTCCTGGCTCACCTGTAATTTCAGCTGCAGACATTTTGGACACTTCGAAATGAACTTGAACTCATACTGACAGTGTCTGGCCTCAAGTGAGCTATGTGTCTTTCTGCTTCTGCCTCAGGGTTCTGAAGTCAGCCTTTAAAGCCACTGAAGTTAGCTCAGCAAGCACAGGCGGAAAGTGAGGGAGTGTTAACCCCTTCAGGGCGGATCTCCACTGATGGGAGGGGAAATGGTGAATCAATGTCCCATGCCCATCCTTCATGCAGATTTTGGAAGATGTCCTTTTGTTTCTCATGTGTCAGCAGAAGACCCTATGCATCCCTCTTTAAGACACTCCTTTCCTGCAGGTGAGGGTGGGGCTAAGGAGGAGAGATCAACCAAAGGACTTGTATGCATGCATATAAGCATAACCAATGGATACAGACGGGGGGGGGGGGGGGGGGGCGTGTTGAGGGCATGAATGGGGGGGTGGGGGGATAATGGGGGCATAAGGACACATTTGTAATACCTTAATCAATAAAGGGGAAAAAAGAGTAAAATAAAAGACTCCCCTTTCCTGGGGTGAGGTGCAGGTAGAAGGGAATCGCTGGGTAGTGGAGTGGCTCTAGCAATTGGACAGTATTGGGTAATGGAAATTATAAGGACTGTAGAAGAGCTTGGCTTTCAAAACAGATTTAGAAGCCTCGAAGAAAGAATGATAGGCTCAGATCAGCCTGCTACTAATTCAGGACATGCCATAAAAACCAGAACATTTCAGTAAGTTGATTTAAAGAGACCTTTATCTCCTCCAGCTGTATCACAGACCTTACTGAAAATCCACACTAAGGGTTTGACCGTGAAGATGCCAGAGATACAAGGGACATTGAATGTGATAACCTGAAAGGTCTCCTTTGCTAGATTTGTGACCTTGCTGGGAAAGAACAGGGCCCTGAGACTTAGGATGGGTTCATTTAGGTGGACACCCCTGAGACTCTTGAACTCTCAGGTATTTGCTAACCCGCCAGGCTCCACTAGGCTAGAGAGAAACAGCCCCATTTTGCCTGGAGGTCATGAGAAGATCCCATCTGAGGCACATACTTTGAAAGTTCTTACATACCCTCCTAATCCACTCCTCCCTTCTCATCTCATGGGAAGTAAGTTGGGTCAAGTCCCCCAAGCCAGGAATCCGCTCTCTGTCCCAGGGAGTAGCTTCGTCACCGAAAGAGCTGCGGGGCCCGATCAGCACGTGCTGTGGCTCCCGTGAGAACATACATGGAGTTCTGACTGGAGGGTGTGGATGACGGGACTGAAGAATCTAGCTGTATAAGGGAGCGTGTGCTGTGAGAGAATTTCCCCAGGACTCAGAACCTAATGTCCTGGCTGGAATGCCTGGAGCTTTCCTGATCAGATGCTGCTGAGATGGCCCTTTGGAAGCTTGGAGATGATGACCTATAGTAATCGAGATGGAGATGTTCAGCAGAGTGTTGAGTAAGGGATCATAAGATGCAGAGAGGTTGATATAATGGATTTTTTAAAAATATATATTTTATTGATTTTTTACAGAGAAGAAGGGAGAGGGATAGAGAGTTAGAAACATCGATCAGCTGCCTCCAGCACACCTCCTACTGGGGATGTGCCTGCAACCAAGGTACATGCCCTTGCCTGGAATCAAACTTGGGACCTTTTAGTCCGCAGGCCGACGCTCTATCCACTGAGCCAAACCAGTTAGGGCTGGATTTTTTTTTAAGATCAGAAAACCCACCACCTAACTAAGAAGGTGGTGTCTTCTGGATCCTTCTAAAAGACAAAGACAGCAAAGAATGCATTAGGGTGGCAACATCATTGATAAACTACCCTATAGTTAAGGTTTTACAGGAGATGCTGCCATGGAATTAGGCTCCGGCATTAGTGGGGATGGTAGGATTCTACATAGAGGCCAGGCGAGTAGCATTTTACCTTATGGTTTTTGGTAGTAACTAACAGGCAAGATCTGAGTGGTCATCGGCATCTTGGCCTGCAGAGATCTGTGCCATTAGCTAATCCTTCACCACGGTGTTCTAGGGGTGAGATAGATGGGCAACTAATAAGGATGTCTTCACTTGTACAACTAGAAAGAAACCCAAGAGACAGTACACAGAAGTCTGATGTCAGCTATTGCAATAGAAAAGAAATCAATCTCTATGAAGTCTCCAGGTTTGAGACAGTTGCCTTATCTAAGGAGAATGGGTCTCCCTGAGGAAAGGCCTACAATATCACGTAAAGTAGTATTTCCCCAATTCTTCCTCAGAAAAACTGATTTCAGAATAACTGTACACTAGGTAAAGAACACCCAGATTTTCAAGGTCACTGGATAAGAGTGTGTGAAGTGACAACTATACCAAGGAACCTAAAACACAATTATGAACCTCATGTTAGCATCAGATTTATGGAGATCAGATGATCCATGAAGTTCTAGTTCAACTTCATGCCACAGTGGGACAAGGGCTTCAGTGGATCCATCCTGTGCTTCCAAGTCCCTTGAGTAAAGATTTGGATAGTTATACTTAGCAGTGTGTTAACTCATACAGGCCCATCGACTGGTGGAATAGAAGATATTAAGGTAGGGAAAGCCTAGTAGAATTTCCTGAAATTGCATCACCAGCCTAATACATTTTTCAACCTCTAAGAGCAATATAGCTTCCCTGGAGGAACTACAGGGATTAGCACCAAATACCTAAAGGATGCAGGGGTAATGGTCTCTGTCATCACCCCGTCAATTCACTTGTCTGATCCTTGTAAAAACCAGATAGATGTGGCTGATAAAAATGGACCATCCTAGACTTAACTGAGTGGTATCCCTAATCCCTTCTGTGCCAGATGTAGTTTCTTTACTGGAAGGCATCAACAGAGCTCTAACACTAGTCTGGAAAATGTCTTTTTTTTTCCTTCAGAATTCTGTCAATAAAAATGACTTATCACAAGGCAATGTCTTCTGCTCTGTTATAGTCTAAAGCAGTGGTTGGCAAACTCATTAGTCAACAGAGCCAAATATCAACAGTACTTCTTCAAAATAGACTCGCCCAGGCTGAAAACCGACTTCTGCGCATGGGCCACAAAGTTTCAATCGCACTGTACGTGCGCGCCCACACGTGTATTTTGTGGAAGAGCCACACTTAAGGGGCCAAAGAGCCACATGTGGCTCGTGAGCCTCAGTTTGCCGACCACTGGTCTAAAGGGACAGAAATGATCTTGGACTTTCTCCAGAACATGACTTTGGTCCTCTATCTTGGGGACATTATGCTAATTTGATCCAGGGAACAGGAGTAGCAAGTTTTCAGAATGTCCAAGTAAAACACATGCATGCCAGAGGGTAGGCGATAAGCCCTATGAAGATTTAGGGCATTATCATATCATTGAGTCTTCAGGAGTACAGTAGTTTGGGGGCATGGCACCCCGTCCCCTCTAAGATGAAAGGCAAGATTTACATTTTGACCAAGCACTACTAAGAAAGAAGCACAACACTTGGATTTGGGAGACAGCAGACATTATCCTTGGCTTTTGCCCCATTCCTGTGAGCGAAGAATTATATACATCACACCCTTGGAAAATGTTGCTTTAACTTATTTCTTGGGACCAAGGCTGTCGTACAAAGTTGAACCATATTAACAAGCAGTCCCAATGGAGCTGGAGGTCCCACGGACAGTTAAGCATGTTCTGTGTAGCCTTCAGCAAGTCCCAATAGAGTTTCAACATGGATCCTGGAGACTAAGGAAGATTATGTCACCCACAACAGACAAGCAGCTCCTGGTGTGCCACGGGGTCCTCTCAGAGCCTGAGCACCGGCCATGGGATTACAAGAGCCTGAGTGGAGCTGCCAACCAAGACTCAGGTTATATCCACTAAGTCATGGTGTTGGGTGGATGCAGCAGCATCCCACCTGATGGTGGAAACTGGGCATTTTAGAGAAGACCCAGCAGGTCTAGGGGGCATGTGATCATTCCTTCCTTCTCACCGAGGTTAGAGGTGCAGGGAAGACTAGAGGTGTCTGCTGTCCCACAACATGGCTCTCAACTAGGTTTAATTTCTGTGGTTTAAAATGTGTTTTAAAATATCAGTAAATATGAGAAAAATATCCAGGTAATTTCCAAAGAGGCAGGATCTGAGAAATATTTGATAACCTGGAGTACCTGTGTGTCTTTGGTTAAGATCACTTGCCTCACTGGGACATAGTCCTCCCATCTCTAAAGCTACCAGGGCTTATTACCACTTCCGAGTTTTTATTCAGTGGTTAACTCAGGTGAGATTCTATCCTGCAGTGATAAATGGTAGTGAGATAAGGAACCTGCAGACAAGTCTCATGAGGTGACCATGAGTTAGTATGCCTGGTGTTCTGGTTGACAACAGAGCCTGATTCCCAGCAGCAATGGAATGCCATGCTAGGGACCGTCAGGTGATGGACAGAAAAAACAAGGGGGATTCTACAGCTTCATTTTACTGGGTTGAGCCTGGACATCAATCCATTCCAGGCATGGATACCAGAGTGGCAAAAACCTCACTCCGCTCTACACACCAAGAGCAAACCCATTGCGGGGCTTCATCTCCAAGGATAAGTGAACAGATCCCTTCTGATATCTAACGCCGTACTAGCCAGGAGCTGGAGGAGACTGGGGGACAAGATGTCCCAATTTAGTTAGTACCTCCTTCATGAATGGTAGTCCATTGAGGCCAAGGATGTGAGAGTCTGGGAGGAAATATAATCATAATAATAATGAACACAGGACTTTGCATGGCCAGTGCCCATGCAAATAGAAAGTTTGTTGTCTGGATAAAGAGCACTGATCTATTCCTGTGCTTCTCTGCCTGCTCTGTACAGCAGGAGTTGACCCTTACTGGTGGGTCTGCATTTCCAAGTTCTCTGGCAAACTGGCTTCTAGCAATGATTTCGTCAATGGGAGGCACCGGGAGAAGCAGGAAAGAAAGAAGCCAGCACCTTTCTCCATCTCTACATCTGCTTTGGGTGGCATCTGCCAGCCTTCCCCTTTCTCTGAAGTTCCAGCTCCCACTGAACAGTCATTGCTCTTGGGTTCTGCTAATATCACCTCTTTCCTTTGCTCTTCCAGCCACAGAGCAGATAGAGGATTCCTCTGCTGTTAATCTCTGGGGTGCCTCATGCTTTCCTATTTGGCCTTTCAGCCCTTCTAACATCTTTAATAAAGTTCTCTCATAACCTTGTGGACCCGGTATGATCATTGGACTGTTTTCCTGGCTGAACCTAAAAGTTCAGGGGACACGGCCTCCTTGGAGAGTGACACCAGCCAGTTGTATAATACTGCCCAAGACAGCTTATAGCGCCTGAATTTGGTATGTTTAGTAATTTTTTTTTTTGAGCAGGGTTCTACTTGCTCCTTCCATTTTCATCTCCAGACTCAAATTCCTGGGTCTTGATTAATGTAACTCCTTGGTCATAGGCCACTTGCTGTGCTTAATCTGCTTTGGCTCAGTGATGAATCCAGACTGACCCTTGACTTGCCCATTTTTACATTATATTCTACTTGTTCCAGTGATTTCCTGAGCCTCGGCATGACCATAGAGTCTATAATGTTACTTGATACAATGGCGGTCTGAGTTTGGCTCAAATGCACCCCTCACTCCCAGACTTGTGTTGCCGGCAGAGAATTCCTTTCCTATTCCACTCACCTAGGAGCAGGAGACATCCCACTGAAGCCCCCAAACACAAACTTGGCTTCCTGAGTGGTGGTGGGAGGAAAACAAACCCAGACATAGACCGGAATTGAAGAACATTTAAACCTGCCACACGATGGATCCAGAGAGAGAAGGTGGCAAGACTCATCCAAGAATCCCAGAATAAGTAAAGGCCTATGAAAAATGTGTCAGTTCACTGACTGATCTTTGGGTCTGCATGTCAAAGGCCCAATTTCTGGGGCATTGATTGCTTCCTACAGCATCCAGGTAGTTTTATCCTTGAAAAATCAGGCCCATCCTCCAGCGGAAAGCCCCGCCCACAGCCAAATTCCTATCCTGAAGACCTCAGACTGCGGAGGGGCAGGATGCTCTCACCATCTCCAGTCCTGAGACAAGGCTTTGGAATTCAGTAGTTTGATTGCAATTTTCTCTGAGGTGATAAATCAAGGATATATGAGTTCAATATTTACTTAGGGAAAATATCTCCCCAATAATATTGAAAGCATTGATATAAATCCACACATGAAGTATGCAATTTGTTAGACAGGAGTCTTAAGGAAGGGTTGGGGGCAAAGACCCTACACAAGTGTCTATTGTATGCCAGTGAGGCAAGGTTTTCAAATAGATCTATCCTCAAATGAGTCTTTTAGACACTGAAGTCAAGAAAGACAGTATGGCCCTACCCAGTTTGGCTCAGTGATAGAGTCTTGGCCTGTAGACTGAAGGGTCCTGGGTTCAATTCTAGACAGGGCACATGTCCGAGTTATGGGCTCAATCCCCAGTAGGGGGCCTGCAGGAGGCAGCCTATTAATGATTCTCATCATTGATGTTTCTCTCTCTCCCCTTCTCCCTTCCTCTCTGAAATAAATAAATATATATATATATATATATATATATATATATATATATATATATATATATATATATATATAAAGATAGGATGCAGAAACCTAGAGATTATTATGCTAAGTGAAATAAGCCAGGCAGAGAAAGACAAATATCACATGATCTCACTCATATGGAGAATCTAATGAACAAAATAAACTGACAAACAAGAGAGATCCAGAGATGTGAAAGCATGGAACGGACAAATCTCAGAGGGGAAGGGGGCAGGAAGAGATTAACCAAAGAATTTATATGCATACATGAATTGCCCATGAACATAGACAATAGTGTGCTGAAGGCCTGGAGTGGGGTGGGGTGAGAGCTGGGTGGAGGGGGCAATGAGGGTAAATGGGGGGTGGGGGGAAGGCATCTGTAACATTCCCTATAATAAAGATAAATGTTAAAAGTTATGGTATTGATAGCCACCTTTAAAGATGGTGGCACCAGCGCCTAAATTCCCCATAGAAGACCCTGTAATATAGCACAGCCAGATTCAAAGGCAAGTGTGACAAGATTATCTGCCACCTACTTGGACTTCCATCCGGGACTCAGACTTGAACTAATGCATAGAAGTGCAAGCATACTGGCTGTTTATGAGTCCCACCAGAACATGCTCTCCGGCTCAGCTGCTCCTGAACTTGCTCAGAAAATCCCGGAGGTAAATTCTTCCCACCCAAGAACTATGGCAGATCAATCAAGATTTTTGGGCTAACAGAACCCCAGGTAGGGTGGTTAACATCCAAGCCATAAAAATTAACCTTGAAGTGGTTGTGCGAGGCAGCAATTTCCAGTGTTTACCTATGCCGCCATCTTCCCTATTCCTGACTAAATCTTTTGAACCATCTTTGAAAGAGTTACTTCTCTATTCAGTAGGTTCTCCCCACCAGCCAGGCCCCCGAGGAAGGCTGTGGAGTGTGAGAAGGGATTTGAGGAAGTACAAGAAACTGAAAGGTCACACGGTAAGAAGCTGAGACAGGAGTTAAACCTGGGCCTGATTTCAAAACTTACTATTCCAATAAAGCATGCTACTTGCCATCTAAAAAATTCCTTTAAAGAAAGAGGAAACTCTTCAGCTAAACTGACCCAATAACTCTCCCTGACCCTAGCAGGCTGATAGCATCCACCAAAATGTAATAGGATTCCAGATTGCTAGGCTCATCTGCCAAAGCTATTGTAACACAGAACTCTCCTTACCATTCTACAGAGAGAACATGCCGCTTCATTAACTAGAATATAAGGCTCTAGCAACCTAGGCCTGTGTTTCTGAGCTTATTCAAATCCTAACCCTGCCCATTATTTCAGTAGCCTACAAGAAATTTGACAGCGACAAGAATACATCTGCCATAATTCTAGCATTCTTTAACTATTTATCACCATTAGTCAGGGAAAGTTGATCCTTCATTTTGGTATAGACAGGGTGTTCTTATGAGACCACTGAGCCAATTCAAGAACACTGAATTCTGAAATACCATCCATGGCAACACCTAAAGAAACTTCCTTGAAAGGAGTCTGCTTGGCAGGTAGGGACCCTGACAAGCAGGGGTGGTACTGTTCTAATGTACCCCGCGAATCACAGAAGGACGCCTCAAGAAGTCAAATTAAAGAGTCACTTTTATGCAAATCCGGGACAATGAGGGGGCATTTCACTCTCCCAAATCTCATAGTGATAAGATGGCCACAACACCAGATTTATATAGGCAAAAATCACAAAGGTATTGATGACATCCCAGGGTTTGGAATGAGGACCCTGGTTTGCACCAAGCAGTTACAGAAGCGAGATTGAGCCAATTAGTTATCTACAAAGATTAATTACAGTTTTGGGTCTTTGGACCACTGAGTTGACAGAAACACATTGTCTAGAGTCCTTGGGTCTTGGGACCACTGGAACCCTCAGGTCTTGGGATAATTGGGCTGTCCTGGTTCCCAGCTACAGAGGAATTTGCTTTCTAAAACCAGTAAGATCACAATCAATGGGGTATTCACATTACAATCAATAAGGTATTCAATCGACTGGGATGATTTATATAATTCAGAAAATCAAAGTAACTTTTCTATTGTTAAATAAAGCAAATAAGTACAGAAGCCAAACAGCAGGGTTAAAGTTAAACTATAGTTTCTACCTGAGATGATTGCTGCCATACTTCATTTCCCACTGGTTTTATGTACATGAGTCAAATCTTGGACTCATCCTTATTAGTTAGGGGATTGTACTGCCCCCTAACTACAAATAGTTTGATTGAATTAATTTTTCTAAACTGCCTGCTTGGCACATTTAGTTTTATACTCACCCCACTTCTTTTAAGGGCATTCTCTATTCTGTTCCTGCTCTCCTATCCCCTAGCACATCTAGCCCCACTTGGCCCTGGACTTTCTCACTGGCTAGTAAAAATGTTCTTATAGGTACCAAGTCCCCTAGTGCCATGGTCCCCGTCAGTACTGTCCTTACTGAAGCCCAGTTCCACTTCTGCAAGGGTTGAGCCCCCTCCTGGCCTGCGTGGAGCCCAGGCTAGGGATCTCATGGGTGAGGCCGCTGGCTGCCAGGATCAAGGCCGTTTCCTGTTGTAGGAGCTTGGAGTGGTGTAGCCAGGTCTGGATGCCATCAACCTTAACAGCTGTGGGCTTGCTTAGGGCGACAGTGTATAGTCCCTTCCAAGTTGGGGTGAGTCCTTGGGTCCTGAACTTCTTTACCCACACCAAATCCCCAGGCTGGAAAGGATGTACAGGGTCCGAGGTGGGCACTGGCAAGGCATCTCGCACAAGCTTATGGGTGGCTCTCTGGGTATACTACAGAGCCTTCAAGGACTTGAGCAAGGAATGGTTATGACTTTTAGCTTTTGATTCCTCCCCTGACTTTGGGTAGAATAGAGGGAGGTTTACCAAACATGATTTCAAAAGGAGAGAACCCCTCCTGGTTGGGGATACATACACATGGCCTGTAAGTAGGCAAAGGCAGGAGGTTGGTCCAGTTTTCACCGGTTTCTTGGATGAATTTAGTTAAAGTCCTTTTAGAGTCCTGTTCATACCTGCCCTGAATCTGTGGCTGGTATGCACAATGGAGTTTCCAATTTATGCCTAAGACTTGAGTTATACTTTGAGATACTTTGGCTACAAAGGCGGGGCTGTTATCTGATTCTATGACTGCTGGTAGCCCAAATCTAGGTATAATCCCCTGGAGTAATTTCTTGACCATTCTAGAGGCAGTTTCTGTCCTGGTGCGATAGGCTTCAACCCATCCCGAGAAGGAGTCTATAAAAACTAGCAGGTACTTATACCCTGATGCTGGTGGCTTAATCTCTGTGAAATCCACCTCCCAATGCTCTCCTGGGGAGTTTCCCTGGGCCTGAATTCCCAGGGGGACCTGCTTACCTTGCTTAGCATTTACCTATACACAGATAGTACAACTAGTGACTATACTTTTAATGATCTTATCTAAGCTTGGTATGTAGTATCTGCCTCGCAGAAGTTCAGAAGTCTTGGAGATGCCTAGGTGGGTAGCCTGGTGTAAGTGGGCAACTAACGTCTGACCTAGAGCCTCTGGGACCAACAGTCTGCCATCTGGTAAAGTCCACCAACCCTTTGATCCTCTGGTAGCTTGCTTCTGTTCTGCCAATTGCTCCTCTTGTACAGGCCCCACTGGTTTTGGGGCGGCTTCCTTAGCAGCTTGGTCGGCAGCTCGGTTTCCTTGGGCAGTCTAGGGTGACTACCACCGCCCACTGTATACCAGATTTCATCCTGAACATAACTGCTCCCATCTTATACATAATAGTACCTTGTCTGGTGATGATAGAGGGACATCTGTCAAGTCTGGGCGAGCCGTTTGTACTGCGTCTGTTACCTCTATGCAGTCATGTATGGGCTCCTCCGGATCATCATCTGGGAGCAGCCTGGCAGGGTTGATGGCCAGTGTCTTATGGAATGGGATGCGGGGCTGGTCCAGGAGAAGAGCTTGGTACTGGGTGACCCTGGTGTTTGACACCCATCTCTCCAGAACACCTCGAAGAAGGGCTTCCACAGCATGGGGTGTTGTCAGGGCTAGTTCCTGGCCTGAAGTCAGCTTATCTACCTCCTTTACCAGCAATGCTGCGGCGGCCACTGCCCAGATGCACACTGGCCACCCTGCAGCCACGGGGTCTAGTCTCTTAGATAGGCCACAGGTCTCTTCCAGGGACCTAGAGTCTGGGTGAGAAACCCTTTGGCAATGCTCCTTACCTCACTCACATAGAGGTGGAAGGGTTTCCTGATGTCTGGCAAGGCTAGGGCAGGTGCTGAGATGAGAGCCTTCTTTAGCTCCTCAAAGGCCCATTGTTCCACTTTGGTCCAGTTTAGCGGCTGCGTTCCCCCAATACTTGAGTATAGAGGTTTAGCAATCTCCACGAACCCCAGTATCCACTGGCGGCAGTATCCAACTACCCCTAAGAATTCCCGAACCTGCTTCTTGGTTGTAGGCGTGGGGATCCATAAGATTGCCTCTATTCGACTGAGGGAGAGGGTCCGTCTGCCTTTGCTAATGTCATACCCTAGGTATGTGACATCAGAGGAGCACAAGTGTGCCTTCTTGGCTGACAACCGGTAGCCAAATGCTTGCAAGGTGCCTAACAGGCCCTCAGTGGCTTGTCGGCAATTTTCCTCGGTATCTGCTGCCAGCAGAAGATCATCTACATACTGGAGTAGGGCACATTCTGGATGCTCCTGTCTAAAGGCAAGTAGGTCCAAGCTCAAGGCTTCATCAAAAAGGGTGGGAGAGTTTTTGAAACCTTGAGGCAGTCTAGTCCAGGTTAATTGTCCTGAGAATCCACCCTCTGGGTCATTCCACTCGAATGCAAAGATAGCAATTCCCTTCTTTGTTTCTAAACTCAGGGGGTATTGCCTTACCCCAGCAGGAGTGGCGGTGGCTTGCAGTTGGACAGCTACAGGAGCTTGGTGACTTGCTAACCCCGGGGGGTTGTTCTCTGCCCAAACCATGGGAAAGATGTTGTAATTTCCCCAAGTAAGCAGGGGGCTCGGGTTCCTTGGCCCTTTCCTGCAAGAGCTATTCCTCTGAGAGAGGACAGCTTAGAAGAATGCAGGGAGGGGAGGACGGGTCCGGGCTTGGGTTCCTTGGATCCACGATGAAGTGTGCTCCATCCCCCTCAAAGGATATGGTGGCTTGTAATTTCTGTATGAGATCACATCCAAGAAAGGGGTACGGGCATTCTGGCATGACCAGAAATGAATGTGTTACCGTGTTCTTTCCAAGGTCCACAGTCCTCTTTGATGTCCAAGGAAAAAGGCAGTTTGTCCGGTGGCTCCCGGGACTGATGTCTTCTTAGATGTTACAGGTCCCGTTGGCTCTGTCAAGACTGAACAGGCTGCCCCAGAGTACACCAGGAAACTAACTGGGGGTCCTACTTATAAAAATTATTATTCTGGGCTCTAAGGGGTTCAAGGAAAAGGAGTCCTGGCCCTATTAGTTCCCTTCCCTGAGTGTAAATCCCTCAGAGCCTGGGTTTTCCCCTCAGCCTTCCGCTTTCCTTTATTAACCTACCAGGATATTCTCTCTGCCAGTGCCCCTACTTCCTACAATAGGCATACTAATGCCTTCCTAGTTTGCTGCTGGCCTTTTCTTTCCTTTAGTCCTGTTTCTCCTCCGGGGTGTCCCTATTGTTAAAGGCTTTCTGGGCTACCTCTACCAGCTGTGACCTATTCATTCCTTCAAATCCTTCTAATTTTTGGAGTTTCCTTTTCTACCTGCTGCCTTTCAAGCCCCCATCCCCAACAGAATATGGTGAAAAGTGTCCAAGGAGGCCTTGTCCTTGGGGGTTCTTGGGTCTTATTGGGGCACAGAGAGGCACAAGGAGGCACAGGGAAATTTCCCTCCTCACTGCCACTGCAGCAGCAGTCACCTATTCACAATAACCCCTCGGGGTATGAGAGGCAATTACAACCCTGGTGAGCAGAGAGTGCGGGAGATGGGAGCTGGATAGGTGGAGGTGGAGCTCCCCAGGTGACTAGTGGAGGTGCTCCCACTGGGGGGGGGGTGGGGGGTGGGGGGAGGCATTTTCCTCTGGCAGTCCTCTCTCTGTTCCCCTGGGAAAGAGCGCTTGCCTCCAGCCAGCAATGGTGGCATGGTGGGGGCCAGTGGCCCTTATGCTGGCCAGGGGAAACACACCCTGCATATTACAAAGCGCTCCTGTGGCAGCGGGTTGGGTACCAGGCCCCCTGCCATCGTACCCATCCCCTGTGGCACAGCAGCGATCAGGCCTCTCCCAAGGGAGTGCACTGGAAGGGGATATCAGTCCCTCCTCTGCTCGCAGCAACAGGTACCGAACCCTTTCAGTACATCTGTCCAGCTTCATTCCCGCCCAAACTTACAGAGTCCAGGGCCCATTGTCTTCCTTTAACCAGCAAGCCAAATGACACTGGCCTGTATTATTTCCTACTGTGAGTTAGAGGAAGACAGTTCCTACAGAGGGGAGGAATGGACAGTGGGAGTTTTAGAGAAAACTACAGGCCTTACTGTAGTAGCCCTCCCTCCCGGAGGCTGGGGTCTGACCTGTGGAGGAAAATTACTCTTAGTCAGCCTGGAGAAGAAGGCAGAGGATGACAAGGGTGTGCAGGGAAATTCCACTAAAAACCTGGAGGGTCTCCTGAAAGAAAAGATCCTTAATTCAGCACAGGCAGGGGGCAGGGCCCATAAAATCTCTCTGCCCTGCGGAGCTGTGAGCCCCACCCCTGAATGTCCCAGTCAGATAAAAAAAAAGCCACAAATCTTTAAATCTACCCCAGAATTCCAAAATTTCAACCTAACACAGTAAAATCACAGAGCAAATCAAAGTCCCTAGTACACAAGCAGACAGAAATTTTTACTATTTAGGCAGGCCGATTCCTCCTCTGACAGAGAGCAAGCACCTTTTGGAAAACCAGCAGCCGCTCAGGGCGTTTTGCTATCTGTCAGGGCATTCAACCTTAAAGAAATCGAGCATGTGTTTTGTTTTTCCTCTCGCAGACTTCCCACTTACATGAACAAATAATTAAACTATAGTTTCTACCTGAGATGATTGCTACCATACTTCAGTACCTGCAGTGGAACTGGCTTACCAACACCCTAAATGAAAAATATACATATCATATGGGTCAAGTTAAAGATATCATATTAGCTGAATCCGTTATGCTTTAGAATCATTACACCATTTCCCAATTCTCATGCAACACCATCCTGACAGACATCATAGGGGAAGACAGGGATGGTGGGAGACTAGCTGCAGCAACTACTCATGCTCTGGGAAGTATATGTCTAATAATGTGGTTTGAAATCACAGGTTCCCTCACCAGTGAATATTCCGGAATGCTGGGATTGCTGGGAGAAGGATGACCAAGTGGCAAGACACTATATACTACATTCCTTTTAGGTAACAGTATGTCTATATAGTTCAAAACAACTTTCCATTAGGAATCCTTTTATTAATAAAATTGGAAAAAAATCCAGGAGCCATCCATAATTTGCGGGGGCTAAGGAAACATGTCCTGAGGCAACCACCAGCATCCCTTCTCCAGCATTTGGACACAGATTCTAAATTTGTGATTCTCCTTTGGTCTTAGACCTGGAATCCCTGCCTAGCAAACATGGCCAGGGAGAGTATTTTAAACAATGGGAGCTTGCCTGTGTTTAAATACTTTGGGTCTCAGATACATTTATTTTATAATGGTAGCCATCTCCCCCACCCCCAAACACACACATACCTTACCCCTGTCTTATCCTGTTTGGGGATGAACAATAGCAGGAAGTGATCAGGTATCTTGGGGCCTAGTGATTGTTATCAAGTCATTAACAGGACCTTTAAGGGGATCCTCTGTCTCTCTAAACAATCCTTTGTAGTGAATCATCTTTCTTTTTGCATACTTTTGTATATGGGTCAGTAGGCTATTCTGCTGACCCTGGCTCAACTTTTTCATATTTGGAGGTTAGCTCACCTATGGTTGGTCTCAAATGGCCTCAGTTAGGACAACAGAACCTTTATCCACATGGTCTCCTCTCTAGCAGGCTCTTTCTCACGACAATCACAGTGAAGGAGAGATAAAAATGCAGAGTAATTTTCCTCTCCCTTCAGCAGAACCTCCAGCACACTCTATTTCACTTCCAGTGTTAAAAGTCAGCTCCTCTCTTCTCCTGTTTCCTTCATGTATTCCCTGCTATGGCGCTAGATCCTTTGTGCAGTCTCCACTACTGTACTTATAACACCACTTCTTCCCTTTGATGCTTCAACCCTAAAAGTAGGAGTAGCTTCTTGCTGTTAGTCTGGATATTTTCATTTCCTGGTGGGCTTCCAGCTCTTAAAGTAACTTTCTAGCTTGTTGCCGAGATTAAATTTCCCCTATTCAACTATTTAACTTTGGCTCTGCTTTTCCAAGTGAACCCAGACTAAGAATAAGCCACTGAATTGCCATCTCTTTCCATTGACATGGGTTAGTGTTTAGGGCATAGGATATTTAGAGGCACCTTAATACTTGAGCCATTAATCATAAATAGCAAGTAATATATCTAAGAGCAAACTAGGAGCAAATTGATCTGGAACTATTCGATGTGCCGAACCACAAAAGTTTGTGCCCTAACAAGGCACTCATAGTACAGAGGTATTGAACAGGCCCGAGTCAGCTTGCAGAAGCATAGGGTCTTCACATTTTAACAGATAATGGTAACTGTAAGGTCTGGGGATGGGAAAATAGGGTCTTTCCTGATCCCACCCACTGGGTTGGACAAAACAACCCAGAACTGCCGAGCCACATCCTGCTGGACAATAGCTGCCATCCTGGGACCCACCAGAGCATCCTGTTGTGCTGATGGCCAATAAATTACCACCCGAGACTTCTCAAGATGGCCAGGGTGCATCTGCACCAACTTCCCGCTCATCAATCACCCGCCGCAAGCTACCTCAGATAAACCTGATTGGTCCAACAGCAGCATAAAAATCTCTGCCAGGCATAGGCGGGTGTGACTCCCCTGGCCTGCACCCCCAGACCGCGGGACCTCACCCGAGAGCTTCCAATAAACGCGCTATTTCACTCTTACCCTGCTTGTCTTGGTCAATTTATTGGCTTTGGTCAGATTAAATCTCACATCTCAGATTAAACCTTACATTAAACCTAACAGTAACCTTCAACAACCTTTCAAAAATACTGAATACCTGCTGAATACCTATATTAGGGACAAAGCTTTTTTAATTATCAAGATGTGAATATACTAGATTGATCCTCAGAGCACCCTCCAGGAGTTCAGGCTCTAATTTAATTCAAGCCTTGAAGTCTACTAGTATTTAATCAGCAGGTAGAACACAGTAGGCACAGGTGTACACACATAGAAGGCTCAGAAACCTTTCTTCAAGGAAGAGCCATCCTGAGAGTGACAGCTAGCAGGCCTCCAAGAAGGGAAGGCTAAGACATCCTTTTATAAGCACCATGTCTATTCTAACTGCCTCTCCAAGACAGATAAAATATTTGTCACATATCACTCTGATTATCAATGCCATTAACTGTTATCCTGAATTCAGAGCCTCTAGTTTACCCATTCCACCAACCTTTCCACAGGCTAATTCAACTGTACCCTACACCTGTGTCCATACTGTGGACAGGGAAGTCAAGAAGAATTGTAGCCTTGGGGTTTTCTAGGATGCTCTGGTAGCTGTCTTTGCTATCGACCAGAAATAAAAGTGTTTGAGACATGGATGCTTACCTTAGAGGATGCAGCCTCTTTTATTGTCCTTAACACAAGCTCCAAATCATACATAGCCATAATACTTGCTATACAAGTAGAAAGGGTTTCGTTGTGGAGTTGGGTCTTCAACATGGCCATTTTCATAGGGAAGGAGAAGCACACAAGGAAAACCTGACTTGTTATTTCTTACAAATCATAGCACCTTGTTCCAGTCTGGCCCTGTGGACCATTCGTCTTTCTACCTCTCACTCTCAGGATAGTTCTTACTTGGAGGAAAGTTCTTGAGCTGCCCAAAAATGGGCACCTGTGGCACTCATTTTTTTAAACCAATAAGGAACTTCACTTTGGGCTTGTTCAAGCCCTAAGGTCTATCTTTTTAACCAACATGAAGAAAACAGTTGATGACTCAGCTAGATTTTACTTTACTGGAATCACCAGTCTCTTGGTTCTGTCGCCCCAATCACACACCACATGAGAAGGTCCGGTGGGAGCTAGGGCACTCACCTTGTATCTTGACACTTATGTTCTCTTTGGGCGAATGTGTGCTGCTTCAACCCTGAGCATTCCCCTTTTGCCTCTCTGGGAGGACTGCCCTCAGCTTCATAAAGTGATCCAAGGCCTTTGGCTAGTGAGTGGAAGTGAGAATGTCTGCTCCCCCAAATAAAATTGGTTGTAACCACATAATTGCCACCTGCTATTTTCAAGAACTACCACTGGGCCAATTTCCTGGAGATTTGGAATCAATCTGCAGCTCTAAGACAGCTCCCCCACATGGCCATGAAGAACATTAAACACTACTTTCCCTATTTATTCTTGCTCTAAATATTGCCCTGAGATCCCAACGCATGTCCAAGCATTTACATCACATTTTCAGGTGGGTGCCAAAAAAGGCATCTCAGGTTTGGTTTAGATGCAAAAAAACCCCACCTCCCCCCCCCCCCCCCGAAAAAAAAAACAAAAAAAGACAACTTGGGAAAACACGAGGATAAAGTTTTGGGCAAATCCATCTTGTTGGTGTTACCAAAAACTACCCATCAGGTCAAAAAGCCAGGAGTTTTCTTAGATTCCTCCTTACCTTTCATTCCCCATGCCTAATCCATCAGAAAGAACTGTTTAATTTATTTCTAAAATACATTGTGAATCTATCCAACTTTTCCATTTCTATGGCCTCATCTTCGTACCAGCAAGACTTCTGCTTCTCTATGAGCAGATTACGGGGGTCAATCATGAAGGCACAGCTAGTTAAGATTTAAAAAGGAAACTCATATTGCTCTACTGCTTAAAACTTCCCTAGAGGTTTTCCATAGCTATAGAAGGACACTTCCCTTCCCTGCCATCGAGTTCAGCCTTCTACATGATGTAGCTCACTGCCCTTCACTCATTAAATATTAGCCACACTGTTTCCTTTCAGTCTTTCAAAGCATGCCAAGGTGCTTTTGCCTGAGGGCTTCTATTTGCCATGCCCTCCAATCAAATGATTTCTGTTACGGACCTTACAGGTCTAACATTTAAGATTAAGAAAAATGGAGCAAGTGTTAACCTCATCTCAAATATTTCTGACCACTTTATCACTACCTTCACAATTCCTGCCAAATGGTGTTTCACTCTATTTCTTGTATGTAACTTATTTACCCCAAACAGCAAGTTTCACTCACGGAGCTCCTCCTCAAGAGCACACGGCTCTGTTCCAATGGACCTCACCTGATTAGGCTGATATTCAGGCACAGAGAAATGCTGCCAGATTGCCAGGAAAGAACATGCTGTTGAATTGCAAAGAGTGAAGTAGCCAACAGCTTCCATCTGCAGTACCTCTGGGACGCACCACAGGATTTGAGCTAAGGCCACACTTTTGAGTATAGAGCACAGTAGAGGGACTAGGACATTGCCAAGGACTCCTCTGCAAGTGTTTTTGCACCAGAGCTTCCTTTTGGGATGGCCAGGGCTCTCTCAGGGCTGCACTGCAGTCGTGAGTTGTTCCTAATCTCCTAGCCTTTCCTTCTTCTTTCACAGGTATCAGATCAGCATGATCACCTCACCACTTGCCTATTCCTGCACCTTCTCCCCTTTATTAGGTGCTATTCCCAATAAATCTCACACTTCCAACTCTGCTTGGCATTGACCTTCCAGAGGACACACTGTAGTTGATGAAAGTAATTTGAGATATCAAGCAGTTTGGAAACGGAATCACCTCACTGTCCCCCAGATAGCCAAGGAGGACCCATCCAAAATAAGAGGTGGCTTGAGTAATTTCTGACACAAGGTAGAAAATCAATTGCTAAAAGCTTCACCAATAGTGACTCATGCTGGAGGCTAAGACCAGTAGGTAATAATTATGCAAGAAGTCCTTCAAAAGACTGATGGACCTTGGGCTTTTAGCAAGGGCTAAAGGCTATGCACTGATTGTTCTGTCAAGACAATGGTGGCCGAAGGCAATTCCCCTAACCTGATAAACTTTTACTGTTTACCAAACTTTACCTTTGCTAGAGGGCAAAGGTATGTTCTAGTAAATAAAAGCTAATCATGTTCCAGGAGAGGACATAGAAAGGGGACAGAAAAGTCAGAGACAGAAAAGTCAGAGAGCTTCGCCACTAAAGTGAATCTTCAGCCTGGTTCCCCATGTCTTCCAAGCTTATATCTCTTGTCTAGTCTCTCCGTTTATGTCACAGCCCCTTCTCCAGATTGCTGAACCCTTGCTGCAAAAGGCTGCAGCAGATTCAAGGGAATGTTCCAGTTGAGGGGGGATTCTCTGGCCAGTGCAATGATTCAGGCCTTTAAGTAGGGGGGTGGGGCGTGAGAATTGGTTAATTACTACATTGTTGTGATGCCCTACTGCAGAAGAATACAAAACTGGGAGTTTTCATTGTTAAGGCCAAGTGAGAGGACCAGAGGATCTCTTTGGTAGCTAGCTTAAAAGAGGCCCTTATCTCCTGCAATGGGAGGAGGGGGCGGGCAGGCATAGTGGTGGAGCAAATTCAGAAACTGATAGTCAACAGGGTTAAAAGACAGTTGAATACTGTCAAGGCAGGCCTGCTACAATGTCAGAACTCCAGCTGGAAAGACCCGGGGACTGTGAAACACAAGGTGAGGACATCTGGGTAGATGCTCCTAAAGACTGATTCTGCAGACAGCCCTGAACCAACACTCCCATAGCTAGTAGAGGAGATGTACCTCTCTTTATTAGGAGCAAGCCTTCCCCCACATAGGACAACATTGCAAAGGCTTCTATCCCATACATAGATTTCCCCCAAGGAGGCATCCTTTCATAGATGCCAGGCTGATAACTAAGTAAAATCCCAGCACACCTCAACATAACTGAGCTCAGGATGTGTTGGGCCTGAATAAAGGAGGAAAGTGATTCCACCCCAACAAGCTGAAAGAACTAGCTAGCAAGTACCAGCAAGAGCGGGGAACACCTTTAGGACTGGATTTGGGGGATGCTTGTTCAAATGGCCACCATGTTAAATTTAAGAGCACTCTCTCAGGACACTATATTTAAAGCATGGAAAGGACCCAAGGGATGGGCTAAATTCACTATTCTTAGGTGACTCTTGGGCATTTTAGTTTTGCGTATAATGAACCATCTCTTTAGCCTCTGAGTTAGTATGGCAAAGAAGACATTAGATGTCTCAGGGAGGTAGGCATGTGGTAATGGATGAGCTATATTAAGGCCAGAAAATCAACCAGATAATCATGTTCCAGGAGAGGACATAGATACACCATTAATAGAGGTTATCATCAATGTACGGTGAAAGGGGCTCCATACCACTAAGTTCAGTGGTGGCTCTTCTGCAGGCCAAGAGGCTTACAAGAAGCCCTTATCTCCTGCAATAGGAGGGAAGACATAGGAGAGGCAGTCCCCAAATCTGGATTCATTAGTAGCCTTCAAATTGGTAGAGCCTTAAAGCAATCAGTGCCAGGTAACACTGAACCACTCACTGGAAGCCAGGGTGCTACAACTACTATATCAACTAGAAGGGTTGGAAGGCTAGCCAAGGGGCTTGTCCTGCAGGGAGCCATAGAGATGATTAACTGAATATGCACTCCTGGGCAAAAGAGAATTGGCAGACCCCCCAAAAGATGTTTAATTTATGCAAAAGAGCAAGAATGCATGAGCAATAGGTTAAGGACAGTTGCCTCAAAGTTAGGGTGCCTTAGCCACTTCCCAGTTTTAGCCATTTTAAAATCTGTAACCCACTGACTAAAGAGGTGGCCAGCTCAGAACATATCTAATCTAATAAAAGAAAAATGCAAATTGATCATACCTCCACTATGCCCCAAGACATGCCCACCAGCCAATCAGAGCAACTATATGCAAATTAACCCAACCAAGATGGTGGCTGGCAGCCACGGAGCTGGAGCAAGCAGGAGGCTTGTTTGCCCTGGCGATGGAGGCAGCCAAGCTTCCCGCCTGCCCTGGCTAGCTCTGAGCTCCACTCAAGGCAATAAAGTTTCAATTATAGAAGATAAATAAACCTCAGATACCTGCTTCCAGCCAGCCTCCACTGGGAGCTTGGGTGGCTGGGGGCCGTGGGCAGCCTGCAAAGAGCCATCAGCCCCTCACCCAGGCTGGCCAGGCACCCCAGCGGGGACCCTCACCCTGAAGGGGCTGTGGCCAGCCTGCAAATAGCCATCAGCCACTCACCCAGGCTGGCCAGGCAACCCAGCAGGACCCCCTCTCCCTGAAGGGGGTGTGGCAAGCCTGATAAGGGCCCTCAGCCCCTCATCCAGGCTGGCCAGGCACCCTAGCAGGACCCCACCCTGATCCAGGACACCCTTCAGGGCAAACCAGCCGGCCCCCACCCATGCACCAGGCCTCTATCCTATATAATAAAAGGGTAATATGACTCTCTTAAGGTAGCCAAATGCCTTGTCATCTAATTAGTGACATGCATGAATGAACAAGATTCCCACTGTCCCTACCTACTATCCAGCGAAACCACAGCCAATGGAACGGGCTTGGCAGAATCAGCAGGGAAAGAAGACCCTGTTGAGCTTGACTCTAGTCTGGCACTGTGAAGAGACATGAGAGGTGTAGAATAAGTGGGAGGCCCCTGGCGCCCCTTCCCTGAGTCCCCGCGAGGGGGTGGGGAGGAGGGCATGCCGGCCTTGCGGGCCGCAGGTGAAATACCACTACTCTGATCATTTTTTCACTGACCCGTGAGGCGGGGGGGGGGGGGGGGGGGGGCGGGGGGGGGCGGGGGGGGACCCCAAGGGGCTCTCGCTTCTGGCGCCAAGCGCCCGGCCGGCCACGAGCCAGGCCGGGTGCAACCCGCTCCTGGGACAGTGCCAGGTGGGGAGTTTGACTGGGCAGTACACCTGTCAAACAGTAACACAGGTGTCCTAAGGCGAGCTCAGGGAGGACAGAAACCTCCCTTGGAGCAGAAGGGCAAAAGCTCTCTTGATCTTGATTTTCAGTACGAATACAAACCTTGAAAGCGGGGCCTCACGATCCTTCTGACCTTTTGAGTTTTAAGCAGGAGGTGTCAGAAAAGTTACCACAGGAATAACTGGCTTGTGGCGGCCAAGTGTTCATAGCGATGTCACTTTTTGATCCTTCCTAGTCAATCTATAAAAGTGGCTTCAGCTCAGATAAATCCCCAGCAGAATTGCAGAGGCTGTATATGCCTCATAAACATAAATATTGTTAACATCCTTAAACTTAGCAAATCAAATCCAGCAAATACAAAAATAGATCATGGCAATGAAATTTATTCCAGGAATGTCAGATTAAGAAAGAAAATCAGTAATTAACATGAACAGAAGAGAGAAATCTCAAAAGATGCAGGTAAAGCATTTTAAAACTCAATACTCCGTTATTGCAAAAATTCAGCAAACTAGGAATAGATAGTAACTTTCTCAACCTAAAAGGACATTCATAAAAATCCTATAGTTTACATAATCCTGTATTATAAAACATTAAGTGTTTTCTTCCCTAAGATTAGAAGGCAACAATACCTACATACTTCTCTCCAACATCATGTTAGAGGTCATAGCCAGTATAAGTAAAGAAATAAGTTTATTTCTTATAGTCATTATTGGCTTTAAGTATTTATTTACCCCATGGAAGTGGGCAGGCAGGCAGACAACAGGTAGGCTGTATAGACTTGAGTTCTAGCACCCACAGCCTCTGCCCCAGTGGACTAAGAGGAAAGAATGCAGTTGGATGTTCCCAAGGTCCTTCAATGCACCCCACCCCAGAGTTGGGGCACAGGGGTGCCACAATTACAGCGCCTTTCCACAAGTTCCCAGGAATACTTTCCATACGTGCGAGAGGAAGCAAGTGCCAAGAGAAGAAGTGTGGCCCAGGGAAGCATGGGCATTGTCTGCTTGCATAGAGTACTTATTCCAGGGCAGACCTTCTACTGAGATCCTAGCTACCTTGCTTGTGAGCAAGGCTCAGAACAGATAGGCAGAACTTGGGAGGAGAAATTAGTGATTAAATGAGAGCCAGGGGATCTTTCTCTCAGTTCTAGACTCCTCACCCTGTTGCCCCATCCCCCATTGGGTCAGCCTCACTCATATCCTGGGGGACCAGAGAAGCAAAACAGGGGACTTTTACTCTGGTTCCAGAGTCTTCTTCACACCTATCTCCCCTACCATCTTCTCTGGGCACTGAGCAGGGACTCTGGAAAGGGCCACACTGGATCCGAGGGACACTGGCTACTTTTATTTAATTTCCCTAAATGGCAAGGAACCTTCCTGTTGCAACCCTACACCAAATAAGTCACTTAGATGTGGCCACCAAGAGAACTGGAGAAACCTCGAGACTCATAGCCTCTCTTCTTTTGTAAGTTTCTGTGGAGCTAAACAACTAACCTCCCTAATTGTCAATATGTAATATACACCATCCGTAAGAAAAGGGATCTTCCACCTTAGGGAATGAAGGACTCTGTGGCCCAATGTCTAAGTTTATAGTAGGTTCCCTTCACACCTGGTACATACAAGGGAGCTGTCTAGTTTCTATGTATTTAAGGCATCTTTTCATATATACTAATGGTGCTGACTTTATTAGTCACTCCGTAGTAAGCTGCCCTGCTTTCTAGATTAATGTTGGTGAAGACTTATGACTCCACATAACACTTTGGCTTTAAATACTTCTCATTGTAATGTTCACAGCACTCTAATAGCAAACTCATTGATTTCTTCTGTGAGTGGCTTACATATTGCTAATGGCTAAGAAAACATTTTCTTATTCAAGAACCCAGCTGAGGTGAAACGCTCCACTTCTTGGCACAGAAAGACTCAGAGTAGCCAACTAACCAACTCAAAGCTACCTGACAATGCTCATGCTAGAGAAATGAGGGTGAAACTTGGAAGTAGACTTTAATGCATTCCAATGTTTAATACTTTTAGCTGCTGTAGGTGCATCTAGCATCAGCTGTCACATACCCTTACATACTGCTAATGGCTATTAGTCTGATGTAGTAGGCAGTTAGACATGAGCAGAGTGGGAATGACAGGCCAGGTACTGAGGGGTCACCTGGGCAGAAAGCCCCAGGTACTTAGCAATAGACAATTGTAAGGTGGGACCTCACCCCTAGGATGATCTTTCCTCCTCAACATATTGCTGGTCATGTGGTTTAGACCCCTTGACCTTTTGTATCACTGGTCATGTGGTTTGGACCCTCCCCTGAACTCTCCCTTCCCTGGCAGGTTGCTTGCTAGTCATGCAGTAGACCCCCTTAGAGGAGTAACAAGGGGCCAGAGAATAGCCTCATAGGACTCCCATATCATCCCTTGTATGACCACTCCCTTAAGTATCAAGCTCTCAGGATAATGAGGTTCTGGCCTCTATCAAATAATCTTAAGAACAAAGTCTTGGGTATGTTGACCACAGAGTTTTGGTCAAACTAGAGACAACATCTAGGCCTCAGTTGGGTTTCAGCTCCAGGCCCAGAAAAGCAGCCAGGTCAGCCAGGATGACACCATGGTTGACATTAGGATCAGCTATGATGACTAATGACCTCCTGCCATGGCTTGAGACTATGACCCTGATGGGACACAGCTGGCAAGCTGATGAATATTCCATTGAAATCCTCCTGAGACTTCCAGATAAAAACCCTTAAGACTAAGACTTCAGTGCCCGCCTGTTTGTCCTTCCTCTCTCTCTCTCTCTCTCTCTCTCTCTCTCTCTCTCTTTCTCACTTATATTTTTCTGGCTCTGACTTTGTAAATAAATTTTCTCTTGTATTTGAGTTCTGGGGTCTGAATTCTTTTCTTTGTCATACTTAAGAACCAAGGTTGCTGAACCTAGATCTGATCTGACTCCACCAGTTAACATGTGGTACCCTTTCACCACTAACAATTTCACGAAAGCTGAGATTGATACACAGGGAACCTAGGTGACGTGAAATTCTCTACTTCTTGCCCCAGAACTGCCTACAGTGAGAGCAGCCCAATAGCACTCAGGCTAATAATACCCAAAAGCAACCATTCACCAATAAAATGCAAAAATTCATTAGATCAATGTCCCTGCTTCCGAAGCTTCTAGCTGACAATGCTATAAGGCATCCTGTATCTCTCTCAGGCACTTTTACTGGTATCAAACTCCTGTTGCTCATGGCAGAAATCTCAAATCCTTTATCACTTTTCTGGTTCCCTCCATTCTCTCGGGTATTAATTCCAAAACAGACCACTTACACTGAAGATCTTATCATGGGCTCTCTCAAGGAAGCTGAACTAAGACAGTTAGAGGCCATAGAAAGCACTCTCTCCAGATAGAAGTCTGGAGCTAGAGAGGTTTGAGAGCAACCAGTTCTGCAAAGCTGCTGGTATGTCGGGTGGTGAGAACCCCCAGCTTATTGCAATGTCAATTCCTGAGACTTACCTGTGATACAATGGATGAGACTCAGGAAGGGTAAACTTCGGTAATACAACAGTTCTGGCCCTTGTATAATCTATATATATGAAAGGCTAATATGCAAAATGTCCCTTCAGGCGTTCCACCGGGAGACTGGGAGTTTGATCCCTTGCTATGACAAGTGCTGACCACCAGGAGGTGGCACAGAACAAAGGAAGGCCTGGGCAGGCAGCCGGAAGGCCCTGATCACAGGCCAGGCCTAGGGACCCTACCTGTGCACGAATTTTGTGCACCAGGCCTCTAGTGTAGGTATAATGGTGATTTTAAGTTGTGGAGTTGGTTGGCACTGGCTGCTTTGGAAGACTTAGAAAGAAAGGCTGACAGACTCAGAGCAGCCAACTAACCAACTCAAGGCATGTGATGATAGCCAGAAGGCTTCCATGAAAACCTTGAGAGACCATCATGTCTTACAGCTGAAGTGCTATAATAATTAGGTTTGGGGCTTGAAAAATGGTACAGGTGCAAAAACCCAAATAAATTATTACTAGCAGGTCTCTCATTCAAAGCCATGGACCCTATAAAGGAGTAGGCCTCTAAGACCTGGGGAAGAATTATCCTTCAGTCAATGAGCGCAATATTGGGCCAGATTCCTTTGAAACCTCCAGGGTGGCAAAAGCAGGCTCCTACCATCTGCAAGTGGAGAGCACTGGCCATTGCCTGAGGACCATGCTAAAATCTCACTTGAGGTAGATGTCTTACAAGGTAATGCTTATGAAAATCATCCCTTCCATTTCTCACTGCCATCTAATTAAATAACTAGGGTCAGCCCTCTGCATTGCATGAAGAGGGAAACATAATGCTTGCTTCAGGAAGAAGTATACAGTCGTTGAAGTAGTATTAGCAGGACCTGACATATATAACATGAGTTGGGAAATGGATCTTAAAGGTGTTAAAGGGAATGGTCTGAACAGAAAGCTGGACAGGATGGTACGGTCCCATGATTAGGATTTAACATTCTGGAGATGATGCCTGAAACTGGCCTTTCATACTTCTGGAAGTTTGTTTTTGTTTTTTTTTTTTTTGAAACTTGGACATCAGAGTGACCTTTAGCAACTGAGGTAGAATTTTCAGAACTACCAGCAGAATATAGCAGTAAGGCTCAATGCTCTGCAGGCTGACAATAGCCTTACCCATTAGGAAAATTTTTACACAAAATGCACCAGCCAGCTACATTTCCTCTAGTGAGCTCAGAAGACATTCCCTTCACTCAGCCAATACAGAATGCATTTGACGAGAGAAAAATCTAAGCTCAGTATGGGCTATCTGTCCTTGGTAGACCAGGAATGACGATGGGAGATGCTGCCCTGAAACAGAGCTCCCTAGTAGAGATAGGAATGATGGCAACCAGGATTGGCACGTAGCCTTTAGAGGCAAAGTGAATGTGACCATAATGGGCAGTGAGTCTGGTGTTGCCACTGGTGTATCTTGACCTGAAGGCATCTCTTGGCTATGGCTAATACACAATAAGATTCCTAGGGGATGAGGAAAATGAGCAACTGTCTTGTAGACTAGGGGAGGGGGTAGATAAAAGACCCCAGAGCTGGGAAGCATGCCGTTAACCACAGCAATGTGGAATCATAATCCTTTACCCTGTTTTCAGATCTAAAGCAGTTCTCAAATGCAGGCCCCATTGCTTGAAGATAATAAACTGGATCCCTTTAAAGGATGACTCTGGAATGTCATTACGAGTATACACCATAACTATTCTTATAATTCTTTTCCTAAGCCATTTATCATACTTGTACATGGGGTGTCAAAGAGGCTACTGAAGGTCTGAGCTGAAACACATATCAAGAGATTTAAAATGCCATTATGGTCCCTCAGAGTAGGGGTCAGATAAGAGTTGCAGCTCAAGGCAGTCTCAGCAAGTCCAATGGGTTCAGAAATATCTTCCACCCAGTGAAGTATTATTTCCTGAGTCCTCAAGTGCATACTTAGGATGGATAGACTTGAATCTGAACGAACTTTCCATTAATTCCTTGGCCTTGGGGTTAGAGCATAAGGAGACTATTTCAAGAACTTGGCCTTCGAACTAATATGCTAGGAATACTGAATCCTGGGATGAAATTGCCAAGAAATAACATCAACAATTCAAGGTGGAGGCCGCTAGCACCACATCCTTTATAACATTTATGGCTACTATGCAAACATGACTGCATTATGACAAATGTTGATAAAGATTACATAGTTCTCTATGTGATCTCTATTGAAGCTGCTTTGCTGGAGGTGGTAATGATAATACCAACACAACATGTACTTGATATAGAACATACCAAGTGCATAAAGAAACTATGGCAAACAGGTTCTTCTCAATCCCCACTGAGAGGATCTGAGTCAATTTATACTTATGTGAGAAAGAGAACAACAGTGTAACTTCACAGCCTTGCAAGTCTGTTAACTCTCCCTTTTCCTATATAGATTGCAAGATCTCGATCACTTTGACATACCACAAAATACCATGTTAATCCTCTACACTGATGTCATGCTGGTGAAAAGGAATAGCAAGTTTTCTGGCTGCCCTAGAAAGACAGATATGACATGTGGTGAGAGAAACCCTACAGAGATTGAGTGGGTTGGTAGGATTTTAAGATTCTAGTGATCCTTTATATGCCAGGACATCTCTAAGGTAAAGTACCTTGTACCCCCCACTACCAAAAAGTCCCACAAATTTGGTGGTTTTTGGATAGAGTCAATATATAACACAATTGCAAACCTTGCTCCAACACATTTGCCAGATTCTTCCGAAGGCTTCTAGTTTCAAATGGAGCCCAAAGGAAAACAGCTTTGTAGGAGATTCAGGCTTTTCTGCCAGTTGGTCCAACCAATTGCAATGATAGCAGACATGTTTCTGGTGCAAAAGAAGGATGTCATCTAGAAAGCCACAATTTGGAAGCCATAAAGTTTCTGGAACAAAGCCATGCTAACGGCAGCATAGAACTATTCAGTCATAACACAGCTGTTTACATACTGCTGGGCCCTCTTAGAGACTGAGGGTTTAGCCTGGGGGTATCAAATGACTACATAACTGGAGCTGGCCATCATGTCTTAGTATAGACAGACTAAATCATAAGGTCAGATGAGCACAATAAAAAGTGTTCAAAAAATGGACATAGTACAATCAGGTAAAGTCTAAGGTCTGGAGGGCACAAGGTGTATATGCAGGTGATCTAGACCCCACATCACCGATCTCTTTCCCTAGATCACACTTATTGACTCATGAGGACTAGCTTCCTACAACCAATAGCAAGATAAAACCCAACTCTAGTGCAAAGCTCAGTGAAGGTGCTAGCAGAATGTCTGCTGCTGCTGGATTACAGCCCTATGAGTGCATAGCCCCAAAGGACAGTGACAAGTGGAAAGCCGCTTAGTGGAAAGAATTATCATATACTAGAGGCCCAGCACATGAAATCGTATGTGGGTAGGGTCCCTAGGCCTAGCCTGCAATCAGGCCATTCTTACTCCCACTTGCCAGTCCTCAGTCCAGCCCTGCCACTGCCACCCACCCCTTTTCCTCTTTCACCATCCAGTGATCAAAAGGACAGCCCACTCTACCTTAGGTGCCTTGTGCCATCAAAGGGCACCTGGTGCTTTGCTCCCTTTAAAGAAGTAAAATAAACACCCTCTCTCTTCACCTGTCTCTTCTCTCCCTTATGAATTCTTTCACAGCCAGCATCAGACAAAACCCTAACAATGACCTGGGAAACTCAACCAGGAAGGGCTATGCCTGTGGGAGGAGGTGCAGGGAATCAGGGCTGCTCCCTTGCCCCCTTGCTCCTGCCCCACCCTCCCTCCCTCTGTGCCTGCACTGGCCCAGCCCCTCCCCTATGGCAAACCACTCAGCTCAGGCTCTGGCCCTGCCCATCCAGGGGGAGGAGCATGGGCAGTTCTTTGCAGACACAGAAGCAGCTGTGGAGTAGGGAGGTAGCGGGTTCTGAGGAGGGTGTTTGTGCTTTAAAGCTGTTGTTCTCCATCCACCTCCCAGCAGTGAAGGCTGAGGGCTGCTGCAGGCGCTGAAGTACTTGTTGAAGTCTCTGCTCTGGAGCCTCTCACAGCAGTGAGTCCGCATCCCAGGAGGCTGTGCAGTGGAGGGGCCACATTCCTTTTGGAAGAAACTGAGGACCAATCAGAACCTGCCTGCCAGGGGAAGAGACCAATAGGTCTGTCTTCTGCCTGCTCGCCAGTCCCCAGTACAGCTCTACCACCACCCAGCCCAGTTACCCAGGGTTCCCCGGTGGCCATGCAGCGATGGGAGCCTGCGGGCTCGGGGGAGGGACCAAGAGGTGTCAATGCACCTAATAGGGACTGGTTGCACTTGGCTTTTTATATATATAGATAGTCCTTAAAGTTATGTATTAAAAGAAGTGACATGAGCAGGAACTTCTAAGAAAATGGCCCTGATGTTTGGTGAGTGCCTGGATGAAATGAGAAATATAATACAATGAAAAATAATATAATGAGAAATGAGAATACAAAATTCAGTGGAAAGAGTGTGTTATTGAATCTATAACAGGGGTCATGGAGAATGATCTGTGTGTCTTACATCAATGCTAAGACTGAACAAGACAAACAGATTGACCTGTCTATTTGACAGCAACCAGCCTCAGTTCTTGGGTTTATATCTTGATAGTGACCTTCTATATACAGTACCACCCCCTCAAGGAGACTGACCAGGCACTGGGGATAAGTTGAATATTGGGTCCCTTCTATCCTGGAAGTAGCAGTGATTCAGCCTCAGAGGAGATATGTACTCTGAGTATGGGCTTGCCTCTCTTGCTCACAGTGCTCAGCCAGCAGCACTACCCAAGGGCTCACCAGATATCACTTATGTAACTTGTCTCAGACTAAGGAATCCATCTTATAGTAATAAATATACAATAAAACACGGCCAAGAAAATCATTGGTTCTACCAGATCACTTGCAACCTACAAGCCCAATAGAATGTGAGAATAGTCTCTTAAAGGTAAAGCTAAGGCATCAAGTAATCAACCTGAACACAATCCTTCTGTACTTGGGCACAGTCTTTAAGAATGAGGTATATGCTTTAAACCAATAGCTATTATATGGTGTCTTCTCCCCAAGAGTTAGAGAACATGGGTCCTTGAGGCAAGGGGTAAAAGGCCTAGCTGCTGCTTCTATCACATTAGATCCACGTGAGGCATTGATGCTTCTTTTCCACATGCCTTTAAGCATTGTTGGACTTGAGGTTCTGGGTATCCGAGAGGAAGTGGAAGAGAAATGCCTCTACCAGCAGACACAATAAAGGGTCTACTAAATCTTAACTCATGGTAGACCAGCAAGTGAAGGAGAAGTTTATTGGTGGGGGCAGTGGGCCACTATTACGTTGAGACTCAGTTTGCTTCTACATAAGGGGGATAAATGTGTCTGGAACACCTGGGATGCTTCTTGGTGATTCCATGTTGTAGGTAGCAACAGCATGACAAGGACTTAACTAGATCCTCATTCCCCTTGGAACAATGGTCTTGGATTATCTGAATAGGCAAGCAACTCAGAACAGCAGAAGTACAGGCAGAAGAAGAAGGAATGCAGAATGGGTGCTAGAGGAGGGGGAGTATCAATTATCACGTCAGGACAAACTCCTGCAAGAATTGTAGCTCATTCCACTAACCCCCTGTAATAACATTTTGAATTTATTAAAAGCATCTTTGTCTCTTAGTATACCAGACTCAGGGATGTGAGTGATAAGGCAGGAAGTCTAATCTCAGAAATAAAAGGCATCATAGTAACATCAGAAGCAAATTTAAAGCCCATGGATTTAATTTCATGGACACTGTGGCCACCTTTAAAAAATGTTAAGAAATAAGTCATACAATGGCAGAATCCTAATGTTTGTTTGGTTACAAGTTACTATATAAAGATAAGAATGAAGAAAAAATGCAAAAAGCATGTAGTTTTATGATCTGATTTTTCAATAAACTTCTGTATGTTGTGAGCTGTGGCATTCTCTCTTGAGAGGCTACCACAGCGTCATCATTGCAGTAGGTTTTCCTTTATTGGGGGAGGATACTGCTATTAGAGCTTTGCTTTCTTTATACAAGACTTCCCCATTTTGCCGGAAGCCGGTCCATCCTTGCTTCTTGACACAGTTGCTGCAGGAAAGAAACATCTGCACAGCATGTGTTTCAAGGGACCTGGCGTATATAGCATACTGTTCTTAATATCTTTGCTCCCCTTGGCACTATGTGTTTTAACCAAGGTCACCTCTGCGAGAAAGGTTGTTTCCCCAGGTAGGGAGTTTTCCCTGAAGTTAGGGAGGGGATAAAACCCCTTAACTAAGTGCCAGGCGGGGTCCTTAATCACCTTAACTACGAACAATCACCCTTAAGCTACATAATCTTCTTTACTCCCTGGAATGGAGATAAGAAACGCCCTGACCTTTGGAATAGAAATTGACAGGATTAGAATCAACTGGTATAAATAGCGAGGTAACAAGACCATGAAAGACAGACAGAACTTGGCTGGAGATCCTGGCTAGGCTGCTGATCAACCGAACGCTGTCTCCGTGTCATTCCTTCTTCGCCGACTCCGTCCACTCCTTTGGGGACCCCTGGACCTGCTGGGGTTGGACCCCAACAATTGGTGCCCCATCAGGGACCCTTCGGCAGGCAAGGGAGTACTCACTAATGAAGAGGCAGCCGATATCCTAATCAAACAACTGGCTTTTGAAAATGCTAATAATACCTATCAGGCTTTATTAAGGCCGATTCGCAGGACGGGAACTATGAATGATTTTATAAAACAGTGTGCTGGCCTCGGTCCCGTCACAGGTGCTGAAAGCAATTGGAAGAACATGGCGCTCACCAGCTTTTTACCTGCAGCTACTCAGCTCTCTCAGGACCAGCTTGAGGCTGAAGAAAAGGCAAGATCCCAGAGATCACGGCAGACCTCCCTGGTCTGCTCCCGAAGAGAACCTCCCCCATACGGGTACCGGCAAGGCTGGATACCTCGGTTAGTAGAGGATTTTGGAGATGGAGGTGCTTTCCCAGAGATCCACGAGGCCCAGTACCCACTGCATATGGGGCGAAAGAAAAAAATGTCAAATGCCCTGGCCATTCAGGTGGATGCTGAAGGAAAAATTAAATACGATGCCATTGCTCGGCATGGACAGTCAAAAGACAAGGTCATTTATACCAAGTACACTGACCTGGTTCCCAAGGAGGTCATGAATGCAGACGACCCAGACCTGCAAAGACCGGATGAAGAAGCTATTAAAGAGATAACAGAAAAGACAAGGGTGGCCTTAGAAAAATCTGTATCACAGAAGGTTGCTGCGGCCATGCCAGCTCGAGCGGCTGATAAACTGGCTCCCGCTCAGTATATCCGATACACGCCATCTCAGCAAGGACTGGCTTTCAACTCTGGGGCAAAACAGAGGGTCATTCGTATGGTGGAAATGCAGAGAGATCCAATGGAGCCTCCAAGGTTCAAGATCAATGCGAGAATTCCCCGAGGACCACCTTCTCCTCCCGCACCTGTCATGCATTCTCCTAGCCGAAAGTTGACTGTGAAGGAGCAACAGGAGTGGAAGATTCCTCCGTGTATTTCAAACTGGAAAAATGCAAAGGGCTATACAGTTCCGCTAGACAAACGTCTGGCTGCTGATGGAAGAGGACTGCAGACAGTTCACATCAATGAAAATTTTGCTAAGCTGGCCGAAGCCCTCTACATTGCTGATCGGAAGGCTCGTGAAGCCGTGGAAATGCGTGCCCAAGTAGAGAGAAAGATGGCGCAGAAAGAAAAAGAGAAACATGAAGAGAGACTGAGAGGAATGGCCCAGAAAGCTAGGGAGAGAAGAGCTGGCATCAAAACCCAGGTGGAAAAAGAGGAGGGGGAGGCACGTGAGAGGGATGAAATTCGTCACGACAGGCGGAAAGAGAGACAGCATGACCGCAATCTTTCCAGGGCGGCGCCCGATAAGAGGTTGAAACGGCAGAGAAATGAAAATCGAGATATCAGCGAGGTCATCGCTCTTGGGGTGCCCAATCCCCGGACTTCCAACGAAGTCCAATATGACCAAAGGCTGTTCAACCAATCCAAGGGCATGGACAGTGGTTTTGCAGGTGGAGAAGATGAGATTTACAATGTGTATGATCGAGCCTGGAGAGGTGGTAAAGACATGGCCCAGAATATTTACAGGCCCAGTAAAAACCTGGATAAGGACATGTACGGTGATGATCTAGAAGCCAGCATGAAGACCAACAGATTCGTTCCCGATAAGGAGTTTTCTGGTTCAGACCATAGGCAAAGAGGTAGAGAAGGACCAGTTCAGTTTGAGGAAGATCCTTTTGGTTTGGACAAGTTCCTCAAAGAAGCCAAACAGCACTGTGGCTCCAAAAGACCCTCAGATAGCAGCCGCCCTAAGGAACATGAGCATGAAGGCAAAAAGAGGAGGAAGGAATAGATACACCTCTTCACGGTGAATGGACTATTCCCCATAACCCTAATGACGCAAGTCATACGGGCAAACACTTTGTACACGGGCCAGATAAAAACCAAATCTGGGGAGAATGGAAAATTCTACTTTGAACTATTTAGTGTTTTTTTTAAAGAGTGGGTTGCGTTTGTGCTCCTCCCACCTTTTGGCATATGTAGAACACACTGCCTCATCAATAAAATTAAGACCACTTCCTTTTATGTGACGTTAGTACTTTGGGGTTTTAATATTTTGTGTAAGAATGACTGCTTGCTGATGAGTCAAGTTCACCCAACCACAGTGAGTCGAAGGATGTTCACCTATTGGAACTGTCCTGCCAAATGATGTATGCCCCTAATGTGCTCTGTTTTAATTTGGGAGTGGGGAAAAGTAAGCGCTTGCTTGGTGCACCTATTTGTTTCAAATAAAAACATTTAGACAAAAAAATAAAAATAAAACAGTGTGCTGATGTAAAAAGACCCAGGGAAGCTTCTTGTCCCATTGTTCCAAAGACTTAGAGTTGCCCCGATGACAGAAAGGCAGAAAAAAGGAGGAAGGCTATGCAAGGGACCAGGTGCCAACATGGGGGTCAGCGGAAGACATTAACAACTGAGGCTCAGCTTTGCCCCACATCTTTCCTTTTTCTTTCTTTATTTTTCTTTTAATCTGACTACTTGTTTGCTGGTTCTTTGGCCTTTCTCGTTCTCTCCTGAACACAGCCTTTTCTAGAATCTCCCTACCCTACTGTTCCAGGAAGGGCACCTCCCTTTTATGCCGTGACTAGGTTACTGACACCTGCGTGAATGTTATACTGGTCTTGACCACCCCCCCCCCCCACGTCTACCCATTGCATCTCAGGCCCAATCATACATTCATTAAATGAATTTGAGATTAGGACTCCATCCTCTCTGGAAAGACAAGACCCTTTTGAAGTCAGGTTCACACTATGACAGAAACTGCTTATTATTTCAATATCCTTCCATTTTATAATAATAGGTTTGCTCCAGGCACAGGGACACAGCTAGAGCCACTTTGCCCAGCCTTCCTTGCAGCTAGCTATGGACACATGACTGGTCACTAGTTAATAAGATTGAGGTGGTTTATACAATTTAGGGGAATTCCTTGAAGGTATGTCTTATCTTCCTTTTCCCTTTTTCTTTCCTCCTAGTTTGGAAGAGTTGTATTTTGAACTTACTGAGAAGCCTGATAGGGCATGCTAGTTCCATAATGGCCCTTGAGCCTGATACTGTTAATCAACACCTAGTCTTGTGATTGAGATCCGCCCACCCACCCCCATCCCAGTCTCAGGATTGTCCCATGAACATGCTTCACATTCCCTCCACCTTCCTAACCACATCTTGTAGTTGAAACCTGAAGATCTACCTATCAGCTATTAAGATAAGTACAGCAGTAGATATGACCATGAAGGGATGGAAAAGTAATCCTTGAATAAAGTAAATGATTCAACTTGACAAGCAGAAGCGGAATAGAGAGAAACTTGATCGAGCCACTGTCTCAATTCTGCTCTTCAGGGAAATTAGGAAAAGCTTATGTGCCAGCTGTTTACTTGGGGACATGAGCCCAGGCAAGACTCAAGGACAGGGACAGAGGGAGGTACGTAGAAGGCTGCACTGTTTACAGCCACTGGTTGCTCCTCTAGAAGAGGTACACAAGAAGTCTTATGAAATCCATCTCAGGACCCAGGGAAGATAAAGGGATGCCTTTATCTGTTGGCTCACAGCTCCCAGTCTGTCAAGTTTGCCCCATATGCTAAGTACCTCATATTAACAGGTTGTTTGGAATAAATGCCTAGTGAGTTCCCAAGAGCATCCCGTACCCCCAACTTAGAGAGAAGCCCTGAGGAGAAAATTGGGAGGTAGTTGGTATGAGACGGAGTTGAGGAGTTGTCAGGTTACACCAGCAGCCACATTTGGAATAAAGAGATGAGCCAGAGGGGACCTGACCCAGCACACAGGAGGAGTCAGTGCACCAGCCAGCATTAAGGAAGAGATTACAACCTTATTGATATTTCCTCTGCTGTATTTATATCCCCATGACTATTACTCTTTTCAAGAATAGTTTGATTTTGAGAGAGAGGGGAAGGGGAATTTGAGAGTGTAACATCAATTGGCTGCCTCCTACATGCCCCCTAGAAGGGATCAAGCCCACAATCTGGGCATGTGCCCTGATCTGGAATCAAAGAAGCAACCTTTCACTGCATGGGATGATGCTCCAACCAACTGAGCCACACTGGCCAGGGCCCTATGACTATTTTTTAACTACCAAGTTGTATTTCTCAATCCCTTCACATTTTCCTGGAAATATCAGGGGGAACACTTTGTACATAAGGTATATGACTGGCTCACCACTATGCTATACACCTGAAACTAATACAAAATACTGAATATAAACTGTAATTGGAAATTTAAAAAATACAAAGGAGACTTATTTAGCCAGGCATGGAGAAGGAGTGCGCTTGCCTTTGCAGCCAAGGCCCTTCAAGAGGATGCTGGTGTCACCAGCAGTGCCTGGGACCAGCTGAGATGGTGGTGGCCGACAGCAAGCCAGACCCGGCCACTGCAGAGCCGCATGTGGAGGTGGACAGGGCGGCTGGGTCCTCTGCGGGGAGTGGAGGGATCAGGAGACCCATGCAAAGTTTCTCCACCCATGCATACACATTTTGGGATTGTGGCAGCCAGATAACAATTTATACAAAGGGGTAGAAGGACTGAGTATGGGCTTAGAGTATTGGGCAGTGTGAGGTAATGACTCGTGTGTGAAGCTATAAGACTCACTCATCCAGTGTCAGTAATGACTGGAGACATGTAATACTTTAAACAATTTTTTAAAAAGGCATTCTTATATCACATAATGTTGACACAGCCCTTGACCAAGGCAATTGTTGATCCACCTTTACAGCAGAATTAGATGCTGTACAGCGACCAAGACAATTGGGCATAATGCTGTACAGCAACCAAGACTTTGGGCATAAGGCTTTATAAGCACCCTTAGGTTCATTTTTCTAGATGAAATGAACACAGCTTGAATACAATACCCACTGCTTCTCTATTCCATCCCACAATCTGAGCGTAACTCTGGCTATGAAAGTACAGAAGTTCTCACGAGGCAATTCTGTTCGCCCCAAGTAAAATACCTAAAGATGGGCTATGAATTAGGGAAAAAAAGATTTCAAGGGCTGACTGAATACCGTTGCAACTGAGTTCCAAACTTTTCCTTAATGGCTCAACCTCTATATTCCTTATTAAAGTCATAGCGGATCCAATGCAATGGAATCTCAAAGGGAAACAGCACACAAACTTCTGGCCCTATGGAGGACTGCTATCTATAGTGGTGGACGGCTTATTCATTATTGTTCAGATGTACCTGCCTCTCCATGACCCCCAGGTGGATAACTCAATGCAGTACAAGCCCGCGTTTAGAATTCGCCTGACAGAGAGGAAACCGGCCACAGTGGAGTGCACGTATGGCTGCCAAGGGCCCTACAGCTGCCACATGCAGATTCGGAAGGTCGGGTTCTCCACCAGGTGCAACCTGACGCACCACCACAGGACGCCTGGTTGGAGCCGAGAGGATTTACGCACGTGGCTGTGGGAAGAATGGGGGCAGATGCTGGAACACATTTTCCAGGAGGACAGGCTGCGGTTCATCCTGACGAAGCTCATCTACCATCAGAATGACAACTGCCGGAACTACCGCCGCATCTACCTCTCCCCCAGCCACCCCGAGGACCTCATCAGGCCAGGCCTCTTCAAAGGCACCCACCATGCCTACAACAGCCTAGAGGTTGTCATGCTCAGCTTCCATGGAAGCATGCCAGGGCCACGAAGATCACGGGTGACCACCACGTCCCTGCTGGGCAGCAGATGATAGAGATCCACCTCAGCCGCCACATCCAGCTGCCCCATGAGATCTTCAGCAACTTCAACAAGTACTCCCGCCTGGTCCAGGAGCAGCAGCAGCAGCAGCAAGAAGACAGCACTGAGGACGGCGAGGGCCATGGCTGGCTGAGCCCTGTGCAGCCCAGTGTCGGGGAATCCGGGGCTGCAGCTTTGGAGAAGCAGCCTGTCCAGTTTGTCCTGCCTGCGGGCATAAGCTCAAGTAACCAGAACTACCCGTGAGCCTGCAGGATGTGTTTCTCTGGTGTGGGCATGGTTGCCTGCTCTGGCTCCGCCTACCCCCAGCACATCCCTGGAGTCTTCATCCTGTTTGATGCAGACCACTTCGGGTTCCTCTGGCTGGAACCGAATTGCCTCAGCCTGTACAGCAGAGTCCAGGTCACCTTTCAGAATGCGGAGGTACCATCCCCACAGGCTTTCCAGGAGATTCTCAAGAACATTCAGTCCCCACCCCCTGACGGCCCCTCCCTTGCCCAGGGGCAACAGCGGGGAGAAGAGGCTTCAGGAGAAGAGCAGCTTGCATGCACTTTAAAGATTGGACCTTCTGACCAGGTGACCCACCTTGTTATTTGTTTGTTTGTTTTTAATCCTCACCCGAGTAGATTTTCCCATTGGTTTTTGGAGAGTGGAAGAGAGAGGGAAAGGCAGAGGAAGATCCATGTGAGAGAAACACATAGATTGGTTGCCTCTTGCATGTGCCCTGTAATACTTTAAACAATTTTTAAAAAAGACATTCTTATGTCACATAATGTTGACACAGCCCTTGAATGTGAGCCTCAGAGTACCCCTTTGCCAGAAGGGAGGCCCCTGGAATTAAGTCGAGTGGCATTGTCTTTATCCTCTTCTTCAGGATTTTCATCTTTGCTTCTGCCCATACAAGGCCTGAAACCCTTCATTTTAAACCTCAGAGCCAACATTGGTTTTGCCCTTAGATGCCAGCCTTGCTTTGGACTGCCTTACTCTACCCACTGCCTCGTCCATGGGCCCAAGCATCTGCCCAGCTTTGATGATTATGTCTCTGCTTCCCAACATTGCTGTTACAGCCTGAGAAAGCTTGGGGGCCTTTTAAGTTTTAATTCACTTTGACATCATCTGACTTCCTAAAAATAGGGTGCTTAGCCGTGGAGGCAATAGGGGCTTCCAACACTAGATGAGTGAGTCTTATAGCTTCACACACGTCATTACCTCACCCCCCAAGTAATCTGTTTTAGAAGCAGTGGGCTGAATGCTATCCTAGCTCACTACTGCTAGCTTCCCATAACAGCTACAGGCTCCAAAACTCAGATTCTCCTTCCTCCACAAGGATAGGGTCATGATGTTCTACAAACAGTGGAGTGTAGAAGGTGGTGAGACCTTAATTCATGGGAAGAATTGTGGGATAATCACCTAGACCACCTCCAAGTGATCTTGGAAGGAGAACTCTGCTTTGTTGAGTTCACCTCACCCCTATAATGAGACCAGTTCTCAGGGTGGTAGGAATTCATTAAGGTGGAGGCCACACGAAACTAGTTCCGAGATATGTCTGCTGGAACGTTTCCTATTTACTTTGGGCATAAGGCTTTATAAGCACCCTTATGTTCATTTTTCTAGATGAAATGAACACAGCTGGAGTACAATACCCACTGCTTCTCTATTCCATCCCACAATCTGAGCATAACTCTAGCTATGAACGGACAGAAGTTCTCACAAGGCAATTCTGTTTGCCCCAAGTAAAATACCTAAAGATGGGCTACGAATTAACCCTGAGAGCCTAAGCATACGATCCTTTCCTTTTCCATGAACTAAAAAATGGCTTAAGATTTCAAGGGCTAGTGCTCGCTTCGGCAGCACATATACTAAATTGGAACGATACAGGGAAGAATGATTTGCATGGGCCCTGCGTAAGGATGTCATGCAAATTCATGACGCGTTCCACATTAAAAAAAATAAAAGATTTCAAGGGCTGACTGAATACCGTTGCAACCGAGTTCCAAACTTTTCCTTAATGGCTCAACCTCTATATTCCTTATTAAAGTCATAGCTGATCCAATGCAATGGAATCTCAAAGAGAAACAAGCCAGAGAAGCTCTAAAAGAATGATCTAAAAGCTCCCCTTGGGGATATCCTAATTATAAACGTCTTTTTATACATGAAAATAAAGGAAATGCTTTAAGTGTTTTAACTCAAACATGGAGCTCATCATAGAACTATAGGATACCATAGCCAACAATTAGATTCAGTAGCAAAAGTGTTCCCTCCCTGCTTCGGCCATGGTTTGCAAGGAGAATAGTTATGGGCTCTCCTTCAACTATTTGCGTTCATTTTGTGGAATCTTTACTGAGCTCTTACTGTACACTCAGCATTTCTCAGGCAGCCACCTGGTTTCTTACCAAGTACTCTTGCTCTCTTTGCCCAATATTGGGTGAGTCCAATGTAACAGCCTTAATCCAGAAACCCTGTTACCTTCTACAAGACGAAGGCACACAGGGTTGCGTTTTACTTGATAACTTCTTGCTCCTGGAATAATTATACAGGAAATTCCTATTAACCAAGGACAACTTAATTTGGTTGGCAAATAGATCTTATCTCAAAAATGAGATGAGAGAGAGAGAGAGAGATTACTTAGCTGGGCATGCAATGACTTCATGGTCAGTTTAACAGAAAGTTCTTATTTACCTGAAATAATCTGTCTTGTTGGGCAGATTTTAATTTCTCTAATTCGAGCTTGTCAAGTGGCCAAAGATCAAATAGCCAACATTATACTGATAGTCCTATACCACTGGAGTAGCTTATGACTTTGGAATGTTATGGAAGCAGCGAGGCTTCACTTCTTAACTTCCTCAGGGTGGTCTATAAAGAATGAAAAACAGGTTGCAGAATTAGATGCTGTACAGCAACCAAGACAATTGGCAATTATCAAGATTCCAGGACACTCTAAAGCTACCACCCTTGAAGCAAAAAGAAATCATTTAGGTGATGCTATAGATAAATAAGCAGCGCTAGGCAATCAAATTATCCATACCTGAGAATTTTTCTTCTGCTAAATCAATAAAAGACTTGATAGTTCCACAGCAGCTACAGAATAAAATATATGGCAACAAAAAGGGGAAACCTTTGACACAGACAAACAAATATGGCTTGGACCCAGTGGGAGATCTATATTACCTATAGGGGCTCAATTGCCTATACTTCAACATGAACAAACACATTGGGGTTCTAAAAGAGTGATTTCATGGCGTACACATTACCAGAAACCTTCTCTCACTATAAATCATAAGTATATAGCAGATGTTCTGTAAAATATAGCCCTGGAACACACTCCATAGATCCCAGGGACATTTCTCACTCCCGTTAGGCCCCTTTGAGGTATGGCAATTGGATTGTATCCGAATGCCACTGTCTCAAGAATACGAGTGTGTTAGTTATGACTTGTGTGTTCTCTCATTGGATGGAGGTATTCCCTTGCAGGAGAACAACAGCCTTAATGGAAGGTAAAATTTTATTGGGGGGAAAATAATGCCCCCTTGGAGAGTTTCCTGTGAGTCACATAGTGACCGAGTGACTCATTCACTGGGCAAATAATGCGATCCATTGTGTAACATTTGGCCTATTCTACAGCATTTCATTGTGCTGATCACTCCCAGTTTTTTGGATTGGCACATACCAATGGTACAAGTAAAACTCAACTAGCTTGAAGATGAGCATTCAGATGTCACCCACACTCCTGGTGCTGGCAGCAAAGCGCCTGCTGAGGGACCAGGCCTCGGCCATTGCAGCTCTGGAGTACCTGCCCGCTGAGCTCTTCCCGTACCTGTTCGTCCTGGCCTACCGTGGTGGACACCACTGCCAGCTCCTGAAGGCGTTGGCCCAAGCCTGGCCCTTCACTGTCCTCCCTCTCGGGGTTCTGATGCAGCATCCTCCTGATCACGCCCCAACCAGGGCCACAGGCTTAAAAGCTGTGTTTGATGCGCTTGACTTTCTGCTTGCCCAGGAGGCGCAAACTGTGGGTGCTGGATTTAAGGAACATGGGTGCCAACTTCTGGGATATGTGGCTTGGAGTCAGCACTGAAAATTGCTCACTGACAGGACCAGTGACTGTGCACAGCTCCAGCTCCAACATGGAGCATCCCCTGGCTCCCTTAGAAGTGTTCTTAGACATTAACTTCAACGAAAGGGACCGGGATAAGTTTTTCATGCACATCATCCAATGGGCCCAGCAGAGGGAAGGGTTGCTACACCTGTGCTGCAAGACACTGAGGATTTCTGAGGTGCCCTTCCAGAGGGTCAGGAGGGTCCTGGATAGGGTGAGGCTGGACTGCATCCAGGAGGTGTACATGAACTTCACCTGGGACCTGCCCACCCTGGGGACATTTGCTCTCTACCTGGGTCAGGTGAGTAACCTGCAGACACTCGTTTCCCTGGAAGAGTTGGCTGAGGAGGAAGAGGATGAAGAGCGGGAGGAGGAGGGGGAGGAAGAAGAACAACAGGAAGAGGAGCAGGAGTTGAGGGAGGAAGAGGAGTTGGAGAGGGAAGAACAGGAGCAGGAGGAAGAGAAGCAGGAGTGGGAGGAGGAAGAGGAGTTGGATAGGGAGGAGCAGGAGTGGGAGGAGGCAGGGGAGCAGGAGTGGGAAAGGCAGGAGCAGGAGGAGCAGCGATCCTTTTCCCAATTCCTCTCTCAGATGCTCAGGCTGTGGCACCTCCAGGAGCTCTACATGCGTTCTCCCTCCTTCCTCCAAGGTCGTGTGGACCAGATGCTCAGGTGCCTGCAGACTCCCTTGGACCTACTCTGCCTAACATATTGCCAGCGGCTGACGCATTCAGACCTGACACACCTGTTCCAGTGCCCGAACCTCAGGCAGCTGAAGATCCTGCATCTATTTGGCCTCAGCCTTGCGGATTTCAGTTCCGAGCCCCTCCGAGCTCTGCTGGAGGCAGTGGCACCCACCCTCCAGGACCTGGGTCTGGGTAACTGTGGGATGGCGGACTCCCAAGTCGAGGCCATCCTGCCTGTCCTGAGCCGCTGCCACCAGCTCAGGAAGTTCGCCTTCAGACCAGTCTGTAACCTCAGGCTGAGCAGCAGTGAACTGAGGGGGAGCAGTCCATTCACCCTGAAATTCCTCCTTGGTCACAGCCTTTTCAGCAGCAGCCTGCTCTTCCTTTTCAATCTCTTCAGGATCTCTGTAGAAGTAAAGATCGGGCATGACTTTCACGGGTGTTCATGGGAGATAGTGCCACACATGCAGAGCACTTCCCGGGCCAGCATCCACCACATCAGACCCACTGAGTGAGCCCCCTTGTTGCAAGGGATGGCAATGTCCACAGAGCGCAGAGGAGAGCCTGTGTTACACAGAGCGATGGTGGGCAGGGTAACATAAGGCGCCTCTGAGAGGCTGGTGGTCAGCCCTGGGATCAGTAGCCACCAGAAGTCTTGGCTCCCGGAAGGCTGCCTGCATCTGGTTGGTGAAGGTTCCAGGAGTGAAGCGGCGGCAATAGGAGTGGCTCCAGCGGCAGCAGCAAACTTCAGCACAGCTCGCTGGCCGGGATTCCTGGGCGACATGACACTGACGTCAGCTGGGTTTTCGATGGCAACAATGGCACGAGCTGCCAGCAGAAGCTTCTCCCAGGTTCTCTTCAGATTGATGATGTAGATGCCATCACTGTTCCTTTTGTAGATGGACTGTTCTATTTGGAAGTCAAGGTTGGTGCCACCAAAATGAGTTCCTGCCGCAAGGAACTTGAGGACATCCTCCTCCTTCATTTGCAGGACATCAAGGGCTCCGGACATTGTGAGAAGTTTCCCTTTAAGTTCTGTGGGAACCGAGAACAACGCCATATGGAGCCCTCCCTGGGTAGCAAGGAAAGGCCCTCGGGGAGTTTTTCGCATGAAGGCTGACCATTCTCCTGTCCTAGGAACGGTCTGAGCTGTTGTAGCATCAGAGATTAGCCACCTTGTTATGGGACTTGGAGCTCCTGAAGGCAGGACTGCAGACCCTCTCCCTTTTACTTGCACGTAGCTATCTTCTCCCTCATCCATATATAATCAGCCAACTGGCAAGGCGGGGAGAAGGGGGTTAAAGCAGAATTTCCAGGGTGACCGACTGCTCGGATACAATCCAATTGCCCTGTGGGGCGCAGCTACAGTGTTTGGACAGGTTCAAGCCTTGGACTGAGGAGAGGGCACAGTCCTCTCATTGCCATGTGCAAGTCCCAGCGCCCTCCCAGCACAATTATAGCCAACAGCTATAGTGTAAGCTTGAACCTGTGGTCCGAACACGTGGCCCCACGTGCCTGCGTGATAGAGTTCAGGTGCATGTAGTTGAGTAGGATTGAAACCCACGAGAATGTTGTAAATATCTTGATCACACCCTTACTTTGCCTGTGGCACCTGCTATAAAATAAAGACACGGCTTGTGGGTGCTGGCACTGTCCATCAGAGGGGCAGCGTCCCACCAAGACCCAGCTTTCATTCTCTTGCCTGTCTTTTCTAAGCCTTTCATCACCCCCACTCAGGTTCACCCTTGGCCGTGCCAGCGCGGCACATCTCCCCATACTGCCGGCATTATTAGAATAAAAGTTCATATATGATTCAACCCTGTATCTGCTTAATTTGGTTCAAGTATCAACAGGCAGCCTTGGGCCCATTGTGTCTGGTTTCACCAAGATAAAACAATCCAATTCGACTGTGGTGGCTGTTACACATGGAGGGATGGAGGAGTGCGCTTGCCTCTGCAGCCTGGGCTCTTAGCGGGGATGTCGATGTCCTCAGCAGCACCAAGGCCCAGCTGAGAGGGCAGCAGCTGAGGGCAAGCTGGCCCCGGCCCTGGCCCTGGCAGAAAAGCACCTCGAGGTGGACGAGGCAGCGTGGTGCTGTGCGGGGAGTGGAAGGATCGAGAGCCCCATGCCGCCCCCGCCGCCCCTGCACTGCTCACTGCAGGACCTGCCCCATGGAGATGCTAGTGGAGATCTTCGCCTCGCTCCCCGGCACTGATCTGGCCAGCCTGGCGCAGGCCTGCACCAAATTCCACCACATTCTGCACACCGACAGCATCTGGAGACGGTGCTGCCGCGAGGAGTTTGGGGCTTGTGAAAACTTTCAGAACCAGGAGACGATCAGTATCTCTTATCGAGAAGTCTATGTGAAGCTGTTCCACCCATACAGACACATTTTGGGATTGTGGCAGCTAGATAATAGCTATAGAACACTGCTGATGTAGTGGTGGACGGCTTATGCATTACTGGTTGGATGTACAGACCTTCCCATAATACCCATGCGGATGGCCCAATGCAATTCAAGCCCTCGTTCAGAATTAGCCTGACGGAGAGGAAATCAGCCGCGGTGGAGTGCATGGACGACTTCTACAGCTTTTCCCACAGCCGCCACCTGCAGATTCAGAAGGACAGGTTCAGCATCCAGTGGACCAAGAGAGACCACCGAGCGGATTCACCCACGCGGCTTAGGGGAGAACGGGGGTGGGTGCTGGTGCAGGAGGACAGGCATCAGTATGACTGCCTGATCTACAGCCGCCTCTACCTCCCGCCAAGCCACCAGACGACCTCATCAGGCCAGGCCTCTTCCAAGGCAAATATGATCCCTACGGCCTAACGAGTGTCATGCTCAGATTCCATGGGAAGTATGCCAGGGTCACCAAGATCATGGGAGAGTCCATCGGGACGTTAGAGATCCACCTCATGCGCCGCATCCAGCTGCCAGATGGCGAGCTCTCCCGCGTGGTCCAGGAGATTGACCAGCAGGTGATCCGGGAGCAGCAGCAAGACGGGACTGAGGAAAGCGAGGGCCATGGCTGGCAGCGCCCTGCCCAGCCCAGCGTCGGGGAGTCCGGGGCTGCAGCTTCGGAGGAGCAGCCTGTCCCATTTGTTCTGCCTGTGGGAGTGCACCCAATAGACCAGAACAACCCCGGAACCTGCAGGATGTTTCTATGGTGGTGTGGACACTGTTACTGTTACCTTACATGGCTTCGCCTACACCAGGTGCTGCCCTGGAGTCTTTATCCTGTTCAATGAGAACCACTTGGGGTTCATCTGGCTGGAGGAGAAATACTTCTTCAGGTATGGCAGAGTCCAGGACCAGCCGTGGGCAAACTATGGCCCGCGGACCGGATCTGGCCCGTTTGAAATGAATAAAACTAAAAAAAAAAACAAAAAAAAACCATACCCTTTTATGTAATGATGTTTACTTTGAATTTATATTAGTTCACACAAACACTCCATCCATGCTTTTGTTCTCTGGCCCTCCGGTCCAGTTTAAGAACCCATTGTGGCCCTCGAGTCAAAAAGTTTGCCCACCCCTGGTCCAGGACACCTTCCAGAATGTGGAGGCACCATCCACGCAGGCCTTCCTGGAGATGCTCAAGAACATTCAGTCCGGACCCCCTGTGAGGAGCAGCTTGCATGCACTTTGAACATTTGACCTTCTGACCAGGTTACCCACCTTTGTTTTATTAATCCTCACCCGAGGATATTTTCCCATTGATGTTTAGAGAGAGTGGGGGAGAGAGGGAAAGACAGAAATAATCCAAGGACAGACCAGGGCCAGGCTGGGTAGCAGCCAGCAATTGAGGTAGAAATAAACCTTAGACCAATGATCTCAACCTTCCTAATGCTGCGACCCTTTAATACAGTTCCTCATGTTGTGGTGACCCCCAATTTCCTTGTTACAAATTGAACATAATTAAAGCATAGTGATTAATCACAAAAACAATATGTAATTATGTATGTGTTTTCCCATGGTCTTAGGCCTTTCCATCAGCACGTCCAGGCTCTATCCACTGAGCCAAACCAGCTAGGGCTGAGCATGTTTTTTTAACACTAGATTGCCCAAGGAAGTCATTTTGACTGCTTTTAAATTTCAATTAGAAAAACAATTATGTAGTAAGGACACAATGTCTTAGAATTTTGTGACTTTTTGTACAACATATAAATGCGCTTATTAATAATTGTAGTTACCTCCCCCCTCCTTCATTTCCAGTATATATATATACTATCCTATCTAATAAAAGAGAAAAATGGTAATTGGCGTACGACGATACCCTTTTCATTGGCTAATCAGGGCTATATGCAAATTAACTGCCAACTAAGATTGGCAGTTAACTGCCAACTAAGATTGGCAGTTAACTGCCAACAAGATGGCAGTTAATTTGCATATGTAGGCACAATGCAGGGCGGCAAAAGGGAAAGCAGGAAGAAGCCCCCTGCCACTGACAGTGATCAGAAACCCAGGGGGGAGCTAAGAGCTGGGGGGCAGGGCAAAGGCGGCCCTGGGGCCGCCTTTGCCCTGCCTCCCAGCCATGATCGGAGAATCAGGCGCCTTTGCCGCCCTGGCCAGTGATAGCAGGAAGTAGGGGTGGAGCCAGCGATGGGAGCTGGGCACGGTCGAAACTGGCAGTCCCGGGAGCTAGGGGTCCCTTGCCTGGGCCTAAAGCGAAGCCCACGATCGCGGGGCCGCTGCAGCTGCGGGTCCCTGCTGCCCGGGCCAGACACCTAGGCCAGAGGCGTTAGGCCTGGGCAGGGGCGGAGCCTGCAACCACGGGGAGCTGGGGGTCCCCTGCCCAGGCCTGACACCTCTGCCAGAGGCCTCAGGCCTGGTCAAGGGGCCAATCCGGTGATTGGTGATCGGAGGGTGATGAGGGTCAACTCCTCTGACCAAGGCGTCAGGCCTGGGCAGGGGGCGGAGCTGGGGATTGGGGGGATATGATGGTCCCCTTGCCCAGGCCTGAAGCTTGGGTCAGAGGCGTCAGGCGTGGGCGGGGGGTGGAGCAAGCGATCAGAGGGAGATGGGGGTCCCCTGCCCAGGCATGATTCCTGAGCCAGAGGCCTCAGGCCTGGGTGGGGGCCAGAGCCAGTGATCAGGGAGAGATGGGGGTCCCCTGTCCAAGCCTGACACCTCTGGTGGAGGCGTCAGCCTTGGGCAAGGGGCCGATCAGGCGATCGGAGGGTAATGGGGGTCTACGCCTCTGGCCGAGGCATCAGGCCTGGACTGGGGGCAGAACCAGTGATGGGGGGAGATGGGGGGAAATGAGGGTCCCCTGCCCAGGCCTGACGCCTCTATCAGAGGCGTCAGGCCTGGGCAAGGGGCCAATCCTGCGATTGGAGGGTGATGGGGGTCAACGCCTGAGGGCTTCCAGTATGTGAGAGGGGGCAGGCTGGGCTGAGGGACACTCCCCGCCACACATACAAACACACAGTGCACGAATTTCGTGCACCGGGCCCCTAGTATATATATATATATATATGTGTGTGTGTGTGTGTGTGTTATACCTATATTGCCCAAAAGCAGTCATTTTGACTGCTTGTGGGAAATTTTAAATAATCAAATGACTCTTATTATTGAATTGAGTAAATTTCTTATATGACCAGTTCTGCTCTGTATTGAAATAACAGTTTTCATTTTTTTTGATTACCGTCACATGATAACATGCAAGTACATGATAAATTGTCGATACTTGATAAGTTGCAGTTGCTCAATAAGCTAAACTAGTACTTGTTATTCGAATCTTTATGCAGTGATACTTGTTCTAATAAGTTGTTTATTTCTTTTGCTCCCTAAATTCATGAAAGAAATGTCGAATAGAAGGGAGTTATTGGAAAAGCTAATGAACATAAGTGAAGAGTGCTCCGATATAGAATCAGATGCAGCAAATTCTGAAGTATCATCTGAAAATGAAGCGGATTATATTCAAAGTGAAACATCTGACACTGAAGATAGCGATGAAGAGTCGATCACCAATGATGAAAAGGAAAGTGCCATCAATATGCCCAGGAAAAGGTGTAGGGTGCTAAGTAGTTCAGACTCTGATGAAGAAACTGAACACACCGTTCAGGAGACCGAAACAGCTGCTGATGGTACTGTGTGGTCAAAATTTGACGAAGGTGGTATTCCTGGAAGGTTACCATGTACTTGTATTTTCAAGGGTGTGAAAGGGCCAACAGGCTACGCAGAAAGGAACATTGTGGCAGATAATCTTATCAGTGCATTCTCGTTGATAATAGATAACTATATTATCAAACATATAAAGAAGTGCACAGAAGAAGGCCACCGAATTTTGAGGAACACTTGGACAACATTACCGGAAATACGTGCATTTACTGGGATTTCATATGCTTGTGGAGCCTACGAGGCAAAAAATTTAAAACTCATTTATGGTCAGCAAAGTGGGGTCCCGAATTCTTCAGGAAAACTATGGCCAGAGAAAAGTTCAAGCAAATCCTACGATTTATTCCTTTTGACAGAAGAAGCGAAAGAAGTAGGCACCTACAAACAAATAAGTTTGCCTTGGTTTCGGAAATATGGGACAAGTTCATTGAAAATAGTCAAGCTTGCTATCAACCAGGGCAACATATAACAGTTGATGAGCAATTATTTCCGTCAAAAGCCAGGTGCAGGTTTACACAGTATATGCCTAATAAACCCAACAAATTTGGCATCAAATTCTGGCTTGCATCAGATGTTAGTAGCAAATATGTTTTGAATGGTTTTCCTTATTTGGGGAAAGATGAACAACAACCATCGTCAGTGCTTCTCAGTGAACACGTTGTTCTGAAACTTGTCGAGCCATATACAGGCTGTAGAAGAAATGTCACGACCGATAACTTTTTCACTAGCATGTCACTCGCGACAAAATTATTGGCCGAACAAACAACTCTAGTTGGAACTATTAGAGGAAACAAAAGAGAACTACCCAAAGCAGCCAAACAAATGAAGGATAACATGCCTCGTTTTTCCACTCTGCTATATAAATCAGAGAATTGTGTTCTTACAATATATAAAAGCAACCCAAATAAAAGAGTAGCTGTTCTAAGCATACATTTGTGAAAATTGATAAAATAAAAAAATGTTACCAGAATCTATTCAATTTTATAACAGCACAAAATTTGGAGTTGATATGGCGGATCAAATGGCCAGAAAATACACAGTAAAAGCTAGTTCTCATAGATGGCCCCTCCAAATATTTTCCAATATTTTAGATTTGGCTGCTATAAATGCTTGGATCCTTTACAAAGAAACGACAGGAATACAAATACAATGAAAAGAGTTCTTGTTTCAATTAGCAGAACAGCTTTCCACCGAATACAGAGCTGCAAGACAGAGAAATTCATCAGAACATGAAGATCCACAAAGACCAACTGCAACATCATCAAATGCAACCCATTCTCACAAACGCAAAATTTGTCAAGTACGACTTTACCACAACAACAAAACAAATAATATATGTGAAAAATGTCAAAAGTATGTTTGTGGAAGATGTACACAAAAAGATTTCCACTTTCATTTGCATAAAATGTACAAATAATGCATAAATTATTTTTTTTCCAAGTGAAGTAAATTTTTTGTTAATATTTACTAATAACTTGTTATATAACTGTAAATAATACACAAAATATTAAAACTTAATTTTAAACAAATTTCTTTACACATTAGTTATTCTTTCACAATGCAGTCATTTTGACTGCTTTTGGGCAATATAGGTATATACTAAGTTTCAGTCTTTCTAGTGTTAAAAAGAAAGAAAGAAAAAGGAAAGATCCTAAAATTAGATAGTGGTAATTGTTAGATTGTACAACTCTGAATATAATAAAAACCACTGAATTGTAAAAAACAAACAAACAAAAAAAACTGAATCCAATTCAAATGGTTTGAGTTAAGACTTTAATGAAAGAAAGCCTTAGTGGATGGAAGGAGTCAGGAATGAGGGATGAGGAGGCACCAGGGGCCAGCAATGGCAGGAAGCTACTGCAACCATAGGCCCAAGAGGAAAGAGGTACCGAACCCAGTGAGAGCTACGCCTATGGAAGAGGGTCCCACCTGGGAGGAGCAGCGGGCCTGGAGGAACAAACCTGCTGTCTGAGATGTGGCTGTAAAAGACGGAGGGGGAGTTGGGAACAAGTACCCAAACCTCTCATCTCCTAGCCAGTGTCTTCCAGTGGCCAGATCCACCTGGCCGTCAGCTTTCAAGGGAGATTAAGCAATATGGCCCATAGGTTGCTGCCCTCTGGGGGCACAGAGCAGAGTGTAGGGTGCATTGGTGCTGAGCAACGAAGAATAGCCAGCTCCCTTGGAGACCAATGGGGAGGGGAGGCCATCGGAAGGGAATCGCCATATGACCCTTAGGGAGAGGACAGAATACCAGGCTCTGCAGCCCGTCTTCACACAGGGCCCCATGTCAGGACCCCACAGGCTGGAGTGAGCCAGTGCTGGAGCCCAGAGGCCCTCCCACTAGTCGGGGATTCATTGCAGACTCATTTTGGAGCCGAGAGCGGCAATATCTTGTTCATCCCCAAATCTGGCACTAGTTCCCTGCTGGTCACAGGCTAGCAGAGGAGGAGAGCCTCTGGCAGAGGAATTCGCCAGCACCAGCCTTAGTCTCTGGATATTTTTCACACGTGGCTTCCAGGCTCAGTGCGGCTCCAACACATACACTCTTGCTCCTAAACAAGATTAATCTCATTTCCTTAGTCCTATTACCAGGGAGGTCAGCCATCTCCATTTCCTAATGGAGTTAGATTAGGTGATAAATCAATCCTGATTAGAGACTATTCTCCAGTGGGAGGAGGTGCCAGAGGCTCAGCTTGGGGAAGCTGTGGGGTGGGGCTCAAAGGAGAACAGTCTGGGGATTGCTCTCTGGTTAACGAGTATAAAACAAGGTAGTACACCTGTGTCTCGTTGGCTTCTAGCTCAGCATTGCACCGTATGCTGTTTGAACAGGGTCCATGCCACACAAGTGTCATTTTAGCCAGTGTCAGGAAGGTGTCTGGCAACTAAAGAGAAACGACTCTAAGAGAGCACTGCACGGTGCCTTTATATTACAATTTCAACTTTTAAGAATGTCAACTATATACCGCGATGAACCCATTTCAGAGAGAAAATTTCACACTGACAAAGAACTCCCCTGAGCAGCTTTCAACGTCTTTCTTGTCCAGGCCCAATTTCCTGACCTCCTTATTCCACATTAAAATGAGCATGCCCCTCCTTCTGGGAAATTATGCTAATTTAATGGTCACCACCCACATATATTCCTACCAAACAGTAAGCTCTCCTGACCTTTCTCAGGCAGGTTTGGAGCTTCATGGCGTCCAGCACAGATGGGGGTCCTGAGGACCAGCTGACAATCGGGGGAGCACAGAGCAGTATGAGGCCTGTTCTCCGACCATTGAAATGTGAGGAGTGTCAGGATGGGCACAAGCAAGGCAACCCCAACTGTCGAGTTAGGCAAGCATTTGGGGCTGAGCACCCCCAGCCCCAAGGATCCAATGAGATGAAGGGAAACCAGAAACCATTGGCTTCCCAGGATCCACAGAAGCCATTTAAGACAGGAATCATTCTCCTGGTGTGAGTAAAGACTAGGGAAGACAGTTTTCAGAAAGCCACAGGCTGTCTGCATCTCAGCAGTGGGTCAGCAAGACAGCTCTGCAGCCATGGGGCAACCTGTATCCATCTAGAATACAGACCAGCCTTTTCTGGGAAAGCTCAGAAGAAAGATGATGCCTCAACTTCAGCCAAGAAGAGACAACTCATTTTATCCAAGACCAAGCGGAGACATCGTGAAAAGTCTCAACTTCTTAGGAATCTGACCAGATGCATTTTCAAGAGTCCAGTCACAAAGACAACATCCCATCCAGGTAACGTGCTCAGCGGCAGGCAGCGGGGGCTGGGGGAGGGGGGGGGAATTTGGGAGAAACCCCAGCAAATCTGTGCATACAGGAGACTGCAGGGTCTCCAGGCCTGTAGCCCTGCAGGAGAACTTAAGTACTTTCCATGTCACAAATACCATGAAACTAATTGCATTGGGAAGTGTGGCTGAACCCCTGGGCCATGCTGGCCTTGGGTCTCTACACACCAGCTCCCAGCCCACCACAGCACAATTTTTAAATTAGGCAGAGATATCCCAGGAGCAGGTCTCTGTGGGCCACAGCTTCTCTGCAGGCAACCAGTTACCCAAGGAGATATTGAGAGACAGACTCAGAGTGGGAAAAGCAAGAGAGAGACCGGCTGTGGCTTTGAGGGCAGACAGATTAGCCAGGGAGGCAGAGAGAGCCAGGAGCCAGGAATAATGTAAAACCTGAATGAAATTACAAGGTTGTGCAGAAAAGGCTCAGTGGTGTGGCTTTGGGGGAGTGGTTCACTGTGAGAACGCCCTAGCCATACTGGTTTCCTTTCATGTCGATTCTGTTTCTTGCCCTGGGCTCTGATGCTTTGTTATACTCAAAAGTTTAATAACATGCGACTTTAAGGACTTTTAAAAAAACATGAAAAACCAAGACAAGCAATTGGATTTCCCAGCCCATTCTCAGCAAATGGGAGCCAACTAAGGGTAGCCAATCACTTAGTTCCTACCTGACCACCAGCTGAGTAGGCTGGGACCCCTTTAGGACTAGAATGCCCTGTGAACTTCACGTGAAACGTCAGATTTGTGACTTGGAGCAGAGCCTAATGTCCCAAGTCAAGGTGGTTCTGACTGCCAGTTCCTGGGCTCTTTTGGGCTGAGGCACATGTTGGACTTGGGTTTAAGTCATGTGCCCACACCTCAGCCCTCCTCTCCCTTCCCCCAGGGCCTTGCTGAGTACTCAAGCTGAACATCTGACTTCTTGGATATCTTCAGTCCTTAATTGGATAAGTTACAGCTGGGTATTTTGCTCAAAGGGAACACCAAATTAAGATGATGATTGTCAGGATAAAATGTACAAGAAATAGCAGAAACGTGGGGAAAGCCAGCTCCTAGGAGTGGTTAGGTCTTGGTCTCTGGGAAGTAGTTGAAATAAGCAAACATCTTGCCTTGACCCTGCAGAGCTGCCACAAAGCAGGATCATTCTTGGGACTCTGAGAGGAGGGGACGGAATCAAGAACAGAGTATCAAAGAAGAGCTCCAGGGTCAGAGTTTGCCTCACCTTAAATTTCCTGAAGAAAGAACTTCTTGAAGGCAGAAGAGGTCATTTCCTATCCCCAGCCCCACAAATGGTTCTCACTTAGTGTGAGGCTTGCATGCAAATCTCCCTCAAGACACCTCAAGCATTTTATGACAAAAAATGACCTGACAAGGATACACATGATACCTTAATCAATAAAGAAAAATAATAAAACAAAGAAACGACCTGACATGCGATGAACTGGTCCAAATCTACCCCAGGCCCAGGAAGGGAGCCTGATGGGCCGGAAGGCAGGAGTCAGTGGTCAGAGACTAGGCCATCTCTGTAAGTGCCCCTGGGCTGTAACAAGGGGTTAGGCTGAGGGGTGGGAGCCCTGATACCTAGAGCTGCCCCCAGAGGGCCTTCCTGCCCAGGGCATTAGAAGGGAGCCCCCCCCCCACTCCCGCCCTTATCCTTAAGGAGTGGCTTCTGTTCTTCCTGCCAGAAGTCTCCACTTAGTAGAACCCAGCTACATGAACTCCCTTCCCCACCACATCTCATCTATCTCTCATCTAAGTCTCTTACCCAAAGGCTATGCCACTTAGTGATGAAGAGGGGACAGCAAGAATCAGTCTAAAGAAGAAGCTGCCCAAGCCACTGTGGAGAACAGTATGGAGCTACATCAAAAAACTAAAAATGGAACTCGCATTTGACCCAGTGATCCCACTACTAGGAATATATCCCAAGAAACCAGAAACGCCAATCAGAGAGGATATATGCACCCCTATGTTCATAGCAGCACAATTCACCATAGCTAAGATTTGGAAACAGCCTAAGTGCCCATCAGCAGATGAATGGATTAGAAAACTGGTACATATACACAATGGAATACTATGCTGCGGTAAAAAAAAAAAGGAACTCTTGCCTTTTGCAACAGTATGGATGGAACTGGAGAGCATTATGCTAAGTGAAATAAGCCAGTCAGAGAAAGATAAATACCACATGATCTCACTCATTTGTGGATTATAGAGAACAACATAGACTGATGAAAAGGGACAGACCCAAAGACTGAGAAACAGCGATCAGGCCAGCAATCCCCAGAAGGAAAGTAGGGGAGGGCAGGGGTAAGGGGAAGAGTTCAACCGAAGGACTTGTATACATGTATATAAGCCAAACCAATGGACATGGACAACAGGGGGATGGGAGCATGAGTGTGCGGGGAGGGGGTTATTGGGGGGGGATGAGGACACATTTGTAATACCTTAACTAATAATAAATAAATAAATAAATAAATAAATAAATAAATAAATAAAATAAAAAAAAGAAGAAGCTGCCCAGGTAGCGCTTGAAGGTAGTGGACATTCAGGAGAGGAAGCTGTGCAGGGGTAGGAACTTCTCTTCAACACCAGACCAGGAGAGCTCAGCAGGGAAGCATGTTCACAGCTGTCAATCAGTTCCTGGTTACAGGGCGGGCAGTAAGCCAAGCTCTTATGACCACCATGGAGGCCTCATAGCTTAGAAGCCTTCAGTTGACCTGTTATACCAGGTTAAACACTCACAGCTTAAACAACTCCCTGGAGACATGAAAAGTGGCAGGATTCCGGCTGAAGCTATCATCGGGCCCTAAAGCCTGTGACTAGCCTTTTGGTTCCATGGTCCACATTTCTTTGCCATTGAAGGCCTATTATTAGGGAGAGCTGGGAGCCAACCTTTGTCACAAGCAGTTTCCTTGTAGGAAGTCTACAGTCTGGATTCTGCCTCTTTATGGCCCCGTCCGCCTCCCCATTTAGACAGGCCTTGTTCTTCTGGTGTGAGTAAAGGATAGCTTTCAGCAAGCCACAGGCTGTCTGCATCTCAGGAGTGTGTCAGCAAGACAGCTCTGCAGCCATGGGGAAACCTGTACGGATCTAGAATACAGAACAGGGTTTTCTGGGAAAGCTCCAGAGAAATAGGATGCCAAGAAGAAACAACTTATTTCATCCAAGACCAAGCAGAGACATCGTGAACGGTCTCAACTTCCTAGAAGGCTGACCAGCTGCGTTTTCAAAACTCCAGTCACAAAGACAACATCCCATCCTGACAATGTGCTCAGCAGCAGGCAGCAGGGTAGGGGGACCTGGGAGAAGTCCCAGCAAATCTGTACATACAGGAGGCTGCAGAGTCCCCAGGCCTGCAGCCCTGAAGGAGAACTGAAGTACTTTCCATGCCACAAACACCAGGAAAATGATTGCATCGGGAAGTGTGGGTGAACCCCTGGGCTGTGCTGGTCCTGGGTCTCTACACACCAGCCTCAGCCCAGTTTTAAATTGGGCAGAGATGATCCCAAGAGCAGGTCTCTGTGGGCCACCGCTTCTCTGCAGGCAACTGGTTACCTTGGAGATATCCAGAGACAGACTGAGTGACAAGAGAGAGACTGCAACAAGAAACCCCACTGCATGGGAGAACATATTTGCTAATGCTATCTCAGATAAGGGTTTAATCTCCAAAGTTTACAGGTTACTCATACAACTTGAAATGAAGATTGAAAGTCCAACCAAGAAATTGGCAAAGGACCTAAATAGTTTTCAAAAGCAGACATACCAAAGGCTGAGAGATATGAAAACATGCTCAAAGTCACTAATCTGTAAGATGCAAATCAAAACAATGGAGGTACCATCTCACACCTGTCAGAATGGCTATCAACAAGTCAACAAAGGACAAGTGTTGGCGAGGATGTGGAGAAAAAGGAGGTGCACAAAGTACCTGGTTCCCCCAGGTCTCCAAGTCCTGCACTGCTGGTGGGAATGCAGACTGGGGCAGCCACTGGAAAACAGTATAGAATTTCCTTTAAAAGTTAAAAATGGAACTCCCATTTGACCAAGTAATCCCACTTCTAGGACTATATCCCAAGAAACCAGAAACATCAATCAGAAAGGACATATGCACCCCTATGTTCATAGCATCACAATTTATAATAGCTAAGATTTGGAAATAGCCTAAGTGCCCATCAGCAGATGAGTGGTTCATCTATACAAGGGAATACTATGCTGCTATAAAAGGATTTTTTACCATTTGCAATAGCATAGATGGATCTGGGAAAGCATTATGCTAAGCTAAATAAGCCAGTCAGACAAAGATAAATATCACATGATCTCATTCATATGTGGGATACAATGAACAACAAACTGAGGAACAAAAATAGATCCAGAGACTAAGAAACACTGAACAGACCATCCAACCTCAGAGAGAAGGCAGTGGGGAGGGGTAAGAGATCAACCAAAGGACTTATATGCAGGCATATTTGCATAAGTGATGGACATTGACACTGGGTGGTGGGGGCTTGTCCTGGGGGACAGGAGTGGGGTGGGGGGTGTCAATCAGGGTAAAAGAGGACATATGTAATATTTTGAACAATTAAAAAAAAAACTGGCTGTGGCTTTGAAGGCAGACAGGTTGGCCAGTGGGGCAGAGAGAGCCAGGAGCCAAGAAAAATGCTGTAAAGACTGAAGGACAATTAGAAGGTTGTGCTGAGAAAGCTCAGTGGTGTGGCTTTGGGGAGTGGTTCACTGAGAACACCCTGGCCATACTTGTTTCCTTTCATGTCAGTTCTGTTTCTTGCCCTGGACTCTGATGCTTTGTTGTATTCAAAAGTTTAATAACATGCAACTTTAAGGACAACAAAAAAATATAGAAAACCAACCAAGGGGTTGGATTTCCCAGACCATTCTCAGCAAATGGGATCCAAACAAAGGCTGCAAATCACTTAGTTCCTACCTGACTACAGCTGAGTAGGCTGGGACCCCATTAGGACTAGAATGCCCTGTGAACTTCATGTGAACTTCAGACTTGTGACTTGGAGCAGAGCCTAATGACCCAAGTCAAGGTGGTTCTGACTGCCAATTCCTGGGCTCTTTTGGGCTGAGGCACATGCTGGGCTTGGGTTTAAGTCACGTGCCCACACCTCAGGGCCCTTCTCCCTTCAACCAGGGGCCTGCTAAGCTTAGTGCTGAAGCTAAACATCCCAGTGAGTTTCTGGATATCTTCAGCCCTTAACTGGATAAGTTGCAGCTGGGGCTACAAAGACTGAGGTCAAGAACTCAGAGGTTGCCACAAGTGGCACCTGTAGAATACAGTACAAAACGGACAAGTATCCCTCAACCGGATTCTGAAGACTCGCCCCACCTTCCTAGTTTTAGTCTTTCATTAAGGCAGCTAATGCAAGACTACAGGCCCAGCTCTGATCTTGTAAAATCCATTGTCACCAACCATACTTTGAACCGAGCAATTAAAAAGCAACTTTATCCATGCCTTACAATCAAAACATGTCATTGACGCCATTGCTCAGGACAGGCTCATGCAATCCTAATTGCAGAGTCTGCTTGGGTAGGTGAGGGAGCTATGCAAGTTTGAGGTACCAAGCTGGGTTCATAGAGCTTCCAGGCTAGAGGGAGGTTATAAGGCACTGACGTTCAAGTGGTACTTATGACTGATACACTTTTCTGCAGCATGGAACTGCTGCTATGCAAAAAATATTTAAAAATACATTGACAGGAACACACGTGCTCTGCACTGGCTGGGGGTCCTCTACCTGTCATAAGCTAATGCTTACTGGGCAGGTACTGTGATGGGCACTGGTCTACACAGTGTCATCTAGCCACAAAACGTCAGAGTTGAAGTTTCTAGAATCAGGTACTTGTCCAAGATTTCAGAGCTAGTAAGCAATAGACAGGGACACACCTCAGGTGAGTTCAAGCCCATATCCTCACTGTCACATACCACACAAAGGATTGCCACATAAAGGATCAGAGATTGAGACTCTGGTCAAGGGTGGTGCTCCCACCTCCACTGCAAACAGTAGCTCAGCCCTCACTGATAGTGGGGAAGGGACATAATAAGAGAGCCACACGTGTCTAACAATTATTCACCTTGCTAACTAAGGTGTTTGTTTTTTCCCACAGACCTGGGGAAACTGGAGGGTAAAACAAGGCTGTAAAAAGACAAGATACCTCAGTAGGTCTTATTCAGAAAGGAATACGCTTCTATTTGGTAGCTGTGCCTAGACCAGCCGTGGGCAAACTACGGCCCGCGGGCCGGATCCAGCCCGTTTGGAATGAATAAAACTAAAAAAAAAAAAAAAAAAAAAAAAGACCGTACCCTTTTACGTAATGATGTTTACTTTGAATTTATATTAGTTCACGCAAACACTCCATCCATGCTTTTGTTCCAGCCCTCCGGTCCAGTTTAAGAACCCATTGTGGCCCTCGAGTCAAAAAGTTTGCCCACCCCTGGTAGACGCTGACTCCCTCGGGGAGTTTCTCAGCAACTCCGGCCATTCTCCAGTTCCAGGAAGGGTCTGAGCTGTTGTGACATCATAGAGGTTTAGCCACCTTGTTATGGGACTGAGCTCCTGAAGGCTGGACTGAACCTTCCTTTTCCATAGCTCCGTGCAGCTGCACGCTGCAGTGTACCATCTCCTCATCTACATCTATATATATGAGAGGCTAAGTGACCGACCGTCCATCCGGCACATATGACACACACTGGCAATTTAAAAATAAACATTGATCAGTTCTCTGAACGGTGAACAGTTGGCAGCCTTTCACACTATAACTTCAGCCATCGAAGATCAAACTGGATACCCCAAATGCTTTTCTTAGATGGCCCAGGCAGTAGTGGAAAAACATATCTTTATAACGTTTTAATACATTAGAGGTCGTGGTGGTACTGTTTTATCCACAGCGTCTACAGGAATTGCTGCAAATTTTCCTTTCAGCGCGCACAAATCCATGCACTGACCACTAGTCCATATATAATCAGCCAACTGGCGAGGGGGCTCAGAGCAGGATTTCCAGGGTGACCGAATGTGCCGGAAGCCGGTCCATCCTTGCTGCTTGACACAGTTGCTGCAGGGAAGAAACATCTGCACAGCATATGTTTCAAGGGACCTGGCGTATATGGCATACTGTTCTTAAAAGGCTAAAGAGAAGCAAACGAAACCTAAGCACACACAAGGGGAACTGGAGGGTGTGGAAAGGCACTGACCACGTGATGTGGAGGCCTCAGTAGCAGGAGAACCTGAGGCGTGGAGGTAGCTCAAACTGCGGAACTGGGAACTGAGTGGGAAATGCCGACCTCACTTGAAAACGGGGCAAGGCCAGTGGGTGTGAAGCTTGCCCACCTGAGCCCATCCTGATTGAGGGCTTAACTACAGGTTCCTGAGATAGCTCCTGTGAAAAGTCGCTTTATTAAGGTTATTTGTTGACATTATTACAGATGTCCCCTTATTGATTTTCCTCAAACTGGAGGTGAGAGTGATGGGGTCTGGTTGCAGGAGCATTTATTCCAATAATGCCAGCAGTATGGGAGAGCATTCGTGTTGGGGTCCAGCCCCAGCAGGTCCAGGGGTTCCCAAAGGTGTGGACGGAGTCAGCAAAGAAGGAATGACACGGAGGCAGCGTTCAGTTGATCAGCAGCCTAGCCAGGTTCTCTAGCCAGGATCTCCAGCCAGGTTGTGTCTTTTTTTTTGGGGCCAGGGCCACATTAGAATTTTAATAGAGAAAATTAGGAGTACATAAACATTACATATGAAACAAATTGACATAGCCTACATGAAAATGCCTGAGGGAACAAAGTACAAATTCAAGCTTAGAGACTTAGGTACTGGTACTTGATGAAATCACATTTCCCAGCAAGTCAGTTTCCTCATTTGTGGTTAGAGTGATAATCAAGTGAGTCAACAAATGAATATATGTATATAAACATACATAAATATATAAAAATTCTATATACTGCCCAGTGCTATTAAAAATACAGATATTCTCTTCTTACTTTCAGTCACGTTTCTTTTGAGCTTTCTCTTGTATTTTCGCTTATACATTTCTTGTTTGAATTTTTTTTAAAACCATTGATTTACCTGTTTTTCTGTCATGTTAAATTCAAATGCAAGCGATAGACTATGTCCTTTTGTGGGGCATTTGTTTAACTTAAACATTGCCCAGAGTGTCCATGAGGGGCTTGCTGACTAATGTTTTCTCCGGATATTCTTCCTCACATTCCATTTTTTCTTTTTTCTCTTCCTCCTGTTCTAGTTTCTTTTTTCCATCTTTTTATATCTTCTTCCTTTTCTCCTCCTCTCCATTTTTCCTTCTTTCATCTTTACTATGATTCTTATTGGATTGCTCTGGATTTTTATCACTGGGCATAACTGGTTGTTTCTGTATAGCAAGATCCCCAATATGTGTTGGGGTCCAGCCCCAGCAGGTCCAGGGGTTCCCAAAGGTGTGGATGGAGTCAGTGAAGGAAGGAAGGACACAGACAGTGTTCAGTTCATCAGCATAGCCAGGTTCTCTAGCCAGGTTTTCTGTCTTATTGTCTTGTTACATCTGTATTTATATCAGTTGATTTTAATTCTACCAATTTCTATTCCAAAGGTTAGGGCGTTTCTTATCTCCATTCCAGGGAGTAAAGAAGATCATGTAGCTTAAGAGTGATTGTTCGTAGTTAAAGTGATTAACTACCTGGCTGGCACTTAGTCAAGAGTTTAATACTGGGCCCCTCCAGACTAAGCATGCAGTCTGGCCTCTACTGAATTTGGCCTGCACCCCACTGCACTGAACCTGCACCCAGAAACTGATCCTGGGAGCTGCCAGGAGGTGGATGACATAGCTCTGAGGTGGAGGATGATGCAAGCAATGGGACCAGGCTAGGCTTATGGCCACGATGCTGTAGGTGCAATCAATAGCCCAGTGATGAGATGGGTTCCACAAGCCACGCCCTTTCTCAGGTAAGGTACAGGAGGGTGTGGCATCTTATGCCTAGGTTAGTAGGGAAGGCCCAGTGTTTCCCACCACATCCCGCGTGGTTCAGGGTTCAGGGTCTGGAAGAGGAGCTGCACACAAATTGAAAGAAAAGACATGAGATAATTTGGAAATATTGGAGGACCAGGCGGGCAAGGTCAACTTAGGAGGAAAGACTTCCACTGTGCTCAGGCCTCACCAAGCTTTTTATAGGGAGAGGTAAATAAGGTAGTGGTTACCATAGTTACACAGTTCTTGTGAGTTTCACTTGTTTTGACCATGGTTATCCTTCCTGCATTTCCTCAGCCCATTAGCTTCCCAGATAAGATCTAGGGGAGTGTTATAAAGTCAAGCCTAATTATGCTAAGAGGACTGTGCCCTCTAAGCTGGGACTTGATTATGACTTTGCCAACAGGTCAGTACGAGGCTTAACCCTATATCAGTTTCCCACAGCCCAGGAGCTGTTTAGCAATAGGTTGTATTAGGGAACCAAGCATTTATTAGAGAATTCTGTCAGAAACTCGTCAGTCCAGCTCCTACTTGGGACACCCCCTGCAGGGGTCTTGAGAAGATCGGAGTAGAAGCCACAGGAGAAAACCCTCACCTTCAAGGGCTGATCCCTTAACTACCACCTGCTGGCCCAGGGCAACACCCACTGAGATTTACTCTTTCCAGCTGAAGAGAAACATGTGGGTCTCCAGACTCATTTTAGGTTTTGCCATATTTGAGTTCATCTGCCTATTCTGGCTTTTGCAACGGCACACCGCTCTGGGGCTTCTTCCCAGAAGGGGGCTTTCCAAGTGTAAAGGAACAGGAGGAAGATAAGCCAACAGGACTGCCCTCTCCAAGGCCTGGCCCAGACGCCAGGCCATGGCATGGAACGGAGGGACTTTGACCAGTGAAAGCAGGAAAGGCAAGTTTATCACCAGCCAGAGGAAAGGCCAAAGGAGAGGCGGCTACCCGCCAGGAGCCTCGGGTTTTGGTTTTTAGGAGTGGGACACAGCAGCTAAGCCCTTGATCAAGGTGGGCTCAAGTGGGGAAGTTCCACACCCACTGGCCTTGCCATTTGCAAAGGAGGTTGGCATTTTCTAGTGTCCAGGTCATGCAGGTCCTCCTTCGGGCCACATGTTCCAGTGCAGGCCCCTGGTCCAAGCTCTGTCAGCTGTGGGCAGCTGTGGTCTTCAGCTCACCTGCCTGCATGCCCCCCACCCAGGGCTCACAGCTCCCTGGCAAAGGGCATGCCTGGGAGAAAGGGTGCGCTTCCCACACAAGGAAGAGAGGAGCTGCCCTGAGAGCTTTCCAAGGCTTTTTCTCCAGTTGAGGGAAACAGACAGGTTTTCGGAAGGAAGAAAGCAGGAGGAAATGTCTCTTGGAGAAAGCACCTGTATTCTTGGCTCCAGGACTTCTGTGGAGAGGACAGGAGGAAGACCTCCCAGGAGTCTGCCAAGAGAGGCCCGGCTTTTGGAAGGAGAGAGCGAGCCCCCAGCTTTTCCAGGGAAAGCAAGACCCCAGCTTTTCCAGGGAGAGTGAGCAAGCCCCCGGCTTTTCGAGGGAAAGCAAGACCCCAGCTTTTCGAGGGAGAGACCTCAGCTTTTCGACGGAGGGCAAGACCCCGGCTTTTCGAGGGAGAGCAAGCGAGCCCCTGTCTTTTCGAGGGAAAGCAAGCCCCCGGCTTTTCCAGGGAGAGCGAGCGAGCCCCCAGCTTTTCGAGGGAGAGACCCCGGCTTTTCGAGGGAGAGTCAGCGAGCCCCCGGCTTTCTGAGGGAGGCAGAGCAAGCCCCCGGCTTTTTGAGGGAGAGCGAGCGAGCCCCCAGCTTTTCGAGGGAGAGACCCCGGCTTTTCGAGGGAGAGACCCCGGCTTTTCGACGGAGAGCAAGACCCCGGCTTTTCGAGGGAGAGTGAGCAAGCCCCTGGCTTTTCCAGGGAGAGTGAGCGAGGCCCATGCTTTTCAAGGGAAAGCAAGACCCCGGCTTTTCGGGGGAGAGTGAGCGAGCCCCCGGCTTTTTGAGGGAGAGCGAGCGAGCCCCCGGCTTTTCCAGGGAAAGCAAGACCCCGGCTTTTCGAGGGAGAGACCCCGGCTTTTCGAGGGAGAGACCCCGGCTTTTTGAGGGAGAGACCCCGGCTTTTCGAGGGTAAGCAAGACCCCGGCTTTTCGAGGGAGAGACCCCGGCTTTTCGAGGGTAAGCAAGACCCCGGCTTTTCGAGGGAGGGACCCCGGCTTTTCGAGGGAGGGACCCCGGCTTTTCGAGGGAGAGACCCCAGCTTTTCGAGGGAGGGACCCCGGCTTTTCGAGGGAGGGACCCCGGCTTTTCGAGGGAGAGACCCCGGCTTTTCGAGGGTAAGCAAGCCCCCGGCTTTTCCAGGGAGAGCAAGTGAGCCCCCAGCTTTTCGAGGGAAAGCAAGACCCCGGCTTTTCGAGGGAAAGACCCCAGCTTTTCGAGGGAAAGCAAGACCTCAGCTTTTCGAGGGAAAGCAAGACCCCAGCTTTTCAGGGGAGAGTGAGCAAGCCCCCGGCTTTCTTAGGGAGAGAGAGAGAGCGAGCCCCCGGCTTTTCGAGGGAGAGACCTCAGCTTTTCGAGGGAAAGCAAGACCCTGGCTTTTCAAGAGAGAGCGAGCGAGCACTCCCTTTTGAAAGAAAGAGAGGCTTCCCCCATCCTCCTGGGCTCTTCTGCTCGCCCGCAACTCAGAGAAGCCTCCCAGCCACTCACACCCACACTGCCCAGCTTTCTTCAGTCACAGGGACTAGGCTGAGCAGCAGCCCTCCCCCACCTGGGGTTTTATAGGCTGTGGAGACTGAGCCACACCCCTGCCCCGAAGCTCTCTGGGTGCGCAGCTGGTCCTCTCTTCTCACTGGCTCCCTCCCTCTCAATCAGTAGCTAGCACCTGCCCCTCCACTCATTTCCTGATCTGCAAGTCACCAATAGCAGGGAAAGGAAGGGAGATTTCCCTGGTGGGCAGCACCCAAGCCCTGCAATGAAGGTGCTTTCCCACCCGCCCCCCCAACCTCCCTCCCCTCCCCTAGCAAAATCCTGGGTTGGAAAATGAGCGCCAGCTGCTTCGCAGGCTGAACATGTAATTATGCCCCGTGATGCTAACAGAGCATTAAGGTCATGCCCATTTGCCTGGAAGTTACTCCTTTGGATTTGAGTTTCTCCAGCAGCTCCTTCAAATCAGCATTGTTCCTGGGAAAGAAAGAAAAACGCAGAGTTTAAGAGGGCCCTGCCAGGTCCTGATTTTCACTGCCCCAGCCCTCCCGAAACCCCTCAAAAAGGAGCCACAGGTGGGAGGCGTCCTTTAGAAGCCAATTCCCCTGAATCAGTCTGGGAGCCCAGCTGCAGGCCCCCTGCTGGGCCTGAGTAAGGAGATGGTAGGAAGGGCGCCCTTTCGGGAGGGGTACTGCTGAGTGACATGAGAGTTTCAGGTCCGCCGGGGCAGGCCTGGCAGCCAGAAGAAGGGGGCACACAGGACTCTCTGGGCAAGAAGGTGGCTTTCTGCGCACCGTGCTTGACATAAGACCTAACTTGACATCAGACCCCCACTCTGGGGTTAGAAAAACTCCTAGAAAGGAAACATGTTCATCTCAGTGGTTAGTTCTTTTTCTTGCAGAGCATTTGAAAGTTGCTTTTGTTAAACATCACTGGTTTCCTTATCAAAATACTGTCAACATTCTCTTTCTCTCAGCAGCTTCTTCATTTCCCCGCAACTTCCTGTCTTTACTCCTGCTGCTCCCCCAGCCTTTCCTTCAGTTTCTGCCACAAATCAAGAATATTCTCTCCTTTTTTTGTGACCCAGCTGAGGTGCTGGGTCTCTGTGGATTCTCCTCTGATCTCCCAGATTGGTCCCACCTGCTCACCAAGTGTAGGCCAAGTCCTTTCTGAGGGGGTGGTGAAGGACTTGAGATGGCCAAGGTCTGGTCTTCTCCCTAGAGAACCTCGCACCCCAATTAGCACATTGCAGTTTGCTTTACTCCATCACAGCATCCCTTGTGCTGGCGGCTCTCTCACTTGTCTATGTGGCTGCATGGTAAGCGTCTGGGGGACAGCATTATGGCTTCTTCAGCTCTGCGTCCAAATGTGATCAAGTGTGACATGTTTCTTCCAGTGGATACAGGAGAGAAGGAGAAAGAGATGGCTGCACGGAAATCACACACGTTCTGCCGCCTTTGGGGTTTTCTCTGTGGCCTTAGAGTTGGGTCTGAGGGGTGACACGAAGGAAGTTCTGGACTTCCTTGGGCTCTAGAAACAGCTCCAAGTGCATAAAGCTGGCCTGCAAGATCAGGAAGAGCAAATGTTACCAGAGAGGTAGAGTGAGGATACTCCAGGGCAAAAACTAGGCCCCCTGATCCACAAGGTTATGAACTGAAGTCCCACCTGACACAGCTGAGCCAGCTGTGAGAACTTGGGGTGTGGTATAGTGCAGCAGTTAAACATGCAGATTCGGGGTTCATAGCCTGGCTCGGCGTCTTGTTAGTCATGTGACCTTATGTGACCTTGTGCAACTTAGATAATCTCCCCAGGCTCCCGTTTCTTTACAGGTGACACAGTGATGCTTATGATCATGATAGACCTCACCTGTCAGGATTATTGTGAGGTTTAAATGAGTGAATACACAGGAAACGCTTGGAATAGTGACTGGCACAGAGTAAGTACTTATTGTTATTAACATCTACAATATAATAATATATAGTGCAACAATGGTTAGCTTGCTCTAATTAGAAAAAAAAAAAAAAAGACAGTCAACCTAGACAAAAACCTAGGCAAAGAGGCATATCTAGAATTGCTGGGAAGTTCAAGGTTGTTGGTAATAGCTCCTAACCCAGCTGTGGGCAAACTACGGCCCGCGGGCCGGATCCAGCCCGTTTGAAATGAATAAAACTAAAAAAAAAAAAAAGACCGTACCCTTTTATGTAATGATGTTTACTTTGAATTTATATTAGTTCACACAAACACTCCATCCATGCTTTTGTTCCGGCCCTCCGGTCCAGTTTAAGAACCCATTGTGGCCCTTGAGTCAAAAAGTTTGCCCACCCCTGTGACCTAACCTCTAAGCGTGCCCCATGCCTTTCCCCACTTAATCCACGTGCTCTGTTAGAGTCAGAGTCCCGAACCCGGGGATCTGTGTGGCTCAGGAAAAGAAACTGCCTGATGCATCCACATTCTTATCAAGGAGGAGGACTAGCCTTTTCTTTGCAGAGAAATAACGTGAATTATAAATGATTGCTTTTTCTGTGATGCACAACGACTTTGCATCATGAGGGCTGTCGTCCTATAATGACAATAAGGCACAATGACCTTATTGGTCTCTAATTAGTTCTGGAAGAAGAGTCTGGAAGCACAAGGGGTGTTATATGTCCAATTGCCTCTGTCCCAGAGAAGGGACTGACAAGCAACTATGGGACTGGGGCAGCCCTGGCAGGTGAGCATCTGTTGGGGGAGAGAGTTGCTAAGAGTAAGGGGGCGGAGTTTTCTCCCTGAGCAAAATTCCCTGGAAAATGCCCTGCCCCAGGCTGGGGTGGTGGCAGAGATGGGCAATTAGGTAACGCTCCGTGATGGTGGCTGCAGGGGTGCGGGGTGAGCAGGGAGGGGTGGAGGCTGTTTTGAAGACACTAGTTTTTCGTCCGTGTCCCTGGCAGGATGGGGGAAGTCATTCCTCTCCACCTGCTCCAAACTCCGTGCTCACCTGGGCGCTCAAGAGCCTGTCTCTAAACTAGTGCGTGTCACATGTCCCTGTGCACACACATCCCCAGGACCTTGATAAAATGTAGATTCTAATTCAATAGGTTCAGGTTGGAGTCAGCATTTCCAAATGTTTCCAGGCAATTGTCATGCTGGTCCTGGGAACATCACTTTGAATGACAAGGTCACAGCTTTTGTACCCAACAGCATCTTCATCCCCAGGGAGCCTTTTAGGAATGCAGACTCACAGGCCCCGCCTCAGAGGCAGCAGCTCCGTTTACACAAGCCCTCCAGGGGCGCTGGTGTCTGCTCAGGTGTGAGGACCACTGTTGTAGAGCATATAGGAGCTACTCTCATTGGAAGGACAGATGAGGGTTTCCAGAAATGGCATTCAGCCAGCACAGAATGCCAGGGCGAGGAGACATGCCCAGGAAGATACTGAGCCCAGCCCTCTTCCAGCTGTGGGAGGCAGGCAGGCAGACATGAGCAGAGCAAGGACGATGGGCCAGGTACAGAAGGCACCAGGGCAAAAAGCTCCGGGCGCCTAGCAAAGGGCAAAACTAGGAAAACAAGGGCCTCACCCCCAGGGTAATCTTTCCTCTCCTGGCGTATTTCTGGCCATGCAGTCAGACGCTCCCGGGACCTTTCCTCTCTGGCATGTTACTAACCATGTGGTAGAGCCCCTTGGAGGAGGAACAAGGGGCCAGAGAATAGCCTCATAGGACTCCCCTACAAGCCCTTGCTCAACCACTCCCTAAGCCCTAACCCAGTGGTTCTCAACCTTGGCTGCACATTAGAATCACCTGGGAATCTTTTTAAAATCCTGATTTCTGGGCCTCATCCTTCAGAAATTCTGTTTCTTTGTTATGGGGTGGGGCCTCAACATTAGTCTGTGCCTCCCCGACTCCTCCAGCCAGGCACACGCTCCTGGCCTCTCTCTTCCTCCTGAGCTCCAAGGGCCCTTCCTTTGCCTCTGTAGTTGGTCCTGAGTGCATTTGTCCTACGTCTCACGTCTTCTACCTCTGTGACTGTCTGAATAAACTTCCTCTTATAGTTTGAGTCTTGGATCTGAATCCTTTCTTAGCAAGAACTCAAGTACCGAGGTTGCTGAACTGAGGTCCAATCGCCGGTAACAACTGGTGCTATTTTCTCCACCAACAAAGGTGGCCCCGGGAAAAGTCCTTTGCCCAGGGGGCAGCTGGCAGCGGTCCTGGGACCTTCCACAGAAACCCATTCTGATGGTAGGGCATTCCTGCAACGCCAGCATCCCTGAATAGAAGCTTCATGGTGGGCATGTAGTGGGAAGGGAAGACAAGAGAAGGATTTCTTGAGGCTGGTAAGAGACAAAGGGGTTGCAGAGAAAGGGGGCCCTGGCCTTGTCGCTACCACCATGCAGAGGACACAGACATGCACTGCCCGTGCTGGCCAGCAGAACTGGAGGTGTGCCTCACAGGAAGCCAGGGCAGAAAGCTGGTGTAGGCTGCCCTGTCGGGAGACACTGAAGCTGACCACTAGTTCCTGACCATAGAGCAGCGGTTCTCAACCTGTGGGTGGCGACCCCTTTGGGGGTCAAACGACCCTTTCACAGGGGTCGCCTAAGACCATCGGAAAACACATATATAATTACATATTGTTTTTGTGATTAATCACCATGCTTTAATTATGTTCAATTTGTAACAAAGAAATTGGAGGTCACCAAAACATGAGGAACTGTATTAAATGGTCACGGCATTAGGAAGGTTGAGAACCACTGCCTTAGAGCCTGAGACAGGCACTGAGTCCACAGGGCCAGAGCAAGACCCTAAATCAAAGCCAGACCCGAGAGTCAGAGACTGAGATGGGGCCAAGCAAGCAGAATCTGGGATCATTTCCATGACACAGGTGAGCTACGTGACATAGGGTTGTAGATGGCGTATGCTACTGGATTAAAGACACAGAGGGGCAGCTAGGAGCTGTTTTATGCCTCTGTGTTCCTGCTCATGATGTGTCCTATGCTTGGAATACCTGCCCCTGCCTGGTTTCTCATTTGCCAGCTTCACTTATCCTAAAAGAACCGGCTTGGGTGTCATAGTCTCCAGGATTCCCTCTGTGACACCATCCTGAGCATCCCCTAAGCCTTGTTCTTCTCTGTTGTAGTTATTATTAACCCAACAACCATGATAGGATGGCACTCACTGCAGCACAGTATGACCGAGTTTTACAGGGATCCCCAAGAGCAGCGATCTTTGAGTTCATCCCCTCAGTGTTTCCCATGACCACTGACACATGATGGGAGCTGGAAAAACCAGACGGAGGATCGTGGTGGGGGGTTGACTGGATGGTTTGGAAGCATGGCCGGTGGGCCTCCGGCATCTCAGGAACGAGTGGCAAACGAACTTTCTAAAGGCCCAATGCGATGCCAGGAGGCCTTGGGAGGGGTGAGCAGGCAATGCGTAGAAGGAAATGGTTAGGGCTGAGCTGATTTCAGCAAGAACTACGTAATTCATATCGCCCTACATTCCCAAATCTGGACTCGGAAGGGACAGGTATCAATAAACATCCCAAGACTGAACACCACCTGTGCCCAGTGCTCATCCAGTCCATGTTCGTGCCCTGCACCTCCGGGAGAGAAGAGGCTGCAGAAAATTCAACATCTCCTCTCAGACACAAACCCACAACTTGAGATGTGTTTTTTTGCGGGGGGAGAAAGGTCAAAAGGCCACATTTAACTTTAGGGAGAGTAACCAGTGAGAGGAATCATGATCTGATGGCTTCTATCCCTATTTAATTATTTCATGACTAATTAATAGGGCCATTACTGCATTCTGAAGGGAGAGAGCTATGATTCAAGGTTAATGCTGTTGCTGCACGCATCACACCTCAAATGGCGTCATAAACATGCCCAGAGTGTTTAATTGAGCCTATAAGTAACAATGTAATTACACTCAATAATGTATGTGCCTGGTATTTATTTGTTTCTCTCTGAGGTGCAGAGAGTCCACGTGGGGGGAGGGGCGGGTTAGGGAAGCTCACAGGGACTCATTGCAACAACTTGTTCTCCAGCTCCCTAGTCCTATCAGCTCTTCCCTGCCCACCTCCCTCTCAGTTACGAGTAATAGGTGTCCTGTTCACAAGAAATCCATCCCCTCTCCTTCCTCCACTTCCCACCGGGACTAGGTCTAACCTCAATGTTTCCAAAGAGAGAGGGGTGGAGAGAAGGGAGGCAGAGAAAGCAGCAGTTGCCTGAGCCCATATTTTAGTCTTGCCAAGGAGCCATGATTCTTCAAACCTATGTGTCTTAATCCCTCAGAATTGCAATCACAAAAATATCATAGACTGGGTGGCTTATAAACATCAAACATTTATTTCTTAGCGTTCTGGAGGTTAGGAAGTCCAAGACTGGTGTCCGGTGAGACTCCACTTTCTCGTCAGCTGCTTTCTTGCTGTAGCCTCCTATGGTGGAAGGGATGGGGCGGGGGTCGGGGGGGGGGCGGGAAGTATCTCTAGGGTTTCTTTCATGAAGGCACTAATCCCATCCATGAGTGGTCCCCCAAAGACCCCACCTCCCAAAGGCCTCACCTCCAAATACCATCACATGGGGGGGTAGATTTTAACATGAATTTTGGACACAAACAACCAGCCTATGATACACTATTGTAACCTCATCCTTTGAAAATACCTTTGGGAATGTCTCCTCCTCTTTTACAAACTGTGGTGCATACAGATAATTAGTCCTCAGAATTCATCCTCAACTTCTAGTATTTTCCTTTACTGGGAAGGCTTAAAAGCTTAAAACTACTTTTCCCGGGTTCCCTTGCAGCTATGATTCTGCATGCAAATTACGCCCCCCAACACCCCCCCTCCCCCCCCCCCCCCCACACACATAGCCCTAGATCAGTGATGGCAAACCTATGGCATGCCTGTCAGAGGTGACACGCGAACTCATTTTTTTGGTTGATTTTTCTTTGTTAAATGGCATTTAAATATATAAAATGAATATCAAAAATGTAAGTCTTTGTTTTACTATGGTTGCAAATATCAAAAAATTCCTATATGTGACACGGCACCAGAGTTAAGTTAGGGTTTTTCAAAATGCTGACACGCCGAGCTCAAAAGGTTCGCCATCACTGCCCTACCTGGTTTGACAGCCAGCCCCACTGTTCAACAGTTCCCAGGGTCCTCTGTGGAGGCACCGCCACCCTCTCTGGCCTACACCCCTTTGTAATGATCACGTACACGTTTTGGCCAACAATTCCCCAATTTTCACCCCTGAGTTCCTCCACTGTTCTCGGGTGAGTGCCATCTGGTCCTAGTGGTTTACCTACATTTAGTTTGTCAATTAGCTATACAAATCACTCGGACATTTACTGCTATTTGAGTTGGTATCTTTGCCTTGTCAGTCCCCAGGGGCACTGGGGAAGTGGGAATTTTATAGAATCACACAGGATCATGAAATTTCAGAGCTGAGAGGGTCCTTGGAGAGCCTTTTAGAGGAAGCAGCATCTGTCCATTCACTCAGGTATTCATTGACCGAGTACCTGCTACATGCAGGCTGGGAGCAAGGCAGACGAACATTTCCCCAGGGTGTTTGTCAGTATCACTCTGCAAGTCAGTGGCTAAGCTGGGGCAAGAAATGAAGCCCCCTGCTATTCTGCCTTCCAGAGCCATAGGGACAGGCTCTGAAAGGGACAAGAGATGAGAGATTAAAAATTGAGATTGAAGGGAATTATAGGGGATGGAACAAAGGAAACTGGGAAAATGAGGGTTGAATATAAAGAGATCAAAATGAAGGAAGGTAACATTGAATGGAAGAGAAAGAAACTAAGAAGAGAGAAGGAATAGGACGATTTCTGACTGGGGTTAGGACTGAGAAAATAACTGAGGGGTCTCTAACCCCTTTATCATCTTTATGCCTTACTAGGGGCCCAGTGCACGAATTCATGCACCTTGAAAGGAACTGTGGGCCATGAGGCTGCAGTGGGAACAGGGGTGGGTCTCAGCTCCTCCTGCCGTGACCCCTGGTCCTCTGTCTGCCAGCAACCCCACTCCTGCCGCCACCGCTCCCACGCACTGATGGAACCAGAGCCAGGCACTGGCAGCAGATGTGAGCGGTGGCTCTGGCGCTGGCTGCAGGTGCAAGCAGGGCCAGTGCCAGCAGCGGGTGTGAGTGGCAGCTGCTGCCCTGATGGCCCCTCAAGAGCAGGGGGAGGTGGAGAAGCCCTCAGGGGCAATCGGGGCCAGTAGCCGCCGCTTGCACCCGCTGACAGCGCCAAGCGATTGGGACTGGTGCTGAGCACGAGCAGTGGGTGCGAGCGGCGGCTCTGGTGCCATCTCTGGGTGCAAGTGGGGCTAGCGCCAGCAGCAGGTGCGAGTGCCGGGCAGGACTGCAGTGTGCAGGAGCAAAGACTTTTCAGTAACCATCAGAGGCTCGCCTAGATGACAGCGACCAGCGTCCCACCTTGGTCTGGCACCCCCACTCACCTGCTCTACCATCCCGCTGCGGCCAATGGCCACCATGTTCTGCACATGCCCCCTGGTGGTCAGCACGCGTCATAGCAACTGGTTGTTCAGTTGTTCCGCTGTTCGGTCTATTTGCATATTAGCCTCTTATTATACAGGATTCCTTCCCACCTTTACTCTGGTTGGCAGGAAGGGAGGTGGAGGTGAGGCATCCATTGCTGTCGATCAAGCTTATTATACTGTGAGAGATCATCATTATCATCAAGGGAGAAGCTTATTATTCTGACAGGTGATTCCCTCTCAAATCTCTGCTCCCAAGGGCACGGAGAGAACCACTGTGACTCTTACAAGAGGAAGAAAGAACTGGTGGGATTAGCCAGCTTCAAGTATGCAGGGCCTGGCAACATGTGGCCAGCAATTTGGGGGCCGGGAAGAGGCATACAAGGAAGCAACCCAGGGGTGAAGGAGAGGGAGGTGTCATGTAGGGAGATGCTGGTGAGAGTGGCAGATTTGCTACCCCCCAAATATGCCTTTTAGGAGAACTGATTATTTCAAACTCATTATTTTTTAAGAAACAAAAGACTTAGGAAGAACCTTTGACCTTCCCCCTAACTGCCCAAAGGAATTTAGACAGAGGGCCTGCTCCAGGAAGGGAGCTATCAGCACAGATGACTATAATGGTTACAGACAGAGAGGAACCATCAAGGCCCACTAGACCAAAGTCCTCTCTGTGTCCCATTGAAAAAGATGGCCCTGCAGCCCTGGCCGATGTGCTCAGTGGTTAGAGCATGACCCCCCACTGGGGCATGTGCAGGAATCAAACCAATGTCTCTCTCACATTGATGTTTCTCTCTCTCTCTTGCTCTCTCTCTCGCTCAAAAACAAAACAAAACAAAACAAAAAAAACAATGGAAAAATATTCTCTGGTGAGGATTACCAAAAAAAAAAAAAAAAAAAAAAAAAGATGGCCCTGCAAATGTTTACCAATGTTTGTTAAGCAAACATTTTCTTCTCCATCTCCATGTGAATTGCCTTCCTGCCATTTGAAGTCCCAAACTACCCTGCTTTCTCTTTAGCTCAAGTTGGCACCTCAGCCAATTTGCCCTGGACTCCCAGAGTCTTAAGAATCCCCTGGATGTACATATGTGATTAAGTTTGTTCATTTTCTCCTGTGAATCTGCCACAGGTCAATGTGATGACTAGACCAGCCAAAAGAACGTTGAGGGAAAGAGGGAAAGTGTTTTCCTCCCCCAGCACTGGGCACTGTAAAGAAACATGTTGCTCTGTATTTAGACTTCAGGTGTTTAGCATGGGCTATTCCCCAGGCCCTTCCAGAGAGCATTCCAACAAGAAGGAAGGAATCTCATGCCAGGAGCAGTGCTCAGGAGTCCAGGGGCAGGGGGATGACGACGTAGCTCAAGGCGGAAAGCAAGAATACAAAGTGGAGGGATGCGTGGTCGAGTCTGTTATCGTTCAGTGTATTTGCTGCCTCTCCCAGTGGGAAAACGATGTATCCCCCACCCTATTGACAGACTCGGTTATGTGGCTTTGTGTGTCCCTCCTGGCAGAAGAATAAAAATCTCCACTCCTTTGAGCTCTGGGTTGCAATGTGACTCACTTTAACCATAAGCTGTGAACCTGTCTCATGTGTTATTCTAAGCAGAAGGTTTAAAAGCCAGCTGTGGGTCTGCCATTTCTTTTTCCCTTTATGAGTCTGATAATGTTGGGCTTCTCTGTCAGCCCTGGTCCTGGAGTGAAGACAGCATGGGGCAGATCCACAGGCTGACAGTGAGAAGCCCAGAAAACAGAATCCTCACTGGACATGGAACACGAGTGAGAAAGGAAACTCCATTGTTATAAGCCATTTAGAGTTGGGGGCTGTTACCGCAGGATACCCTAGCCCGTCCTCACTCATACAGGGGCTATGGGAGCTGCTGAAGCAGGACATTACTGGCAAAAAATCAGAAAAGGTCAAAGCCAAGAACTCAGCTATATGAAAAACTCTAAATCAAGGACGGATACATAACAATGGGCCTGGCTGGTGTGGCTCAGTGGTTGAGCAGCGATCCATGCACCAAGAGGTCACTGGTTCAATTCCTGGTCTGGGCACTTGCCTGGGTTTTGGGCTCGATCCCCAGTGGGGGCCATGCAGGAGGCAGCCAATCCATATTTCTCTCTCATTGACGTTTCTATCTTTCTCTCCCTCTCTCTTCCTCTCTCTCTAAAAATCAATAAAAAAATTACAAAATTAAAAATAATAATAAAACTGGGGTGGAAAGATGTGTGTGTCCAGAGGACTGGAGCATGTAGATCCTTTGTGCTAGAAGAGAAACTAAGGATTACAATGAGGCAGCGTGGGCCAAGCGTGTCCAACTCAAAGGCTAACCTGGGCCAAATAAACGAGGCATGCAGCCCGCGGGCCGCAAGTTTGACATGCCTGGCGTAGGCCTTACCTGATGACAGGATGGGCTCTGGAGCCAAATCCCTTTTCCTCTGTTTCTTGGACAAGTTCCTCTGTGTCTCAGTTTCCCCTTCCACAGATGGAGGTAATAAAAACAACACCTAACTATAGGGTTGTTATTGGGGCTAAATGAGTTGCCCACATGTAAGTTACCCCCATTTGCTTAGAACACATAATGAATTAGTCACTTACCATGAGTTAAACACGTGTGCTTGTGAGTTGAGGATCCTGCTCATAGTAGACACTCAACATGTTAGCTCTTAGTACTATTCTTTTCAATGCTCCCATTTTGCAGACAATAAAACTAAGTTCCAGAGAGGATACAACACTTCCTAGAGGTCACACAGCCTGCAGACAGTACCATTTCACTGCAGCCCGCCAGGAAGGGAGCTGGTTCAGCAAGTAAAGGGTGTGCAAGGCCAATGACGAGCATTTTATTTGCCCTTAAGCCAAAACAGTTGTTAGTAAATTAAACATTGATCATAAAGGGGCCTCCAATTAAGATCCACTAATTACATCACCAGCTCAATTGTCATGCAATTATCTACAATTACCCCAGAACAAACATTGAATTACTTTCCTCTTAATACATTAAGCTAATATTACTCCTCAAGCCCTGGGATAGGAATACGGAAACATTTAATCGACAGGGAGACATGAAATCAGGGAATTAATGAGACAACAGCCACATTGCCCTGTCTTCAGAGTGACTCGTCCCTGGGATAATGAGAAGGCAGGGGACAGGGGAGGGAAACCCTGTGTCTGTGTCTTCCTTTCCTGTCATTGTGGAGGTGAGGTGGCTGGAGACAGAAATGTGAACCTCCCTGAATGGCGTTGACCAGAATCCTCCAGGGGTGACTGAAGCTGTCATTGGTGGAACCTGAATCACAGTGTAACTTCTCTCTCTGCTCAATCTTGCTTCCTTCCTTCCTTCCCCACAGATGTCAGTCCCCGAAAATGCACTTTCTCGTGCACATCCTGAACACTAAATTGCCTTGTGCAATCTGTTCCCAAAAGGCCATCTGCAGCAGAAAGCCATTGATGCTTCTGAGCTGAGAAGTGGCATCATCGACTCACACGTCAGCAGGCTGTGACTGAAGGGAGGAGAGAGGTGGAGCAGAGATGCAGGTGAGGAGGCGATTGTTGGGGGGAATTCTGGGTCTATCAGTGATGGCGAACCTATGACACACGTGTCAGAGGTGACACGCGAACTCATTTTTTTTGGTTGATCTTTCTTTATTAAATGGCACTTAAATATATAAAATAAATATCAAAAATATAAACCTTTGTTTTACTATGGTTGCAAATATCAAAAAATTTCTTTACGTGACACGGCACCAGAGTTAAGTTAGGGTTTTTCAAAATGCTGAGACTCCGAGCTCAAAAGGTTCGCCATCACTGGTCTAGATAGATGCTCTGCTCTAATGGGTGGACAGGAGGTCACAGCCGGGGGCCTGGAGGAGGAGGATTCTGAGAGTCTGGCATGGGGCAGGGTGTGGGGCTCAGTCCCTGCAGGCAACTGTCCCTCCAGCCTTGCCCTTTGCCTGGGATGGGTTCTGTCTGAAGGGCAGGAGCCTGTTCCTCCAGCATCCAGCAAACAGCTACCCCAAGGTCCCCTAGAACTGCCCCTGTGTAACCTGGGCCCACGGAGCCCTGGCCCCGCCTTCACAAAATGCTGTGGGTTGGGTTTGGAGAGGGAGCTATTAGATTCACATCACAGGGACAGTTATTTCACAGGCTGATGAAGTCGCTGTAATAGATTAAGAATCTGCAATATGAAAGGTATGACTGACTTAAGCCTGTCTGTCCAAGGAAAGCTGTGTTGGATTCACAGGCTTCCAGACGCACAGAGAGAGCAATTCACTCAGCCTTGAGGACCGGGGAGGGGTCTTTGATGTAAACCTTTCCTCCAAGTCTTCTGAAACGTGAGTCTGTTCAATCCTGGCTCTGCCACTTACCAGCCACGTGGCTTTAGTCAAGTGATTTAATCTCTGAACCACTGTCCTCCCCTGTGAAAAAGGAATGAGCGCAGCACGGAACAGTCCACCTCGTTCTCCCTGTGATTCCGGTGTGGAGTGAGGATGAGAAAAGGCCCCAACTCCTCTCTGAAGGACCCCATGTTTAGTCTCCAAATTTTCCCGTGAAATGCCATCTCATTGAGTCCTTCTCCGGGTCCCACAGCTGTATCAGCCCAGATGTTTGGGTGGAACTTCTGACTTGTTTTCTCCAAATTCAGATTCTCCCTTGCTGATCCCTCTCACATAACTACTCCTACCACCTACAGCTTTGTCCCTGAGTGCGGAAGGCCCTCCTGGCTGGTGTTAGAAATATTAAAAAACAATTGCTGAGGAATGATGAGGAGCACACTTCCTCCTCCTCTCATTCTCTCCTTGATTCATGCAACTAGTATTTTTTATCAGATGCTTACCCCACTGGCTAACATTCTAAAGCATCACATGGGGACTCGTAAGATTTATAAGAGACTTTCAGATAGGAAAACCGTTTAAAAAATAACTGTCTAATGACAGTGCAATCCCTCCCCCTTCCCTGCTTTCTTAGTCTCCAAGCTCCTCGCACCGTCTAAGCTTTATACATCTCTTGTTATTGTCTCTCGGCTTGAGCAGAAAGCCAGCCTCATGAGGGCAGGAACTTGGCATCAGTTTTGTCTCTTGTTCACTCCCTGGCATCTAATGAACAATCAGTAACTAAATGTTTCAATGAACAAATGCGCATCTATGTCCCGGGTTGATGCTGGGTGTTTCTACATATCATCTCATCATCATATCAGCCGGTGAAGCACATTTAATCCCTTCCATTTCAGGAATGAGGAAACTGGAGTCCAGGATCTGAGTTCCCCAAGGGTGACAGACATAGAAAATGCCGGAGCCCGGATTCCGGCGCAGGACTCAGCTGTGACACCTGCAAATGCCTGTCAGGCAGGAGGTGCCCACAGGACCCAGTCCGTCAGGCAGCAGGACAGAACCAGGGGTCGCTGACAGCCACACTGACCTGCATGTGAAGGACATGAGTGTGGGCAGGAGCAGAGGGGCTGCCTCTGGAGGAGAAGGTCTGCAGTCTGGACGGCCATGGCCAGGACAAGACAGGCTCAGGCTCCGTGAGGTGGGTTGGGCCATGAGGCCAGACCATGAGTGCATATGGGGAGCAGGGAAAATATGGGAAGTTAGGAGCTGGTTCTGCATTCATCCATTCATTTATTTATTCATTCATTCAACATGTATTAAATATCTACTGTCTTCCAGGTAAAAAACCAAGCTCTGGGAATATAAAAGTGATTAAGACACAACATTTGCTCTCCAGGGACTTGCAGTCTGGAGGCGGAGAAGCAGACACCAGCAGAAGTTGTGGGAAATGTTTGCAAGAGCTCAGGAGGCGCAACAATAGATGCCTCGAGCTCACGGGGAGGGAGCTTCAGGAGGGCCGGTGAGGTGCAGAGATGGCGTCACTGAAGAGTCCTGTCTTGAGCTGAATTTTTTAAAAAACGTTTTTATTAATTTGTTTTTCAGAGAGTGTGGAAGGGGGAGGGAGGGAGAGAGAGAGAGAGAGAGAGAGAGAGAGAGAGCCATCAATGTGAGAAATATCAATCAGTTGCCTCCCATACACACCCTGAGCAGGAATCGAACCGGTAACATTTCAATGCAACCTTTTGGATGTCTGGTTGGTGTTAGTTGGGAGCTGGGGAGCTCAGAAGAGAGCTCCAGGCAAGAGTAGCAACAGAGTGTCATGAGATGAGCTGGTCATGGGACCGTCCCTTTAGGGGGCTGCAGAGGACGCACACCGAGACAAGGCAGGGAGGACGGGTGGAGGCCTGGTCATACAGTCCTGCTGGCTGTGCCAGGGGACGCTGACTCTATTCCGTACACCAGGGCCCCAAAGCTTTGTCTGCAAAGCACCAGACGGCGCTACAAAAGCAGCCACGGACAGTGTATCACGTGTGGGCGTGGCTGTGTTCCAGTGGAAATAGCCTGTGACGCGGCAAGAGCTCGCGTGCCCATCACAGAGGATGGGCGGCCCCAGCCGTGTTCCTTGGAGAGCAGCAAAGAACATTCATGAGGCTAGACATAAATGAGGCATGCGGCCCGCCGGGCGTGAGTTTGACATGCTCGGGCTAGACTGTGCCAGAGAGACAGAAACAGGAGACTGGTTGGGAGCTGGGTGAAATAGCCCAACTCTGAGCTTACACGTCTGAGTGGCATGGCAGCAATAGGAAATGAAAAGAGGTGCAAACCCACTTTGTGCAGGGAATGCAGGGACTCACTTTACGGCTGTGCCTCCTTCAGGGTTTGAGGATCTGATCAGGAATGGGTGTCCAGAGGCCGGGCCGAGGTACTAGGAGTTAGCAAGTCGCCTCTGCTTGTCTATTGTATTATGGAGACTTGGAAGCTAAACTCACGCAGGAGATGAAGTGGACGAAGAGTTAACGGTGGATCCCAGATCGGAGCACGGGGAGGAGGGAGAGAAGTGGCGGGTCTGTGGTTTAATTCTAGGCACGCCCTGCTGCTCTCTAAGAGATATGTAGATACAGATATTCATCAGGGATTGCAAAACGAATCAGAAAAAAAGAATGCTTCCATGTTACTGCAAAGCAGAGATTCTTTTTAGAAGCAAAAATTACCTGCAGGTGGAAGGCAAGGCATTGGGGGTGGTGAGCGTGGGGAGAGGCGATATCTCCCAAATCAGCTTTTTGCTAACTGGGGAAGAAATGGATACATCTGGAAAATATGAAACTGTTTGCATAAGTGATGCACTGGCTGCTCAGCCCGTGTCTCAAAGCCCAGGTGTTACATAAGATAATGTTGCTAAAATGCTTGGGACTTAGGGAGAGAGGCTGTATAAACATGTGATTTTACTATAGCTCGTAAAAGATGATTGTGTGGAAACCTCAGACTCTGTGCACTATAAATAAATGGCTCCCCTTCTCATTGTATGGCTGTGCCTCGTTCAAGGTTTGAGGATCTGATCAGAAATGGGTGTCTAGAGGCCGGGCCGAAGGACTAGGAGTTAGCAAGTCGCCTCTGCTTGTCTATTGTATTATGGGGGCGTGGCATGTGGGGAAATAGAGACAGTGTGTAGGTATGTGTGGGCGTGTGCTCCTGGGTGCTTCGGACCAGGCCTGAGGAGAGAGATCAGTGACTGGAGAGTTGTCAGCAGGGGACCAGGGCGTTGATTGGCTCCGGTAGCTGAGTCTGTACAAAATGTCAAGGGAGCCTGACCTCCGTGCAGCTCCTTGGCAATCCCATTTTCTCAAGTAAAATGACATGTGAAATGCACTTGTTTTTAGCAGCAACATTTTGTTTTATTTGCCCACAGGGCACAGACGATGGTGCCTCTGAAGAGCCAGCTGTGTGTGCAGCCTGAGGTCTGCTCCCTGGAGCACGGGCTGTGAGAACTTGTGTGTTTCCAGGAAATCCGCACAAAGAAAGGGAGGAGCCTGGGAGGACAGCCAGTGCTTCAGGTCCTGGGAATCTGTAGAGTACTCCCTGGCTTTCCCACCCGGCACTTTTCTGTGACTTCAACAAGACGTAGCCTACTGGTGTCCACTCGGTACAAGAGCAACCTGGTGGGGTGGGATGATGGCAGGATAGTAAGAAGCTAGGGAAATTCCTTGGCAAGTGGAATAAGGGAGAGTGAGACAAAACAACTAAACAAGGCCAAAGGACTTGAGCAATTTACAGCCAGCTAATGAATCACAAGGTTGCATCTTCCCTAGCCAAGGACACTTAGGAGCAAGTGGTTTACACCTTCCAGACCATTCCTAGATAGACTGGCCTCGATCCCTGTCCTTCAATGATTCTTTTTTTTTTTTTTAAATATAGTTTATTGATTTTTTTTACAGAGAGAAAGGGAGAGGGATAGAGAGCCAGAAACATCGATGAGAGAGAAACATCGATCAGCTGCCTCCTGCACGCCCCCCACTGGGGATGTGCCCGCAACCAAGGTACATGCCCTTGACTGGAATCGAACCCGGGACCCTTGAGTTCGCAGGCCGAGGCTCTATCCACTGAGCCAAACCGGTTCTGGCCAATGACATTCTTTAAAAATAAAACTAACCAGAAAAGAACCCTGACCTTTCTATATGCACATTTTTAAAATAAATTTTATTGATTTTTTACAGAGAGGAAGGGAGAGGCATAGAGAGTTAGAAACATCAACGAGAGAGAAACATCGATCAGCTGCCTCCTGCACACCCCCTACTGGGGATGTGCCCACGACCAAGGTACATGCCCTTGACCAGAATCGAACCCGGGACCGTTCAGTCCACAGGCCAATGCTCTATCCACTGAGCAAGACCTGTTAGGGCTATTTGCACATTTTGATGAATCAACATATTGAAGGACACACCTGAAAAGCTAATGAATATTCTATTAAGACCCTCCCTTAGGATTCCTGCTGGGCAAAGAAAGATGAAAAGCCTCAGGGCAAAGGACCCTCTTGCTGGAGCACACCCACACCTTGTCATCTCTACTATTTTTCTAAATTCTAAAGGTCCCCAGGAGACATACAACCAGGGGAGCAGCAGGCAGCAGCAGCTTGTCCAAGGCTCACCCCCTGAACCTCTCTCTCCTGTTGCTTCTACTACCTTGAGCCCTTTCTTTGTATCACTGTCCCCAGCTTTAATAAACTCTCAATAACCTGGACTCATATTGTGAAATCTTTCCTGCAGTCAGTCAAGAGCCCACACACCACTGGTGGGCCCAAGGCAGACCTCAGGCCCAGTCCCCGTCTGGTAACAGGATGGGTGGGAGGGTGGGAGAGATGAATACATAATTGTAATGGGAATCCTTCCTTCCTCATTACCCTGGAAGAGTCCTGCTACCACCACGGGGAGTCCAGGTATCATGGACACAAATAAGGGTTTCAGATCCTGGGTCTGCCACTTACTAGATGCCAGGCCTCAAGCTACTTGCTTAATCTCTGGAACCTTCTTTCCTCATCTGTAAAATGAGCCCCCCAAAATCTCCAGCCATGTTTAAGACTGAAAACCACCAAGCTCAGGACCTACCCATTCTGTGGATACTAGCCTGTATGCCAGGGGTGGGGAATGTCATCTGGCCTGGCCCTGCCAAGGCATTAGGGGTGAGTTAGTTAAATGTTTGACTAAATAGAGCAGCTTAACTTTTAAGTCGATAATTTTGTATGGCCCGACAATGGTGTTATAAACATCCAAATGGCCCTGGGCAGAAACAAGGTTCCCCATCCCTGCTACATAATCAAATACGATACTTGTCAAGTCTGATTGCCAACCAGAACCAGGAAGTTCTGACTTCCTGGGTCCAGTTCAAGCCTGGTTTTCACCGGGCATCTCGCAAGGGCTCGGAGGTTATTTGGGGCCCCGTCGCTGACACCTTCTTTCCGTTCCCATGTGCTGACGGGCTCCGTGCTGGGCACGGTGGGCAGACTGAGTACGTTGGTCCTGCTGCCTGTGGGCTGAGAGGTACAGCACGAGCACAGATCACTGTGGTACAAGTGGAATGTGAGGCGGGCTCTGCGGATGGCAGGGGTGGGGTGGGGGGACAGCGTAGAGGGAGAGCCTTCTGTGGCTCTGCAGTCTGTTGCGTCTCAGCTGTGCAATCCTGAGCACAGCACGGAGCCTCCCTGAGCTGTGTCCTCTTCGTCCGCAGGATGATGGAGAGGGTGACTTATGAGGTCATTGGGACGAGTAGATGAAACAACATGTAGAAAAGCATGTAGCCAAGTGCTGAACTGTATTGGCTTGTTATGATTAGCAGGTTCGAGTTTGTAAGTTAAGTTTCCCTCCTACCCCTCCCTTAGCACACCCTGCAGCTGGAGTCTGCGCTGCAGGCTGGGGGTGGGGGTGGGGGGGAGCTAGTTCTGGGCTCCCAGGGAGCGGGCTGGTGTTCTCCCTCTATGCGCTGAGGGCTACCACGGGGCCTGGTAGGCCAGAGTGGGGCTCTACCACAGCCGCATACCAACAAAGAATGTGTTTAATGAACTGGCCAGAGGGAGAACCTACATCCCAGTGGCAAGAAAGGATGAGGAAAAATAAGGCTGCCCTGATCTCTTCCTTTATCTGCCCAGCCCCTCTCTGCACCCCTTCCCTGTGCTCGGCCCGGAGAGGCTGCCCTGTCGGGACTGTGTCAGCGGGTGCCTGGCCCTGGCGTCTGATTGTGTTAGTGGGAAGTGCCGGCAGCAGATCGGAGGAAGGTGGACCGTGAGCTGAGATATTTGTTGCCTGGATTCCTCCTCACCAGCTCACTGGTTGATGGCTGGAGTCTACATGTCTTTCCCTGCGGCTGCTGTCTGTAGGCTCAGGGAGCCACAGCATCCTGCTGTCGCTAACACCGATGCCACGGGCACCTCAACCCACCCACGCCCAGACCCATCATTGGTCTCCCCGTTTGACTTTACTGTCCTAACACCCGGGGACCTGAACTTTCGCAAAACTTGTAGGAGAAATGAGGAAACGACGAAAGTGCTCAGTGAAGGTTAATGAGAGTGTGCCTTAAGGAGCTGCAGCAGGATGCTGCTGGGAGGAGCGAGTGCAGGACACTTCTGCGGCGGCAGGAGGTGGGCATGCTCCAGGTGTCAGGAGTGAGGTCTGAGGAACCTGCGGGCAGGACCTAGAGAGCAGAACCCCAATGGATCCGCTTCCTCAGGAGCCAGGGGAGCAGGAGAGAAGGTGCTGGCTTTGACCTGGGAGGAGGAGGGGCTGGATCTAGGGGTAGGACAGCGTCTCCAAAGCCTCAATACTGAGTGAAGCTGGATTTAGGGGTGCACCTCCTTCCGCAGCTTCCTTGTCGCCGAGGCACATCCCGCCAGCTCCCCTGGCTGCGGACATGCGCTCTGATGGATCCATGGCCCACCGTGCAGAGGCCGCACACTAGGGCCATGAAGGGGAAAGACCCAGGGTCTTTGGAAGAAAACCTCTGAGTCCCAGACAAGAGATGCAGGAGGCAGACTGGAAAGGACGGGCATATTCTGGGGGTTCCCAGGCTTTGGCCTGCCTGGTAGTGGGGGCCAAACTGAGGAACACGACCCTAGGCACCAGTCCCTGGGGTCCTAGGGGACTGTGCGCATGCGCAGGGGTTAGGGCTGTGTCTGACCCAGAACTCAGTGGCTCCATTTTCAGCTGAGTCAACAGAGTTCAAGTTCTGTGGAGGAGCTTGGTCATTATATTGGAGACAAAGGTCGACTTAACTATCCCCACGCCAGACAGGTGTGTAGGTCCCCTTGTCACACAACACGAGACCCATACGCCCCTTTCATAACACTGACCGTGCGTGTGTGTGCACAGTCTGTCTCCTCAGCTAGACTCTGTCCCCAAGGGGTCCTGCCTGTCTGGTTTCACTGCAGAATCCCCCACACCCAGCCCCCAGTGTGAGAGGTGACCTGCCCCTGAGCACCCCTGTCGGTGAGGGAGATGAGACTCAGCACAGTTCTGTAGGGAGCTCGCTGCCTTCACTCTGGAGGCCAAGCGCAGAGACAGTGCTCTTCGGTGCCCAGGTCCTCACTCAGCATTGCAGGGGGAAGGGCTGTGGGAGCCACCCACGTGAGGTGGACACAGGGGCCTGGCTCTGTTCTCAGGAGCCCCGCCAAGGCCCAGTGCCTGTCTGCCTGCACCTCTCACAGATGCTCTGCTCATGGGCGATCATTTTGCGCCATCAGTTTGCAATATGGGCTTTTGGGGTATTGCCAACCATGTCTAATTCTCTAATCGAGTTGTCATGTTCAAGTTGGAAAAAACAAGCCAAGGACTAAAGGTCAGCTGTTCAGCTGGCCCTGATGGGAGAGGGGAGGGGAGAGAAGTCATAGGCTATTAATATGACAGGGTGACAGGGAGGTAGGGACCACATGGGGGGAAGGGGAGCACAGGTTGGGCAGATGCCAGAAGCAAGGTGGCCCTGGGTCTGCAGGCTGGAAACACCTGTGGGCTGAAGCAGTTTGGTAGCTGAGTGGAGGCACCTAGAGAAGGGCAGGGGGAGGGCGGAGGGGTCACCGGCTGGCATTTGGAGTCCCATCACCACATATATCCATACCTCTACCCTGCCTTCTCAGGTGTAAACACATCCAAACGTGACACAGAGCAGCACCCTGCCTCTCTCTGGCCCCCACTCCATCTGGTCAGTGCTAAGGATGACACAGGCTTGGGGGAAAGGCGAGGCAGTGGCTGCAGACACAACCCTCTCAGTGAATGAAATGCCAATCTGGGGAAGCGCTCTGGGAGGAGGTGGGTAGGAGCAGACCTTAGAGAATGATGTCCTAAGCTCTCGGGGCCATGCCCACGTCCAGCTACACAGTCAGGGCCAGTGGGAAGATCCTCGAAAGTGTGCAAGTTTTCGGTTTTAATCTTGTATGCGTTCCTTAAGGTCATGTGATCAAAGAACTCATGGTGGAAATGGTCCAGTCCAAACCCTCTTCCTGGTACAGATGGAAAAACTGAGGTCCAGACAGGCCCAGTGCTTCTCCAGGGCACACAGCCTGTTGATGGCAAAACAGGAACCAGAAGACCTGGTCCTCCTTCTGTGACCTCAAACTCACTTCCTGGACCTCCCAGGCCTCGGGGGGGTTGCATTCCTGGGGAGCAGACTCCGAGGTGAGCAGGTTTATCAGGGGTCAACACCTGGGGAAGAGAAGGGGGAATCAGGAGTGGGCAGAGGGCAGCCAGGCTGTGGCGCAAACACCATGGAAGCCTCGGCCAGCCCTGAGAAGTGGATGGAGACAGCATTGGTCTGCTTGGCCCATCCCTGTCTCACGGGTCCCTGACTATGGCTGCTCCAGAGGGCGTGACCGTGGGCAGGAGCTCCCTTCACTGAAGGCCAAGCTGGAGGGTCTGGCAGGCGGGGAAATGAAAGGTCCCTTCCTGAAGGAGACCCAGGGGCTAATCCCCACCACGCTGGTAAAGGGAAGCATGCCACCTGCCTGCAGGACTGACACAGGCGCAGTGAGCGTTACGCCCTGTATCACGCGCGCATGCACTTTGAGAGATAAAGTAGACATCCTTTCTGTCTGCAGCTGGCCTGCGTGTGCAGCTCCGGTGTGGGGACCTCAGGAGGGAGGCCCCTGCTTCTCCCTGGCATCGTGTGTTCCCTGGTGCGACATCTCTCCCGTGGTATGTGGGTCTCTAAGCCAGCAGGGCCCCCACCCTGGCACAGGAAGGACACAATGGGGACTGGGGCTCTGGATGTGTTGCAGAGGGTGCCACCCCTTCTCGTCCCGGGCATCCCAGACCCATGTAACCTGGGATGAGGTCCTACACTATTTGCATCATCCACTTGATCAGTGTGATGAAATGCAAGTCCGCAGGCCTTGGACTCAGGCCCCTGCTGTCTTTAATCCTGTGCCGACACCCGCTAGCTGTGAGGCCCTGGACACTCATTTTCTTGCTGGAGAAATGAGAATAATAACAGAAGATTAAGGGACCCAACGTGTATAAGATTCCTGTTACTGTGCAACATTCGAGCTTGCTCACCTCCTGCTTTGCTTCTGTCCTTTGGGGAGATACCAGGGAGTAAGACTGGGGAGCCATCACCCCTCCTCCTGATGCTTCGTAAGGAGAGAACAACCCCTCCCCCTAAATGTCACCCTCCCAGTCTGATTTCTGAGGAGGAAGCCTGTGGACCGGGCACTTCCTTTCTCTCAAACTTCCCAGCCGGTTGCTGGGAGGCAGAGCACAGAGGTGGGCCCTCAGCGTGGGTGGTCCGGGAGGGAGGCAGGAGAAGAAAGGGGTGTTCTGGGAGGAAGGCTGGGAGAAGTGGGGGGACTTCAGGATGGCCCCATCTTTACGGAAGGCCCTGGGTAGCAGCTGGGCTGTGAAAAATGAATGACTCACTCAAGAGGAAATAGGATTTTTCTCTGGTCTATAGAGCACGTTTGGTAAGAGCTGGTTGATTGAAACCTTGAAAGATTAAATAAATAAATGAGAGGAGCTTCCAGATTAAATCTTCGTCTCCTGCCTCGTGCTGTGCCTTCCCAGCCCCTCACCCTTACCCCTCCCTCCCCGGTCCCCCCCTGCTTCCAGAGTGTTCACCCTCTACACAGAGGGCCTGGGGTGGGGCCCGGGATCAGCAGGGACAATGACAGGAGAGCTCCATTTCTTTTACTAGATCCCAAACTGCCGGCAGCCACACACACATGCACACACACGCACACGCACACACACACACGCACACGCACACGCACACACACTTACCAGCACAGCCTTTAAGACAGATCTAAAATGTGAACCTTATTAAGGACTGGACCAGGCGGCTTGTAGCCAGGCAGGAAATGGGAATTGAACACTGATGTGGAAAGTGGCTGACTTTGCTGCTTGGAGAGTGCTACCATTTCAGACCACACAGGCCAGAGGCAGGAAGAGGGCTTTTGGGGGAGCTATTCATGGTTTCCCCTTTTATCAAAGAAATGGAGGCCTGGGTCCCTATTGACTGACACCCCAGCCACACCTCACCTCCGGGGGAAGGGGGGGGTAGGGGGAGGATTCTTGGCCAGGTTGCGGTCCTGGAGGATACAGCAGGTATATTTTTAGGCACTGAGAGATGAGCTGGTCCAGCTATGAAGGGGGACCCTAACATAGGACGATGACTAAGGAGAGTACACCAACAGCAACCTCAAAAGCATAAAAAAAGACCTAATATTTTAAAGAGAAAAGAATTAAATTAGACCAAATTTAAACAACAAAAAACACTTCCCCAGCCAAATGCCCACTTTTCCAACATTAGGAGCAAGAGTGTGATGTGAGTGTGATGTGAGTGGGGGGGGTGGGGGGGTAGCACTCCTTCCCGGTGCTGGAGCTGGAGTAGCAGTCTGAGCCCCTGAGAGGCTGAGGGGTACTCTAGCATCCGTAAGGCCCTTCGAGATGATGCTCAGGACCATGGAGCGCTGCTTCCTCAGAGGTGTCACCAGGAGGCCTGCAGGGTTGTCATTTCCCAGCTGGAAACTCCATCTCCTGGTTAAGCTCCCAGGAAGTTAGCTTTCCCTTCTATGCAGTGTGAGTGCGTTGTTCCCTCCACAACTGCTTTCCAGCCTGGTTCCCTCCCTAGGCTGTCAGCCCCTTGAGTGCAGGGGTCAGACCTTCTACAGCTCCTTCTCTTTACAGTACCTGGTAGAGTCCACCGAAGTGATCAAGAGAAAAATGATTGCAGAAAATGAGTGTACCAAGCTTGTAATACTCTAAAAAGCCTGCAGAGGGCACTGCTTGTGTCCCTCTACCTGCTGGCTGCTGCTGCTGGTTGCCAATTCAGGAGAATTGCCCAAGGCCAAAGGGAACCTCCACTAGGGCACTGACCTGGAGGGTGACTAAGAGAGAGGGCCTTGGTACTCCCTACCCACCTCCCAGACCTTAGCCAATGACCAACGAACACTGAGGACACAAAAGGCTGGCTTACTGGCCTCAAGTCTGCTCCTGGTGGGATCAGGCTGATGTGAGTTGATACCTGAGACCATATCTTTACTCAGCTTTTTACCCCCTGCCATCTCCTGCTTCCCCCATTCCTCTTCTCCTGAGAGCCCTTCCCCAAGAAATCAAGAACAAGAGCCTGCATCTCAGGCTCCCTTGTTCAGGAGCCCAGCTGAGGAAGGACTAATGTGTATGGACACCATAAAAAGCTGAGCTGGCCCTAGCCAGTTTGGCTCAGTGGATAGAGCGTCGGTCTGAAGACTGAAGGGTCCCAGGTTCGATTCCGGTCAAGGGCATGTACCTTGGTTGCAGGCACATCCCCAGTAGGGTGTATGCAGGAGGCAGCTGATCGATGTTTCTCTCTCATCGATGTTTCTAACTCTCTATCCCTCTCCCTCCCTCTCTGTAAAAAACCAATAAATTTTTTTAAGAAAAAGGAACAGACAGACTAACCATTTAATTCAGTCTCTCTCTCTCTCTCTCTCTCTCTCTCTCCACACACACACACACACACACACACACACACACACACACACACTGACCTGGTGGGCAGCCCTCAGAGAAGGATGTGGGTGCAAGGGGGTCATTGGAAAGTGATCCTAAGAAGCACAGGAAAGAATGGGAAGGGATGCAGGGGAGGAGAACGCCAATTAGGAGCTCACCCCTGTGGGCAACAGACGCTCGATACTGCTGGGGTTCTCTGAGAAACGGAGAGACACACCTAAGAAATGTCTACTTGGAAGGGCAGGAAGTTTGCTATTTGTCCACCAACTTCTGTCCATTATTGGTTGAAGGTTGCTCAGGGACACCAACTCCTCACACTTTTGACTTGCCGGCTCCATCAAGGATACCTTAGTGCAGGGAGCGGGGCAGCTGTTACAGGTGGCCTCCCGGGTCGGCCAAGAGAACATGGGAGGCACCAACTGCACGTGAAAATCAAAACTAAGCCCCACACAAGACATGATTACTGCCAGCGGGATGTTTTCGGGCACCTCATACTTACTTAATGTGGCCCCAAACAGAACTCACAATTTTCCTCACCATCACCCAACCCCAAAGCTGCCGCTTCTTCTCCTGCTTCATTTCCATGACCAGCCAACCAGTTGGCCCAAGGCTGTACCTGAGCAATCCCTCCTTCCCTCCGATCACGAGGCACCAAGTCCTCTTTTCAACCCTTGATCTGTGAGCGTACCTGGGAGCTCTCACCATCTTCCATGTCTACGTGGCTACGGTTTGTCCCACTCCAGAGCCTCCTGCTGTTTACTGTCATTGTTTTGTTTGTTTATACAATGGCCTCGACGCCTTCCTTGACAAGACAGATATTTGCCAATTAGACAGTCTGGTCTGGCAGCTGGCCCACCAGGCCCCTCACTTAGGGGAAAGACTGTGACCAAGCCTCATCGTTCAGTCTGAATTGTTTTGTTTTGTTAAAATTATTATTAGGGTGACATTGGTTAATAAGATTATATAGGTTTCCAGAGTACATTTCCATAAGATATCATGTGTATATTGCATTGTATGCCCACCACCCAAAGTCACCATATATTTGACCCCCCTCTCCCCGACACACACCCATCTCTCTAGTAACCATCAAGCTTTTGTCTGTGTCTATGTTTTTTTTCCCTTCTCTGTTCATTTGTTGCTCTAGTTTTATATCCCACATATGAGTGAAATCATATGGTTCTTAACTTATGTCTGACTTATTTCACTTAGCATGATATTCTCAAAATCCATCCAGTTTGTCACAAATGGCAGTGTTTCATCTTTTCTTTTTTTAAAATATATTTTTATTGATTTCAGAGAGGAAGGGAGGGGGAAAGAGAGATAGAAACATCAATGATGAGAGAGAATCATTGATCGGCTGCCTCCTGGACGCCCCCTACTGGAGATTGAGCCCACAACCCAGGCATGTGCCCTGACTGGGAATCAGACCCTGACCTACTGGTTTATAGGTCAATGCTCAACTACACAGCCACGCCATTTTCTTATGGCTGGCATATGCATTGTATATATGGCATGTATATATGTATATTTGTATATACGGCCTGGCATATGCATTGTATATACTAGTATGTACCACATCTTCTTTATCCAATCACCTACCAAAGGTCACTTTAGCTGTTTCTATGTCTTGGTCACTGAATAATCGTACAATGAATGTAGGGGTGCATATATCTTTGCAAATAAATATTTTCAAATTTTTGGAGTAGGTAACTCAGAAAAGGGGTTGCTGGGGCCGTATGACCCAGTCTGAATTCTTGATTCTCCTCTGAGAGGAAGCATTTCTTGGAAAAATAAGATCCTCTCACTCTGCGACGTTGAGGGTTTTGTTTGGCACATCAATTCTTCTGCTCTTTCTGAGGCTCCCTGGGAGAAATTGCTCTATTTTCAGAACCAACACTCTCCGTGTTCCTCCCAGGCAGCTGGAGTGCTTTTATCTTATGGGCTCTGTGAATCAAGTGATGGATGGAGCCTCCCTTCGTATTGATTTTTGTAAAGCCAGCGAAATTCATGACCCACCTCCAGCAAACATAAGGACCTCGATGTTCCAACGTGAACTCCTTTCGTGGCCCCATCTTATCTTTCCTGCTTCGTTTTTCTATTTGCCCTGCTTCCTTCTACATTGATCTAAGGTTTTCTCTTTGTTTGTTTTATGCATTTATCGAAACTGCCTTAAATCCTGGTGAGACAAGGCAGATGGCAAATACATACCTACACACACGCAAACATATCTATCGCTTATCGTCCTCTCTTCCCACCCCTGCCTGACTGCCCCAACCCAGGTCCTCATGCATCACTGTTGCTCACATAGCCTCCCAACTCATCAATTCCTGCTTCTGGACATGACCCAGTCCATCTTCCACACAGCTGCCAGGACAGTCTCCCCACAATGTAGGTTCCATGGGGTCACTCTGCTACTCACCTCACTCTTCCCTTGCAGGGCACACAAGGCCCACCCTTCACAATTCCTGTCTGTCCAGCCTCCTGTCTTACTCCTCCCTCCATCCTCCCCATGTAGCCCCAACACACCCCACTTGCCAGTCCAGTAACCATGAAAACACAGGCTGCAGTTCTCTCCGCCCCTGCTTCCTTTGTTCCCTCCCACACTCCTACTGGTCCCCGAGACTCGGCTTGAAACCCCCTCCTCTGGGAAGCCTTCCCTGATCCCTGAGGCAGATTCCGGTGCTGCAGCTAGATGGCTAACAAAACGGAGAGCTTTGGCCACAACCTCAGACAAAATGTGAGGAAATCCAGGCCCCTAAAGATGTGCATTCTAATGTCTTCCAAGCTAGGGCAGAAGACACAAAAATGTCGTAAGACAGCTAAAAATATGGACAGTCCAGGCAGGAGGGAAGGAAGCTGGCTGGGTAAAGGAAGGCCTCTCCCCTTCCCTCTACTCTGCTTAGATGATATCATTAGATAAAGGTGGGATTTGCACACTGAGAACAAGGACTGCAAAAACCTAAATGAAAAGGAGGACCCCCACCTCATTATCATGGCAGTTATAACAGGGGGACCCCCACCTCATTATCAAGGCAGTTATAACAGGGGGACCCCCACCTCATTATCATGGCAGTTATAACGAGGACCCCCACCTCATTATCATGGCAGTTATAACAAGGGGACCCCCACCTCATTATCATGGCAGTTATAACAGGGGGACCCCCACCTCATTATCATGGCAGTTATAACAGGGACCCCACCTCATTATCATGGCAGTTATAACGGGGACCCCCACCTCATTATCATGGCAGTTATAACAGGGACCCCACCTCATTATCATGGCAGTTATAACAGGGGGACCCCACCTCATTATCATGGCAGTTATAATGGGGACCCCCACCTCATTATCATGGCAGTTATAACGGGGACCCCCACCTCATTATCATGGCAGTTATAACGGGGACCCCCACCTTATTATCATGGCAGTTATAACAGGGGGCCCCCACCTCATTATCATGGCAGTTATAACGGGGACCCCCACCTCATTATCATGGCAGTTATAATGGGGACCCCCACCTCATTATCATGGCAGTTATAATGGGGACCCCCACCTCATTATCATGGCAGTTATAACAGGGACCCCCACCTCATTATCATGGCAGTTATAACGGGGACCCCACCTCATTATCATGGCAGTTATAACGGGGACCCCCACCTCATTATCATGGCAGTTATAATGGGGACCCCCACCTCATTATCATGGCAGTTATAACAAAGACCAAGCACATCAATGTCAGAAGTCAGGACAGGAAGCAGCTTCAGTCCCCACGAGACAGTGCAGTATAGCTGACCTCCTGCCTTTAACTCTCTAAGTGCCTTGCAACAGTGGTTCTCAAACTGGAGCCCCTGACCCAGCAGCATGAGCATCACCTGGAACTTGGGGAAATGCAGATTTTCAGGCCCTTCCTCCCCCCATGACCCACTGGTCAGAACCTCTGGGCCACGCCCAGCCTCCTGTGTGTTGACAAGCCTTCCAGGAGGTTTTCCCAAACTGTGTTAGTACAGTGCTTGCCAACCTTGGCTGCATGTTAGAATACCCTGGGGCATTGAAACCATGCTGACATCCACTGCCTAGTGCAGCTGTGGGCAAACTATGGCCCGCGGGCCGGATCTGACCCCTTTGAAATGAATAAAACTAAAAAAAAAAAAAAAAGACCGTACCCTTTTATGTAATGATGTTTACTTTGAATTTATATTAGTTCACACAAACACTCCATCCATGCTTTTGTTCCAGCCCTCCGGTCCAGTTTAAGAACCCATTGTGGCCCTCGAGTCAAAAAGTTTGCCCACCCCTGGCCTAGTGGTTCTCAACCTTGGCTGCACATTAGAATCACCAGGGAATCTTTTTAAAATCCTGATTTCTGGGCCTCATCCTCCAGAAATTCTGTTTCTTTGTTACTAATGTTGTGGCCTCACCCCATAACAAAGAAACAGAATTTCCGGAGGATGAGGCCCAGAAATCAGGATTTTAAAAAGATTCCCAGGTAATTCTAATGTGCAGCCAAGGTGGAGAACCACTGGCCTAGTGGATGTCTTTTCAACCCTAAATAGTTTTAGAAGAAAAGGTGAAACCAATTAAATCCATGACAGTTATACTTTAGCATTAGTTAAGGAATACATTTCACAAACACAGGGACAATCTGTGAACTTGTTATTTGATAGGTTTTTATTGAATACTAGAGACCTGGTGCACAAAATTCATGCACTCTCACAGTCCGGGAGCCCTCGGGGGATATCTGTCTGTGGGCTTAGGCCCGCTACCCATGGACATCCTTAGTGCTGTCGCGGAGGTGGGAGAGGCTCTCACCACCACCACTGCGCTTGCCAACCATGAGCCCAGTTTCTGGCTGAGTGGTGGTCCCTCTGTGGGAGTGCACTGAACACCAGGGAGCAGCTTCTGCGTTGAACATCTGCCCCCTGGTGGTCAGTGTGCATCATATCGACTGGTTGTTCTGCTGTTTGGTCAATTTGCATATTAGCCTTTTATTGTATAGGATATGATATCTTAAGGCATCCCAGAAATTGGTGTTAAGATTATAATTAAAGTTTTAAAATACCACATGATGCTGAATTTCAAACAAGTGCAAATATTTATGGCATCATCCAATGAGCTCCCATGAACCTACCACTCAGCTTCAACATTTACCGATTTAAGGACAAGCCTCCCTCCAGACCTGCGTCTCCCCTCCCATTGAACTTAGAAGCAGGTCCCAGATGTCACAGCACATTATGGACATAGAAAAAGGGACAATCATTTCTAATAACATCGTGTTCATCGGTCAGTGTTGAAATTTCTGTCTCATGAATGCCATAACCTTTTTTGTTAAGATTTTTTTGAATCAAGAAGCAAATAAGGTTCACGCATAATGATTGTTTTATTTTTTAGTTTTTAATTTCATGAGTTACCACTTTATGTTTGTTTTTAAATTCCCAACTTAAAACTAACAAGTGACTTTAGGCCTGTGATTTAAAGTTGAAATTTGTAAAATCATTTGCGTTAGTTTAGTGAAAATGTTAATATTAGCTTAATATTTATAAATTAACTGTAACTGATTAACTACAGTTGTTTAAACACTTGGGAAGCTTTCCCCGTTAGAGTCGTTCGTTTTCCCTTTCCCATTTGAAGGCCTTAATGGGAAAACAAAATATATTAAGTATATGAATATTGTTTAAAATGTTTAGTGCATTTAGCTAAGTGTGCAAATTAGACTGTTCAGAAAGAATTAAATGTGTTCATCTTGAATGGATGGGACATTATTCAAAAGTCCCATGGAAAATGATCATTTCATTTTTATTTATAAAATTTGCTAAATTTGTAAATAGAATAACAAGAACTGTAGTTGAGTAGACTTAGGGAAAACAGATTTCACACTAGATGCATGTAATTATAAGTCATCCTTCCTGTGTCCTTGCACACAAGCCATGCTGACACTAAGCACGCTCCCATTGCAGCAACTGCAGTGGAGAATAATGGGCGGCTAGCAAGGCTGAGCTCTTTGCAAGTAGGGTCTCTTCACCCTGGTGATTTCAGGGCCTCGGAAGCTGTCCTCAGCCCCCTTAGATATTGCCCCAGCCACAGGGGTGCTGGCAGCAGGGACTGCTACACCTGCAGAGTCGCTTTAAGGACTACCCGCAGGGCAGCTCGTGCCCAGCACCTGAGGGTGGGGGTTAGGAAACTCAAAGTACCAGAGCTCTCAGAGCATCCAGCCCAGTGTCACCTCCCTGCACAGTGCTGACTCCTGGGGCCTCCCTAAGAACCCTGCACACACAGTGGTCGCCTCAGCACCAGCTTCCTGGGACACCAGTTCCCATGGTTGGGAAGAGCAGCGGACAATTACATCCTGGTCACGAAGGGAACCCTGATTAAAGTGTATGATTCGGGGCCGCACATGGACACTCACCGACTCCCGCGAGCTCTGTCTGGTCCCGTTCGCCTGAGGTCTCAGTCCGCGCACACTGTCCGGGCTCTGTGGCTCACAGCCTGGGACCAGCGGTGGGAGGAGGGAAGGGAGTCTGTGGCTTGGCAGTTCGTTTTTTGCATGGACTCTCTACTCGCCTCCTGACCATACCTTCAGAGGAAACTTCATCCATCTCAGCCTGTGTATTATCTGGCTTCAACACACCAAGGACCAGCTCGCAACACATTGTGTGCAGGTCTTTAGACTGACAGTCTAAGTCTAGTGAATTCCAGGGGCGCCCTCACAGCTCTGAGCCTCAGCCCCCTCTCAGGCTCTTGGTGGAACCAGGTGGAGGTGCATTCCATAATCCACGTGCACTACCTCCCCTCCCCTATGCCCAGCTCCTTACTGCTCACCCCCAAATCACTTCCTCCAACAGCCAGGTCTGGAAATGCACCGTGTGCTAGACCCCGCACCTGTGTGTGTTTCTGCTGCAGGACTGGCTCTATCTGAAGCCACTATGAAGCAGGCATCCGTGCATTTGAAAAAGGATAAATGAAGAGAAACTTATGAAGCTTGAAAATAGATCAAGAAAATTACTCTGTAAATGTATGGGTTGCCAAAAGAAGCAAAGAAAACTTAAGTACATAAGGCACATTTTAAAATACATAAAATACAACATGGAACAAAAATATCATGAAAGAAAAAATAATCTCAGTGACTACATCAAGTGGGTGCAGGTCTCACAAAAAGCTCACGTCATGCCTCCACTCCACCCTACCCCCCAAAACCAAGCCACCTTGTTAATTGTTTTAAACCTATGTCTTGTCTTACAGAATACAGCAAAAGCGGCATGGGAGAAAAGAAAAATCCTATTAGAGTTGGAAGAATTCAAACAAATCTAGACCTCTTTCTCAGACAGTGGAACTAAGGGCATTGCTCTGGGAAGAAATTGCTTCTGGGCATGAAGAACTGGAAATCTTGCCCCGACCTGGCCAGGTACAGCCAGGATGAAAGCTCCAGGTGAGAAGGCCATTGTAGGAAGCAGTGAGAGCCAAGAGCACATAACAAACTAATAGAGAGTGGAAATACAGAGACTTTAGAAAAGATAACCTGGGCACTACCCCCACAATCACACACCATTAGGAAATGCAATACACACTGTGAGAGGCCACAAAATATAGAGCTGAAAATTTTACCTTTTTATTGCAAATATCTAACCTTTCTACTTTCCTACACTTAAAATATTTTTATTATCTTTAAAATTATAATAGCTTTATACCATTTAATATTTCAATCCACCTTTTTGGACTAAGCAAGATATAAATCATTTAAAAATATATCATTCCTTAAAGTAGTTCAGACTCCCAAGACATAAAGATGAAGTCTGAATTGGAAATAAAATTGAGGAGGGACAACTTTGAAAACTAAATTTTTACCTTATGCAGAAAGGGGCTCCCCCTTCATTCCACTCATTTCATACACATTTATTTAATGCCCACAGTGAGTCTGATATTGTACCGGGCTCCGTGGAAAAACAGGTGAACCAGTCAGCATTCCAGCCTTGGCGGGATCATTAATAAAGTCACTAAATGAGAAAGAAAATACATTTTTCTTTTTTATTTATTATAATTTAGTAGAATTTTTCTCAGTTTCATGGTAACAAAGTTGACATCTGACTGGAAGGGCATAATCCTTCACATATTTTTTTAAAATATGATTTTTTTGATTTCAGAGAGAGAAAGGCAGAAGGTGAGAGGAACATCCATTGGCACACGCCCTGCTGGGAATCAAGCCCGCAACCCAGGCATGTGCCCTAATGTAGAATCAAACCGGTGACCTCCTGGTACACGGGACAACGTTCAACTAACTGAGCCATCTAGTGGGGCCCTTTGTATATGGTTTTAAATTCCAAAAACTAATGTGAACAGGAGAACATGATTAGCTTAATAACCGAATAAGAAATAGGAACCGACTTCAGATGGATTCCCAGATGGTTTTCTTAACTTTCAGAAAAATCAGGGATGCTCTAGTTTTATGTGGTCTTTAATAATATAAAAAAAGATGAAATATTTGTTAAGGCAAATATGACTAATTCTCACATCGGACACCTACCAATCATAAAAACAAACCAGAACAATTTCACTTTGGGAAAACAATTGAAAAGTCCCCAAACAAAACAGAAAGTAAAATATATCACCTTAGGAGAATTATTCACTAAACCCAAAACACGTTTAATCATGGAGTTCAAAATGATCACACAGAATCTAAAAGCCTTAACATAATTGGCTGTATTCGTAGAAAAACAAAATAGCAAGTGTCATTCTCTTTTCTTAATATGTGCCGAATATGACTTTAGCACATTTAAAAATCCATTTTGTATTCAATTCTTTTTAAAAAATATATATATTTTATTGATTTTTTTACAGAGAGGACAAGGGAGGGATAGAGAGTTAGAAACATTGATCAGCTGCCTCCTGCGCACCCCCTACTGGGGATGTGCCTGCAACCAAGGTACCTGCCTTTGATCATAATCAAACCTGGGACCCTTCAGTTGGCAGGCCAAGGCTCTATCCACTGAGTCAAACCTAGTAGGGCTCGTAATCAATTCTTTAAGGTTAGATGGATAGCTTCTGTCTTTAAATGATTTAAATTAATTATTTAAAAAGGACTATTCATATCATTTCAATCTATAGATACTAAATGTAGTTATACGCAAGACCCATTATATATGTTAGAGAAATGTTAGAGTTGTTTCCTTACAGTGACAAAACAAAAGAGGAACAAAACAAAGATGTTTCCTTTGTTGCACCTATTTAATATAGTATACTAGATGAGCCCACAATAAGTACTGAGAGGCAAGACAATAAAAAACATAGATATATGAAGAAAAGAAATAAAAATGTTGCTTTCTACCAGTGACCTAGAAAATCAAAAGAAATCAAGCAAAAATTATTAGTGGTAATAAATGAATTCGGTACAGTTATGGGATATAAGATGCAGGCTAAAAAAAATCAATTGTGTTGTTATATACTAGTAGCGCACTGAAAATAAAATGAAAATGCATAGGCCATTTATAGTAATAAAAATTTGAGTATCAACCTGCACCATGAGAGATTTATTCAAATAATATTATAAATATTGAATGGCAAAAAGAAGACATTAATGCCTGGAGAGAGAGAAACTACCTCATGCCAGGAATACCAAATGCAGTAAGGTAACAACACACCTATATATTCCCCGTGCCCCTCAGCCCCTTAGAGCTCTCCCTCTGTCTGCCAAGATGTGCCACATCATGGTGAAAGGAGCAGCTCGCTGATAGCCAGTCATGTGGGCCCAATCACCAATTTCGCCCCTTCCTTTGTGCTTTGTTCATTTCCCAGTTCCGATTCCCAGTTATTGAATTTCAGGTCCCAATTTTTGGCTCACTTTTCTGCTTATTCATTTGAAGTCATCCTCATCCTCTTTTGGTGAGTTTTATCCCCATGGTCAGATCAACCAGTGGTGGCTGTCTTAATTGACAGCCTCCGAACACCCCCTGCTTGGGTATGGCCTTAGCTAGAGCTGCCCGAGTGCAAGGGGGCAATAAACAGGTGAGATCTAACGCCATTTGAATGTAAACTTCCATGGACACCTTAGAGTGGAATCCAATTGGGAGAATGAATGGGGAAGAAATAATTTAGAAAAGATCAGCTATGCATGTACGTTTTGTGCAGTTCTTGTCTGTGATATTTCCCCACTAACAATATTTAAGAAAGAAAAAGTAATATGGTGAAGTAATCTACAAAAACAGCTTCAGATAAGAAAAATGATGTTTTCCCAAGGTCATGTGAGGTAAAGAGAAAAGACAGAATTTGAACTCATATGTGCTTGACACCAAAGTCAGGCTCTTAAATACTGCTCTCTACAGACTCCAGATAAATCAGAGATAGACATAAAACCCAACCCATAAAAAATGATCCAGAAGAAAATATAACAGAATATTTCTCTCAGTTCTGGAGGGAAATCAATTTACAAATATTAAAAATGGAGGCTATCAGGAACAAGATGGATGTGTTGAAATCCATAAAGCCAAGGACTTTGGTACAATAAAAAGCAATCAAATAAATATCAAAGGGAAAGCAACAGAAAAGGGAAATATATTTGAATATCATCAGAAAAATTTAGTGTCCAAAATATAGAAAGACTTTATAAAATATAGGAGGTTGATGCTGAAATTCCACAAAATAAAAGATCAAAAAAGATGAGAAGAAAATGCTAACTCAAGGAAATGTAGATGATAAATCATTTCAGGGGAAAAGGCATTCACACTATCAATTAAAGAAAGGCAAATGAAAACAACTTTGAGGTGTAATTATACACATTTAATGAGCAAAACCAAACAAACCATTTCTAAGAGGTGGAAATGGGCTAATTTCACATTAGGTTTCCAACTGCTGTAGGATTTTCTTAATCATAACTTATATGGGGATCTATTACTCACAGCCTCCTGCCCCTCAAGCAATTTGGAAGGGGCGTGATTCATTCTACCTGATTCAGACTTAGCCCAGATAAAGAAAGAAATTTAAAAGCTGTACAATGCTAATAATGTACCATCAGCAGCACCATCATTATTACTCATTTTCATGATTTCTTTACCTACTTTCTGTTGTTTTCCATTTTTGGGGGGTTGGTGAACCAGAGACTTGTTTGGGTGGAACCCATGGGGCGATAATAACTGGGCATCTTTTAGGTCCTGCAGGGAAGCCAGAGCCCAATGCCAGGAGCTCGAAGCCAGAGGCAGAAGGTGGGCCCAAGAGTAGGTCACCAATCGGATGGTTCAGAGAATGGAGGAGATAAGACCTGGGGCAATGAAAACCAGCAATGTGAAGGTCCAGGCAGAGTGGCTGATTAGGACCTGGCTTAGAACGTGCTATACATCCTGTGGTAGTTTAAATTATACACTACTAAAAAGGAGATATGGCTCTGACCAGTGTGGCTCCATTGGTTGGGTGTCATCCTGTGACTGAGGGATTGCCGGTTCAATTCCTGGTCAGGACACATGGCCGGGTTGTGGGCTTGATCCCAGGTGGGGGCGTGCAGGAGGCAGCCAATCCATGTTCCGCTCTCACACCAATGTTTCCTCTCCCCCCACCCCCAACAAAAAAGAGGGGCACTATGATACAGCTGGAAGGGAATTAACCCGACCCAAAGATGGATAAAAGAAGTGTCTCCTCTTGTGGGCAGACTTGGTGTGTTTTCGGTGTATGAAGAGCAGAGCGGCCTCATCTTAGGCAGAAGCACAACTTTCCTAGTATCTGTATTTGGAAGTTGGGCATAATAGTTTAAAGAGCTGTATATCCCCCGGGCACCAATTTCCTTATCTAAAAGTGATGAAACACCCTCCACTCCCAATAGACTTGTAAAGATTAAAGTGACATGGCTTAAGACATTTAAGAGACCCTCAATGAATGGTATCTTATTTTTATTAGTAACAGAATGTTGGGAGTAAGCACAGGGCCAAATGCAATCATGTATAGAAAAACACGTTGTTTACTGTTAGACATTATAAGTAATATATTTGTGAAAGGGAGGGAGGGAAGAAGGGAAGGAAGGAGGGAGGAAGGGAGGGAGGGAGAAGAGAGAGAGAGAGAGAGAGAGAGAGAGAGAGAGAGAGAGAGAGAGAGAGAGAGGCAAATATCTGTCTTTAAAGTGTGGACTGTGGTGGCTTTGCAGTGTGTTAACCTCGCTGTGATGGAAGTGCATTTCCTAGAATGTATGGTTTCAGGCCAGAGCTGGCCCCAGAGAGCCGTGAGTGAGGTTTGGGGGCAGAATGAAGCAGCAGCCCTGCTCACTCTCTAAAGGACACTGGAGTTGGACCTGCTTCTTCGAATCCTGATGACTCCGTCCCTCCCTTTCCATCAGCATGTTTCTCACTGCTGACAAGGCAGGACGCTGAAGCTCCCTCCTGGTTTCCACAGGGGACTTTTACTATGATACAGCTGAATGTGAGAGCGACCACTCCTGGCTTTTCTTCCCATTATCTTATTCAGTGCCCCCTCACCCCTGCCCCACGGGTAGAGGACAACCGATCTGATTGGTGAGCGAAGACATCCTTTGACCACAGTCCTACTGTTGGGTGAGGTCATTGTCAAAGGCCCCTGCTCACGCGAGGCCCCTTCTTCTTCCCTGGCCGACAAGCACACACTTAGTCCGAGTACAACCTTCTTCTCCTCTTTGTGTTCCCCTTTGGTTCAACTACCAAAGGGAGGTCCCGGGTGTAATTCCATGATGAAGGTAAGAGATTCTGCCACTTTCTCCAATGTAACAGTTAATTAGGAAGTCCTTGGCGGGGGGGGGGGGGGGGGGGAGACTCATTTAGCCATTATAGCTGTTAATAAATATAGGAGATAGTAAAACAATTAGAAAGTGTTCCATTGTATTTAGGTTTCAAAAGAGTCAGACATCCGTCTGTTTAAAAAACGTCTTCTGCTGCAGCACAAAGAGAACAGTGAAGCTATCCATCTTGCCCACTTGGAGTCTTCCCTGAGCTCTTACAAGGTTGAAAAGAATTCCCCTTCAGAAAGCAGCTTAGACTTAGACTGCTGGTGTATTTGTATCACATGATAAAGATTTGTTTAAACTGTGAAATGCGTGACACCTACAGAAGAGTATAAGAATCACAGTTACAGCTTAAAGGAACATTATGAGATCACTTAATGTTAAGAAACACCAGTGCCTTAGAGGCCCCTGTGTGCTACTCCCCAGCTGCATCCTCCCTCACCCATGGAGGTAGCCATGACACTGTTTTGTTTCAATCATTCTTTACTGTTTACGTCTTGCCACCTACGCGAGTCCCAGGCACAAACCTCACTGCGTGAGGAAAGGGCCACGCGGCCCCTGTGGATGAAAGCTCCCAAGGGAACGGAGCTGACTCTTTGGGTCACAGCCTGGTAGCAGGGCGTACAGTGAACTCAGTCTAGAACAGAAAAGGAGCTGGGCCACACTCGCCAGAAAATGCCATCTGTAGATCAAAAAACAAAAGCTAGGCAGCTGGAATCCTCACTTATAAATGTTCAATGTACCGCGAGTCAACACACACATCTGGACCAATTGTCCTCTTTGCCTGCTGTACAGCTGTCAGAACTTATCACATTCCCCTTTCTGTTATGATGGATCTTCTCCTCCCCATATTTCATATCTGCCTCTTTCTTGGTCTATTTTCTCATTTTAGTGAAGCAGACCCTCCAAGGGTATTGCCGAGAAAGGGTCCATGGGAAGTACCATTTCTGAGACTCTGCATATTTAAAAATGTTTTATTCTGCCCTGACTCTTGGGTGATTGGCTGCATTGGGATTCTAGGTCAAGGACAATTTTCCTTCAGAATTTTTAAAACCCTGCTTCACTGCTTTCTAGCTTCCGGTTGCTGTTGGGAACTCAAAGGCCATTCTGATTCCTGATCCCTTTCAAGTACTTACATTTTCTCTGGAATCTCTTCCTTGTCCCTAGTGTTCTGAAATGTCACCATGATATACTTTACCCTGGGTCTGTTTTGAGCCAATATGCCAGGCATCTCATTGGTTTTTCCCACTCTGGAAGCACAGATCATTTAACTAACACTTTCGAACCAACAGCAGAGAATAAAAATAAAGCCTCTATATCCCTAGCAAAAGACTGATTCTTACAGAACCAACCTAAAAACTGTTTAATCAATGACAACTTTCCTCAGTATTATATCAATGGTAACTTGCTTCATTAAAAACATTTCTGAAAACCAGCCAATCGATAGCAGCATTTGAAGGTTAGGCAGTCAGCAGACCACGTACTTACTGCAGTGAAGTCCTGTATGAGGAAGCACACTTCCACAGCTGGTGCCAGCCTCCTCCCACTCTAAAACCCTTAAAATCCCCACAGAATCCATGACTCCAGAACGATATAAACTCAGCAGTCTTCTTTCCTTGGAGAGCAAAACTGGCATATCTCTTCATTTCCTAAACAAATAATTAAGCAACCCCCCACATATAATTTCCCAGTTGCATACTCTCTCACCTCCAAATGCAACTATTGTGCTTTTTCTTTTTACTACCTATGATGTATCCCTAAACTGAGTATCAGGCACAAACCTTGCTGTGTAAGCAAAAAGCAACATGGGCCCTGTTGTGGGAAGGGTCCCAGGGGAAGCTGATCTGAGTGGTCTCTTAGCCATTGCATTTTGTTTTAAATATTGAGTAGTAGCAGCCTTTTTCTCCTGCTTCACTACAGGTTTGAAAACAATGGCTTGGTGCTCACTGTCGCTTATGGTCACTCTCACACCAGAAACGGACATGGTAGGATGCGCTACAGTTTACAGTGCATGCTGAACCTTTAAGGTCCCATTTCTGACTCTGCTCTTCCAGGGTCCCCGATTGCTTGTCGTAGTCTTGGTTTCCCTCAGCCTAAATCCCCCTCCCAACTCCCTGCCAAACCTAACAACCCTGTTTGGAAGCCTTCCAACTGTTCATGGAACAAGAGCAATCAATTACCAACAGAGGAAGAGCACTGAATGGGTAATCAGTCAGGACACTTGGATTCAAGTCCCAGTCCGGCAAAATAATCCGTTAAATGACTTTAACACATGTCCTCATTATACTTCAGTTTACCTGCATGTGGAATAAAGCTTGGACCAAATCAGTACAACTCAACCTCTACTGCACATGAGAATCGCTTGGCAGCTATTTCAAAATACTGCCTCCTGGGCCCCACCCTGACCAATCTAATCAGAATCTCTTGGGGTGGGGACAGGGCATCAACATTTACATCCCTTGTATGATGCGAAAGTGCAACTAGGATTGAGAAGCTGGAGCAGTTGATCTCTGAGGCTCCATTCAGTGCTCACACTTGGAAGTCTAGAAGTCCTATGATACCTCATTGGATAAGTTGGATATTGTGAGGTAGGATTCTCTTGGCTTTCTAAGGGAATAGGGACATGCAAAGGCACAACACGAGAACACCTGTGATGCCATTTATCTACGTGATGGATATTGATGAGCAGCTTGCATAATGGAGGCTTGTAGAAATCAATGAATACAAACTGTAGATTGCAATCTTTTCTCAACCAGGCCCGTAACTGGTGACTAGTTGCAAGTGATAAACAGGATGGAGGGGGTAACACCCATTCATCACCCTCTGGCTTATTCAGGCTACATGTGTTAGGAGAAGGGGGTAGCTCCAGCTTGTTTGAGCCTCACTCGTAGCAGCTGGAAGTCACGTGGCCTTCATCTCCAGGGTCCAGGGTCCCTTCAGAAGCAAAGGTCAAACACAGGCTTGGATATCATTAAAAACATTGTTGGGCCCTAACTGGTTTGGCTCAGTGGATAGAGCGTCAGCCTGTGGACTGAAAGGTCCCAGGTTCAATTCTGGTCAAGGGCATGTACCTTGGTTGCGGGCACATCCCCAGTAGGAGGTGTGCAGGAGGCAGCTGATTGATGTTTCTCTCCTATCAATGTTTCTAATTCTCTATCCCTCTCCCTTCCTCTCTGTAAAAAACAAAAACAAACAAACAAACAACAACAACAATAACAAAACAAAAGAAAAACATTGTTGGATTTCTGAGTGCAGGTGTTCAGAAGTGAGAGAAAACTCATGGAGTGGCACCCAAGGGACCAGAACCCCAGGAGGGGCGGGATTTCAGCTGGACACCACTTGTACCACAGGTGATGTTACCCTGGTGAGCACATGCTGGTGATGTTGCTCAGGGAAACCTGGGTAGGCTTCCCTGATGATACAGCCCATCAGTCTCTCGCCCTCAGCTGTTGGCAGACATGGACGTTCCCAGTCATCTTCTTCAGAAGGATGTGCAAAGTTTCTGCTGGGGAAACCATGGGCAACCTTCAACTAACGGGGGGCAGAGCCAATGGACAAACATCCCAGCCTTCCATCTTCCAAGGGACAATTCTGACACATATTCTGCATGGTTCCCTAGGCGGCCCTATCAGGATTGAACCCAGTTTTGCACAGAGATCCCCAGTTCAACAGTGCACTCTTAAAGTGATATATCTACACTAATAAAAGAGAAAAATGGTAATTGGCGTACGATGCTACCCTTTTCATTGGCTAATCAGGGCTATATGCAAATTAACTGCCAACAAGATGGCGGTTAATTTGCATATGTAGGCACAATGCAGGGGGGCGAAAGGGAAAGCAGGAAGAAGCCCCCTGCCACTGACAGTGATCGGAAACCCAGGGGGAGCTAAGAGCTGGGGGGCAGGGCAAAGGTGGCCCTGGGGCCGCCTTTGCCCTGCCCCCCAGCCATGATCGGAGAATCAGGCGCCTTTGCCGCCCTGGCCAGTGATAGCAGGAAGTAGGGGTGGAGCCAGTGATGGGAGCTGGGCACAGTCGAAGCTGGCAGTCCCAGGAGCTAGGGGTCCCTTGCCTGGGCCTAAAGCGAAGCCCACGATCGCGGGGCCGCTGCAGCTGCAGGTCCTCGCTGCCCGGGCCGGACGCCTCAGCCAGAGGCATTAGGCCTGGGCAGGAGCAGAGCCTGCAACCGCGGGGAGCTGGGGGTCCCCTGCCCAGGCCTGACACCTCTACCGGAGGCCTCAGGCCTGGTCAAGGGGCCGATCCTGTGATTGGTGATCAGAGGGTGATAAGGGTCAACTCCTCTGGCCGAGGCATCAGGCCTGGGTGGGCGGCGGAGGCGGGGATTGGGGGGATATGATGATCCCCTTGCCCAAGCCTGAAGCCTGGGTCAGAGGTGTCAGGCTTGGGCGGAGGGTGGAGCAGAGGGAGATGGGGGTCCCCTGCCCAGGCATGATTCCTGGGCCAGAGGCCTCAGGCCTGGGCGGGGGTCAGAGCCAGTGATCGGGGGGAGATGGGGGTCCCCTGTCCAAGCCTGACACCTCTGGCGGAGGCGTCAGGCCTGGGCAAGGGGCTGATCAGGCGATCGGAGGGTGATGGGGGTCAACACCTGAGGGCTCCCAGTATGTGAGAGGGGGCAGGCTGGGCTTAGGGACACTCCTCCCCACCACACACCCAGTGCACGAATTTCATGCACCGGGCCCCTAGTATATATATATATATATATATATATATATATATATATATATATATATATATATATATATACACACACACACATACACACACACTAGAGGCCGGGTGCACAAACTTTGTGCGGGGGGGCGGGGTCCCTCAGCCTGGCCTGCACCCTCTCACAATCTGGGACCACTGGCTCCTAACCGCTCATCTACCTGCCTGCCTGCCTGCGCTCACCTGCCTGCCTGCCTCGTCACCCCTAACCACTCTGCCTGCCTGCCTGATCACCCCTAACTGCTCACCTGCCTGCCTGATCACCCCTAACCACTTGCCTGCGATGGTTGCAATGTTGTGCAACCTTAGCCACTATCTATTTCCAGAACCTTACCTGATTACCCCTAACTGCTTGCCTGCCTGCCTAATAGCCCCTAACCACTCGCCTGCCTGCCTGGCCACCCCTAATCGCCTCTGCCTTGGCTCCCGTGGAGGAGGCTTCATCTGGAAAATTGTTTGGCTGTCCGATCTAATTAGCATATTATGCTTTTATTATATACCAGAGACCTGGTACACGAAATTTGTGCACTGGGGGGGGGGGGGGAGGGAGTCCCTCAGCCCAGCCTGCACCCTCTCCAATCTGACCCCTCAGGGGATGTCCGACTACCAGTTTAGGCCCAATCCTTAGGGGATCAGGCCTAAACCGGCAGTTGGATATCCCTCTCACAATCTGAGACTGTTAGCTCCCAACTGCTTGCCTGCCTACCTGCCTGATTGCCCCTAACCAGTTTTGTCTGCCAGCCTGATTGCCCCCTAATCACTCCCCTGACAGACTAATCGACACCTAGCTACCCCCTGCTGGCCCGGTCCCCCCAAATGCCCTCCCCTGTAGGCCCAGTCCCCCCTAACTGCCCTCCCCTGCTGGCCCGGTTGCCCCTTACTGCCCTCCCCTGCAGGCCTGCCCCCCCCCAACTGCCCTCCCTTCCCTGCTGGCCTGGTCGCCCCTAACTGCCCTCCCCTGCAGGCGTGGTCCCCCCTAACTGCCCTCCACTGCAGGCCTGGTTGCCCCTAACTGCCTCCCCTGCTAACCATCTTGTGGTGGCCATCTTGTGCCAGGGCATGACAGTCAATTTGCATATCACCTCTTTATTATATAAGATACTAGAGGCATGGTGCATGAAATTCGTGCATGGGGGTGGGTCCCTCAGCTTGGCCTGCACCCTCTCCAACCAAGACCCCTTGGGGGATGTCTGACTGCTGGTTTAGGGGATGGGGCCTAAACTGGCAATCGGACATCCCCCTCACAACCTGGGACTTCTAGCTCCTAACCGTTCGCCTTCCTGCCTGCATGATCACCCCTAAACACTCTACCTGCCTGCCTGATCACCCTAACTGCTTCTGCTTGCCGGCCTGATTGCCCCCTAACTGGTCCCCTGCCAGCCTGGCCACCCCTTAACTATCCCCCTGCTGGCCTGGTCGTCCCCTAACTGTCCAGAAGGAAGTTGAACGTCCGGTCGACCCGGTCTAATTAGCTTATTACCCTTTTATTAGCATATATATATTTATATATATATATATCACTTTAATTATTATTAAGTATACAATTCAGTGGTATTAATTACATTCACAATGTTGTGCAACCATCACCACTATTTATTTCCAGAACCTTTCTATCACCTTAAATAGAAACTCTGTACCCAGTAAACAAAAATTATCCCATCCCCTCTACCCTCAGCCCCTGGTAACCTCTAATCTACTCTCTGTCTCTATGAATTTTCCTGTTTTGGATATTTTATATAAAGAATCATAAAATATTTTTCCATTTGGTCTGCTGTATTCACTTAGCATAATGTTTTCAAATTTTATTCATATATTTTTTTTTTTTTTAAATTAAATCTTTATTGTTCAGATTATTACATTTGTTCCTTTTTTTTCCCCCCATAACTCCCCTCCTCCCAGTTCCCGCCCCACCCTCCGCCCTCACTCCCCACCCACTGTCCTCATCCATAGGTGCACGATTTTTGTCCAGTCTCTTCCCACATCTCCCACACCCCTTTCCCCCCCAAGAATAGTCAGTCCATTCCCTTTCTATGTCCCTGATTCTATTATAATCAACAGTTCATTCTGTTCATCAGATTATTTATTCACTTGATTCTTAGATTCACTTGTTGATAGATGCATATTTGTTGTTCATAATTTCTATCTTTACCTTTTTCTTCCTCTTCCTCTTCTTAAAGGATACCTTTCAGCATTTCATATACTCCTGGTTTGGTGGTGATGAACTCCTTTAGCTTTTCCTTATCTGTGAAGCTCTTTATCTGACCTTCCATTCTGAATGATAGCTTTGCTGGATAAAGTAATCTTGGTTGTAGGTTCTTGGTATTCATCACTTTGAATATTTCTTGCCACTCCCTTCTGGCCTGCAAAGTTTCTGTTGAGAAATCAGCTGACAGTCGTATGGGTATTCCCTTGTAGGTAACTGAGTTTCTTTCTCTTGCTGTTTTTAAGATTCTCTCTTTATCTTTTGCTCTTGGCATTTTAATTATGATGTGTCTTGGTGTGGTCCTCTTTGGATTCCTTTTGTTTGGGGTTCTCCGCGCTTCTTGGACCTGTAAGTTCATTTCTTTCACCAGGTGGGGGAAGTTTTCTGTCATTATTTCTTCAAATAGGTTTTCAATATCTTGCTCTCTCTCATCTTCTGGCACCCCTATAATTCTGATATTGGTACGCTTGAAGCTGTCCCAGAGGCTCCTTACACTATCCTCGCATTTCTGGATTCTTTTTTCATTTTGCTTTTCCGGTTGGATGTTTTTTGGTTCCTCGCATTTCAAATCATTGACTTGATTCTTGCGCTCCTCTGGTCTGCTGTCGGGCGTCTGTATAATATTCGTTATTTCAGTCCGTGTGTGCTTAATTTCTAGTTGGTTCCCCAATATAAGATCGAGGGTCTTATTAGTTTTCGTGTAGATCTCATTAAGTTTATCGGCAGCTTCTAAACAGTTCTTGAGAGACCTTAAAAGTGTGGTTCTGAACTCTATTTCTTCTATTGACAATTTTGTCCTGTTTCTTTGTCTCCGCATTTTGTTATGCTTCCTTGGTGCACCCCCTAGTGGTCTTTGTTCGCAGTCTTATAGTTAAATCTTGATTGTTGTAGCTAATTCCAGGGAGGGTTTGACCTCCAGGCCAAGTGGCTATGAGAATCAGCTGTGTCAGCAGTGAGAGAACTTCTGTCCTCTAGGGAGGTGCTAATCTAGCCTTTGCCTGAGGCTATCCGGCAAATGCCTCTGGGCAGGGCTTGGGCAGGGCGGGTCGAACAGGATCAACAGGGTGGGCCGGAGAGAGCAGTTATGGCGGCTCTCAGTCCTGTCCCCAGGGGCTCTGCCTCTCTGAGTCCCAGCACCCGCTGCAAAGCTGGGAGAGAAAGCTGCACTCGCTCTGACCGAAGCCAGACAGTCCCGCTTCTCCCGTTTGAGTCTGGGTCCCTAAAGACTCGCCTGTATCTGGAGCTCAGAGTCTGCGACTCCCTCCCGATTGAAAACAACAACCGCGCCCTCCGCCGCCAGCCCGCTCCGAGCACTCCGCACCTCAGAATTTGACTTCAGCACTGCGCCTCCTCTGAGTGTCCGTGTGCGTTTCTCTTTCCTCCTAGTTGTAGGACTTCCACTCAGCCAGCGTTCCTGTGGTTCTGGGTGATGTCCCTTCCGTTTTTTGGTTTCAGTTTTGAAGTAGTTGTTCAAAGCAGCAAACTCCGGCGTTAACCTATGCCGCCATCTTGGTTCTCGGTTTTCCAAATTTTATTCATATTGTAGGACATATCAGAACATCATTTTATAGCTGATAAATATTCCACTGTGTGCAAGGATATTTCTTCTTTTATGACTGACTTATTTCACTTAGCAAGCCTTCAAGATTCATCTCCATTGTAGCATGTGTAAGAATTTCCATCCTTTTTAATGTTCCTGTGTGTATATGACACATTTTGTTTGTCCACTTATCTGTTGATGAACATTTGGGTTGTTTCCACCTTTTGGCTATTGTAAGTAATGCTGCAATAATATGGCATACAAGTATATGGTTGAGTCCTTCTTTTAAATCTTTTTAGATATATATTAAGGAGTGGAATTGCTAGGTTATATAGAGTTGGGCAAAAGTAGGTTCACAGATGTTTGTATTGAAAATAATACAATAATTAATAACAATATAAAAATAAACTATGTGTTTTGTATACTCACAACTGTAAACCTACTTTTATTCCATCCTGTGTGGTAATTCTAGAGTTAACGCTTTGAATAGTTGCCAAACTGTTTTTTATAGTAGCTACCCCATTTTATATTCATTCTAGCAATGTATCAGGGTTCCAATTTTTCACATCCTTGCCAACACCTATTTTCATCCTCATGATTAGATTACCATTCTAGTAGGTATGAAGTGGTATCTTGTGATTTTAATTTGCATTTCCCTAATAACTAATGATGTTGAGCATCTTTTCAAGTGTTTATTGGCTTTTAGCATATTATTTTTAGGAAAAAAAATTCTATTCCAGTCCTTTGTCCATTTTTAAATTGGGTTGTTTGTCTTTTTGCTATTGAGTTCAGTTTTGTATTTGCTTTGGATACTAAACATGTGTGCAATATATGATTTTCAAGTATTTCCCCATTCTGTAAATTATGTTTTTACCATCTCAATAGTGTACTTTGCACAAAATTTTTAATTTTGATAAAGTCCAATTTATGTATTTTTCAGTGTTTTGGTTTCATATCTAAGAACCCATTACTGAATCCAAGATCTTGGAGATTTACCTCTCACTCTAAGAGTTTCATGGTTTTGGATCTTACATTTAGGTCATTCATCCATTTTGAGTTAAGTTTTGCAGATAGTACAAGGTAGGAGTACAAGCTTTATTCTTTTGCATTTGGAAAATCAGTTGTCCTAAAACCATCCGTTAAATTGATTATTTTATAGTCCTTGAATTAACTTGGCACCCTTGTTGAAAATTAATTGCCTATAGATTAATGGGTTTATTTCTCGATTCTCAATTTTATTCCATTGGTCTGTACATCTATCCTATATCAGTACCATGCTGTTTTAATTACTATATCTTTATAGCAAGTTTTGAAATTATGAAGTGTTAATCTTCCAACTTTGTTCTTTTTTAAATATTGTTTGCTATTCTAAACCCCTATATGAATTTGAGGGCTTTTCCATTTCTGGAAAAAAAAAGTCTTGAAATTTTGATAGGGATTATGTTGAATCTTTAGATTGCTTTGGGTAATATTGCCATCTTAACAATATTAAATCTTCCAACCCATGAACAAGGGATGTCTTTCCATTTATTTAGGTCTTTTAAAATTTCTTTCAGCAATGTGTTTGTTGTTGTTGTTTTTAGTTTTTAGTGTCCAACTCTTTCACCTCCTTGGTTTATTGTATTCCTAGGTATTTTATTCTTTTAGATACCTCTATCAATGGAATTACTTTTTAAATTACTTTTCAGATATTTGTGTGTTGATTTCATATCCTGCAATTTTACTGAATTTGTTTATTGTCTCTAGTAGCTTTTTAATAGTTTCTTTAGGATTTTTTTATATATATGTTATTTGCGATAAGGAATAGTTTTACCTTTTTGCCAATTTGTTTATTTTTCATATCTGATTGCTTTGACTAGAACTCCCAGCACATGTTGTAGACAGAGTTGAAAGTAGGCATTCTTGTCTTTTTCCTGATCTTAGAAAGCTTTTAGTCTTTCACTATTGAGTATATTGTTAGCTGTGAGTTTTTCATAAATGCTTTTTATTGTGTTGAGGAGTTCCTTTCTATTTCTAGTTTTCTAAGTGTGTGTGTTTTTTTTTAATCATGAAAGGCTTTTGTCAATTTTTTTTTTCTGTAACAATTCAGGTGATCATGTGTTTTTCCTCCTTTGTTCTAATAATGTGTTGTATTACATGGATTGATTCTCTTATGTTGTGGTGTATAGTCCTTCTACTATGCTGTTAGATTCAGATTGCTAGGATTTTGTCGAGAATACCTACATTTATACTCATAGGAGATGTTAAATCTAATGTTCTGTTGTTGTGTGATGTCTTTAAGTGGCTTTTTTATCAGGGTAATGCTGGCCTCATAAAAAGTATCCCCTCCTCACCCTAGCTGGTTGGTTAGAGCATCCTGAGCATGGAAGCGTCCCAGTTTCAATTCATGGTCAAGGCACATACCCAGGTTGTGGGTTCAATATTCAGTCCGAGATTATACAGAAGGGAGATAGGGCTCTCTCTCTCTCTCTCTCTCTCTCTCTCTCTCTCTCTCTCTCATCAATGAAGAACATATCCTCAGGTGAGGATTTTAAAAAAGGTGTTCCCTTTTGTCTATATTTTGGAAGAGTTTGAGAGGATTAATGTTAATTATTTTCTAAATGTTTGGTAGAACTCACCAGGGAAGCCCTCAGGTCCCACACTAATGATGCACTCTATTGACGTTCCCTATTCCTAGTCTCTCCTCCCAGCTCCCTCACTGCTGCACCCTAGGATCGCCTCCTAAACAATCTAAGTCTTATCTCAGGCTCTGCTTTCAGGGGAACCAAGCTAAAATTAGATCTAATAAACAGGAGAGAGGAGAGTTTTCTAAGAAAATGTTGTAAATGTTGCGTGAAAGAACGTTAAATCATTGGATAATTCAGGAAGGTGGGGAAAAGGGGAGAGTGGTTTTCTGTCCAGCACGGGTGCACTAGGCATAATTATGATAAACTGGAAATTCAAGACAGAATACTGAGACTTCTAGGATAAACTGGATCCAGCAAGATGAGAAATAGCTGGATGAGCTAGTGATAAGTGAAAGAGCTGGAGAAGTGATAAGAGCACATTAAAAAGAAAGAGAAGACCACAGAAGAGGAAGAGAGTTGAAGAAAATGAACACATTGGTCAAGGTTAAGGGTTAGTCCTCATCCACTGAACAAGGCTAGTGAAGGAATTTCTTTAGGCAGAGAACTGGGTGAGCCAGTGGGCATGGTCAGGGGCTGTAGCAGCCCTGAGAATGCATACCTACAACTACAGGGAGCTTAATGGTCCAACAACACCAGCTCCCAACTGTTGTCTGAGTGCAGCAAGGATATGAGGGTAAGCAGGTACCAGAGAGACTCAGACATCTTTATTGGAGACATTGGCTCCAGAATACCCCAACAGCTTTGCCAAACCCTTTTTAGATGGTATGGAAGCTTAGGATGTTTCCCTCCAACCTTTCTCCTCTCTCTCTCTCTTTCATTCAAGGTGAGTCTTACTTTGTAGCCTGATGGCTCTCCCAGCCTCTCCTGGTTCTCTCCTCATTTTCTTTCACAGGTGTTTTCTCTCCTATAATCCTTCCTCATGTCTTCCCATTTTAACATCTGCTTTGGGGAGGACCTGGACTAGACATCGTCTGTGGCGCGTTCATTTTGACCCAGGGTTGGGGAGATGGGCCAAACTCCATCAGACACCGTGAGGAGAAAGGAGGCTCTGCCTGGCCTGGGGCAGGAAGGAGGTGACCCAGCAAGAGAGGACAATCCCAAGGACAGAGGGCGATAAGGAGCCAGCAACTGAGAGGACCCCAGACATAGGCACAGTTGAGATAAGCCCATTGAATGCATAAGTTGGTATTAAGTCATCTGGGTGAGGTGCTTCACTACTCAGGAACTTATCTCTGTTTTGCATGATTGGCGCCCTGAAATCTCCCACACTATCTTAAAAATAGCCGTGTATGCTCCAGTGACCCACAACACTACTGTCCATCTTGGCAGTTCTTCAGGTGGTGGCCACAGGAGTTTGCCAAGAGCAGAAATGACAGCTTCCTTGCCTAAAGAGCACCTCTGAACCCCAATCCACCTGCTTCAGGGATGTGCCAGGGCTGCCTCTCTGTGTCCCAGGTCACTTCCCATGCCCTCCCTGAGATGAATTTTAGGTCTCACCTCTTCAGAAAAACATGTTGTTTAGATTCCCCAAGAAACACAAAGCTGGTGAAAGGAGGCTTTTCAGATGCCCTTGAAGCCATTCCTTCCACCTTCCCTGACGGTCATGCTAAGCCGAGCATCCCTCTGAAGGATGTCTCCACAGGGGAGTAGGGCTCCTGACCAGGCAGGAGGGGGATGGTCCTCTGAACCCCCCTCCCTCAGGGTGGACACCCAGAGGATCTGGAGAACTGGTTATCTCCCTGCTCCCAAAGCCAAGAACCCCCTCGGGCTAGATAGAATTTGCCCTTCAGATCCAGTCCCCACCCTGCTCTGTGCCCAAGAGGCACACCTCTATGCACTGTATCACTGAGTCCCCCTTTCCCCTGACTTCTAACTGGGCTCTGCCAATGAGAGGTGCCAGCAGGGATTCAGAGAGCAGGGGAGCAGGAGAGAAGTCGGGGTATTTACCCCCTTGGCTCTCTCTGTGGTGTTGCTGTAGCCTGGACATGTCCCTTCGCTGAAGGTCATAGCTCCCATCTCCTGTCATGCAGCCTTCCATAGAGCCCTCTTTCTCTCTGGGTTTCTCTCCTTACCCTTGGCCTTTCACACCTAGGATGGGAATGGAACCCTCTTCCGCAGTTCTGTACTGTCTCCTACCATTTCCCACCCCCTGCCCACAGCTCTGTAAATGCCCTGTTATTAAACTCTCCTCAAAGGACCCGATTAGAGGTGCCATCTGCTTACTGTCAGGACCGTGATGGATGCACATCATCTCCTAAAAGTGGGGCAGGGGCAATTTAGCAGCTAACTCAGTGATGGCCATGCCCAGCCCCACCCTCCGGGAGACATCCCAGAGTCCCGTGGCCTGTGGAGAAAAGGGTAGTTGGTGTGCTGGGTAGAAAGAGCACTGAGCAGGAGTTAGGAAACCCGGGCTCCTGACCAGGCAGGAGAGGGCTTGTCCTCTGAACCCACCCTCCCACTGTCTCTCGGTGTGACCTAGGCCCAGGCCTTCCCTCGACTTGTTCATCCATACAATGGTGTGCGTGGCCAGGCCTGCCCCTGCTTGCAGCCCAAAATCCCCTGTGGCAGGTTCCCCTCCTCATGCCCACCAGTCACATCAATGAAGAACCAGTCCCAGGCAGGGGAGTCCACCACTCAGACCCCACAGCTCCTCCGTGTCTCAGGACAAATAGGATCTCCCCCAGGGTGTGCACACACATCCCTCTTCCCATTACTTCTAGAAATTCAGAGAACAGAAGGTATGATCTGTCATTAGCTTCCGAGGGCTCAGGTGGGAGAAGTGACACTGCCAATTTCCAGGCTTGGAGAGCGGTATGTGCCCCTTCCCCTGGAACTTCCTGCCTCCATCAAGAGCCTTCGGGGCCTCAGAGCTGCCAGAAGGAGAAGGAATGCCTGGTTAAATGGCGAGGCTGCCCTAGACTGAACAGGGCTCTGACTAATAAAACCAGCCAATCCGCCCTTGAGACAGAACATTTTTGTGAATAATGGACGCCTATAACTTCATAGAAATCACTGAGCCAAAGCCATCAATTGAGCAGGCAGGGTGTGAGCCAAGCCGCAGTGGTGGTAGAATGGGCTTGCTTGCTTGAAGGGAGAGCCCCCTCCAGGACATGTTCAGAAGGGGCTGGGCACTCAGGGAGGAGAAGGAAATGTACCAGCCAGTTCCATGCAAGGGATGGAAAGCAGCTCCAGCTATTTCACATGGACTTAGTTGCCTAAAAGTCCTGGGAAGGGCTAGGACGGATTGGGTTGCAGGCCGGGCGCAGGAATGCCTCTCTGAACTCTGAACTCTGAACACTGTGGTGGGGCTGATCCGTCATGGAGCTGATCCCTGGGGGCCCCTGCACCTTTGTGGTTCAGATCACACCCCAGTCACAGGAGTCAGACCCGAGAACCAGCCCTGCAGCTGTGCCCCGTGCCCGTCTGTCCTAAGCTACTCTCAGTGCTGGTGGTCGGGGCTGGAACGTGGTTTTCAGTTCTGTGTCCCCCACGGCTGCTTCTCAACACCAGGGAGCTGAGGAAGGGGCCTTGGGATGCTGCCGAAGGGAGAGAAGACGCATCTGCACAGTCTTTCTTTCTAGTGGAAAAGTAGCTCAAAGAAACAGCACCCTTGTCTCCTCACCTCACCGTTGTCTCCCCAGTCTTATGTAAGAATATTCAACTGAAGCCCTTAATTAACCTGCAGAATAAGAGCTACACAGAGTCTCAGGACTGTAGGCTTGAGCTTTGCAGCCTCGGCAGAGCAGGAAGATAGCCGGGAATAGAGCCCATGAAGGTTGAGCAGGGGAGCCACAGTGCCCTCTACAGGAGGCCTGCTGCATTGGCCTGAGGCGGCCGCTCTGTGTAAAATCCCCTGGGGGTTGCCATTCTCTCATACCTTCCCCATTCTCCTCTCAGAGGGGGTACATGGAGGCCCAATAGGGCGGGACCCGTATGCCTTGTACCCATGTCAAGACCAATTGGGCAATAAATTACATGCAGATTTGTGATTATATGGAGAGAGAGAGAGAGACAGAGAGAGAGAGAGAGAGAGAGAGAGAGAGAGAGAGAGAGAGAGAGAGAGGAGAATACACAAGACATTGGCATTTTTGTTCTCTGGAGTAATGCTGATGTTCAGCTGTTAAAGTAATTGCAAGTCCTCAAGATAATAGAGGGTTTTGGTTTAGACACAGACCTGGGTTTAAATCCTGGCTCTGCCACTGTGTGACCCTAGACTAGTTGCTTGTCTTCTCTGAGCTCAGTTTTTTCATCTATGAAATGGGACTAATGCTAGTGACTCCATAGGGTTAAAGCCAAGAGGAAATGGGGTAAACCTGGAAAATCCCTGGCACAGTGCCTGGCACACACGGGGGTCCCCTTGTCCTGATTAAAGCATTTTGCAGGAACAGCCAACTCCCACGCCAGGACGCCCGCTGTCCCTGAGATAAACATCAGCGGCATCGCCGTGTTTGAGAGGAGAAGTGAGGAGCTTTTTGCTCTAGTGCTGCAGGGGACCCTGGTGGACCCTCTCTGGTCTCCTATGCAGCACACGTTACCAGAGATTACATCTTCCCAGCAGAAGGGGTCACACGGGCAGCATGGTAAGTAGGAAGGGCAGCAAGAGGCTTTTATATAATTCATCAGGATCAGTGTTTTTTAAACTGCAGGCCAAGACCCATTAGTGAGGAGCAAAATCAATGGAGCGGTTGTGAGCAGCATTTTTCCAGATGAAATCGAGTGAAAGGGAAAAGAAAAGAGATGAGACGAGGGGACATGAGAGAATGTGAAGTGCATCTTATTAAGACCGCTGTTTTGAAAAACGTGTTCGTTCGTGTGTGTGTGTGCGTGTGTGTGTGTGTGTGTGTGTGTGTGTGTGTGTGTCCTGGGTCTCCATGTGGAATGCACATGACTTGGATGAGCAAATTGATCTGAAATGTTAGCCTGAAATGCTTGTGAAATAGTAATGAAGGAACCAGCCCTCTAATTTGGAGCGGGGGGGCACATGGATAACCAGACTGTTCTACAACTTGTAACAGAAAAGAACTTGATTGAGAAAAGCTGAATCCCCCGGGAGGTGAATTTACATCTCCCCTGGGGGGGACACAGCTGGTCTGGCTTTGCAGGTGACTCAGTGTCAGGAGGTGTCTTGGTGTTGGCTGTGCACCCTCCCCTCTCCGGCCTCTCCTTTGTCGGGCTTGCTTCTCCTGTGCTCCTCCATCTGCGCTCCTCCGCCCGCTGCTTCCGTTCTGCGGCTCCTCTCCTGCCCTCTCACCTGCTGCCAGTGCCAATAGACGTTCTCTCTCAGCCAGCAAATCGTTCCTGGCACTTCAGTGGGCTCAGGGCTCCTGCCGGCTGCAGCCTCCGCGGCCGCAGCCCCTGTCTGCTCAGACTCTCAGCCTCCCTCAAGGCATGACGGAGGGATGCCACTCAGCGCCACGTTCCTCCCCCTCTCTGAGCCTCACTTTCCTCATCTGCACAATGGGCATGGAGATAGTGCCCTGGCTCCTCATCACTGTGTTGTAGGCATCAGGTGATAAAATGACCATCGAGCCCTGTGCAGTCCTCCAGAGGAGTGTGCAAGCTCACGGGGTGTGCTCCTCAGGACCCTCCCTGTCTTTCTGTTCCCCTCTCCTCCCCCCTCTTCCTCATCTCCTCAGTGCTCCTCAGAGCAGCCCATCTGAGAACGGTTGGTTCCCACACAGTGTCCTGCACTTTCATTTTGGAAGGAAAGGACCAGAAGGGGAAATTCTCATCCCCTGGAAACCCAACCTACCTCACTTTGGTGCCTTCTGGTTTGCTTACTTTAAAACCTCCCCTGACTCAATGGGCCCCTCCACTCCAACTTATAATTGGTTCCTTGTAAGACCAATGGAAATGAATCTTGACTTTTAACGGCCTGGTATATATGGGCTACTTTTATCTATAATAATAAAAGCATAATATGCAAATCGACCAAATGGCCAAACAGCAGAACGACCATCCGGATGACCATGCTATCACATGCACAGGTGCCAGGCCAGCCAAGGCGGGTGTGATGCGATTGGTTGGAGGGGCCCTCCATTGCCCCACCATCACCCTGCAGAGGGAGGCCCAGGTCATCAGCCAGTGGGGTGATCAATCGGGGGGCTCCAAGATCACCCCAAAGAGGGAGGCCCAGGCCACACTCTGTGGGGCGATTGATCAGGGGGCTCCGTGGAACCAGGGGTGTGTGGCAGAGGACTAGGGCAGCACCAGGCCAAGGCGGGTACAGGAGAAGGGTGGGGCCACAAGGTCTCGAGGCAGCTGGGTTGCTAGGGCCCCAGCAGCCGGGGCTGCGAAGGCCTACCCTTGCACGAATTTCCTGCATCAGGCCTCTAGTGGAAATATAAATGGCTTGACTGTGGGTAGATAAAGGACAAGATCACATCATCCCCTCCTCTGGGTGTGGACAACTGGTGCCAACCCCAGCCCCACCACAGGTGGAGCCCGAATGGGGTGTTGCAGGTGGATGTGAGTCCAGGTGGAAGACTCTCCTGGGAATCAAACCAGGACGCAGGTGCTTCAGACACAGCAGACGCCTTCGCCTGTCACTGTTGACGGGACTTCCTGTGATGGTGGAAATGCCTATTTGTGCTCACACAGTAGCCACCAGCCCGCTTGGCCATCAAATACTGGTATGAATGACCAAGGAACTGAACTTCCAGTTTGTTTAATTTCAATTAATTTAATGTTAATAGCCACCTAGGGCTAGTGGCATCCTCTTGGCTAGCAGAGCCTGTGAATCTCCATCTCACCCTCCTCCCTGCCCCCCGGGGATCTGGCTTCTGAGTCATTGCTTCCCACGGAACACCTGAGTCAGAGGAGGCGAGCAGGGAGGTCTCCAGGGGCCACGGTGCCCTGGCCTCTGCAGCTCTCCCTCCACCCTGCCCCCTCCCTCAACGCTGCCCCCTCCCTCCATGCTGCCCCCTCCCTCCATGCTGCCCCCTCCCTCCACCCTGCCCGCTCCCTCCACCCTGCCCGCTCCCTCAACGCTGCCCCCTCCCTCCATGCTGCCCCCTCCCTCCATGCTGCCCCCTCCCTCCACCCTGCCCGCTCCCTCCACCCTGCCCGCTCCCTCAACGCTGCCCCCTCCACCCATGCTGCCCCCACCATCCACACTGCCCCCTCCACCCAAGCTGCCCCCTCCATCCACACTGCCCCTCCACCCAAACTGCCCCCTCCATCCACACTGCCCCCTCCATCCACGCTGCCCCCTCCACCCATGCTGCCCCCTCCACCCACACTGCCCCCTCCACCCAAGCTGCCCCTTCCATCCACACTGCCCCCTCCATCCACACTGCTCCCTCCATCCACGCTGCCCCTTCCCTCCACGCTGCCCCCTCCACCCACGCTGCCCCCTCCATCCACACTGCCTCCTCTCCTCCAGGATCCAACAGCCCCCAATCTGAGCTGCGCCTCTAAGGTCAGCATCAACAGCAGGGTAAATACACGCAAGGGGAGCAGCACCACCATGCAGTGATCAGGAGCAGGCTCCTGTTGAGCAGTGCTGCCCAGTGAGCTCACGGTCTCAGTGTTCGGACCGCACACTCGGGCTGACCCCCTCCCTCCCAGGGAACCACCGCGGTCTCTTCACTGGCCGAGGGTCATCTGCAGCCAGTGACCCCCGACCGCCCCACAACCCACCCTTCAGGGTGAGCTGGGAAGATGCCAACACATTTTTCCGTGAGACTTTTCCAAGTAAACGGAGGGGGTTCAGGCTGGTACAACCACCACCTGGGAGCCTGGGTGTCCCCCCTAAAAGCAGGGAGCAGGCCTGGGGGACAGGCGAGCACCGGACAGACAGAGGAGCCGCGGTATCCAGACCACCTCCCTGTGAAATCGCCCCCTTCGCGGGTCCCCTGCTGGGACTGGCTTTCCCACCTGTTGTGTGACACTGATGATTAAATCGACATTTAGGACAAAAATCTCCTGTGTAGTGCTCCACGCAATGACGGGCACACAGTAGGAGCCCACATGTGCATCCCATGTTCATGGCCTCATTGGCTAACTCTGTGTCTGCTGGGATCATTGGAGGGGACAGCACTCTGGCCAGGCCCTGCGTGTGGCCCTATCGAGGACCCCTCGCAAGGGAGGACCTGCTTCTGGAACGGAAGGGATGACTTCAGACCCGGGAGGGGGGAGTCTCCCTCCTCCCACTGCTCAGGGCAGGGAGGACTGACCTCTCCGACCGCCCTGCTGGCGCAGGGCCCTCCGTGTCCTGGTGTGTGGCCACAGCCTTGCTCCCAGCATGCTTTGTAACTTCCGGCCTCAGTTCCTTCACCTGTAAAGAGGGGGGGGGGCTCAGAGATCCCACAGCCTCCCTGCACAGGGAGGGGAGAACGGACTGGGGCTGTGCCCACAGCGAGGACCATGCCTGCGGTCACATTCCCCTTCCTTCTCTCAGGGAGGATTCTGATTAGAGGCCCGGAGGAAAGGCAGCAATGCAGCCTCCTCTCTCCCTCCTCTCCTCTCCCCCTCCCGGCTCACACCCTCTCTCCCTGGCTGTCACAGCTTACCTCTTCCATCCCCCCATGTGATCGGGAATTTGCATACTAATTTAAAAATGAGATCAGTTATTAGCCATGACCTGTCCTGTATCACCCAATGCATCTCCACCTGGGTTAGGTTCAATATCGCCACCACAGACAGACCGGGGTGGGGTGGGGGCACTAAATCATTTAAGCTCGTTATTCTACTAATCCTGTGGTTTGGCCGGGCTCCCTGAGGTGAGCTGGGAGGCGATTGGAAACACGGAGACTCCCTCCCTGGGAAGACCTTTGAGAAGGAACACTGCCAAGCCCTGAAAGCACAGGACGCTATAGTTTTCCTGTCATTTACTGAGGAAGGAAGGGGGTGGGGTGTGTGTGGGGGAGGGGAGACAGACATGCCAGGGATGCCAGGAAAGGGAGATCGTGTTTTGGACATGGCAGAGCGCCAGGGGCCATCGAAGCACAGTTTCAAGCCCTGCACAGGGGGCTCTGCTCCCCTCCGAGGTCCCAGGGCAGGGAGCGAGGTGGGGGGCGGGGGGATTACGGTGAGCCCCCTGCAGGCCCTCACCCACCTTGCCCCTCCCCGGGTCTTTCCAGCCCTGTGCCTAAGGAAGGGCTAAAAGGCTAGAGTTTTATTTGTTCTGAACACACGGTATCTTTTTTAAAAGATGAATTTAACGCCAACGCTGTCCAGTGAGGAGACCTCCCGTGGAAATTCAGATGCCCTCTTGCTGCCCTTGACAAAGCAAAGCTCTGGCAACCCTGGGTCCAGGGCAGGGGTGGGCAAACTTTTTGACTCGAGGGCCACAATGGGTTCTTAAACTGGACCGAGGGCCGGAACAAAAGCATGGATGGAGTGTTTGTGTGAACTAATATAAATTCAAAGTAAACATCATTACATAAAAGGGTACGGGCTTTTTTTTTTTTTTAGTTTTATTCATTTCAAACGGGCCGGATCCGGCCCGCGGGCTGTAGTTTGCCCACGGCTGGTCCAGAGTGTCCCGCCGCCGGGCGGGCGGGGGCTGAGTCCAGCTGCCCACTTGGGCAGAGCCTGCGGGTCCCTCCCGGCCCCCCAGGCAGGCTTTGCTCCTTTCTGGGGCTGCCCACGCCCCCATGCACCTGTGCTTGCACCCCTGTCCCAGAAATCGGCCTCCCATGCAGCTCCCAAGCGGTGTGTCGGCTGGTACGGGTGAGGGAGCATCCCAGACTTGCCTCCCGGGGTTACAGGGTCAGCGACACCAGGGCCTGGCACGGGAAACCGTTTCCAGAACACACTAAGCCAGGCCCTATGCCAGGCCCCAGGTTAACCAGACACGAAAGCCATGGCCCCTAGTGCCCTGGATTTGGAAGGGAGACGGGCTCTGTCTATGTAAGGAAACCACGAAGGCAGCCGTGAGAAAGGTCTGTGCCTCCGCGGCTACAGAGATAGGTTGTCTGGGCTTCCCAGCCCTGGCGGGGCCCACAGGATGGGATCAGCACCCGCTGCCGTGTTCCTGAGCAGAGCCTCGCAGGAAGCACAGTGAGGGCTTGGGCTCCAGGCTCGGGTCCACCAGCAATGTGCTCAGCATAATGCCCCCGGGCAAATCAACAAACACTCCTGACTGCCTTATCCTCAACCCTGAAATGAGATTTGAGGGCGCTTCCTGTCGTCCCTCCTTCCAGGATGGAGCAGGATGAACGTGGCTGCCTCCTGGGTAGGCAACTCTGAGGGCAGCGAGCACACAGAGCTGCTGGGGCCCACCGGCCCGTGCCACCTTTTTAAGCTACCCAGCCCCTCCTCCCTGAGGGTGAACACCCTGTCTCCTGCCACAAACCAAGTGCTGCGAGTTAGCTCGGGTTATTGCCACGGCAGGGAGTATCTGCAGCTTCATTTCTCAGCAAAGAACTCTGTGCCACTGGAGAAGGGGAGGCAGACGCGGCCCTCAGCCCTTCCTCTCCCCCGGTGGCCTGCACTGTCCTTACTGACATGGCCCCCTGCCGGCTGCCGCTCTGAACAAGTCGGTTGCCCTCTCGGGGCCTCAGTTCCGTCATCTGCGAAATGGGGAGTTAGACCATTCTCCACAGGCATCTCGTTCTCCTTCTGTTTCTCCCCACCCCGCCTCCCGCTGTCCCGAATCTCAAAACAAAACAGAGAGCGGGCAGAGAAAAACCACACTCTGGCTTTTCATCAATTAAGCCCTCTAATTACGTGGGAACCATTTCATTAATTGTTTCTGCCCGGCAGAGCCTCTGCCCTAGGAAGGGGAGTAGAAAGTCCCTTGACTGCTACCTAGGGTTTCAGGGAACAAAGCTAAGTAATCCCCGCTCACATCTCACACCCAGACGCTGGCAGGCTTGTTAGCAAACGGGGCAATGACCTGTGGTTGGCAAGGTCTCTCTTGAGTTGTGAATGAATCTCCTATCTGGGTTCGGTCCCACAGAGCAGATCTGAGGAATCACCGCCCTGTGCTTTGTCGGTCCCTATCACTGGCATCAGCTTCATTTGTTTACAAGCCTGTCTTCCCTGCCTGGGCGACAGCGTCACCCCATTGGTCTTGCCAAGTCTGCCCCAGAGCAGATCCTGGGAGAATGATTGTGAATAAATGAATGAATGGTGTGCGGTATCCGAGAACCATTCATTCACTGAGGATGAGGGCTGGGAGGCTCTGTCTAGTTTATCTTCAGTGTTTCTCGCTGAGCTGTCCCTGCTGGGGGCTTCTGCAACACCAGGTGATGTGGGCCTTGGTTGCTCCCTTTGCCATGCCGCTCACCCCCAGACCAGCTGTTCTGCATCATATAACCTGGGCGGTCAGTGCCAAGACTAGAATGAGGCAAGTGAGACACTTGCTGGGGTCCTATGTTTCAGAGGGACTCCAAATAACCCAGTAATCAAGTAATATTTTAGTGCAATAGGTCAAAACATAAAAATTAATGCAAACACGTCTACGATAGATAAAACACAAAAGTTTTAAATAAAGACAGGATATGATCCTGTACTTGCAAGACCCCACCTCACTCACCTCACCCAAAAAGGGTCTTTCTGGAGATGATGGCTCAAAAATACCCCCATCTATAACATCCCCATCTATTGGCTATGACTTTGGGCCTTTGGTTTCCTCAGACAGCATGGCCTGGGGATACCGGTATTCAAATGAGAGTGGGATTCCAATGTGTGACATCAACACCCCCTCCCTCGCCAGCTGTTAGAATCTGAACTCCCCAGACTAAGGGGCCGTTGAAGATGCTGCCCGTGGGCCAGGAAGACAGGCGTTTTAAAGAGAGCCACCAGAGCCAGGCTGGCGCCATGTGGCCCACAGAGTATGTGATGTGGGGGCCACATATTCTGTCTCTTGGAGTTGGGCCCTACAGAATTCTGCTGCCCCAAGTGCTGTGGTGATGTGGGCCTATTTGGAATGTTAGTACAGAGAAGGACGGTGTGGACCCTCCAGGTTCTCCTGGTCCAGTTAGAGTTCCCACCACAGGGAACAGTTGGCAATGTCGAGAGACATTTTTCATCGTCACAGCTGGGGAAGAGCTGATTATTAATATACTAGTGACATGGTGTATGGATTCATGCACATGGAAAGGAAATTAATTAGAAGGTGGCCGGTGGAGCGGGATTGGGTGAGATGGGCCAGATATGCCCTGGGGCCAACCTCCCGCAGTCCCTCCCTGGCCAGCTGCACTTGGGGTGGCACTGTAGCTCCAAGGACATCTGCAGAGTGAGCAGGGTCCCTCCGGCAGGTGGCGTCCCTCTGCCTGGCCTGAGGGGATTGGGCTGAAACCAGCTTTCCGACATCCCCCGAGGGGTCCTGGAGTGTGAGAGGGCACTCTGCAAAGTTGCTGTCATACAGGGTGTGGGACGCAAATGCAAGTGTGCAGTAAGCCAGATTCGGGCCGACAGTGCCCCAGCAACAACATAACCCACAGCCAAAGGTGGAATCAAAGGCCCCGTGAGGAATCGGGCTCCCTCCTCTCTGGTTTCGGGGTGTGTCACCCGAGAACCGCTGCTGCCAAGTCACCCCAGCTCAGCAGCTCCTGCATTAAGCATCTGCCCCCTGGTGGTCAATGTGTGTCATACCTACCAGCCGGTTGGACGGTCAGGTGGTTGGGCAGTTGCTTAGCCTTTTATATATATAGATAGAGGCTAGATAGAGGCCAGGGATGCTGCTAACCATCCTATAATGCACAAGTCAGTCTCTCAACAAAGACTTACTGTCTAAAATATCCATAGTGCCCAGGTTGAGGTAGAGAAATTAGAAAAAAGGGTTCAAATCCACATGCTGGTGAGTGAGGGACAACCTCTGTCCCTCTGACAGGCCGTCAAAAGGAAGCTCCTCTCAGCTGGTCCCCAGAGTCCTGAGAGACTTGGGGTTGGCCTCCACACTTAGGGCCAACCCTGACTCAGGCGTTGCGGGAGAGGATTTCATATTCCCCTAGGTCCCTGACACTTTCCCGGGCTTTCAGGAAGTCCTTCCTGAGGGCTAGCCTTAATCTCTCCTGCTGCAGTTCAAACTGGTTTGATTTCTCCGCAAGGGTGGAGATCAGGTTGTCTCTCTCCTGGCCCACCCCTATGGCCCCTTGCAACGATTCACCAGAATATTGCTGATTGAGGTTCCCAGGTCAAAGAAAAGAAAAACAGCTCAGGTATCATGGGAAAATGGAAGGGCAGCTCTGCGTCTCCCACACCTTCTCCAACCCGAGATAAGCCAGCGCCGAGCCACTTCTCACTGCAGGCAGGCAGCCTGCGTGGGGTTAATGAGATGACCCGAGCTCTCCAGCGGGGCTCAGGGCTGGGAGAGAAACCCCTCTCTGCCTCAAAGCGACAAACCCTCAACACAGAGACAGATCCTACTGGAGGCGGAGCCCACAGGGAACCTGCTTCTGTAAATTGGATGAAGAGGGTCCGCCCCACAGGAACCATCAGTTCTCCCAGCAAACACGTGGTGAGCGCCTCCTTGGTGCTCGGCTGTGGCTCTCAGTCTTGGTGTGCCTGGAAGTCCTCTGGAGGGCGTGCTAACGCTGACTCCTGGCTCACCCCAGGCTGTCTCACTCAGCGGTGGGGGAGCCTGAGAATCTGCATTTTTAAAAATATATATTTTATTGATTTTTTACAGAGAGGAAGGGAGAGGGATAGAGAGTTAGAAACATCGATCAGCTCTCTTGCACACCTCTTACTGGGGATGTGCCCGCAACCAAGGTACATGCCCCTGGCCGGAATCGAACCTGGGACCCTTCAGTCTGCAGGCTGACACTCTATCCACTGAGCCAAACCGCCTAGGGCAAGAATCTGCATTTTTAACCAGCCCCCACCCCTAGTGATGCTGATGCTGGTGGTCGGGGCTCACACTGAGAACCACTGCCCTCGCTGTTCTGGGGACACAGCAGGATGCTCTGAGTGGGAAGCGTGGTGCAGAAGTAAACAATGTAGGCGGTTAGAGGTGATCAGTGCTATACAAGAAAGTAAGTGTAACAGCAGAGTTAGTGGGAGTCAGGGATGTGAGGGGCTGACGTTTTCAACACGAGGGTCAGGTCTCATTGAAATGGGGTGACCAACCATGCCACGTTGTCTGGGGCTGGTGGTTTCAGCACTGACAGTCCCGCATTCTGGGAGCTTCAGAGTCCCAGGCAAATCGGGACAGTTGTCACCCGATGTTGAGACGATATCAGAGGAAAGGCTGGGAAGAATGACGCAGTTGTCCCTGCAGACACCTGAGGAGGAGCATTGCGGGTGGAGGGAATCAATAGCCAGAGCAAAACCCCGGAAGTGAGCGCTTGCCTGTGTGTTCGAGGACAGGAAAGAGGCTGGAGGGACCGGGCCTGGGCACAAGGTCAGAGAGGTAATGGGGTGGGAAAATCCTGGCAGGCCTCCTAGAAAAGGAGCAGCTACTGTGGGGGTAATTGGCCCCAACTACCTCCAGGAGCTGGGGTGGCTGCTGCAGGGTGGGGACAGGGAGGAGCAAGTCTAGAGTTCTGGAATCCATTGGAGGATTTTTAGCAGAGGATTCATGATTGAACTCACATACAGATTGCTCTAGCTCCTGTATTGAGAACAGACAGTAGGAGATGTCAAACTGCTTCCTGTGCTACCCCCACCATGGGGAATCCAAGACAAAGGCTTGCATACCAACTGGTTTATTTGATACTAGAGGCCTGGTGCATGAAATTTGTGCACTCAGGGTGTCCCTCAGCCCAGCATGCACCCTCTCACAGTCCGGGAGCCCTCGGAGGACATCCAGGAGCCCTCAGAGGAGTGGGCCTAAGCTGACAGTCAGACATCCTTAGTGCTGCCACGGAGGCAGGAGAGGCTCTGCCACCGCCGCTGTACTCGCCAGTTATGAGCCTGGCTTCTGGCTGAGCAGTGCTCCCCCTGTGGGAGCACACTGACCACCAGGGGGCAGCTCCTGTGTTGAGTGTCTGCACCCTGGTGGTCAGTGCATGTCATAGCGACTGGTTGTTCTGCCATTTGGTCGATTTGCATATTAGCCTTTTATTATATAGGAGGGTGTGAATCCGTGGAGCAAGAGGGAAGGGCAGGAGAGGGAAGCTGAAAGGGAGGAAAAGCCAGAAGGAGAATGCATGAACGAGGTGGCCAGTAGCATTGGCCATGAGCTTGATTTTGACAGGCTACTGGGGGAATGCATCTCAGAACTCTCAGCTCAGAGCATAAAAGGGGGAAGCACCCTCCCACTGTCTTTCTTTCCGGTTGGTCATGTGGCCTCACTGGCTGTAACCACTGCACACTCCCGGGTGCTCCTGGGTGCCTGCTGAGTGGGCTTTTGCCTGGATCCATGCCTCTGTGTCCAAGAAGCCCAGCACAGGAAGTGAGAGGTATATGACATGGACATACGTAAGGTGCTGTTAAATGTACCATATTTTTCCGTGTATAAGATGCTCCATGTATAAGATGCCCCCTACTTTTCCAACCCCAAATTAAAAAATCAATATTTTAAACAATTTGCTGGTTTTCCTCTTAAGGCCTTCTTTTTTGGCATCTTATGGAGTTGTTCGTCCTGTTTTCTCCACTGTCTGATCATACACTCAGTGGGAGGAGGTCTAAATTGTCTCTCTGCAGCTCTATTTCCATGCTCTTTTGCATAGCTGATTGCATTCAGTTTGGATTTTGCAGAGTAAGACAATCATTTACCAGTATTTATCTTTTTATTTTTTGACATCTTTATGAGCTCAGAACGCTCCAGTCCCTGTTGTATCTGCATACTCTCCACCTCCACCTCCAATTATATCATCAGCTGATGTCAGTTAACAATAAGGCTCGTGATTAGAGGAAGCCTATTTGACAAGGTATGGGCAGCTAACCACCCGCGTGGCTCCCTCCTCAGCTGACTTCAGTGTATAAGATGCCCCTCAATTTTCAGTCTAACGATTTTAGAAAAAAATAGCGTCTTACACAGAAAAATATGGTAACCCGTGTGACACTGGTTGCCACCTGCACAGAACTGACTGTCTCAGCAGTGGCTGGAGCGAGAAGTGAGGACAGGAAGGTGTGAAGTGGGATAAGAGGTGCCTGGTACATCCACCCTGAAACACTCAAACCTTCTTGGGCCTCCACTGGGTTCAGTCCACCAGAGTTTCCTTCATGGTGGGAGCTGCCTACAGTCTCTGCCCAAATAGTGCAGGAGGGTGAGTGGAACTAGCCATCGTCCTGTTTGTAACTGGTCCCCAGGCCATAACTGATATCCATCACCTTCCTCCTCCAGCACATCCTGGATCCCTCTCCCTTGGCAGCTGGCCTGGGTCGTCTGCCTGGTGAGATGCTTTTGAGCCTTATCTCCAGGGGCCTGAGCTCTTAGTGGCCTTGCCAGCATCAGGCTGTGATTGTGGCCATTGTCATCACCATTGTCAGCTCTGGAGGCCCAGAAGGCAGCTCAGGGTATTCCTGAGTGCCAGACCTGCTCCTCCCTGCCCCTACATGAGACAGCAACCTCAGCTCCTCATGGGGGTCAGGGCCAGTCACTCCCATGTGTATAGTAATGCTTTCTTTGCTGCTGGTCAACTGGCAGGAGGAGCCCAAAGTGGCCATGCTGCCGTCATAGCTTCAAGCCCAGCCTGCCCTGGTGGAAGTGTAATCCGTCCCTGGGGATCTGGTAGAGCCAAGGTTGTAAGGACAGGAAGCAAACATTCTCTAAGTGGTTCATTAGGAGTGATAGTGAGAGGGGCACCATTCATCAACCATTGGTCCAGCTGGTATCTGAGGGGATGACACCCCAAATATGAAGAGTATTGTCAACTTAACCTTTCTTTCTCTTTTACCTTCACACACGCTCATGTCTGTACAGGCACAGATACACGTGTATATGCGCACACACACCCCCCCCACACACACAGAGACCATGGACAGAGGCCTCTCCCAACTCTGACATTCATTTCCTATTAGATGTCCAGACTGATCCCCCTAATCTTGTCCATCATTGGCCCTCTCTCAGACTTTCTGTCCTCCAGCCCAGGGGCACACTCTAAGAGTGATAGCTGCTCTTGGTGGTAGAATGACTACGTCCTTGTCCTCCCTGAGGATAATGTCCCACGCAACCCGAGGCTGGGGCTCAGCTTCTAATCTCGGCTCCTTCTACTCATCATGCGGTCTTTCCTCCTTCCACTTTCTCGGAGACCTCCGTGAGTGTGCTCACACACACCAGCATTCTCGAACCTACCCAATGGACACAGAAGCTAGGCCTCAAGTAAAGCATATTCGTTTAAATCATATATTGTAAAGAATTTGGCAGGTCTTTGCTGGGTCCTGGGAGAGAACTGCTAAATTTGGAATTTCCCATGTTATTCCTGGTGCCCCCCCCCGCCCCCCAACATCTGATTGCATGCTAACAAGGCGACTTGGGATGGGGGCTGGTCATGCCAGTAAGACCAAGCATGTGATTAGATGGTTGAGGCATAATATGAGTCTGGCCGCCTGGGATGGGCGGGGCTACAGATTGAGTTCAGTCTTGTGGCCAAGTGTGTCAATCATGCCTAATGGAATCCCAGTAAAATTTCTGGACACCATGGCTTGGACGAGCTTCTCTGGTTGGCGATACAGATTAATGCCTGCCGGGGTGATGGGGCCTGAGGACACAGAAGCTTCACACCTAGCACCCTCCCAGGCCTCATCTGTGTCTCTTCTTTGGACTGGCCTGGGTTTGACGCCTTTATGAAAAAACTATAAACAGAGTGCTTTCTTTAGCTCTGTGAGAAGTTCTAGTGAATTATCAAACCTGACGAGGTAGTAGGTACCTCTGAATCTGTAGCCAGTTGGCCTGAAGCACAGCATGTGCTAGGGGACCCCCAAAATTGTGGCTGGTGTCTGGCATGATGGCAGCCTTGTTGGGATTGGCCCTTCACCTTGGAGTTTGACCTAACTCCAGCTGGTTATTATCAGAACTGCTTTGCCCCCAAAGCTGGGTGGGAATGGCACACTGATTAGGGACAGGCTAAGAAGAACCTGGTTAGAGGAAAGAGAATAGAAAGGGCCCACAAAAGGGCCCCCCTGCGCCTGACCACTCAGAGCATGGAGAGGCAGACTTCATTCTGTAAATACCTTTCCAGGAAAGAGTGCGGATCAGGGTTTCCGCGCTACAAGGACTATGCACAGAAAATACAAAGTAAGTGACTGAGAAAGGAAAAATTCAGTCGATTTGCTGGTTTGGCAGCATGTAGATGTAGAAGCCATCCATGTGTCAGACAGGATTCAATATTGGTGTTTTTTTTCTTTCCCTACGTTCAGCCCTAATAAGAGCCAGTGAGCTCAGACAGCGGGTCAGACTCGGGGTGAAGGGGGACTCCAATTGCTCTGCTCCCTGACTCGGGGACTTTGGCCAATTTGAAGACATAAATAAGCCTGTTGTTCAGGCACAGAGGAGACTGGGATTTATTAATTTAATGAGTTGATTTGCGGGTCTCGGGGGAGAGACGCCTGCGTTATTCACTCGCCGGTCCCAGGGTGTAAATTGCAGTGAGTTTTCCCTTTATGTTTGGGACCTAGTTGAAGCGAGGGCATAAATTTCCTTAAGTTATTATTATTACAATTCATTATTCATTGAATGTTGACTCAGTGTAATACACGCGGCGGCGGAAAGACATGGTCCTCCCAAAGGGCAGGAAGCGGGTCCCTGGCAATTTAGGGGGAGATGGAGGGCCTCTGGGGTCAGGAGAGGGTACCGCTCCCAGGGACTCACCCAAGCTTCCTGGTGTCCATCAGATCCTGCCCCCCCCCCCCGCCCCCCGGAGAGCTGTCCCCTCCGAAGGGAGAGTGTAATGCAGGTTTGATGGTGAATTGGCCAAAACTGGGTTATTTGTTGACCTTCATTCAGACAGAGAACCCAATAGGGTGGGAAGGGCCCTGGCAGAGGACAGGGCAGAAGCCAGGCCCAGGGGTCGGGGATGAGGGGAGGAGATGCTCCATTTGGCCGCTCACTTTCAGGAGGTGCTGGGTTGAGCTAAGCCTTTGCACAGGTGGGAGGGAGCAGGTGTAGGCATCCATTCCCCGGTCCCCCCACCTCAGTTCATTTCTCCCTTCCCCCTCCCCACCCAGGGGCCTGCTGTTGGGAACAGAAGTGACCCCTCACTCCTTAGTCACACCAAATAGCTGTGCAGTGTAAAGGCCCGGCCAGAGTGACCGAGTGTTTTAGACCTCGAAACAAAGCAGTCAAGTGCCTTTTGAAGCCACTTATATGTGCAATAGGAATTAGAATTAGGGAGACAGAAAATGATCTCAGAAGGCCAACGGGGGGACTGGTGATGGGGTAATGACATGTCTTGCCCCCCCATTCTTCGAGCATTTATGGAACATTTGTTATGTGCCAGATTCTGGGCTCTGTCCTCAAGGCGCCCACTATTGGGTGATGGGGGTAGGCGGGGAGAAGTGGGAGAGAAGGGATCTGAGGGTGCAGGGAAGTTACTTAACCTCAGTAAACTCAGCTGCCCCCCTGAGGGCTGTGAGGGAAATCCATGCAGTGGTTAGCAATGTACACAGGCTGATTAGCCATTTATTCCCGTCATTAAGGTAAGTGTTACTTACAGACTCAGTGTGCTGAAAAGCATGCTTCCACGGAGCAACTGCTTTTATGTGAAATGTGCAGTGAAACATACGTGCATGTCAGAGGCGAGGCTTGATGGAGTCTCACAAACTGAATGCACCTCCGCCCCCCAGATCCAGATCAGGAAATAGGACGGCGCCAGGACCTCCAGGCACCAGGCCCTCCTGCCGCCCGCCCAGTCCCTGCCCTGCCCCCAGAATGATAATCACCGTGCCTTTTCACAGCATGGGTGAGCTCTGCCCGTGTTTGTCTTTATTATAGAAATGAAACTGCCCAGGCTGTATGCTTTTGCATCTGACTTCTTTTATTGAACCTTGGGTTTGAGGGGGTTCATTCATTTTGCAACTGACTGGCATTTGTCCGTGAGTTGTGCAACTGCTCATATCTTTATGGTCCCGCCAGGAACGCCACGGGGACCACACGAGGGGCATCCTGGCTTGTTCTTACCCTCCCCCACCCACATTTTCTCCTGTCCTTTGTTCTATTTTGGTGAAGCATAAGGATGTTTACGACTTGTCTCAAGTCCCATTTGGAATAATATATTAGGGGAAATAATAATAATAATGAAATGAACCTTCCTTCTTCCTTCCCTGGTGCAGGGCTCCTCTCACTATACAGCTGTTCAGGGAGAGGATGATGAGGATGAAGATGAGGATGAAGCTGAGGCTGAAGGTGACGGCTCACATGCCTACCTGCTTACTATGCACCAGCCCTGATTCTAGCCTCGTGACTCACGAAACCTTCACCAGCATTTCTCATCGTGACATACTTCTACCCGTTTTCAATGAAAGAAACCAAGGCACAGAGAGGCTAAGCGTCTTGCCCGAGGCCACCCAGCTGGAAAGAGGCAGAGCTGGGATTGGAGCCCAGCCTGGGCAGTCTGGTTCTGGAACCCTGCTCTCAGCCAGCACCCCGTACAGTTGTGAAAGTCATCCTCTGAGCCACTGTCTTGTCATCCCTCTCAGGGCAGAGCTCCTGGCACTCCCCTCCCTCACCTTCTTCATTGGTTACTAGAGCACCCACCACAGCCTGGTCTGTAGCCTCACCTGTGCACCAGCCTGTGCACCTGTGTGTGTGGCTGGGAGGTGCGTGAAGCCCCTGATTTTAATGCAGATGAGAGCAGGGCTTCAGGCTCCTGACAAGCAGCCTTCTCCCAGGCCTTTCCCCAGCACCAGGCCTAATGATCAGTGTCTCTCTGCAGAGCCGCAGGCGGCCTTGTGGCAGGAACAGCTTTTAATCACAGACGGAGAATCCCTGCAAATCTGCAGAGCTGCTTACAGAGGGAGCACCACGCTGCATGGGCAGGGCGACCAGACCGTTATCTGTGGAGGAATTTACCCAACCGGCCATTCACTGACCTGGCCCAGGCCCTTACAAACCTCACTTCTCCACTTCATAGCCATCCCTTAAGGAGTTATCATTGTTCCCATTTTCCAGATGAGGAAACTGAGGCCCCAGGAAGGTGCAGTCAGTTAATGGCAGCCTGCATGCCTGGCTTCCTCTGTCCTGAGAAGGGAGCTGCGGTGTTAGCTAAGGAGAGAAATAAAGGGACAAAGCGGGTGACAATGGGCTCAGCCTGGGTCGTGGCTGCGGGGGCAGAGGAAGCCCCCAGGCTGTCTTCCCTGGGAGCGCATCAAGCCCTTTGCCCCAGGCCCCAGTGCACGTGGGAATTACATGGGGAACAGGCCTTCCTCTCCAGGAGAAATTAACACCTTGCCCTACTCTCCACCTCTGTAAATAGTCTCTATTAAACCCCTCACATGCTTCTCAATTAAATGTCTTCTGTTTCCTCCTGGGACTCTGACTGGCACAGTGTCCCAGTGCGCACACACACACACACACACACACACACACACACACACACACATGAAATAAAAGTTTTGAAAGACTTCACATTCTGCCATGCCCTCCCTTGTCATCTAAGCCAAACCAAGATTGAGCGAAGGAGGAATTGCTCCAGGACACCTTGCTCCGGGCCAAACTGGGCCAGGACCCAGGCCCAGTGGCTGCTGACCTGCTCGCAGAATGCAGACCCACAGTCCCACGGCCCTGGCCTTGGGGACCCTGGCCCTCCCGTGCCCTCTCTCCCGGAGAGCTGGCCGGGAGGTGGTTATCTCCCCACTAAGCAGCTTTCCCCTTTGCCCGGTCTTCTCCGAGGCTGCCACTTGCTCTTCCACTCGTGCCTGGCACTGCTGGCCATTACAGAAGTCTCGCCTGTCACGGCTGGAGGGCCGTGGCCGTCACTCGGTCCAGCCCACTTGCTTTGCAGGTGAGGAGCTCGTCACCAGGAGGACAGCAGCACCACTAGGTCAGCGCAGGCCTGACTCCCAGCACAGCGGCTGAGGCCTGCATCACAGAGGAAAGGCCCGAGTGATCCTACAGCTTCAGGCAATGCCACGGAGCCCACGCTCCGTTCACAGGCAGGCGGTGCCCAGCCAGCACCCGCCAGCACCCCCTCCCCCTGCAAAGGAAATGAAATCAGGGGGAATTCATGGTGAGGGAAGCCTGAAGTTTCACCTGCACCAGCAGGGGCTGAGAGTCGGCACTGCTGATAGAGGCCAGGAAAGCAAACGGTAGGGCTGGGTGAGGAGCAGAGGGCGTGATGACTCGTGTTCTCAGCGGCTAAAGCTCCTCTCCTGGTCTCTGACCATGGCCCCCAAAGTGGGGGCACTTTAACCCTGAGGGGTGAAAAGCAGACTTTGGGGCAGGGAGACAGGAAGCAAATATTACAATTTCCATTTATATTTATTTTTATCTTCAATAAAATTCGTCCTATTACTTAATATCCTGATTCTCAGAATTACTTATTTAATCTCCTCGAGGGACCATTAGTGTGACTCTGGGCCCCCACCCTCCCAGACAGAGGGTTGGGTCTGAAGTCTTTTTTATTCTATCCAGAGCCTTGAAATATGATCTAATGAACTCTACTTGACCCTCTGGTGGCTGGGGCCCCCCTAACCCAGTTAAATTATGTGGACCCTTTTTTCAAGTTTTCTATTATTGGGGTGAGAGCTAAATGTGTTCATTCTTGGGATACAAATCAGGAAAGGCTCTTGGCCACTGCTCTGCATCAGGCCCACCTGGGCAGCTGGATTCGGGGGCCCCAGGCCACACCGGCTGCAGCAGGTCCCTGGGGGCAGGCCAGCAGGCTGCATGGAGCGCTCTGCACTCGGGGAGTCCATGCCGGCTCCCCGTTGCTAATGGTCACTCTGGGCTTTGCTCTACAGCAGTGGGAAGAATCCATGAGCCCACAGTGGTCACCTCGGACCCCATCCCCAGAGCTGGGCCTGGAAGAGAACTGGGTCTTGGCAGCCCTGTCGTGGGTACCTGCCCAGGGCGGCACGTGGGGCTGAAGTCCTCGGGGATGTGCACAGTGACGTGGGAGGGGCTTTTCTTTTCTAGTTTCCACAGAGCTGCCTGTGGGCTGGCCTGGCTCCCAGCTGCTTCCAGATCTGCCGCTGGGGGGACTGACCATTTGCTCGGTCCAGACTGGGATCAGAGTGAGGACAGCACCTGTGAGGGAGGAGACAGGTGATACTCCAAAACCACCATTAGAAATACACCCTCAAGACTGGCCAGGGATAGAAACACACCCCCAAGACTGGCCAGGCTTTGGAAGAACTTCCGGATGTGAACATCTTGAAGTGCAAAGTCATACATAGAAGACCCCCCTTCAGCAAAAGAAGGAGAAAGAGAGAGGAAGGGAGAAAGTGAAATAGAAAAAAATAAAAAAGGGGATGAGAGAGAATAAGACAGGCAGAAACCAACAACTCCTCCTGAGATGGGGACACAGGGAGGCGTAAAAGTCCATCCCCCGACCAGTCTGTGTACCCCTTTTCCCTGGCCAAACACAGCTGGAGGAGAGAGGAAGACTCCTCAGCCTGGGGTGCTCCATGTTTCCAGGACCTGGCGAAGGCGAGCGAAGGGATTTTCACTGTCGATGCTTTTCCCGTGAACACTGGAGCCCGGTTACATTCGTGTGTCAGCATTTGAGCCATGAAATAGCAAATTAATTGTCAGGCTGTTTTATCGGGGATGCTTGCTGCTGATGCCATTGCCCTGCCACACGCACCAATTGGAATTCTCCAGGGGGAGTGCTGGCATCGCATCCTCAGGAGTTTATCTTGGGAGCAATGGGTTTTGCTGATTTAATAACCAAGCCCTGGAGCCTGTGCCTCGGGAAATGTTTAGTCTGATGAAGAGGACGGGCAAGGCCAGCATCTCCGCCTCCAGGCCAGGGCAGAGCTCATTTAAGAGAGCGAGTTAAAGGTGCAAAAGGCACATTTGCTTGTTTAATTGGCCATAGACTTTTCTGGCAATCATTTATTTGTACAGGATAAGGGGCCACTTCAAGGTCATGTGTCTGGGCATGGCTGGTTGAGGACTCTGGATAGTCTGGCTGGCTGGCTTCTTAAATGAGTTTTCTGGCTTCTCTGGGACATCCATCCGCTGATGAATGCGTCTTGTTTAACTGATGCTTCCCGCCCAGCTGCCTGGCTCTCGGCCTTTAACAGCCATGTCTGGACCAAGGCAAAGACGCACGATTTGCCCCGGCATTGTGTCCAGACCCCAGGGGCATGGACCCCTCCCAAGGTCAATGACTGACATGCAGTTGGGATGGAGCAGGCACTTCTATAGAAAGTGACGAGCATCAGTCCCTACATCCTGGCTTGCACAGGCCCCGGCTGATTCTTTGGCTGGGCCTACACCATGGTCTCAGACTCGTGACCTGCTGCTGGAGCAGACCCTGGATCCCCAAACCTGACCAGAAGCTGCCTGATAGAGTGCCCAGGTCCTTAGAGAGCATTGAGTCTAAACACTCCCTTTTTCAGGTGAGAACTGAGGCCCACAGTAGCATCCATATCTCTGGACGCTGTGTGACCTGAGGGCTTCCTATCACTGCCTGGCAACATTGTCCAGCATTGATGTGAGCCACTGTGGTCCTCCAAACAAGTGAAGAGCCCCTTGAGGCCAGGGCCTGCGCCTTATTCTCAAGGGCTTGCCACAGGTCGTGACAGTCAGCAGATGCTCAGGAACTGTTGGAATGAATGAGTGCATGAATGAATGAGTGCATGAATGAATGGAGATGGATGAATGAATGGAGCGACTTGCCCAAGGACACATGGTTGCTGGTGGCAGAGCCAGGACACCCAGGACCAGCACTGACTCCGTGCTCCTGAGATCCCCATGCCAAGGGGTGGAGTGGAGGGGTTAGGTCCGCAGGTGTCCGGCCCGACCGCTGGAGTTCCGGTCCTGCTTTATTTCCTAGCGGGAGGTGGCCGTGGGGGCATGCCCCTCAGTTCCCCTTCAAGGAGGATATTGCTGTCCAGTGGGAAGCAGGGCAGTTAGCCGACAGCTTCAAGCCCCAGCACGTTTAGGGTCAACCCCAGCTCTGGAGCCAAGACCAGTCCCTCCAGTCAGCCTCAGCCAATGTCCAAGCCTGAGGGCTGCGAGGGCCCGGCTGTTTCTGTCAGAGCCGGACTCCTCAGGCAGCACTCTGTTCCGTCTGTCCAGAGCGTGGAATCTGGTGGTGCCAGGTGGCCTGAGGTGCTCCAGCCCCTTCCCTCTCCCAGCTCAGGCTGCATTATGCTCAGAGGCTCTCTCTGCCCAACCCACCCCTCTCCCTTTCATCCTATCATGGGCGATCCTTCTCAGGAACCCCAATCACTCCCAGTGTCTACTTCCCAGGGGACCCAACTGACTCAACCTCTGTGACCTGGGACCTGGGACAAGTCCAGTAATCTCTCTGGCCTTCATTCCCTCATCTGTGAATTGGGCTGATGGCCACACCTGCCTTGGAGGCAGTCTTGAAAGTGACTAAATCCACATACAGGGCTAGAACAGCACCTGGCATAGGAAGCAACTCCCTACCCATTAGCCAGTGTTATTGCGGGAGAACCCTGCTTTGCCACGGATTTCCGCCGCAGGGCACCCCGCATCCAGGTGAGGGAATCACAGCAAGATGGAGCCCTGGGATGGATCCACGCACATTGCTGGGTGCACCTGAAGTAGAAATACCAACTCTGGTCTCGTTTCCTGGGCAGCCGCCAGGGCAGCTAACAAAGTACAGAGATGGGGCCAGGGCTGAGCAGAGGCTGCCCCACACCTAATTTCCCTCTGACGCTGACATTCTGTGTCAGGAGTCTGGAGAATTTCTCAGAAGGTCTAGATGGCAAATATTTTATGTTTGCAGGTCATAAGGGCTCTGTTGTAGCTACTCCACTCTGCCACTATGCACAAAAGCACACACTATAGAATAACACTAACTATAAGCACATGTCCTTGGCCCAAGGAACATAGTTTGCTGAGTCCCATATCTATACTAATAAAAAGGTAATATGCTAATTAGATCAGGAGACCTTCCAGACCTCCTTCCGGACAAAGCCATGGTGGAGGGGCCGAGGCAGAGGTAGTTAGGAGCGATCAGGCCAGAAGGAGAGAGCAGTTGGGGGCGAGCAGGCTGGTGGGGGGCCAGTAGGGGGCGAGCAGACCTGCGGGGGTGGGAGGGGCAGCTGGGGGTGATCAGGCTAGCAAGGGAGGGAAGTTGGGGGTGATCAGGCTGGCGGGGGGGGGGCAGTTGGGGGCAAGCAGGCCAGCAGGGGGGGACGTTAGGGGTGATCAGGCTGGAAGGGTGGCACAGTTGGAGGTGATCAGGCTGGCAGGCAGAGTGGTTAGGGTGATCAGGCAGGCAGGCAGGTGAGCTGTTAGGAGCCAGCAGTCCTGGATTGTGAGAGCGATGTCCGACTGCCGGAGTCCCAGATTGGAAAGAGTGCAGACCTGGCTGAAGGATACCACCCCTCATCCATGAATTTTGTGCACGGGGCCACTAGTCTATAATAATGAAAGCATAATTTGCAAATCAACTGAACGACCGAATAGCTCAATGACCATCCGGACAACCTTCTGGACAACCACCCTATGACACGCACTGACAGGTGCCAGGCCTGCCAAGGCAGGTGTGATGTGACTGGTCTGGGGGCCCCGCCATAGCCCCATGATCGCCCTGCAGAGGGAGGCCCAGGCCATCCTCTGGCTGGGTGGGTAGAGCCTCCCTCTGCTGGGTGATCGATTGCAGAACAGAGGCCCAGGCCACCCGGCCCAGGCTACCTGGCCGGCGGTGCTGTGGCGAGTGGGCATGGACTCCCTCTGTGTGGTGATTGATCTGGGGGCCCCCTAATCGAATGCCCTGTAGAGGGAGGCCCAGGCCACTGGCTAGCAATGCTGTGGTGGGTATGTGGGGCTGGCCAGTGATTGCCCTGCAGAGGGAGGCCCAGGCCAGCCAAGTGATCTCACCCCATGCCTGTCACCCATAGAGGGAGGCAACCAATGGTAGGGGAGGGGGGGCAGCGCCATACAGATGGCAAGCAGTGGCAGTGGCGGGTGTAGGCCCAGCTGCCAGCAGCCTGGGAAAGGAAAACCCCAATAGGTACTGATCGCTGGCCAGGTCTAGGGACCCTACCCGAGGGGTCCTGGATTGTGAGAGGGTGCAGGTAGGGCTGAGGGACACCCTCCCCCCAACCCCCACACACCCCTGTGCATGAATTTCCTGCACCAGGCCTCTAGTTGTGTAATATGTGACAGTGCTGCCCCAGGGTAGCCGGCTCCATCACCTGGACACACTGATTATTTGGGGAGAGAAGTGCAGGGAACACATAATGTGGGTCAATGAGCTGGGAGACATTTGCTGGGGGTTCTCCAAAGCTACTTCTTCTTCTTTGGCAGGAACCTCTCAGAGAGAAGCTGTTTGTCTCTCTGGTGTCGTAGCCACTGTTGTGTGGGGTGGGGGGCTGGTGGCCAGAAGAGAAAACTGACCCAGGAGCAGAGCAGAGCCCAGGGAACTGCCTAGGAATGGGCCAGAGTCCTGCCAACAACAGGGACCTCTGGGCTAAACCATGCCTGAAGCCAGCAACACTCTCTAAATTTTTCAATAATTAATTCACTCAATTATGTTGCCTAAGACCAAGATAATTTTTTATTCTATCATTTACAATTTAAAAAATCCCAAACAATGCAATGAGGAGACTCTGAAAAAGAGCCCCCCACCCCACCCCTGCCAGGTGACAACGAATGAATCTCCAATGGCAGAATTTCAGGCACGTGGGTGGCAAAGGAATCTCAGGAGGAGATTTGGGGAGAGAAGATGCAGCTGATATTCCCCAACCCATGGGGGCTGGATGCTCCAGGACCCACCCTGACCTGAGAGAGCCGGATGGGAAACACACCAATCCTGTGGGGCAAGCAGAGAGGTGAGCAGCCCACCGCCCTCACACACCCAGAATGAAAGGAAGGAGTGGGCTGACCCGCATCAGGAGCCAGGAAGCAGCATCCAGGGTGACTCGAAGCTTAAAAGTCCTGTTCCAACACATTGCCCGACCCAGGACTCCTGGCCTCCGCCCCTCGGTCCCCAGCTCAAGAGGCCGAGCTCCCTCACCCCTTGGCTCAGCTTCCTCTCTGCAAATGCCGCGCACACACATCGCCCGTGGCAGACTTTATCGGGTCCTGCTGAGTACACCGCAGAACCACCGAGCATCTGATTGTCTCAATCAAAAGGAGAAAGGTAACAGCCAATTACCCCCTGTGCTATTTGACTAAGTGTGTGAGATGAATTGCAATTATTAATTACGGAGCACAGAGAGCAGAAATGTAATTATCACCACCTTTTCTTTTCGGGAGGTGGCTGTAGGGATGGAAATCTGAGAACCAGATCCAAGATATCCGTGTTCATGTCTCAGGCTGGGCTGGGTGAGGGGTCATTCCTTAGGCTGGGAGGTGGGACATCACGGGCCACATCCAGTGGCTTTGGAGGGGCTGAACCAGAGGTGGTTTCCGGGTGGTGTGGGATCTGCTCGGCGAAGGTGTTGGTGGTGAGGTGGGGACATGGTTCTGGTCCTAGGTCTGCCCTGATGCGCCAGGTGAACCTGGACTAGCCACCTGACCCGGGATTTAGGTTGTTTTGGAATTAGTGTTTGTTTTTTTTTTAAAAAATGGAGGTGCTACTTGAATTAGTCCACACATTGCCCAGGGGGGACACATTTGTAGGAATTCCCCTTGCCACCCCCAGGGGGCTCCAGCCATTGTGACAACCCCAAACCTCATGCCCATACATCAACCTGTCCCCTGGGGAGCTCATGACCTCCTCCCCCCTTTCTCTTAGAGCTGTGAAGATGAAATGTCACCTATAGACATGAAGCATCATGCCTACGCTGAGTAAATATAATGATTGTTACCCACCACCATGTCCAGAGCCCCCTCCTGAGTATCTATTACCCTAATTTCAAACCTGCAAAGCCCATGCATTATCCTGGTTTCACAGGTAGGGAAACCGAGGACCTCAGCAGTTAAATAACCTGCAGATTTCAGCCAGGGTCAGTGCGACTTCCTAGCTGGCCTCTCCATGGCCCATTTGTGGGACAGGACAAGGCCAGGCACTTCTGACCTCTGCCGTGGGCTGTCAGAGCCTTCCCAAGCACCCAGCTGACACAGCCATGAAACCCTACAGCATCAATGCCTGGCTTGTTTATACCTCTTAGCACTTATCATTCTTAACATTGTTGTTTATCGGCATAATATTCCCAGTGGCTGAAAGAGTGCATGGCACTTCATAGGTCCTCAGTAAATGTCATAGTAACAAATGAAGGGCAGAGACACAGCTTCTGTTAGGAAACCTTCAGTGTAGGGGGGGGGGGGAAGGCACAGCCCTACGCTTGCTCGTTTGCTCGCTCGCTCCGGGAGCTCTGGTCTGAGAGAGACAGTCATATTTCTTGAGGCGATCATTTATCCACAAGTACAGGAATCTGTAAATTCTGAAGGACGGGTGGCTGAGGAGCCTTAGGCTGATAGGACTCAGTCCAGTAGGGAGCTGCCTCTGAAAGCTCGGGGCTCCACATCTCAGACCCAGCAAAGGGTAGACAGCTCTGTTCCTCTAACCAGAGCCAAAGAGGCGGCGATCCGGTCGGGGGAGGGGGTGAGTGTGCCTCCTGACAAACCCTAGTCTACCTCCTGATTGGAGAAAAGAGCAGTCATGGGCCATTTCTTCTCTGCTCTTGCAACCTCTGCCCTCCTAGTCACAGTCTCGCATCCTGTCTTCATCTTTATGTAACTGTCACTACTTGGGCCAATTAAGCAGATACAGGGTTGAATCTATATGAGCATTTATTCCAATCCTGCCAGCAGTATGGGAGATGGCAGGTCATCCACAAAAATCTGCTCTGCACCACACCATCAGCCAGCTGCTTATATTGGGTAGAAGGACAAAGATTACATGGGGAGGGGTATGCCAAATGGGCAGCTGGGTGATGGGGGCTGGAGATATGCAAAGGCCTTTAGGTACTCAAAGGCTGGGGTCTTCAAAGGGCTAGTGATATGCAAAGGGCTGGGGGGGAGGGTCTTCAAAGGGCTGGCAATTCTGGTTTCTGCAATGAGGTTGTCAATCTTTCCATGATAATAGGCAGCTCCCTGATGGGGAGGATGGGTTACATTTCCAGGTGAGCTCCTAGGTCCCAGCCAGGTTAGACTGTGCTTTCTTTAATCAGAACAAAATAATCACAGTTAACAGAGCATGACTGATATTTCTTACAATTCTAGCTGATCCCCAATATCCTATTTCTGCCGCTATCACTTTCTGTCTACATCGCCCTCTAGAGCCCAGGACTACTGCAGGCTACAGCTCGCCCTGCAGTCTGTGGGCACCTGCCTGGAGTGACAGCGCACACCTGGACAGACGAATGCAACCGCCTTGACAAGCTCCCCGAGTCTCCGGCTGAAAGGGGCCTCAGAAAGCCTAGAGCATGGTCTCCACTTTATCTGGGGAAACAGGCTCCCGGTGGCGACAACTTGGCAAGGTTGTGCAGTGGTGTCTTCATAAGCGACTGGGATGTGAAGCCACGGCTCTTGGCTCCCAGAGCAGCACAAAGATCTCTCATTCAGATTCGGCACCCACTGTGCTGTGGGGTCTGGCACATATCCCCACCGGGGTGCCAAGCATTGGCCCGGCACAGAGCGGGGACCAGGAGGTCAGAGGCGCTTGTCTCCAGGGTTGGTAATGGAGTGAAAGGCAATGAAGGGGAGATGGGAAAGACCCCATGCCTCCTGGCAGCGTGAAAGCGCAGGTGTGGGCACGCTCGCAGAGAAATCGCGGCTCTGCGCCTGCTCTGGGCACGTCCTGGGCAGTTGACTCAGCCTGACTGCGCCCCAGATTTCTCAGCTACAGAAGGGGGTGACAGCCCTAACCAGTTTGGCTCAGTGGATAGAGCGTCGGCATGTGAACTGAAGGGTCCCAGGTTTGATTCTGGTCAAGGGCATGTACCTTGGTTGCGGGCACATCCCCAGTAGCGGGTATGCAGGAGGCAGCTGATCGATGTTTCTCTCTCATAGATGTTTCTAATTCTCTATCCTTCTCCCTTCCTCTCTGTAAAAAATCAATAAAATATATTTAAAAAAAAAAGAAGGGGGTGAGAATAACCCCTTTCCCTCTACCATGCTGACTGTGTGGTGAGGCTTACACAGGGTGATGTCGGTAAGGGGCCTAGCTGGGCACCGGGCCCAGAGGCCATGCCATGGCCGCTGCTGCCCCTCTGAGAAGCCCCCTCCTCCCGGAGCCCACCCGCCCGGGTCCTGCGGGTGCGAGTGTCTCTTCCTGAGGCGGCCGTTTAAAGGCAGGGGCCGTCCCTGGGAGGAGAGAAAATCCTTGGCGCGGCGCAGCCATTCCCAGAGACATGTAAGCAGCCCGTGTTCACGGGCAGGGGACACGCATGAACGCGCTTTATCTTCCTCCCACGAAGGGAGGCCGAGCCCGTGCCAAGCTGAGATGAAGGCTTGATTCTTTTAAGCGGATGTTTAGGATTCTCCGGATGCTTTGCTAACTCCCAGCCAAATCACGGACATCACGGAAAGAAAAACTCCATTTTCTACAAAGATGTTGAAACGGCCTTTTCCAATTAGGCAGTGAGCTGGCGGGGGTTGGGGGGTGGATGGGTGCGGGGGGCGGGGGGGGGCGCTTGGGCAGGCAGCCCAGAGCCGGAGTTGCTCATCTGTGTGATTGATCCCCTCGGAGGAGCTGAGCCTGCCTGTCCTGGGTGACCGGGCTGGTGTCCAAGTGACATCCTGGCCCCCTGTCTCCACCAGACTGGGTCCCGGGTGCCCAGGAGGGATGTGAAACCTGCTAATTACTAGTCGGTTGCATGTTTTGCATATATTAGTTGGTCTGATCATCGATTTTGAATGAACAAAGACCAGGACTCTCATGAAATTGCCCAAAACACAAGTGCATGCAAACAACACAGTCTGTCCGGAACCCGCCCCAGCCAGCTCCCCACAGCTCCCGTCTCCACCAAGAGGGCCCAGAGTCTCCTTTCAGGCCTCGGCTCAGGGGCCATAATACTAATAGCAACGACCGCAAGCACTGCCAGGCCCTTGCTCTCCAGTCACCTCCTTTCACTACTTTCCAGGATTAACTCATTCCCTCTTTCTGTAACTGGTGGCTTACGGAATGGGCCCAGATCCTTCCACTCCTCTGGTCAAGGAGGTGGGGTCGAAGTCCTCTCAGCCTGTACCGGGCCGGGCCCTGGGTCTGCTCTGACCACTAGGACGTGGGGAAAGGAAGCCGGGCTGGTTCGAGGTCAGGCTTGAACACCGGCAGCTCTGCTCCCATCTCTGCACCTCGGGACCTGGGCCACCATGAGGTGTCTGACCAGCCCAAGACGGCCACGCTGGAGAGGCCCCTTCCGAGTGCTCTAGTGCACAGCCCAGCGGGACCCAGCCTGTCGCCATGCCAACTGAGGTGCCGGGCATGTGAGTGAAGCCCTCGGGGCCCCTCCAGGCCAGCTGAATGGCCTTTGAGTGGCTTCTGCTGACACCAGGCAGAACTAAACCACCGAGCAGCCCAGCCCTGCCTGGGCGACGGACCTCAAATCCAGAGATACAACGCAGTGGCTGGAGTGCATCCTTACTCAGCAGTAGGTGGGCAGCGCAGTGACCTTCGGAGGTAGGCCCCATGCATGCCACTGACAGATGGGGAGACTGAGGCACAGGGGGGTGAAGCGGTTTGAAAGGCCACTGAACTGCTAAGGGGTGGAGCCAGGATTGGAAACCCAGATAGCGCGGCTCCAAAGTGCACGCTCCCTCCCCTCTCTGAACCCTGCATTGACTATTCTCCCAGCCATCCTGGCACCTGGAACTTACCCATGGCCAATCGTCTCCCCTCCGAGGTACAAAGTCTGCTGGGAGGCAGGTCCCAATTCCTGCTCATCCTTACAGCTTCATTCCCAGCCCAGAGGAAGGTTACTCGATGTCTGCTGGGAGAGTGATGGGAGGGATGGTGGGTGGACAGAAGGGTGGATGGATGGGATGGATGGATGGATGGATGGATGGACAGAAGGGTGGATGGATGGATGGATGGATGGATGGATGGGGTGGATGGATGGATGGATGGATGGATGATGGATGGGTGACTAGACAGAAGGGTGGATGGATGGGATGGATGGATGGATGGATGGATGGACAGAAGGGTGGATGGATGGATGGATGGATGGATGGGATGGATGGATGGATGGATGGATGATGGATGGGTGGCTAGACAGAAGGGTGGATGGATGGGATGGATGGATGGATGGATGGACAGAAGGGTGGATGGATGGATGGATGATGGATGGGTGGATAGACAGAAGGGTGGATGGATGGATGTGGATGAATGGATGAACTTGGATGGGAGAGAGCCTAAAAAATGTGAAGAGGCTAGAAGTGTTTGGGATATGGACTGATAAATGCCACTATATGAGGGTCAGTCTGAGGGAAGCAGGGAGTCCTGAAGGTGGGGAGAGCCACACCCCCCGCAGAGGAGAGCAGCACCCCTTTACTAACTGTGTGGTTCTCCGCCAGGGCCCTTTCTCCCCTAGGGCCCCACAAAGAGCCACGCATTGAAGGCAAGGATTGGTTGTGAATAGCACTTCTACTTTAGGATGATATATATTGCCTCCAATTTTTTTTTTTTTTTTTTGCAGAATCTTAACAAGGATCAAAAGCAGAGCCACTAAGAAACAGGCGTGTCAGGCACTTGGCATGTCTAGTCACTCTCTGAACACTGATTTGACCTCTGAACATCCTGGTAGCCTGACGAAAAGGAAAGCACATTGTAGTTAAGAGTTCTGATCTGCAGGAGGTGGGCTGGTGTCTTAGATCCAGAACCAGCAACCCCCAAGGGTCACCTCTGCCCCTCTGGCAGGAGCCCCTCCCTACTCAGCCTCAGGCACATGCCGCCTTCCCACCGTCAGGCCCCGGGGGCGCAGTGTGCTCACTCATTCCCGTCATCCCCTCTGCTGTGCTCACACAGCCTGGGTTCATGCATCTCTCAAGCATGAACCCTCCGTTCTGCAGGTAGTTCTTGCCAGAGTAGTCAGTGCCCCTAAGATCCTTCAGACCTCCCGAACCTTCTGGAGAAACAGGAGCCCGGGCTTCTCCCACCAGTCCTCTTCTCTTTAATGTTCCAGGGAAGCGAAAGGACTGCTGCCATCTTGTCCAGGAGCAATGGAAATTTCCGCCGGGCCTTCCTGTTTGCTGTAACCCATGACGCAGAGCAGGATCAGACCCACCAGATGCAATCGCTCAGAGGCCGTGGCTAGGTTATATAGCTCCTGGTAGCAGATAAAAGAGGCCAGCGGGCTTATCTGGAGAGATGAAATTTCTCCTGCAAAGGGGGTGGGGGAGTCTTTGCTCAGCGTCCAGAGGAGCCATTTGTCACGGGAGGGACTGGTCACATGGATGCTCTTACAGAGCCTGTTGGATAGTGTAACAGTGGACCCAGAGATGGTCCTCGTCTCATTAACTGCAGGAAGTGACCAGTACAGCCGCTTCTGAGCTTGGGGAGAGTGACAGGGACGCCCGTGCGCAGGCAGCCATCCCCGCCCCCGCCCCTTGCGCTGCCTCCCACCAGCCCAGCCTGGCTCAGAGCAGATCATCAAACTGACCTGAGGAAAATGAGAAATTCTAGGCCAGGCTCCCTCTGCCAGGTCTCCTCCTGCTGACACACACACACACACACACACGCAGTTTCTCCAATCTCTGTGTTCAGAGAACTAATTCAATTTACTACCACCTTGAGTAAAATAGGACTCACTGAGCAAAGAAGTATTCGACACAGACAAAGCTGGAGATGAATTATTTTTGGAAAATTGTTATTTTGAGGCACCCAAAGGCAGGCTTCTCCACGGCTGGTAAGGATGTGGAAGAAGACAGCCAGGCTGGACCATTGGCTGTTCCCTGAACATGCCCTCTTCCTTCCCACCCTCTGCACCTCTGTCCTTGCTGACGCCGCCACCTGGAACACCCTCCTCTACCCTCCGTCTCTTCCCGGGGAAAATGCCATCTACCCTTCAGGGCCCAGGCACATCTGCTCTTCCCTGCGCACCATCAGCTCAGGAGGCCAAGGCCCCCGGCACTCACAGTGTCACTGTGGTCGACAGTGCAGGCTCTGGCGCCAGGGGCCTGGGCTCAACTTCAGGCCGCTACTGACAAGCTGTGCAACTTTGCACAGGTTCCTAGATGTCTCTGTGCTTTAGATCCCTCTTCCATGAGCCAGGATGACCATGTCTACCTCACAGGGTTGTTAGGAGAATTTTAAAGGGAAATGGATACAATTGTTATTCTCATTATCCCTCTAGGCTGCAGGCACAGGCCTGGCACTCCACTGCGTAGCATTTCCACGGTATGCCTACAACAGCTGCAAATCACCAGAAGAGCTTGGATCAAAGTGTAGCTAAATAGTTAGGAAGTGATGGGTTTTGAATATTTATGACCTTCCTTTCAGATGGAATAATATTTAATCATCTCTACTAATAAAAGGGTAATATGCTAATTAGACAGAATAGACCAGATGTCTTCCGGACTTTCTTCTGGACATCCTTCCAGACAAAGCCACTGTGGTGGGGGCTGAGGCAGAGGTGGTTAGGGGCGATCAGGTAGGCAGGCAGAGGCAGTCAGAGGCAATCAGGCAGGCAGAGTGGTTAGGGGCAATCAGGGAGGCAGGCAGGCAGGCAGGCAGAAGCGGTTAGGAGCCAGCAGTCCCAGGTTGCGAGAGGGATGTCGGACTGTCGGCAGTGGAACATCCCCTGAGGGGTCCCGGATTGGAGAGGATGCAGGCCAGGCTGAGGAATTGCCCCCCCCCCCCCGTGCACAAGTTTCATGCACTGGGCCTCTAGTGTTTATATAATTTTAAATAATATAAAGCAGCTGTCAAAACTCCTGAAACTTTCACTTAAACTGACTGTCCCTTCCTTAGCAACGGATGCTCTTTGCAGCACACACACCTCAGGGCCGTTGCACGTGCACTTCCCCTGCCCGGTATGCTCTTCCCCCAGAGAACTGTGACTTCCTCCCGCTCCCTTCAGCTCCTGCTCAAGCATCACCTTGCCACTTTGAAAAGCCTTCTCTGGCCATTCTATGGAAGATAGCAGCACCGCCTCCCTCAGTACTTCTTGACCCCCTCACCCCACTTTACTTTCTCCAGAGCACTTGACGCCAGGGACACACTATCTGCTGATTCACCCTCCGTCTTCCCCGGCTGGAAGCTCCATGAAGACAGGGATTTCTGTCTATTGTGTTCTCAGACCCCTTGTCAAAGCCTGTCTGGAAGACAGTAGGTGCAAAATACATGTTTGCAGAATGACTAACTATCTACAGCTTTCCATAGTCGGCAGGTGGGGCCACACTTGTTATCTCATCATCTGTCCTTAACAGACGGGGAGGGGGGGCGCTTTAAAGACTCCCATTCTACAGAGCACCTCTTCCCCCCACAGACCATCGGAAGCTTAGGGAAAAGGTGGCTTCTCCAAGGTCACAGCTACAGGGACAGCCTGCCAGGCTAGTTTTTGGTTCTTCTGACTCTTAAGCCAGGCCTCTGCCCCAACACCTGCCTCTCAGAAAAGGTGAGAACTCCACTGGCTGGTCCCTCCCCCCCACCCAGGCCCCAGATATGCAGGTCGCACAGTGAATGCCTCTGGAGCCCTGGAGAAGCTCTTGGAACACAATAACTGCCCAATAAGCATGTTTCTAAGCTTAATTAAAGTCAGACACACCTATTATTTTTTTCCAATGCCTTCTCTCTCTCTCTCCTCCGAAGTCCTGTCCCTTCTACCTACAGGGTCTCCTCCTCAGCCACTGGGAAGTTCGCATGAAGCTCCTAGGGTCCAGCTTTGTCTGACAAGTCTTCAAATATTGTCTCAGGTCCTATTCACCTGCAAGTACCCCCAACTTCTAGCACATCACCTGGCACAGATGTGCTCAATACATAAATGTTGAATGGATGGATCAGTAAGTAAACAAAGTGTATGTGTGTGTGTGTGTGTGTGTGTGTGTGTGTGTGTGGTGTGTGTGTGTATGGTGTGTGTGTGTGGTGTGTGTGTGTGGTGTGTGTGTGTGTGTGTGGTGTGTGTGTGTGTGTGTGGTGTGTGTGTGGTGTGTGTGTGTGTGTGTGGTGTGTGTGTGTGGTGTGTGTGTGGTGTGTGTGTGTGTGTGGTGTGTGTGTGTGTGTGTGGTGTGTGTGTGTGGTGTGTGTGTATGTGTGTGTGTGTGTGTGTGTGTGTGTGTGTGTGTGTAGGTGAGAGGACGGAAGAAATGCTGCAGTGATGGTGGGATTTGAGGCCCCCTGTAAAGGGAAGGAGCCACAGTACTGAGCACTGGTGGGAGAGGCAGGTGTCCCCCTCCCAGTCACAGTCTAGAGATAATGGGTCCCCCCAGAATTAAACACCAGGTTGAAAGGGAAGCAAGGGAGCACTTCATCATTTCATTTTTCTTTTGTGTTTTTTAAAGATTTTTAAAAAATCGATTTTTAGAGAGAGTGGAAGGGGGAGGGGAAAAGAAAGAGAAACATCGATGTGAGAGTGAAGCATCGATCGGCTCCTCCTGCACGCCCCCCACTGTGGAGTGAGCCCACCACCAGGGCATGTGCCCTGACCTGGAATTGAACGGGTTACCTTTTGGTGCACAGGATGACACCCAACTGACTGAGTCACACTGGCCTGAGCAAATTTCATGTTTGACTGGGGCCCAGTGCCTGCTCTAAGCCCCTTGTCATTCTGAGAAGGACTTCTTGCCTGGTGGGGAGGAAGCGCGGGGGAGCAGGTGGGGAGAGAGCAGGGAGCCAGGCGCACAGGTCACCTTGCTGAAAATGAGATATCAGCTGGTGGGAATGAATTAATAAAAGGAAGTGGTCCTGCTGACCCAGCCTCATTCTCGGTGAGTCTTGGGTTCAGGAAGTCCCGTGGCTTCCACGGCTCGGGGAGCAGCGGCGGGCCAGGTGTCAAGAGTGAGTAAATAAAGTGTGAATAATGTGGGGGTTTTCAGGCCTGACCTCTGGCGCTTCCGAATATTACTTGCTCATAAAGGGGAAACACTGGCTGTGTCCTGGAGAGGCCCAAGGCAAGCTGGGGAGAGCCCCGGCCTCCGGGGAACCGGGGCACCGGGAGCTGGCCATTCTGGATGCAGGGCCTCCCACCTGTTCCAGTGCTAAGAATACGCCGTCAGAGTTGCAGGAGTTGCGAAGCAATGCAGACTGTAGACCAGGGGCCGTCTTACTGTAGCAGGGGCCAGACTCAGCTGGGGAGCTTGTTCAAACTAGTTGGGGGGCTACCCCTAGAGTTTCTGATTCAGCAGCCAGTGTGGGGCCAACAAAGTGCATGTATGACAAATTTCAGATGTGCCTGCTGCTCCGGGGACCCCACTTTGAGAATCACTGTCCTAGGCAGGCTCCCTGGACTGGCCCCTCCAGGGGAGGGATCTGCAAGCTTTTTCACAACTTCCCAGGTGATTCTTAGCATCCAGACGGTTTAGGAAGCCACTAAAATGGGAAGCTTGCCTGCAGCCCTCTTACCTGGGACCCTTGTTAAAATGCAGGCTCACAGCCCCGCCTTGGCTCTGAGCACTCAGAACCTCTGGGGAGGCCTGGCCACCAGCATTTCACCAGCCCTCAGGAGATCCCACAGGAATTACAGTGTGAGAGGCATGACACGGTGTGGCCTCCTCTATTACAGAGGGGTAAACTGAGGTCCAGAGGGGTGAGCTTACTGGGCAAAGCCCTCACCACCATTTAGTGACTAAACTGAACCCCAGATGAGGCTGTTTTCCAAGAAGGGAGGCCCGTCCCAGGTCAGGGCCAGCTCCAGTTGCTCCAGGAGCCCCAAACCTCAGGTCAGGTTGGCTGGAGCCTCCGAACCCTGGAGCCACAAGGCACCCATCCCAAGCCCGCTGGCCCCTGGCGTAGCACTGTGGGTTCGTGCCTTTGTGCCTTTGCACAGCCTGGAGTCTCATTCACCCATGCCCTCTGCCCCTCCTAGCTGTCTCGCATCTGTCCTCACTCATCCCTCAGTGAAGCTCCGGGGAGTGTCCCCTCTGGACTCGCTGACTCCCCACGTGTGTCCACATCTGCTGTCACCCCTGTGACAGGACCACTGACTACAGGATCACAGCTGTCCCCACCCCCCACCCTCCAAGCGCCTTGTCCTGCTGGGCGATGCCGCTGTTCTGACAAGGTAACAGGCAGGAGGGCAGTGCTGCCCAGGGGAGGGAGGTGGGGGGGGGGGGGCGCGGGAGGCACCTCCCAGGTGGCCTGGGGCCCTGGGAGAGGAGATCCATGTGGGCACGTGTCCCGGAAGGAAGAGGGAAATAACGAAGATTTTAAGGATTTGGGTTCCGTGTGAGATGTGATTCCCGCGCCGTTCCTCCCCCTCCCAGAGACCCGTGACATCCCGAAGCTTCCGGACGCAGGGTTGGCCGTGCTTTTACTGTAACGCTGTGCCCATGTCTGCCTTAGGCACGTCAAGAGGCCCTTCTCCAATGGGGTGCTGAGCCTCTGCCTAACAAGTCGCCTTAGCCTCAGGGCTGCCGACAGGAAACGTTCCCTCTCTTGGTTTCTGGGTCAGATTTCTGGGGCAAAGGCTCCCAGGCTTCCAGCCCAGCTCCTCTCAGGCTGCCACGGTGACGCTGGGCACCTGCACACCAGCCTCCCTCAGGCTGGCATTGGTGCCTCACAACGTGTGGGCTCCCCAGAGTGAGCCGAGAGAGAGAGGGGGGAGGAGAGAGAGAGAGAGACAGACAGACAGACTAAGCGGCATGTCTTTATGACTGAGCTTGGGAAGTCACAGTGTCACCCCCCCCGCGTGCTGTGACGAGGGAACAATCACCAGCCCAGCCCACGTGCGGGAGCCTGGCTCTGCCTTTGGAGGGAGGAGGCCCGTGACCCTGTGGGCACCTGTGAAGGACCCTGATCGTCGCGTGTGGGAGGCTGGGTGCCGGTGTCTGGTACATGGGAAACGCTTACTACAAGTCGGGCCACTGGGCTGACATCCTGTCTCTCAGAAGGTCACTGAGCTAAGATGGGACAGAAAATAGCAGCCCCGGTCCTGGGCAGCACTGTCCTTAGGCGTCTGGGGCTGAGCGATGCCACTCGGGCTCTGGCCTCTCTGAGACGCGTGGGGCAGCTGCCCTGGCCCATCTCTGAATAGGAAGTGTCCTTCCCGCCCGTGCACGGGGCAGGCTCCTGGCCTCTTGTGTGTTGTCTCTGCGTGTCCGCTCCTGGCCCTCAGGCCCCCTGCGTGGCTCCTGCCCACTCTGAAGGCCTGGATTCCTCCGCAGAGGGATGGTGTCATGCCACTGTGACACGGTAGCAGCAGGTCAAGGGGTGGGAGCACTGGCCTCCCATCTGCCCCGACGGGGAGATGAATCAAACCCGCACATCGCCAGTCTTCACAAGCGGGTGTCAGGCCCCAGACCTGTGCTCATGCCGTCCCTCCGTCTAGAACCCCTTTCCTCCACTTCTCGGCCCGGAGGCCTGTGCGCTGGGAGACAGCATGCACAGTAGAGAGAACACGGGCCTCAGAGTCTAAAGCGGTGAACTCGCGGGGACTTCGCCACACGGCACCTGACGAGTCAGCCACGACCCTTCTGAGCCTCCGTTTTTCTCCTTTGTAAGATGAGCTGCTAGGCACCACCTCCAGGTCCTATTCCAAGGCTTAAACGAGAAGCAGATCGGAGAGTGCTCTTCATAAGCACAAAGCACTGCGTGGAAGTTATTATTCCCCTCTCATCCCCCTGAGCCCACTCGGGTTCCCCTTTATGGACCCTCCTAGCAGCTGCGTCGGAGCCGCTCATCTCTGGCTTTAACCTGGAACCCTCCGGTTTTCCTCTTCATCTGTGCGCGACCAGTTTCCAACCCCGAGTGGAAGTCCCACGGGGTTTGCCTGTGTCCCTGCCACAGCACAGGGCATGTGCTGAGTCCCGGGTGAGCTCAGAGCACTTGCTTGAGGAGAGAGGGGACGTGGGGGGAGATACCACAGGACGCTGACCTGGCCCTGAAGCAGGAGCCCTCTCCATTTCCTCTCTGCTGTCTGTGGGCCCACTGAGCCCCCTGAGTGGGGACAGCAGCTCCGTGTGGCCCGTCTCCAGCTTCTGCACTGTTCTAAAGGCCCAGGCCTGGTATTCTCATCCAAGAACTTAGTCCTCACTGGCAGTCAGCAGGCCAGGGCCTGCCAGTTTACCCCCCTCCAGCAGCCCCTCCCCTCTCAGGGACTGACTGGTGCAGGGGCCTGAAAGCCCAGCTGCCTCAGAGATGGAGGTGCCATTTACACCCTAGAGCTCCGCCAGGATCCGGCTGAGGCTGGACACTGCCAGGACTTGCCCCGCACTCCCTGACCCGCTTCCCGCACTCTTTCCCAGCTTTCTAAATGCACCCTTTGCACGTGCATCCCCAGCTCAACACCTGCTTCTGTGGAACTGGCATGAAATACCCCGTCCAGGTTCCCACAAGAATGAGCGAGGATCGACTAACCACCAGGTGTACACCTGGCACTAATGCAAAATGATATTGAATGTAAACTGTAAATGGAAAAAAAACTAAAAATTAACAATAAATAGAAAAAATAAAAGGAGCGAGCAAGGCGCCATTGGAGAGCCGCGCGGGCCACGGATCTGCGGAAAGAACAGGGAGGGAAGAAAACCACATCTTCTCCTTTTCCACCTGCTTCCCGGTCCCATCAACACCGCCCCTGGGGAGAAAAGAAAGTGATTAATTTCCGGCTTACCTTTCCTTTCACATAACAAACCTCTGCTTTGGGAGCTTAATTGGATCTATTCTTGGACGTGAGGAAAAGTCAGCGGGAGAGGAAGGGCCATATCAAGGAGAGCATCCCACGTGAAGAATGTAAGCTCACACCCCTCCCTGATGGCCCTGGGCACGCTGCCTCTGGAAGCCTGCTCGCAGCCTGGACCTGCTAATGAGAGCGGCTAGGTGGCATCCGCCAGCGCAGGTGCGAGAAGCCTCTGTTCTCTCCAGCATCAGTGGTGGCGGCTGCAGCTCAGAGCCTCAGGCTGGGCCGGCCTGGGCCCAGCACGGACCTCCACTTCGAAAGGGCTTCTGGTGTGGAAGGGGTGTCTCTTCTTGTCGAAGAGGAGACACGTACGTGTGTGTTTGATGGTGGGACGCAGCGGGCCGGAGCTGGGGAGAAACTTTGGGTGCGTTCTCTCCCTCTCTTGTCTTGAGGAGGCAAGAGAATGAAACAGGGCCAGAGCTGGGGTGGGGGCTGGGTGAGGAGTTGAACTAACTCCCCAGTCGCAGCACCCAATACGCGGTGCGATGGGCAAGTCCCGTCGGGAGCCAGGGGCCCCCTGGGAAAGGGAAGGCCTGGCGTCTTTGGCTTTCTTTTCCGTGTTCGCTCTCTACCCTGCCCTCGACCCCGGAGGCAGAAACCACGCTCAGCCCCTGGGCAAAGGTGATGTCTGGGTTCCGGTTGGACTTAGCCCGTGAGGGGCTCTGTAGGAGATGGGTGGGAGGGAAGAGGGGGAGTCTCCAGCTCCCTCCTGCCTCCTGGCTGAGGCTGCCTGACCCAAGAGCTCAGACTCTTGGACAGCGCTCCAGGCACAGCCTTCTCTGTCTCAGGTTCCCAGGGCTCCCGCTTCAGCTCCAGGCCCGGAATATCCCACCCGCCCCAGCCTGGCCGCAGTGCTCCCCTTCGTGGGCTGCCATCAGCCCACAGCTCTTCACTAACCTCTTCTCAAATGATGCTAATCTGAGGTGCCATTTCCTAACAGCTCTGTCAGGACCCTGAAAAAAACTGCATTTCACAACCTTGATCTTGTTTTTCAATGGCAATCTTTCCCTTAAAAGCCACCATGCTGGCAAATATTCTTTTCCTTTTAAGGCCAAGCTTTATACAATGCCTCCCTTACTTCCTTGCCGTCTTAAAGAGAAGTAACTAAGCTTCATATAAAAGCTGCTCTTGATAACTTCGTGAACATCCACTGTGGTCCTGCCGGGCCCTGCAGACGTTGGGGGAGTGTATGGCGAACTGTGCCCCCCCTAACACTCCTACGTGACTGTGTTTAGAGATGGGGACTACTAAAGGGGATCATTACAGCTAAATGAGGTTGTCAGCATGGGTCCCTAATCTGGTAGGACCGGCTTCCTTATAAAGAGAGTGAGGGCCCAGAGCGTTCTCTCTCCGTGTGCACACAGAGGAAGGTCCTGTGAGCGCAGTGAGGAGATGGCCATCAGCAGGCAGGAAGCGCCCCCCGGAAACCAGCCCTGCCGCACCCTGACCTTGACTCCCAGCTTCCACTCTATGAGAAAGTGCATGTCTGCTAGAGCCGCCTTCCGGGGCCTTCTGCTTTGGCATCCTGAGCACAGACTCATGGGCTCCCAGGGCAGGAGTGCTGGCCCTGGCCCGGAACTGGCCCACACTTGGTGCCCAACCCACTCTGCTCACAGATCCTTTGCCTTTGCTCTTCTTGCTGCTGAGAGGGTCACGACCTTTAGCGGAGACCTCCCTTACCCACTTACATCCTTTTTTGTTGTGTTCTAGCACTGAAATGTCGTGTGGACCAGAAAAGCCGAGTTATTAGGTCTGTGGGTGAAGCAGGTGTGATGGTTCTGAGGGAGACCTGGAGTCTCCTCCCTGCACAGGGCACAGACTCCCAGCTCCTCCCTGCACAGGGCACAGACTCCCAGCTCCTCCCTGCACAGGGTACCGGTTCCCAGGTCCTCCCTGGGCAGGGCACAGCCTCCCAGCTCCTCCCTGGACAGGGCACTGGTTCCCAGGTCCTCCCTGGACAGGGCACAGACTCCCAGCTCCTCCCTGGACAGGGCACTGGTTCCCAGCTCCTCCCTGGGCAGGGCACAGACTCCCAGCTCCTCCCTGGACAGGGCACTGGTTCCCAGGTCCTCCCTGGACAGAACACAGACTCCCAGCTCCTCCCTGGACAGGGCACTGGTTCCCAGGTCCTCCCTGGACAGGGCACAGACTCCCAGCTCCTCCCTGGACAGGGCACAGCCTCCCAGCTCCTCCTTGGACAGGGCACAGCCTCCCAGCTCCTCCCTGGACAGGGCACTGGTTCCCAGGTCCTCCCTGGACAGGGCACAGACTCCCAGCTCCTCCCTGGACAGGGCACTGGTTCCCAGGTCCTCCCTGGACAGGGCACAGACTCCCAGCTCCTCCCTGGACAGGGCACAGACTCCCAGCTCCTCCCTGGACAGGGCACAGCCTCCCAGCTCCTCCCTGGACAGGGCACAGCCTCCCAGCTCCTCCCTGGACAGAACACAGACTCCCAGCTCCTCCCTGGACAGGGCACAGCCTCCCAGCTCCTCCCTGGACAGGGCACTGGTTCCCAGGTCCTCCCTGGACAGGGCACAGACTCCCAGCTCCTCCCTGGACAGGGCACTGGTTCCCAGCTCCTCCCTGGACAGAACACAGACTCCCAGCTCCTCCCTGGACAGGGCACAGACTCCCAGCTCCTCCCTGGACAGGGCACTGGTTCCCAGCTCCTCCCTGGACAGAACACAGACTCCCAGCTCCTCCTTGGACAGGGCACTGGTTCCCAGGTCCTCCCTGGGCAGGGCACAGACTCCCAGCTCCTCCTTGGACAGGGCACAGACTCCCAGCTCCTCCCTGGACAGGGCACAGCCTCCCAGCTCCTCCCTGGACAGGGCACAGACTCCCAGCTCCTCCCTGGACAGGACACAGCCTCCCAGCTCCTCCCTGGACAGGGCACAGCCTCCCAGCTCCTCCCTGGACAGAACACAGACTCCCAGCTCCTCCCTGACAGGGCACAGACTCCCAGCTCCTCCCTGGACAGGACATAGACCCCCTGCTCCTCCCTGGACAGGGCTCAGGTTCACATGCAGAGACTCTATCACGAGGCTCTGAAATGGCCCTTTCTCTTGCTCTGGAATCCTTGTTTGAGGATCCTCCATGGCGGAGGCTGCCAATCAGGCCAAAGGAAAAGTGGTGTCATGGTCACTTCTCTCCTTTCTTTGGGAACCAACTGGTTAGAACACCAAAACCTCAGCAGCTGGGAGCTCAGGTCTTACCTTGCACCTGGGGGTCTTCTGGCTTCAAATGGTTAGAAACGTGGCTTCCAGCCCCCTATTAGGTACCGCCTGGTCGGAGCGAGGATCCAGGGAATTTGATGAGCTCTCGGGCCCTGCATGAGCCCTCCTGCGCCCAGCCTGGGTGGCACTGCAGCCGGTCAATGCGTGCCCATTTCATGAAGCGCTGCCCGTGTAACTGAGCACAGGACTCCCTCCTCCCTCCTTGGCTTGCCATGGCCATTGGCAGAGACAGCTAATCGAAAGCTGCTCCTCACCAGCCCGTAGATATTGACCGGGTGCTCGGGAAGACTTTATAAGGAGTCATTGGGGGGATTCTTTCAGTTCAAATTGAATTGTGGGCCGTTAAATCCTTTAGTAAAAGACTGTGCTCCTATCACATTCCAATGCTCCTTCTGAATGTTTAACCAGGGCAGGAGACCACCTCCCCGGCAGGGCCCTCTCTCCTCTGGCAGATCTGGTTGATTATCATGGATTTCTCGGCAGGTGGACGCTCTTGGAGTTTGGAAAGAACAGGCTTTGTTTTCATTTCAAAAGAAAACCAATTTGGTGGTTCTGCCTAGAGACATAGGAGGGAGGGGAGCAGAGAAGGAGGGGAGCAGGGAAAGGGGGGGGCAGTGAAAGGAGAGAGGATGGGCCGTCCAGGGATTGCAGAGGAGCCTGGATGTGATCAGATGCCACGCATGTGCACACACAGACACACAGACACACATGGCAGCTCGACACATAAGCAGACCCACATGGGCACACACATAAGCACATCTACTCTCCAACGGGCACACACATGCACACACATAAACACACATTTATGTGAACACTCACCCACAAACACTTGTTTGTGTGCAATGAATAAACACACACAGGCACACACACACCAGCTCCATCATTGATAATCAAGACATTAGGGGAGTTATATAACTTTTCCCAACCTCGGTGTCCTCATCTAAACACCAGGAGGCAATCCTATATAATAAAAGGGTGATATGCAAATTGACCCTAACGGTGGAATGGCTGGGAACGACCGGTTGCTATGATGCACACTGACCACAGGGGGCAGACACTCAATGCAGGAGCTGTCCCTGGTGGTCAGTGTGCACCCACAGGGAGAGCTCTACTCAGCCACAAGCCCAGCTGAGGGCTGCAAGCACAGCAGTGGTAGCAGGAGCCTCTCCCGCCTCCTCAGCAGTGCTAAGGATGCCCAACTGCAGCAGGGAGTGGGCCTAAGTCACAGTCGGACATTCCCCAAGGGCTCCCGGGCTGCCAGAGGAATGTCTGACTGCCAGCTTAGGATTGATCCCCCAGGGAGCGGGCCTAAGCTGACAGGTGGACATCCCCTGAGGCTCCTGGACTGTGAGAGGGTGCAGGCCAGGCTGAGGGACCCCCCCCCCCCACCCTGAGTGCACGAATTTCTGTACACCGGGCCTCTAGTCCTTACAAAGCTGGGTCACATACAGAATAAACTAGCCCACAGGTGAAAATCCTCAGGCTTGTGATAGGTATGAAATGCTTGGTCCCTGTCTGTACTTGGTGAGGCCTACCTGAGAGTCAGAAATGGGGGGGGGGGCTACAACCCTCATTTTAACCATGAAGATACAGAGGCTCCCCCAAAAGATGTGTTTTGTCCAAGGTCACTGCGTGAGTTAGCAGCAGGCGGGACTAGCGTTCTGGTCCACTTCCTTCTAGAACTGTTGTCTCTTCTCTGCCTCCATCAAGGGGAGGAGAGGGGCCCTGAAGGCCACAAGGGCAACCCCAACAAGATTAACTGTTTTTATTAACAACTCACGGTTGTGTAGCATTTCCCTCTTTCCAAAGAGCAGAGGCTCATTAGAGATTGCAGTCCTAAGAGAGGCTGCCCTGGGCCTCTTGTTGGCGCCCCTCCCAGGGCGAAGGGGAGGGAAGCCAGAGAACAGGACTCATTTACTATGAAGAGGTCAGCCCAGGTCTGACCACCGGCCTGTGCGCAGAGGGTGGGGTCACCTGGGAAGGGTCTCAGGCTCCCCTGCCTCACCACAACAGCTGATGTCAGCAAATGCAGCAGGGCATTGTGGGGGCAGGTGCCAGGCCAGGCTGGGAACAAGAGCCAGACTGACTCACACAGAGGGTGAGCTCAGGAGGGGAGGAGGAGCCACGGTCAGGAACACCTGGGTCATCAGGACAAGAATTTGATTCAGTAAATGGTACTAAACACTCTGCCCATCCACGAAGTATGGCAGCCCCTGGCCTTGTGGGGTTGAGCATTCACTACATACAGGGCCTGCTGGCAGGCTCTCCGTATAGTCCCTCACCCAGTCTTCAGAACAGCTCTGCATTGGGGTCTATTGCTGTGCCCATTTTATAGGTGAAGAAACTGAGGTGAAGAGCGCTTGAGGCACTGCCCCAAGGTTTAAGTGGCAGAAATGGGATCTGAATCCTCACACTTAATGATGCCACTATTCAACTGGGTTCGCCCCACACAGGCCTGAGCCAGGGCTTGAGGACAGTTGGGTATTTCGGAGCTGACCCAGGAGCCTCAGATAGAGACAGGGAAGTGGGTAGGGAAGGGGGGGCAGTGCAGTGTGCAGCGGAGAACAGACCGCGAGCCAGAGCGCGATCCTCCCAGGAGCCCGAGGGGCCAGTACAGAGCGTGCACCTTGGACTTCTGCGCGCCTGGCAGGAGGGCGCTGGGGCATCTCCACACCCACTCATGTCGGCTGTGGGCTGAGCTGCTCCTGAGCGGTTGATTCCCCGGCTCTTCAACTGCCACGAACATGAGAAAAGGCTCCGAAGGCCCAGCCGAGCCCTCAGCCACAATAGCTAACGGCAGACATTGGGAAGCCACTGTGCGACCAGCGGGTGAGGGTGGCGCGCTGGCTGCTCAGTGTGGCCGCCCAGCCTTCCAGACGGCAGGAGAGGGCGGGAATCCTCGCCACCGGCTCACAGATCCAAACAGGCGGGCCCTGGGGGGTGAGCCATGACAGACCCAAGTCCCTGGTGCACAGGGCAATGTCCCCGCCCTGCCCCCGGTTTACAGATGAGGCCCTGCAGCCTCACTCCATGCACCTCCCACGTCCTAACAGAGAACGGACATTGTCAGTGACCTGGGTGATTTATGCTCGAAGGAGAGACAAAGACCTCACCTGACTCAGGGGCTTCCTCTGTCCTGCTTCCCCCTCCCCTGCCAGACCCCCCCCCCCCGCCCCCCTTGGCTGTGAGCAGCACCGCAGACACCTGTGAGTGGAGTCCTGCATCTGTGGCTTCTCCTCCCGCTGAGAGGAGACTCTGACAGGCAAGGCTTGCAGGCAGGAGAAGAGAGGGACGCATGTCCACCTGCAAAGCCAGGCGTGCCCCCAGGGGTGAGCCCGGACAGACTGGAGCTTCGTGCTCTGGGAGCAGAAAGCAATCAGTACGTCCTCGTTGCTTGGAATTGGTGTAACTGGCCTATTCTGTTGGCTTCGTATTGGAAATGCCAATGGAACGTGGAGAAAAGTCAATAGACATCTGTAAAAATAAATCATTACATTTAAAGTGATTTCCCCCGAAGGCCTCAGAAATTGTCGCTATCCAGGAAGACGCGGCCTGCTGAGCCTGGAAATGTGCCAGGGCGGCCCTTGCAGACCAGCCGGGCCTTCTGCATCCCGTCGCCAAGGAGTCGCCAGCTCTGCCCCGGCTGACATGGTCACCGGGAGGGGCGATGACCAGCATGCTCACAGTTTCCCTCCTGACCTGCTGGGATGTGTATTTTCTGTATCCCATGCAGGCTGGACAGCACCAACATTCAAACACTCATTCTGAGCCCCTTGGAGACGTTTCCTCACCCGGGGGTGCAGAATAGCAATGACTCCCAGAATTGTTATAAGGAATAAAGTCTATAAAGTGTCTGAGATGCAGCAATTGCCTGGAGTCTGTGCCACTGGAACCCTCCACTGTCTGAAGGGGTCACTGTCTGTCTCCCATGTGGACGTGAGGTTTCTTCCCTCCCTGCGACAGGGTGTGCGAACTTGTGGGTGCTCAGTAAGTAATGAGTGATGAAAGAGTGGATGAATGACACCTCCTGATACATCGTAACTTGGAGCCATAACCCCAGATTAGGGAAGGCATGTGTACTTTTCTCTTGCAACATCCCCATAACCACAATGATATTTACTAATATTTCCATAATCACTGGCTTACCACCTGTCTCTTCTATTAGAATAAGGCTCCAGGGGTGGAGTCCTGTCCTCTCTCACTGTGTGTCTCCAGGCCTGGCACTGTCACAAAGGCTCTGCTCCAAGATTGACAGATGGGAGGAAGGGAGCAGGGGCGGGGGGGCGTTGCAGGAAGATGGGAAGGAGTGAATGAATCTAACAGTGGAGCCATGACTTGGAAACATCAGTACCAGAGGCTACTGCTTTCACTGCGATGGAAGGGCAGGTCCTCGGCTGGGACTGGGTGGATGCAGCAGGCCTGCAGGAGGCACCTGTGGTCAGGATGGGGGCTGGCTGCTGGCCCAGCACTGGCCCCATGGACCTCGCTGCTCCAGTCTCCAGGCCGGGATGCTGTCCTGCAGTCTCTTTGATCTTCCAGGGAGCAGGGCTGTGGTTCTGGGTTATGTCTCCTAATGAGCCTGCCTGTGGCGGGGGGGGGGGGGGGGGGGGTTCACTTCCTCCCTGCAAAGGCCACTGTCCTCCCCAGACAGCTGGCTGCTGAGGGGGTGGGAGAGCCAAAGTGGCCAGGCTGCGTCCCAGGGGAGTCCTCCCACTAGTTCCCCAGGGTCTGTGCCGCTTTGTACCCTGGCTATGTGTACCTGACTATGTGTACCTGACTGTGTGCACCTGTCTATGTGCACCTGGCTGTGTGCCCCTGACTGTGTGCCCCTGACTGTGTGCCCCTGGCTGTGTGCACCTGGCTGTGTGCACCTGGCTGTGTGCCCCTGACTGTGTGCCCCTGACTGTGTGCATCTGGCTGTGTGCCCCTGGCTGTGTGCACCTGACTGTGTGCCCCTGGCTGTGTGCACCTGACTGTGCACCTGGCTGTGTGCACCTGACTATGTGCACCTGGCTGTGTGCATCTGGCTGTGTGCCCCTGGCTGTGTGCCCCTGGCTGTGTGCACCTGACTGTGTGCCCCTGACTGTGTGCACCTGGCTGTGTGCCCCTGACTGTGTGCCCCTGGCTGTGTGCACCTGGCTGTGTGCCCCTGACTGTGTGCCCCTGACTGTGTGCACCTGGCTGTGTGCACCTGACTGTGTGCCCCTGACTGTGTGCACCTGGCTGTGTGCCCCTGACTGTGTGCACCTGGCTGTGTGCTCCTGGCTGTGTGTACCTGACTGTGTGCACCTGACTGTGTGCCCCTGGCTGTGTGCACCTGACTGTGTGCCCCTGGCTGTGTGCCCCTGACTGTGTGCCCCTGGCTGTGTGCCCCTGACTGTGTGCCCCTGGCTGTGTGCACCTGACTGTGTGCCCCTGGCTGTGTGCCCCTGACTGTGTGCCCCTGGCTGTGTGCCCCTGGCTGTGCTGGGAAAGAAGAAGACCATCCCTGCTGGTCGCCGGCAAAAAGCAGCAGTCTCCACCTTGTAACTCGATGGCTCCGCTTGCAGCATCATGTTCCTTTTACTCACCAGAGAGTAAGCTCGTGGTTAGCAGCATGTTCATGCTCATGCGCACAGGTGGGCGGTGGGCAGGGATGAGCAGGAATAGATTCAGCCAGAGCAGGAAGAAAACATCCATTATCCATTATTGGTAAGAAGCAGGACCGGGACATTGCCAGGGAGTGGGGACGGGCTGGAAGTTAGACAGGTGGTGGGCACTCCCAACACCTGCTCTCAGAGGCCCAGGTCTGGGTGGTGGGGTCATAGCCCTGCATCTGAACACCCCAGTCTCAAGGAGACATAGTACCATCCTCAGGGAGCCCCAGCCTGAGGGGGACACAGCCCTGTCCTCAGGGAGCCCCAGTCTGAGGGGGACATGGCCCTGTCCTCAGGGAGCCCAGTCTGAGGGGGACACGGCCCTGTCCTCAGGGAGCCCCAGTCTGAGGGGCACACAGCCCTGTCCTCAGGGAGCCCAGTCTGAGGGGGACACGGCCCTGTCCTCTGGGAGCCCAGTCTGAGGGGGACACGGCCCTGTCCTCAGGGAGCCCCAGTCTGAGGGGGACACGGCCCTGTCCTCAGGGAGCCCCAGTCTGAGGGGGACACGGCCCTGTCCTCAGGGAGCCCCAGTCTGAGGGGACACGGCCCTGTCCTCAGGAGCCCCAGTCTGAGGGGGACACGGCCCTGTCCTCAGGGAGCCCAGTCTGAGGGGGACACGGCCCTGTCCTCAGGGAGCCCCAGTCTGAGGGGGACACGGCCCTGTCCTCAGGGAGCCCCAGTCTGAGGGGACATGGCCCTGTCCTCAGGAGCCCCAGTCTGAGGGGGACACGGCCCTGTCCTCAGGGAGCCCCAGTCTGAGGGGGACACAGCCCTGTCCTCAGGGAGCCCCAGTCTGAGGGGACACGGCCCTGTCCTCAGGGAGCCCCAGTCTGAGGGGACACGGCCCTGTCCTCAGGAGCCCCAGTCTGAGGGGGACACGGCCCTGTCCTCAGGAGCCCCAGTCTGAGGGGGACACGGCCCTGTCCTCAGGGAGCCCCAGTCTGAGGGGACACGGCCCTGTCCTCAGGGAGCCCCAGTCTGAGGGGACACGGCCCTGTCCTCAGGGAGCCCCAGTCTGAGGGGGACACGGCCCTGTCCTCAGGGAGCCCCAGTCTGAGGGGGACACAGCCCTGTCCTCAGGGAGCCCCAGTCTGAGGGGACACGGCCCTGTCCTCAGGGAGCCCCAGTCTGAGGGGGACACGGCCCTGTCCTCAGGGAGCCCCAGTCTGAGGGGGTACACGGCCCTGTCCTCAGGGAGCCCCAGTCTGAGGGGGTACACGGCCCTGTCCTCAGGGAGCCCCAGTCTGAGGGGGACACGGCCCTGTCCTCAGGGAGCCCCAGTCTGAGGGGGACACAGCCCTGTCCTCAGGGAGCTCCAGTCTGAGGGGGACACGGCCCTGTCCTCAGGGAGCCCCAGTCTGAGGGGGACACGGCCCTGTCCTCAGGGAGCCCCAGTCTGAGGGGGACACGGCCCTGTCCTCAGGAAGTTCTCTGTTGGATGAGGAACACAGATCTCTTAACCTGAGGGGGCCCCAGACACATGGCAGAAGGAACAGAAGTGAACTCCATTAAGCCCAGCACAAGCTCCGTGCACCGACTCCTCACTGTACCCGTGGCGAAGCGGGCACAGTCTGCACCCCCTGGGCTCCACCCACAGAGAACAGGATGAAGGTGGCGCCCTGAAGGGGGCAGCACGTGGGCTGGGTGTGTGGGTGCCCAAGGCCAACTTACCCACCAGACAGGGGAGCGTTCGCGGCTCAGCCCAGGACTCACCGCGGAGCAGCAGCAGGACCAGGGTTTGAACCTGGGTTTCTGAATCCAGGCCAGGTGCTCCCTGGGCAGCTCCTGATCACGGAGGGGAGGTGGACAGGAGAGAGCATGAGGCGTTTTGTGGGCAGTGGTCCCGTAAGCAGGAGGGAGAAAGCAGGAGCAATAGAGGAGAGCCCGCCCAGGTTGGCACTGTGGGGTTGGAGGACCCTGCGGGCAACTGGTGCGTGGTCCCCAGGGGACATCTCAGAGCCTTAGGAACAAGTCTCAGCGCCTGGCACCCGGACATGAAAGGGAGGCAGAGTAGGTCATTCTCCTGCATTCCTGGTGGCAGGCACCTGAGCACCAAGCAGGTACCCACGGGAGACCATTCTGTGGCATCAGAGAAGCCCTGGGCAGAGAGAGAGGGCAGTGCGGGCAGAGGTGAGGGCTGTAGGCTGCAGGGGAGAAGCTGCTGCAAGCCTGAGATCTGAGGCTGGCACGGGGGAGGGCAGCCAGCAGATTCCGTGATTCCGTGTCCACAGCGCTCCCTGCTGGTCAGACGCTCAGAGGCGCAGAGGCTGAGAGAGATTTAGGAATGCAAAAGGTTTATTGGAAGTAATACTTGAAAAGGAAAAAGAGAAAAAGCAGGCTGGGCAGTGGAGTCTGCTTTGGCAGCCAGACCCTACCAGCTCCAGCCTCTATCCCTGGCGGCAGCCTGTGATGGGGTCACTCCTCACACATCAGAGTCCCCTTGGCCCCAAACAGGGGCGTGGTGAGAAGTTCTACCACGGACTCCGCGTCCTGTGGAGAAGAATTCTGAAGTGTGGCAGAGGCTGAAGATGTCCCTAAATCTCTATCCTCCCCCTTCCTATGATAGAACCCTCAGTCCTTCGCTGGGCACCCAGACTCCTGGCATAGTCTCTACTCCCACCCAGTCTGTGCGTAGGTATGGCTATTTGAATCAATTCTGGCAAATAGGACATAAGCTGAAGCAGTGTAGACAGCTCTTTTGGAAGTGTCCTTAATGCCCTTCTCTTTCTCTGGTCCTCTACTCCGCTGGCTGGGATGTGGATGAGATGGCTGGAGCGCCAGCAGCCATGTTGTATCACACAGGGAACCATGTGTTGAGGAGAGTAAAGGAATAAGATAAGATAATAGATCTTATGTAAGCATAGAGCCATCATACCAGACCAGGGCTGCGTATTTCTGTAATTAACATGAGGAAGAAATAAACTCCTGTGTGTGTTTTCTTTTCTGGGGGGGGGGGGGCGGGGGGTGTGTTTTCTTTTCTGGGGGGGAGGGCGGGGGGGGTCTGTAATTATTTTTGTATCTATCTCCTTACTGCTGGGTCCTCAGGGAGAGTAGACACCTGGAAAAACTTAGTTATCTCTAAGGCTCTCTCACCCAGCATGGAGGCTACCACAGAGTGGGCATTTCGTGTTTGTTGAATGAATAAGTGAGTGACACATCTTCATTGTCACCTGACCCCTGGAGGGGTGCCCTAACACCTTCCTGTTTGGTTCCATTTTGAGAGAGCAGAATGAAAGCCTCAGCTGGAGGCTCAGGGTCAAGCACACAGCACGGGCCACGCCCTGTACCGCTGGGTTCTATTGCAGAGGCCCCGGCGGGAGGTGGGAGCCTTCCAGAGGCGCCAGCCTGAGAGCAGTGGCTTGCTGCCCCTGGCGCAGGAGTTACCCAGAGGGACTCGAGTCTGCCATCTCGCTTGCCTGCTGGCCTTCGCACGGCCTGTCCCCCTCCCCTCGGCACCCTTATTTTGCAAGCAGGGAGAGCATCGCCCAATTTCAACCAAAAGACACCTTCCCTGGAAACCTTTCTTTAAGCGTCGCCCACTGTGAGTGCGGCCCAGGCTCCCCCACCTGAAGCTCTTCCCACCCTGGGCTGCGGCCCCTGTGAGGTCAGGGCCTGCGTCCTCTCCATTGCGGAGCCGGTGCAGGTGGGCGCTCGCACGGGGAGGACAGTGCATTACCTCCAGCAGCCCACAGGAGCAGAGCTAGGGGTGGGGTGGCTTTCGGGGTCGGACAGCGCAGAGTCAGCATGGATCCCAGCCCTGTGCCTCCTGCCCATCCACCAGCCCTTCAGCTGTCTGCTGCCTACCCACCCCCACCCCACCCCCAAGCTCCCTCAGCAATGCCCTGGCAGGACTCAGTGTTTTCTGCCCTTGGTGACCTGTGGCCAAAGCCACTGCAGCTCATTAGCACCGGCTGTGTGTGTGACCCCTACCCCTGGCTGGTGCACACACTCCCGCTCATTCTCATTTAATGGGATCAGTGCCCGCCTGGCAACCTCCATTCCTGATCCCCTCACATGATTTATCTTCCAGCCTCAGGTGTTTTTTTTTCTTCTCTCTGGTTTGCTTCACTTTGTAAGTAGCACTTTCCTCTGGCTCTTCTCTTTCCCCTGCAATGACTGTGAGATGCTGCACTGGGTCCCCACAGGCTGAGGCAGTTGTGGGCCCTGCCTGGGGGACCTCCAGTTGGGGCTGACATACTGACATTTGGGGTGAGCATAGGTCAGGGATGCACAGAGGGAGAGACCCCAGAGGCCACAGGTCCAATGCCTACCCACTGTGCAGATGGGAGGACTGAGGCCCAGAGAGGGTGAGCAAGCTGTCCAAGGTCACCCAGTGATCCAACATGTCTTAGCCTGGGTTCCCCTCCTGCTTCCAAAGCAAAGTCTGGCACAGGGGCTTGGCTGCGAGTAATATCTATAATAATAAAAGGGTAATATGCTGATTAGACTGGGTCAACCAGACATCTTCTGGTCGTCCTGCCTTCCTTCTGGACAAAGCCATGGTGGCGGGGGCTGAGGCAGAGGAGGTTAGGAGCAATCAGGCCAGCAGGGGAGGGCAGTTAGGGGTGATCAGGCAGGGGTGAGTGGTTAGGAGCCAGCAGCCCCGGATTGTGAGAGGGATATCCCGGATTGGAGAGGGTACAGGCCAAGCTGAGGGACACCCCCCCCAGTGCACAAATTTCATGCACTGGGCTTCTAGTCTATAATAATAAAAGCATAATATGCTAATTAGACTGGACAGCCAAACAACCTTCCAGATGTCCTTCTGGATGACCTTCCAGACGAAGCCAGGGCCGGGGGCCGAGGGCCTAGGTAAGCTGCTGAGGTGCAAGGGCTGAGCTCCTTGCACAAATTTTGTGCATCGGGCCTCTAGTATTTTATTAAAGGAAATGTATTAGTGAGAGAGGAAAGAGCGAGGCAATGCAAGTGTGCCTAACATCACACCAGGGGCCCGAGTGCTTCAGTGGTGTCTCCTCAGAGTGGGCGGTGGGGTGGGTAAGAGGCTGATATTAGTCTTTTAGTTTCTAGTCACCATTAAGCAGAGGCTGCCTCATGCCATAGCTGTGCTAACCTCTTGGCAATTGCAAGGCCGTGCCTATGTCTGCATGGGGCCGTCCCTGACGAGGCAGGGAGAAGGTGGGCCAGCCCAGGAGAGGTGCGGCCAGAGGAGGCAGGAGTAGCGATCCCCACAGCAATGGCTGTGATGCTGGGCGCAGGGGGAATCTGGCACGTGACTGAGTCAAGAAAGGGCAAGAAAGCCTGGGCACTGTATCAGTGAGGAACATCTGAGGAGCAATGAGCAGAAAACCCTACTGCAGTGACCAATAAAGAGAGCTCATTTTTCTTCCGTAATGAGAAGTCCAGAGGTGGGTAGCTACTGTACAGGTTCCAGGATGTCAGCACCAAAGTCTTTCCCTTGTGAACACAGGGTGGCTGCTGCAGCTCCAGCCATCGTATTGCATTTCCAGCAGGAGGAAGGTGGAAGCGTGGGGGAGGGGAGGGGCAGCATCTTTATCAGGTCAGCGCAAGCTGTCCCAGGAACCGCCCAGCACACTCACTGTGGCTCATTGGCCAGAATGGTTGTGACATGCCCCCTTTCCTTTCTCTTTGCAGAGCGGCTGGCCTCTCCCCTGCCCACACTACACTTCTGTTGCTCCCAACTCACTGCTGGCCCCATGGGCCCTGGTCTTTGGGACCATTTAGGCTGAATGTTGGGCTTTTTCACTGAGACAAACAGATGGGAGAGAAGGAAAATGACCATTTTCCCTCTGCATGTATCTCTCCTTGAGAGAAGAAGCCCTGGGGTAGGTGCAGAGAGCATGGCCTGTTCCCACAGCAACTTGGCCCTGCCATGACGAGAGGGTATATACTGATGGATTTGTTCCTCTCTTCCGGCCACTGGTGATTTCACTCCATGATGGACTCAAAAAGGGGTGCCGATGAGAGAAGGAAACTGGGTCTCCCACTGCTGTCCCTGTGTCTGCTTGGGACACCTGGGTGCTGAGCAGTGGGGAGTCTTGTCCTCTGCACACCCAGCCCCGGCGACCACCCCCCAGGGACTGGTTCAGGGTAAATTCCTAGCTGGTTCGGGTGGGGCTGGATCACACCCGTCCCGTGGACAGGGCCTCATCTCCTGGCCTCTCTAGATGGCTGGCAGGAAAGTCTCATGTCACGTCTGAGTCTGGGCTTCCCTAAGAGCTGGCCCTGGGACCAGGGCTCAGGTGAAGATGAGGGAGCAGGCAAAGTGAGGCAGGAAGGGAGGAAGTCCCTGGGCTGAGACCCATGCCAGGTCCCTGTGGGCAGTGGAGGCTCGGCTACAGGTGACCCTGCAGACTGTGCACTGGGTCCAAGTCGCCCTGCGAGGGGAGGGAGCTGCCACCGATCCGTCCACCCCTTCGTCCTCCAGAGGAAGGTGAGTGACCTTCAAACAACACAGCTGGCGCGGAGGCCTCACCAGGCCTGGACGTCCAGCCTCCTGGGCCCTTACACTTGCTTGTTTCATCAAAGAACGGAAGGGTCAGTACTTACTCATCTATATATATAAAAGCCTAAGCGGCCATTATGTAAGAACAACTGGAACAAACAGTCGCTATGATGTGCACTGAGAAGGCAGGCAGGCGAGCAATTAGGGTCAAGAGGGATGTCTGACTGCAGGGTGTCTGACTGCATGGATCGCGCCTAACCCGGCAGTTGGACATCCCCTGAAGGGTCCTGGGTTGCAAGAGGGCTCAGGGCAGACTGATTCCCCCCCGCCTCCACGCACAAATTTTGTGCACCGGTCCTCTAGTTTGTTAATAAAAATGTATGTAAATGTCAGCCCTGAGCTCTGGTCCCTGTGTGTCCTCACAGAGGGTGCACCTGGTGCTGCTGCCCAGGCCTCTCTGCTGTCCTGGCCTCCGGGAAGGGCAGTGGGGCTTGTGCTGTGGGCTCCGTGTGAGGGCATGGCTGGCAGCCATGAGGCAGCCTGGCACGGGCAGTCACTAATGGGAACTTCACTCACAGACGACGCCTCCCCGATGCCCTTCCCTGCAGTGGATGAGGCTCACAGCTGCAGTGATGGTGACAAAAGGCCCTTAAGCAGGGAGCATAGCTTCAGGGAAACTGCCCGGCAGCCCTCCCCTCGTTCCCGCCTCCACACCAGCCATCTGCCGGGCTCTGAGCACCTGCAGCCAGGCTCCCGGCTGCTCTCCACCCTCCCTGGTTCCTCGTGTTCAGCAGCCCCACTCAGGCCTGGCTCAGCTGCCTGGCACCAGACACGGGAATGATGGAGTGTCCTGGATGCTGCTGGAGAGCCCGGTTACCCTCCTGCCTCCAGCCGGGATCTGCTTGGCCTGGCTCCGCACTCTGCTGAGGGCTGGGACCAGATGGCGAATGATCGGGGCTGATTTACAGCGACAGCAATGGCTGAGTTGGCCGAGGAGGAGGCCTGGTGCAAAGGGGCATTGCCCAGTGAGGGGCCTGGCAGGTAGGAATGGAAGATGCAGGGTGTAGAGAGAGGACCCTCCCCAAGGAGAGAAGTGGTTCCAAGAGCAAAGAAAAAGCACAGGCGTGGAGGGGTGAGAGGGTGGCAAGGCTGTAGCTGGGAGAGATGAGAGAGTGCAGCACAGTCGTTTATTGAGCGCTGACGCATGCCAGACGCGCATTTCCTCACGGGACAGGTGTTTAGAGCAGCACTCTCCAATATGGTGGCACTCGCCCCACGTGGCATTTAATTAAAGTTGAAATTAATTGTAATCCATTATGATGGAAATTCGGTTCCTTGGTCCCACTGGCCACATGGCAGGGCGGCACTGCTGCATGGGATGGGGCAGATGCGGGCATCGCGTGTCCATCAGCGCGGAGGTTCCCCTGCACAGGCGTGGGGGGAGGCTGGTGTACACGGCTGGTGACCTCGTGTCGCTGATATTCACCTACACGTACAGGGTGCGGCAACAGTAGGCTTACAGTTGTGAGTAAGCAAAACAGAGTTTATTATTATTTTAATTGATTTCAGAGAAGGAACAAGGAGGAGAGAGGGAGAGAGAGGAAAACGCTGATGTGAGAGAGATCCATCCAGACTGAGAATCGAACCCATGACCTTCCTGTGCCCTGCATGAGACTCCAACCAGCTGAGCCCCACAGGCCCACTCATTAGTTATTAATTACTGTATTCTTTTCCATACGAACAGCTGGAAACCTACTTTTGCCCCACCCTGTATATATCAGGCGCGGTCCCAAGAACTCTATATATGAATTCATTTGTACCAACCCTAGACGGCAGGTATTTCTATCCGAAGTCAGCAAATATTTTCTGTAAAGCACCAGATGGCAAAGGTTTTGGACTTTAATATTTTAGCAGAAAATGGCCTGAAGGACTGTGTCCCTGGGCTCTGTAGCCACACTCCCTGAGGGGAGCTCACAGCAGAGGCTGCGATCATTTAGTGGAGAGGTGAGTTTGAGAACCAAACACACTCACACACACACACATTCACACACACACACACTCACACACATACACTCACACACACTCTCACACACACACACACACAGTCACACACACACCTCTGTGACTTTCTGGGCCTTGATAGTAATTATTGGCAAGTGCTGGGAACAACTTCGTGGGGCCTGTTTTGAATACAGCTCATGGCAGGCAGCACCCTGAGTGTTGCTGCAGAGCTAGATGCTGCCAGGGGAAGCGGTGGGTCTCCCGCTCCATTCGGCTTCTGCAAAGGCCGCTTCTGTCTTGGTAAAATAAACGTCTGTATTTTTAAAGTCTGGGAAGATCAATAGCAAACTTCCACCAGCATGTACCTCTGGGGAGTATGTTGTACAGGGAAGTGGGGTGGGAGTGGGTTCACACTGAGGGGTAAGGGAAGACATTTGTATTTTACTTTAAATGTCAAAGCAGGGCTTGGCTCTGTTATCATGAGAATGTTTTCAGAGAGTTCTTGGGTGAAACATTTTAATGAAATAAGAGAAAAAGGGAGGAACGCACAAAACAGGGTTGTTCCGTGGAATAGACAAGATGACAAATATGAGCAGGTGCCTAGCCCTATGAGCCATAAAAGTCGTTACTATCTACTGAGCCCTGAGGAGGGGCCAGGTGCTATTGGACGCATTCTCTTACTGGGTTGACCAGATGACTCTCCCAGGTGAGTACTATTTGCCCCATTTGCAGATGAGGAAAGTCAGGGCCCAGGTGGATCCCACCCATCCCTCCCCGGAGCCCTCAGCCCTCAGCCCTCAGCCCTCAGCCCTCAGCCCTCAGCTGGGCATGGCAGGTGAGTGAAATCAGAGGGCAAAGTGAAAGGGATTACCTCCTCCCAGAGAAAAGCAAAGAGCCTCACCGAGGAGACTCCACCCTACCTGCCTGGGACTCCTGGGAGAGAACCCTGCAGCGCCTGTTCACATGTTATTGGGGAGCAAAATGCCAGGCAAATTGGAAATCCCGCGATTCCACTTACTGGCACGAGTGCAGGTGACAAATCTTGGGCTGAGGGGGAGCAGCGGGGGTCATGCTTCCAAGGGGAGCAAGCCGGTTCACCCTTTTCAGGGGGCACTCAGGGAGGACCCCAAACAGAGGGTCTTGGCGGTCTTGCCACCATGGACTGTCCTGCAGCTACTGCCTGGGGGATAGGAAGCTAAGATGAATGCATAGGAGCAGCTAGCGGGGTGCACACTGCAAATGGGTTGTTACTCCCCAGCCTGGCTGTGCTGCATGCAGGGTTGGGCCTTTACAGCCAATTCCCTCTGCGCTCCCTGCTTCCTCATCTGCCTTCCCACCGCTAGAGGCAGATGGATGTCTGAGCCCCACCCCACACCCACATCGCAGAGAGCAAGTCCTGCTGGAAGTGCCCTCTTAGTGGCCATGTGACCTCAGCCCTGGGACCTGGACCCTCAGCTTCCCTGGAAGTTCCTTGGGGCTGCCCCTCTGCCTCCCCCACCCCAAGCCTCCCATTTAGCTAAAAACTCCCCACTGTTCTCTCCATTTCTGTTTGCAGCCCAATTATGCGGGTCTCCCGTGTCTGCAGACAGCCCCAGGTTACTCTCAACTTGATGGGATTCTAGAGGAGGGAGCTTGGGATTCAAGTCTTCTGGATTCATCAACAAACTCTCCACCCCTGGACCCCATTGGAGACACTCCTCCACCTTGTGGCCATCGCTGGAATCGCACCCTGGGAAGGAACCCATTCTGAGAAGTGCCTAACCCAGCTGATAAGGAGGCCTGTCATTAATGATAGTGATGATGATGATGAGTCAGGGAGTCTGAAATCACTTTCCTTTTTCCACTTTCTGCTCACATGACCTCCTCAAAGAGGCTTTTCCTGACCATCCTATTTAAAATAACATCCACCCATCACTCTCTACCACTTTACCTTGCTCTAGTTTTGGTAGCACTTATCCTCGTTTAACAAGTTATTATTATTTTTTAAATTTGTTGATAGTGTTATCCCCATGAGGGCAGGGACTTTGTTTTGTTTACTGATGTATCTCTGTGCCTAAGAATGCCTGGTATAGTAGGTGCTCAATAAATAATAGCAAAATGCCCTCACCAGTTTGGCACACTGGATAGAGCGTCGGTCTGCGGACTGAAGGGTCCCAGGTTCAATTCTGGTCAAGGGCATGTACCTTGGTTGCGGGCACATCCCCAATAGGGGGTGTGCAAGAGGCAGCTGATTGATGTTTCTCTCTCATCAATGTTTCTAACTCTCTATTCCTCTCCCTTCCTCTCTGTAAAAAAAAATCAATAAAATATATTTAAAAAAAATAATCACAAAATGAAGGAGTTAATAAAGGACTCCCTTATCTGCCACGGTTCCCAATAGTCCTCCAACCCCTAGGGGGCCACATGTCCCTCTCCTAAAGGCCCAGCTTTGCCCTGGTACTGGGCACAATCCCTGTGCTGGTCCAGAGATGTGAGGACCCCTGGGCTCAGCCCAGCCAGCCTGTGCTGGCCTCGCCCTTCCTGTCAAGCCCTGCCTTAGTTCACCTTAGTGTCTGCATCCCTCAGTGTCACTCCCTGTGTCTGGGCACCTGCCTAAGTCACAGTAGCCTCACTTACTGCCTGCCATGGTGTGCCAGGCCTGGTTAGTGTATACGCTCCCTCTAATCATCACAGCAGCCTGCAAGGTGGGTGTTCCCTACTCTCAGCTCAGATGAGAAATGAGTGCAGAGCGATTGAGCAATTTACTCATGATTTCTGGGCCCCAGTGTTTCCTAGAGACTGTCCCCCATGATGCTAACAACGGGTGAAAAAAATAAAGAAAACTTCATGTGACACAAATAAAGAAGAGTTTCTGTATGAGAAACCTTAGAAAATACCGGGTTAAACCAGCAGGACCCTTCATTGCACGACTTCTCAAACCTTTACAACACCCACATGCACTGCCACCCGCAAGCGAGGAGCAGTGTGCAGGCAGCACAGGGCTTCCCAAACTTAGTTGACTTTGGAACCCCCGTTTCAAGGAGCATCTCACAGGACAGGGCTCAGAAAACAGTGCCTGAAGCCCTCAGAGCATCAAGACGGGTCTCGTGGTCCTGACCAGGAAGGTCCGAGGGGTAGGAGAAGAGTGGCAGGCCCTCCGGTGTGTCTCACCACAACCCCGTGAAGGAGGACTCAGCCCCTCATTTTCCAGACGGGAAACTGAGGCTCAGAGAGGCAAGCCCTTCGCTCTGTGCTGCCCCACAGATCTTGGGACCAGGTAGAGTGCGACACTTCCCACAGTGATGAGGGTGACGACAAGGATGAGGGGAACCAGGAGGCTGATGTGTGGCCTTGCGGGAAAGGGGCCGGGGTGGGGGCGGCCGTGCCCAGCTTCGGAGGAACACCCCGTCCCCGGCCCTCTCCCCCCAGCCCTGACTAACAAATGCCCGCCACACCCCCCCATCCATGTTCCTGGGAGTCTCCCGCAGTTTTAATTAAATGCTGCAATGGCAGCTCATTAAGGAGGAAGCAGTTGTTGTCTTCCTAAGTAGCCTCGGGACTCCTCGGGATTTTTATAGCTCCCGACTGAGGAGGGTTTGATAGTGTTGGAGCCCGCAGGACCTCCAGGCCAGGGCTTACAGACCCATCTCTGCTCCAAAGACATCTTCTCCAGGCACCCAGGATCACCCCAGCTCCCCCCTCCTTCCCCCCACCCCGGTGTGACCCCTCCTCCCCCGGAGCTCCCTTCTCACTAGGAAAGCTCTCATTACTCTGAGAAGTGGCCTCACTTCAGAGCTCATACCCACCATTTGGCAGTTTTGCTCCCTGTGTTGTTCCCAGTGCTTTTCTGTGAAAGAGCCTATTAGCTGGATTAGCTTATCCTGACATTGCACTTGCCCTGAGCTAGGCACTGTTCTAAGCCCTTTACCCGCATTAACTCACCGAATCCCATAACAAACCCATGAGTACAGTTGTTATCCCATTTAATAGATGAGGAAACAGAGGCAAATAAGTTCCTTGCCCAAGGTCATAAACTACTAGCTCGTGAAGCCGGGAATCAAACACAGGCAGTCTGGTCTTCACCACTGGGTCATACCATCTATACTGATAAAAGGGTAATATGCTAATTAGACCAGATAGACCAGACGTCTTCCGGACATCCTTCCGGATAAAGCTGCAGTGGCTGTGAGGGCCGAGGAGGGCAGGCAGCTGTGGTGGCTGTGAGGTTGGCAGTGGCAGCAGCAGCTGCAGGCTGATGGGGGCAGCGCCTTCCCCTGATCAGCTCGGTCACCTTCTGCAGAGGGAGGACATCCTGCAGTAGGACATCCCCTGAGGGATCCCAGACTGTGAGAGGGGGCAGGCCGGGCTGAGGGGACCCCCCCCCTCCGGTGCATGAATTTTCTTGCACTGGGCCTTTAGTCTATATCAGTGGTGGGCAGACTGCGGCCCCTTGAGTGTGGCTCTTCCACAAAATACCATGTGTGGGCGCAACATACAGTGCAATTGAAACTTTGTGGCCACACTGAAGGGGCCAAAGAGCCGCATGTGGCTCGAGAGCCCTGGTTTGCCAACCATGGGTCTCTATATATAAAAGCCTAAGTGACCTTTACAACTGGTCACTATGATGCACACTGACCACCAGGGGGCAGATGCTCAATGCAGGAGCTTCCCCCTGGTGGTCAGTGCACTCCCATAGCGGGAGTGCCGATTAACTGAGCAACCTGTCTGGGTGGCCCACCAGCCCGGCAGCAGCCACTCACTCCCTCAGTAGTCCTGCAGGTCCAATCTCTGAACAGGCCAGGCACCTACGGACCAGCGCCTTGGGCACGATCCCAACAGCACCACTGGCCTCCTAGAAGTCGGCCTTGGGCACTGCAGCCACTCCCCTCCCTAGACACTCCGCAAGGAAGAAACAATATAAAAGCAGCCACCAGATGGCTCCTGACAACTGGCGATCGTCAGCAGGATGGATTCGGATCCTGGACCAGTAAAGGCATCCCACCACCCACCCAGAGGGCCCATTGCGCCCCCCTCCCCCCCTCTCCCCACCCAGGACGGGTGCCAGACACAGAGCTCATGGCTGGCGAGTGGTGGTATGAGCCTCTCCCAATCAGGACTGACTGGGCATGAGCCTGTGGTAGGCACAGCAGGGCCAGGATGAGCGGAAGCAGCAGGCAGGAGCAGCAGGTGGTGTTTGATTGCCTGTTTCAGCCTGATCCCCACAGGCTACACCGAGGGACCCACATGTGCATGAATTCGTGCACCAGGTCTCTAGTCTGCTAATAAACTCCCAGCATGGTCTCACTCTTTTAAACCTCCCCCCACAGAGGCAATAATTCTGCCCCCAAACCCCAGCCTAGCAATGACAGCTTGATTGGCTGCCTGACTAGGTCTCTGACCATCACCTGATCCTGGATTGCCATCACTTGGATTGGCATCACCTGTGGCAGATTGTATTTTTCAAAGATGGTGCAACAGTATCTCTCGTGCTCTTCTAGAATCTTCCCACTTCCCCTCCTGTTTGAACCCAAGCAGATCTTTGTGACTGACTGCCTTGACTAACGAGTAAATGACACCATCAGAAGCTAGGTAATAAAAATGTCATGCCCTCCTGCCTTCTCTTTAAAGTTTCAACTGCCATGTTGTGAGGAAGCCCAAATAACCCAGAGTTCCATGTGGAGGGAGCAGTCAAGCAGGGCCAATCTTTCCAGGGCCAACAAGTCCACTCCTCAGTTCAGGCCAGAGTATTCACTTAGATCTCTGGGTGTATTGCTGAAAAAAAAATATGGCTGGAGTTTGATTACTTATATCATTTCCATATTCTGTCTTTACTGCATTCACTGAAGATACTTTAAATAGATGACCTGGAGACAATCTATCAAATCTTCCATTTGTCATTACCACACCAAGGAAAGGAGCATAAATCAGAGAGCAGTTGTGAGAAATTGAGCAAGGATGCAGCAAAACTTAAGGTCAGGAGCCAGGCCATCCACTTGTCTTCTGTGTACACAGAGCCCTGGGCATGAGGTGTGTGCTTAATATGTGACCACTAGCCTTCGCTTCTTAAGCAGGGAGCATGCATGTGACCTTCTGGGGCAAAGAGAAGGACCAGAGGGGGATAACCTGAGAGAGATTAGGTGGAGACCCACAAGGACCTTTGGTATATTTGTCAGGACTCTCATGGAATCAAGTGACAGAGACCTAACTCAAGGTGGCTTATAAAGGATAGGGGATTTATTGTCTCATGGAAGCAAATAATCTAGGAGGCTGGCCTCAGGAGTACCTAGAACCATACACCCGAGCGTCAGCAGTTCTGCCTCCTTCCCTCTCTCTCCTCTACTTCCCAGCTTTTCTCTGTGTAAACTCTAAGCTCACTGACCTTTTCTCTTCACATTGTAGGTGGAGACCACTTCACAGATGTCAGGTAACCAGAGAGGAAAGGGCTCTCTCTTCTGAGATCTTGTTTGAAAAATCCTAGGGAAGGTTGCTGATTGGCCAGGCCTGAGTCACGTGATCAATCCTAAGTTGGTGGCTGGAGTTGGAGGTGTGGGGCAGGAATGGGGTCCATGGTTAGCAGTTCTCATCAGAACCATGTGGTTCACAGGAGCATTTCCAAAAGAGGAGGATAGCGTTCCGGACAGAACAGAGGGTGGACTCATTCTAGCACAAGGGACAGCTTTGTAGGCAAGATCTCACCTACATGCCTTACCTAGCTTATGGGTGATGAGCAGGAGTGTGAATTTTAAGCCACTCTTTTCCTGAAAGGAGGCTGGACTGAGGCTAGTGAAATGAGGGGTGAGTAGACAGGGACTATTATTTTCTTAAGTGTGCGAGGCACCCACAAAGTGTTTAACAAGTATTCTCTCTTTTAAGTCTTAGCCCCATTTTACAGATGAAGAATGCTGAGGGCTGGAAAGGGAAAGTGAGTTACCTAAGGTCACACAGTGGTGGAACAAGTCTCTCTGTCCCACCCCCCAAAATAACCTAACCCCACTGTGGAAGCCTCTCTAATCCCCAGCAATTCCACCTCTGGGCATCCACCCTAGATGCTCCTGTCTGTTAAACAGCATGAATAAGAATGTTTCCAACAACTTTACTCATAATGGCCCCAATGGATAAATAATCTGTGGAATATTTACACATAATAATTTATGGAATACTACCCAACACCAAAAAGAAGAAAAGATTGTTACATGCAACAGCATAGATGAATGTCACAGGCACTTTGTTGAATGAAAGAAACAGACACAAGCAAAACCATACTCTCTGAGTCCAGTTATGTGACGTTTAAGAACAGGCAAAGCTAATCTTGAAAAGATCAGAATAGCAATGAACTCTGGGGTGGGACAGAGACAGGAAGGAGCACCAAGAAGTCTTGGGGGGTGGTGTGATGCTGAAAAATTGGTTACTTGGTTGGATCCGAAGATGAGAACTCATCAGGCTGTACACTTAAGATCTGTGTATTTTATTGTGTATATATCATACCTTAATTTTAAAAAAATGAATGATTCATTCACAGATTTCATTTAGAGTTCCAAGCCCTTGAAATCTGCATTTAATTAATTCTGATTGCTTGATTGATTGAGTCAAAAGAGAGCCCAAGGATTCCCCATCTAGATTCAAGGTAGCTGCTTCTATTCGTTCCTCTGTGTACCTCCCTGCAGGTGATTTTGGGAGACCTCACTTGAGAGACCATCCTGGGGTTTCTTCCTCTCTCTTTCCCCAGCTTTCAAGCTCCAATAAACCCCCAAGTTCCTAAGGGGCCTCCTCCATTTCTGGGCTCCATCATAGTGAGTTGGGGTTGGGGATGCCAGCTCTCAGCACACCGTCCTCACCCAGGTAATTATGTGAAAAGGAGGAGCTGGAGGAGAAGATGCCTGGTAGAAGCAGGATGTGGAGAGATTAGTCCCCCAACAGCTTCCCCTGAAGGAGGACCACAAGTAGACATGTCCTTATAGACGTCAAAGGAGCCGGACACAGGACCGTGTCTCAGTGGCCAGGTGAGAAAGGGGGTCAGTCCTGGGCTTGCATCACAGGTCCCTTACTTACCAAGTGGATGACTTAGATCCTGTGCATTTCAACTTCCTCACCAGTAAAGGGACCCCAAAGACCTACTCGTAGGGTTATTTTGAGTTACACATCAACGGAGACTTGGCAGATGATTGATCTAGTTTATACAGTGCCTTTTGTGTGGATTACAAGGAAAAGAACTCTTCTTCAAGACGTTTTACTGCCATCCTTTGGAAATTTATCACAAATACTGATTTTCTTAGAGCAAGATACATCACGGCCATCTGTCATAAAATGATCATACGCAGCTTTCAAAACTACAAGGTCTCCCATGTGACTGGTGACCACGAGGGCTGTGCAGTGCACAACCTGAACAGTCATATGCAATATCACTGTTTGCAGGATGTGAGGCGCTGTAAAAATATAGGAGGTTTGCCTTATTTTTCTAGCCAGGAGCCTGAGGTAGCTACTCATGCTTGAGGGCATCATTCTTGCTATTGACTAAGTTGTGTGTCACTGATATTAATATGCTGAAACCCTAATTGGAGAGGAAACCTTTGGGAGATAATTAGGTTTAGATGAGGTCATGAGGATGAAGCCTTAATGATGGGGTTAGCACCTTTATAAGAAGAGAAATAGACAGCGGAACGCTCTCTCTCTCTCTCTCTCTCTCTCTCTCTCTCTCTCTCTCTCTCTCTTGGCATAGCAAGAAGGCAGCTATCTGTAAGCCACAAAAAGATCCCTCACCTGGAACCAACCATGCTAGCGCTCGGATCTTGGACTTCCAGCCTCCTGTAAAAAATAAATTTGTTTTTTAAGCCACCCGTGTATGGTCTTTTGTTATGGCAGCCCCAGCTAAGACAGAGTTCAGTACTGAGCAGTGGGCTGTGGCTGCTACAATAGCTAAAACGGTGAAAGAGACTTTGGAAAGGGGTAATGTACAGACTGGAAGAGTTTTGAGTGCATTCTGGACATTAAGGATGACTTTGGTGAGGTCTCGGGTGGACATGAGGAACATGTTATTGGAAACTAGAGGAAAGGCGTGGCCATTGTGATAAAGTGAAAATGAGCCCTGCTGAGTGGTCTTCAATTGCTTTGTGGAAGGTAATGCCTGTGAGCGATGGCACTGGCTCCTTAGCTGGGAGTTTTCTAAGCAAACCATTGCAGGAGTTTGGCTCCTCCTGATGCTTTTAGTGAAATGTGAAAAAGGAGAGATGAATTCAAGAAGCAATTGTGAAGCCAAAAGGAACAGAACTTGAAGATGTGGGAAAACCTCAGCCTATTTGTCTTGTGAAAAATGAGAAATCTGGTTCTGAAAAGTGTGGCTGAATAACCGTTTGATAAAAAGATGGGTGTGACTCATGGACTTAATCAGCTGTTTCAATAGGAGCCAGGAATAGAAATGAGATTATACCACAATGGCACTGCCAGTTTGAACTAAAGGGGACAGAATTAAGGTGAAGTGAAGGAAAGCTGTCAGACTTCTTAGATGATCGCATGAGACTGGCTCATGGAGTTAATAGACTGGTTTTCAAGAAAATGAAGGTGGTGGCGCCCATGGGGCCAGGAACAACCTGTAGAGCCTGTGGGCGGGGCCACCCAAAGCCTTGGGGACATGGCCTGCTGAGCAGAGCCACGAAAATGGGAACCACAAGTGGGTCCAGAAGGCAAAGCATTCAACCAAAGAGGATGCCTCTTGAGCCACAGGTTTCGTGGCATTTGCCAGACTATGGTTTACACTCGCTGGGCACCCATCACCCTTCCTTCGTTCTCCCTTTTGAAACGGGAATGTCTATCCTGTGCCCATCCCCGCACTGTATCTTAGAAGCACGTAGCTTCTCTGGATTCGCAGGTTCACAGCTGGAGAGCAATTTTGCCTCAGGATAAATCAATCATACCCAGAGTGTCCCCCGAGTGTCCCCCATATCTTATTTAGATGGCATTTAGATGAGATTTTGGACTTTAGACTCAAGAGTTGATGCTGGAACAAATTAAGACTTTGGGGATTGTTGGAACAGAATGAGTTTAGTTTGCATGTGAGAAGGACATGGATTCAGGTGTGGAATGCCAGGGATTGAAAACTTGTGTGTCCCCCAAATTCCTATGTTGAAGTCCTAGAGATGGTCATCGTAGGCGGGGCCTTTGGGAGGAGATTAGTGCATGAGGCGGAGCCCCATGATGGGACCTGTGGCTTTATAAGAAGAGGTAGAGACACCAGAGCTCTCTGGGCCCTGTGAGGACAGAGCAGGCAGCAGGCTGCCTGCAAGCCAGGGACATCCCCACTGAAACCTGACCCTGTGGCTTCTCTGACTTACAGCTGCCGGCACTGCCAGGAACCAATTTTTGTGGTTCAAGTCAGCCAGCCTATGGCGTTTGGTTAAGGCATCCAGAGCTGTCTCAGACAGGTCTCATTGTCTGTTCAGGGAAAGTTCCCTAAAGAGCCTGCTGGTAATTGCTAGGTTATTATCCCTCCCAGGGACATGTGCATTCCAGAGTCTAAACCAAACCCCCAGAGTGGCGTGCTCCTGACGGGCCGGCCGCTGAGCGGCCTCACCATCACGGGCAGAGCTGTATCTGAGGGATGGAGGGTGTTGCCACTCCCCAAGTCAGCCCCACTCCCTCAGCGTCCCACATGCTCTCTTCTCCCACACCCAGAGATGTATCGGCGCTGTGTTCTGAGGTCCTGCGCTGAGGCGGAGTTTTATCCTGCACGATGCAAGGGAATGCAAGTCCCTGACATGGGAGCTCTCCATCCTGGCAGCCACCCTGTGGCTATAAAATGGGACCCACTGGTTTCAAAGGAGCCGTCTGGCAGGTGGGAGGAGTGGGCTCTGACCCCTCTGGGGACGCCTGGCTTAGAGACATAAGGAGAGTCATCCAGTGGCTTCCACCCCCTTCCTCTGCCTTAGCATGTTGGGAGGAAAGGCATTCTGGAGATGAAGCAGGACCTGCTAGGAGGACAGAGCTGCCTTCACAGGGGCTGGGTCTCTGGGGACCCCAAGGTTCCTGGGGACCCCACGGTCCCTGAGCTCCCTGGCTTTCCTGGCCAGGGCTCAGGCTGGCCTCTGCAGCCCCTTGTTTATTGGTCTCTCATGTGTTTCCCAGTGTGTGGGCCACAGGGGAGCAAAGACGTACAGGAAACACCACCCCCCACCCAGGAGCCCACAGCCCGCTGTGGGAGTCAGGTTCATAGACAGATCACTACCAAGGGATGCGACAAGTCCTGTGGGAGAAAGTGGGACTCATCGCTTGGGGATGCACAAGAGAGCAAGACTCCTACTGCACACTCAGGAGGGCCCCCAGGGGAGGCCCCATTTGAGTGAGGATCTGCAGGGTGGGTCCGAGCCCACAAGCCGAGGGAGGCGTGGCTACAGCCAAGGGCCTGGGGCGGGTTCCCAATGGATAGTCTAGACCACCAGGCAGGGAAGAGGGCCTGTGGCAGCGCTGGGATGTTTGCATTTTATTTAAAGTGGGTGTTGGAGCCATAGGAGATCTCAGCAAAGGCAGGGCAACTTCCCCAGTGAGGGGCAGCACATTTCTCCCGAAACCTGGGCTCTCCAGCAGGAGCCACAGGGTTCTCAGTCAGGCCGGCCTCCTGGGACGAGGGCCTGGCTGACACTGGTGGCTGGGACCTGGAAGTCCACCAGATCCTGGGCCCTGTTCCCTGCGGGTTTAGGCTCCCATTGCTACAGATTCCTACATCCCTTCAAGTCTTTCTGGAAGCCTTCCTTGCAGCCTTGCCCATCCTGGCTCAGGAGTGGGGCGGTGAAGCTCAGTTGGGGAAGGGGACTAAGGCTGGGGGGGGGGGGCAAGACCTTCTACCCTGAGGGCAGGGTGAAAGGAGGAGGGGGCATGGCTGGGCATCGGTCCAAAGCAGAGGCCAGTGTCAGAGGGCACAGCTGCTGTACAGGCCATTGCTGGCCACCCAGGGACCAGCTGGGTGGGCGTATCTCCAGGGTCATGGCCCTTGGTTTATCTTTGGGATTAACGGTGTTAGCACCTAAACCTAGAGTTGGCATCTGTGGGGACCCCACCTTTGTGGGGAAGATAGAGGATCCCCCTAAAGGGGGTGTCCTTCTTTTCATTCCTCTTCAGCCATCCCTGGAAGAGAGGGGTCGTCAGTCAGAGACCCAGGGCTCTGGAGGCAGCTCTAGGACAGCCAGAGGGAACAGCTCCCCTCTTTTCCCACCACATGGGGGCTGTTGTCCAGGCCGGAGGTCTCGGCAGTGGGAACCAAGAGAATGTCCCACACCAGGAGGCTGGCAGGGGTGCAGAGGGTGTGGGTCCAGGCTGCCCAGAGCAGGAGAGCGCCTGTGAGCCAGATTGACCATCTGCACATGATCTTCTGTATGTGTGTGTGTGTGTGTGTATTCCTTCCTGATCATATCCCCCAGCTCCCAGTAAAGCCTAAAGCCTTGTTTAACTCAGCCCAGGCGGGAATGAAAGAAAAGGTGGTTGACTGGGGAATAGCCTGCAGGGAGCCCCAGTGCTCAGCAGGCCATCCAGTTGGCACTAGTAATGACAGGCAGGACTCTGGGGAGGATGACTCAGGGGCGGGGCAGAGCTCCGGGGGTCCCTGCCTTTCACCCTGGTCAGTCGCTCTCTCCCAGACAGGTTCCTGGGAGGATGAAGGGAGTTTAGTGAGAGATGATGGTTCTTGTGATCTTACCTGTGAGAATCCAGAATAGGTGAACCTGGCAAGAATAAAGCATTAGTTCATGTTGAGAAGGTGGCAGAGCTCCCCACACCCACCCACCAGGTGAGGGGTCAGGGCCAGAACTGTGCTCTGGGTGGGGCAGGGTGGAAAGCAGGAAGCAGAGGGGTCCCAGCCATGCCTGGACCAAGTCAAGGTCCCAGGCTCTGGAACAAGGCACTCAGATTCCTCCTTTTATCCTAAAAATGTCTACATGCAACTATACTTACACACGCATGAAGGAGCCCGGGCATGCACGCCTGCAGCACACATTCTCAGCCATGGGATCAACCCGCCGCCTTCCGACGGGCAACCCACGGGGGACTCTGACTTCCCAATCATCGTGCAAACGAATGAGCTTGACTTTAACTCCATTACGGGGCTAATCTGCCCCAACTCCCACCTGACTCGCTCAGGAAACGGCTCATTCATTATGGATGGTGTGTGCACTTTGCCGCGTCCTCCCGAGAAATCAGCTAAGCAGTTTGCAGTGACACTTTCCTGAAGCGAAGTGAAGGGGCTGAAACATGTCTCCCCGGGAAAGGTCAGGCCTGCCGTGGGAGCTGCTAAAATGCAGGGGTTCTGGTGCCAGAACCACCCACCGGTCTCCATGCCACCCCCTCCCAGCGGGCAGCTCTGCACCGTCCATCCCTGCGCTCACCGACCCTGCTGCTGAGCTCAGGGTCTGCAGCATCCCCTGCCCTGGGCAGCTCAGGCATTTTGTGGGCAGCCCTTCTTGGTTTCCTGGCAGAAGAGCAGGGAGTCTCAGGAGTGAATGTCAAGGGATTCGTTCTTCTAGGGCAGCGGTTCATCAGAATCCCCTGGAGAACTTATTGAAACTTAGATGCTGCCCCCGAGAGTCTGATTCACAGGTCTGGGGGCCTGAGGGTTTCATTTCCTCTGAGTGTCAGGCTGACTTTCCCCTTTTGCTTGGTCCCTCCTCATTTCTAGCATCCATGAGGGCCCTGCTCCCCAGTCTGAGGACCACAGGTAACCAGGACTCTATTCCCAGGAAAAGACGTCGCAGCACTCACAGGGCTCAGAGAGCAGTGAGCATCTCTCTGAGGAGAAGTGCCATTGGGGTGGGTGGCTCTTAAAGAGGGACCATTACTTTTTAATTCTTTTTTAAAATATATTTTTGTTGATTTCATAGAGGAAGGGAGAGGGATAGCGAAATAGAAACATCAATGATAAGAGAATCATTGATCGGCTGCCTCCTGCAAGCCTCCTCCTGGGGATCGAGCCCATAACCTGGGCATGTGCCCTTGACTGGGAATTGAACCATGCCTTCCTGGTTCATAGGTCAAAGCTCAGTCACTGAGCCACACCAGAGCGGCTCTATTATTTGACTTTTTTATTTTTTAAATATATTTTATTGATTTTTTACAGAGAGGAAGGGAGAGAGATAGAGAGTTAGAAACATCGATGAGAGAGAAACATCGATCAGCTGCCTCCTGCACATCTCCTACTGGGGATATGCCCGCAACCCAGGTACATGCCCTTGACCGGAATCGAACCTGGGACCTTTCAGTCCGCAGGCCGACGCTCTATCCACTGAGGCAAACCGGTTTCGGCTATTATTTGACTTTTAAAAGGAGAATAATTCATGGATTATTGTATGATTAAAAAATTAAGTCAAGAGAGTAAGAAAATGAGCCATAGACCGTGAGAAAATACTTGTGAAAGACACAACTGGTAAAGGTCATCCAAAACACACAAAACCTCTTAAAGCCCAACAATAAGAACACATCCAACCTGTGTAAATGGCCAAAGGCCCTCACCGACACCTCGCCAAAGAAGATGGGTAGACGGCACACCAGCACACGAAAAGGTGCTCCACATCTTGGGTCCCCAGGGAAACAAGTGAAAACAGCAGCGAGGCACCACTGCACACCCCTCAGAAGGGCCAAAGCCCGGAACACTCACGGCGCCAAATGCCAGCGAGGATGAGGAGTGACAGGAACGCTCACCCATGGCTGGTGGGAATGCAAAGTGGCCGAGCCGCTTTGGGAGACAGCGTGGTGGCTTCGCATAAAGCAGCGGTTCTCAACCTGTGGGTCGAGACCCCTGTGGGGGTCGAACGACCCTTTCACAGGGGTCGCCTAAGACCATCAGAAAACACATATATAATTACATATTGTTTTTGTGATGAATCACTATGCTTTAATTATGTCCAATTTGTAACAATAAAATTGGGGGTCACCACAGCATGAGGAACTGTATTAAAGGGTCTCGGCATTAGGAAGGTTGAGAACCACTGTATAAAGCTTAACATATTCCTACCACACAATCCAGCAATCACACTCCATGCTAGTCACCCAAAGGAGCTGAAAACTTACATCTCCATAAAAACCTGCACGTGAATGTTTATAGCAGCTTTAGTCATAAGTGTCAAAACTTGGAAGCAACCAAGATGTCCTTCAGTAGGTGAGTGGATAAGTAAACTGTTACATCCGGACAATGGAATAGCATTCAGTGCTAAAAAGAAATGAGCCATCAAGCAATGAAAAGACATGGGACAACCTTAAATGCATATTAAAGAAGCCGGTATAAAATGTCTACCTACTGAATGATTCTAAAATATATGACATACTGGAAAAGGCACAGCTATGGAGACAGTAAAAAGATCAGTGGTTGTCAGGGTGTGGGGGAGGGAGGGCTGATTAGGCCGAGCACAGAGGATTTGTAGTGCAGTGAAAATTCTCCGTATGATACTATAAGGATGGATACATGTCCTTATACAATTGTCCAAACCCATGGATTGTACACCAAGAGTGAACCCTAATGGAAACTGTGGCCTTCGGGTGATTCTGATGTGTCAGTGTAGGTTCATCGGCTGCAACAACCGTTTCACTCTGGTGGCGATGTTGACAATGGGAGGCGAGGGGGGAGCTTATGCATGTGTGGGGGCAGGGGTATGTGAGAAATCTCTGAACCTTCCTCTCAATTTTGCGCTGAACCTAAAACTTCTCTAAAACAATTAAGTCTATGTCCTGGCTGGTTACTCAGTGGTTAGAGCACCAGCCCATGGCCTGAATGAGCGTGGGTTGCATACCCAGGCAAGGGTGCGTACCTTGGTTGCAGGTTTGATTCCTAGCCCTGGTTGGGGCACAAATGGGAGGCAACTAATCCAGGTGTCTCTCTCCCATCGATGTTTCTATCTTCCTCTTTCCCTCTCTTCCCTACCCTCCACTCTCTCTAAAACTCAATGGGAAAAATATCCTTGGGTGAGGATTAAAAAAAAAATGTTCAAAAAATGCACAAAGGACTATTCCTGTGACGAAAGCATCCTCTTTAAAGATCCCAACTCCCACCCCACACCCCCTCCGAGTCTTCCATGTGCCTAACAGCATCTTGAGCGCCAGGTGCTGCTGACGCCTTTAAATATCCAGACTTAGTTAGTCCTCAGAACAGCACACGAGGTGGGTACTATTTATTAGCCCTGCTCCCCATGTGAGGAAACTAAGGCACAGGCAGGTAAATTGCCTTACTCAAGGCCACACACCTAGTTAGCAGCGGGGTTGGCAGTCACTCCCGCCAGCCTAGTTCTGGGATTTGTGGTCTTGCCCCCTGGCAGGGGTGGTGGTGGCTGGACCACCTGAGTGACGGACACCTTGAGGGTCATCAAGAGATGGAGTCCTCTTTACGCCAAACCCACCTTGTTCTACGGAAGATTTGAGGGAACAGCTGATTTTCTTACCCAAAGCTTAAGTTGCCTAGAAATACTACCTTCAATTAAATTTGTACTAGAAACAATGCAAAAACATAAGCTCGAGCACATGGGCTCACAAAAAAAGTCCTCAAAGTCGACATGATCACTGGCTCCCGAGATTATGTGTTCATGTGGGTTGCTTCCTGATCACTGGCCGGCGCACTGCGGCAGGGGCCAGAAGGAGGGGAAAGATGTATGGGGAGGGGGACCTTCAAATACAGAACCTTGTATTCACTGCCTTGATTTCTTCGGTGCTACTGAGGAACCCTTGGCCATCGCCTCAGAGCCCCGGGTTCCTGTCAGGGGGGCTGGAGCCCTGGAGGGAGGCGGGTCAGAACCCTGGCAGCAGGCCCGCAGCCAGCCTTGCTGAGTCAGCGGCCTGGGCAGCAGGGAGTCTGTCCTTCCTCCTTTAAAAAGGGTTTAAAAAGGCACCGCAGGCCATGCCAACGTGCAGCCAGGGTGGGGGCCACCAGGAAGTCCCTTGCAGTTTTGAAGTTCTGGTTCTCACGCTGAATTCCCTGGCTTCTAATGTTGTGTGAGTTGAGCGCGCTGGCCCTGCCTTTCCAAGATGGAGCTGGCTGGTCTGGAACTTAATCGCCTCCTGGGAAGCAGAGCGCGGCTCCCCAGGGCGGCTTGTTCACCCCCTGGTTTCTGATGGTATTTATCTCCCGCTGCGGAGCCAGGGCCGTTCTCCAACTCGTTCTTCAACTTGGTGGGCCGCTGCCTGCCCGGGGCGCTGTGAGCAGGGCCGGGATGGATGGCAGGGGGCAGCCTGTCGCCTCGGCTGAGAGGCCGGTCGCTTTCCGGGGCTGATTTATGTGAAGTGGCCAGGCTCTGCCCGCCGGCCATCTCCCCCACAGCTTTCCCAGCAGAGGGCTTGGGACGGATGGGCGACACCGGTCTGGCCTGCAGGAGGCTCTTGAACAACTTCGTTCTGACTCAGAGGTCTCAGCTCTGCCTATTTTCTCCTTGGTCTCAGGACAAGCGGGAGGATATCTGAGCATGAGTATCCCCTGTCTCATCTTCAAGGATCAATTTAAAGGACACCGCCCTGGGGAGTGTGAATATATGTATCAAAGACCATGATGAGAGGGAATGAGGAGACCATGACTCGTACCTGATTTCTGTGTCTCATGTTCTCTACCTCATTGAACACCCACTCCCTCCCCCTGCCCCTGTGCCCCGCCCCCATCCCTCACCCTATGCCAAGTAGAGGGGGTATCAGTCCAGATGTACATGGGAAACAGAAATCAATTCAAGCCCATAGTGTAGTTCAGGGAGTGTAGTTCAGGGCCGGTCACACAGATGTGGGAGAAGCCAAGAGCCAAAGGGCAGAGGAGTAACTTAGAAGTTAGCAACCACGCAAGGGGTGTGGACCAGCCTGGGAGCTGGTCACCTGGGATGGCTGGGGCCATGGCAGCCTCTAGAGCAGGCTCCAGGCAGGCAGACGGGGGCTGACACCCTGCTGCCTCCTCCCTCACCCTGTCCCCTCCAGGGACAGGGAACCGGCTGACATGGAGTCTGGGGAAAGTGCTTGCAGGGACCAGACCCCTGAGATGCAGAGCAGGGGGAAGACAATGGGCCCGAGACAAACAGCATGGGGCCCTCAGACCACCCTACGGAGCCTGAGGCCCATTAGCCAAGATGCCACCACTGGTTTGGGTTTGAGCCAAGGCCTAGGCTGACTGCCTGAGGATGGCTGCCTCAGAGTCACACAGGCTACATAGAAATTTACGTGTACATAGAAAGCGCTAAAATGCTGAGACCTGGAGGGCTGTTTGTATGCTTGTTTTTGTTTTGTTTTGTTTTTAACCACAGTATACCTGGTATCACCAAAATACAATTGCTATTTGCTATAAGATTTCTCCCAGAAAGCGTTAGCTTCCCTCTTACATCTTTTCAGTCTCCTGGGCAGGCCTGTCCCTCTTCAGGGTTCCTTGCTGAGACTCTGCATGAAGTCTGGGGCTGCCTCACGCCTGGTAGATCCCGAGCTAGCACCATAGCTGGCACAGGGTAGGGGGGGTGAGGGCTCTGTCAGGAAGGAGTTGTGGCCTAAATAGGTGACTGAATGAGCACACGTATAAACCAAGAGCAGTTGAAGCATCTTAGGACCAGATCCCGGAGTAGGAATATATTTCAGGAGAAGCTGGATGGTTTGGAACAGTGGTTTTCAACCAGTGTGCCACAAGAATTGTTAAAACATCCAATACCTGACTACTTAGTCAGGGGCACTGATCCCTTTTCCCTTAGATTGTCAAGTAAAAAATGATAACGGCCAACACAACAATAGCCACCTAGTGTGAATGAATCAAAATTATACCTATTTTTTTTGTCAGATGGGAAAAAATACATACATACATACACACACACACACACACACATACACACACACACACACACACACACACACACACATATATATATATATATATATATATATATATATATATATATATATATATATATATATATTGGTGTGCTGCTGAATTTTAGTAATTAGTTGATATGTGCCATGAGATGAAAAGGTTGAAAATTACTGGATTAAAAAAATGACGGATTAGGATGGGTGAAATACAAGGCAAGGCTTTAGGAGTTAAACACAAGCCCCGCCGATCCAGGAGGAGGTGGGAGAAATCCCAAGGGGACCCAGGATTGTGTGGGACCACAAGCCCGATATCCTCAGTGCGGGGCCCCTTGCACCTTCCGCGCATGCAAGCCAGGGTGAGGCCATCCCTGCAATGGGTCTTCTCCTGGCATCTTATTTTAACTGTCACATTTAAGAAAGGTTTGGAGGTTCCAGAGAGCAATCAGAGCCAATGGGAGAAATGATGAAAAGTTGGGGCAGGCAGGGGTGGGGATGGGAAGAACCTGCAGGGAAAACCTAAGGGAGGTGGGAGGTAAATGGGGCTGATGGAGGCAGGGGGATGCTAATGAGAACCTCTTTATCTTGGGGAGGAAGTGGGGAGGGGAGGGGGACAGAACTAGCGGACATGGGTTTATACAACAGCAAGAAAGACTTAAGTTAGACTCCAGGCGAGGAAACGTCATTGAGAGGGAGTGAGACACTGGGGGAGGCAGTCTGGCTTCCCCGCCTTTCCCTTGGCTGTCCATGTTCTCAGGAGGCCCGAGGGGCCCTCCCTGCTCCCACCAAGGGCCAGGCACAAATGGACCCAGAGGTAGGCAGAGGCCTCTGATCATGTCCCCGGTGTCATGTGACAAGAAAGGGAGGGGTCTGGCCAGCGCCCGCCTGCTCTGGTGTGTGGGTCGGAGGCAGGGGCTGGCCCAGATGACTTCTGTGGGCTGGGAGTTCCTCACACGGCCTGGGGAAGAGCAGTGTTTCTGGAGTTTAACATTTTACACTTTCCCCTCAGTTATTTCCTGTGTGGCCATGTCCCTAGGAAATGTCTTTTGTCGGTACAGCTGTTGACACCAGCCCTGGAACGGGCTTTCCCGAAGGGAGCCTCCTGTATCCCAGGATGTCAGGACTGGAAGGATGCTGCGAGGAGCAAGAGGCTTTCAAATACAATTTCCCTGCTAGAGGAAACCGGTCTGTCCGCCTAGCTGAGGGGCCTATTCTCAGGCTACGTCCACATCTGAGCAGGAGACATGCACGGGTGTCCCCTCCCAGGTCACCCATTTCTAGATCTCCCTGTCCATCCTCCAGCTCTAAGGTGCCCTGAGGCGCCTCCACGTGGCTAACTCTTTCTCCCCACCAGGGGGCAGTCTCTGGGCCTCCTCTTGTTTTTCTAATACTTTTAAGCCAGCCACAGCCCCATGTGGGTCCATGGAGGAGGCCTGCTCCCAGGTGGGATGGGGAGACTCATGCAGTCATTCATACACTTACTCCTAGGGTTGGGCATTGGTCTTCCTGAGTCGCACCTGGCCCCTGCCCTCTTTCTCCTGGCGTATTTCCTGCAGCCACCCTGACCTGGACATTAGAGGGCACCATGCCCTCTCCATCCCCCAACACCCCTGCCCTTTCTATACCCCTTCCTCATAGATCTGATTGCCTTGGCAGAAAGGAATCAACTAGGAAATCCCAGATAATCTAAGAGGCTTACATTGAAAGGTGTACCAAAGCTTAAAGCTAGATAAAAATAGGTGCTGGGCGCTGTGCCAGATGCCAGAGATTCGAAGGTGAATAAGACCCATAACTGCCCAGTTCTGTCTTCAGTGGGAAATGGATAAGAAAACAGGTCCTTGTGAGGCGGTAGGCTGAGCCCAGGGAGGTAGAGAAATGCAGCTGCTGAGGGACGCCCAGTGGGAGCCCCTGACCTCCAGCTGTAGCAGGAACTCAGGGACGAGTCCGGGAGGAGCCAAGTCTTGATGGGTGAGCAAGAAGTAGTCAGATGGCGGAGGAAGGCCATCCAAGGGAGCAGGAACAGCAGGAACAGATGCTCAGAGGCATGAAGGTTTTCAGACTGGGAAGCAGGTTGATTAGAGCTGGGTCATACTTTCAGCAACAGGCCCTGCTCC